>NC_139936.1:12263986-12908986 GCF_963514095.1 Eutrigla gurnardus | reverse complement strand
GAGGGAGGAGGGGAAGGTTGAGACGGGAGGTGCCAAGTCACTCAGAGCTGTTCAGGTCAATTAAGCCTAGTGTTTGAGCCACAGGAAATCTATACTAACACTCATTATAGCTCAGACAAGAAGACTTGTGTGTGCCGACCTGGAAATATACAGACTTCTCCTGTATTACACAGTCCTGCCACATAGACCCCAGCAGGGCATATGGAAGACATAAAACCCACCGGGGTTAACTACACCTCAGACAGACGGCCCGGCTGGTGGACCAGTCGTGCTGCTACACCTACTTACCATGGAGAATTAGGGTGCAGACAGGCGGAGGGGGGAGTGGGGTGTAGCTGGGGGGGGGGGGGGGGGGCGGGTGTGTTTTGGAAGGTGTGAGCGGAAGAGAGACGTAAAGAAAGGAGGATTTACCTCGTTTGAGGAGAGAACCAAAGGTGACCGTGCCAAACGATGTAACCGCTTTAATTTGTTGGAGATTAGCTGTTGAACGTGTTTTTAATCAAAGTGTGTAACAGTGGCATCGTCAGACTCACGGCTTAATTACGTTCCAAGCTCCCCAACCTGCGCTCAGCCAGTCAGCCTGCCTCGCTCTCTCATTAACTAAATCTAATAAAGTCTTTGGAGGAACAGGCATCTTGAAATGAATCCACTTATATCGCTTTCCTGGGGGCCACCGCCATCTCCTCGAGGATAAAAACACAGTCTACTGTACATTATCAGCCGCGGCACTTAAATTGAATAATTAATCTTCGAGAGCAGTTGAAATTAAGAAAAGAAAAAGCTCTGCTTTCTCAGCAGGAAGGGGACGCATGTTTTTTTTTCTTTGTTTTCACGTCATCTAGTCGGTCTTCATGTGTCAGAGACCAGTTTTTGACCTGCCTTTGCCCAGTGCCAGCTGGGATCGGCACCAGCCACCATCACCATCCCATCCACCGCAACCCCGATCAGGATAAACAGATTATGGATATTCTGTTATCTATTCGTCTATTTCCATGTCTATTCTAAAGTCTGCCAAAATGATATTCCATCACATAATAATGATAACATCTCACTTAACTCTTAAACAGCAAATCTTTCATCCATATATGGATAAAAGGTTGAATATCCATTTAAAAATAAAAATGAAATACAAAGCGCAGAATTCTGCATTCTTTCTGTCCCTTTCAAACTTCAAAACAATCAATTTCTTTCAAATCCACTGAAATTGAAAATACTTTGATATAATATTCAGGCATGAAAGAAGAAAGGGAAAGAAGGTCATCCTGAGGTCGCTGAGATGCATGCCGTGGCCTTCCTAGATTCAACTTCACTTGCTCGAGCAAATTCCAGATGCTGACTGTCACCGCGCAGTGTGCCCCCGAGTTAAAATCAAGCTTTTCAGACTCGAAACCACAAACCTTGCAGCAAAAAATGTTTTTCATGAAGGCTCTCTGGTAGCACTACCTTTTCACTTCTCTGGCTAATTGATCTGGATTGAATTTCCAGGGTTCCTGAAGGGCCCCACTGTGTTTCAGTGTTTCTTTCACCTTGCTGCCAGGGGTAACAGGATACATAACGTGTGGCTACAGTAAATTTGATTATCAAAACGGCGACTGTAATTTGTCAAAGATAAAAAAAAATGATTTAAAAAAAAACAAATCCATACCATCATATTTAAGACTGAGAAGAAGAAACATTTAAACGATGATGGTTGATATCAATATAATGTTCAGCCACGTTTTCTCAAAGTTCCCCGACTTATTAATTGAACTTCATTTGTATCTCTATATTAAAGTTCTAACTTTTTATATTAAAAAAGACAAAAATAAATCAAAAGCTATTAAATCAGAGGATTACTTTTACGGATTTAGTGTAATCCCGCGGGTTATTTTACCGCCTGCAATTTTAAAAACAGCTCATGAGTAATCCGCCATTGACTGCTCCGTAATTTTTAGTAACCTTCCCAGCTATGCCCCCTGTCTTGTGCCTCCCTTGTCCCGGCGTTGACAGCGTCCTCGAAAGCGCCGAGGTCTACCGGCCGCAGGGTTTTCGGTTCCAGCCGAGATTAGAGGGAGCCAAGCGATGAGGCGTCCCTCAAACATCCTGACTAGAGATGGAGAAGGACAATGGAGCGGCTGTGTCTGTGTCAACAACAGCTCTCTAAACACACACATGTGCAAGGAGACCCCCCCCTTCCACCCGTCCCCTTTTACCCCAGCATGCTCACACACAAACACACATATGCACCCTTTCCCTTCTTCACCACTGCACCTGAAATCATATTACAACATATTCGCTGCCCGCTGGTGTGTGAGTCACATCTGTATACCGTCAGGGTGGAAAAGAGAAGACAAAGAGCAAAGACGGGGTCTTAAAGGCTCTACACAATGGTGGCATTGTATGTTGTAGACTATAAACTGCACAACCAGAGTTAACGTTATAGCGAACCATTTTCCAAAGCAAACATGACGTTTAAACATTGATTTTTCTACCTTGCAGGCAACTAATGCTTTCTGTTTTTTTAACAATCGATGAAAATCAACTTGCTGAGTTTAAACCTTCTTGATATGACGTCCTTCACCATAAAGCTATTCACAAACTATTATTAGTTGTATTATTGGAGTTATTGGATAATGAAACTAGGGCTGCAACTGATACTAATCTGTATTATTGATTATGTGTATATATATGTTTATAATGTTGCATTCTCAAGGGCAGTTCCTCCATGCAATAACTTATAAAAGAAGGAAGTCAGTATTAACCCCAATATCAAAAGCCTGCCACAAACACTCTGGGTGCTCCTCCCTAACATCCCTCTACCCTCCCTAACTAACCACCCTAACTAACCTCCCTAACTAACCACCCTAACTAACCACCCTAACTAACCACCATCTACCCTCCCTAAAGACCACCCTAACTAACCACCCTCTACCCTCCCTAACGAACCTCACTAACTAACCACCCTCTACCCTCCCTAACTAACATCCCTCTAACCTCCCTAACTAACCACCCTCTACCCTCCCTAACTAAGATCCCTCTAACCTCCCTAACTAACCACCTTCTACCCTCCCTAACTAACATCCCTCTAACCTCCCTAACTAACCACCTTCTACCCTCCCTAACTAAGATCCCTCTAACCTCCCTAACTAACCACCCTCTACCCTCCCTAACTAACATCCCTCTATCCTCCCTAACTAACATCCCTCTAACCTCCCTAACTAACCACCTTCTACCCTCCCTAACTAACATCCCTCTAACCTCCCTAACTAACCACCCTCTATCCTCCCTAACTAACATCCCTCTAACCTCCCTAACTAACCACCCTTTACCCTCCCTAACTAACCTCCCTCTAACCTCCCTTACTAATCTTCCTCTAACCTCTCTAACTAACCTCTCTAACTAACCTCTCTAACTAACCTCCCTAACTAACCTCCCTCTAACCTCCCTTACTTATCTTCCTCTAACCTCCCTAACTAACCTCCCTAACTAACCACCCTCTACCCTCCTTAACTAACCTCCCTAACTAATCTTCCTCTAACCTCCCTTACTAACCTCCCTAACTAACCTCCCTAACTAACATCCCTCTAACTTCCCTTATTAATCTTCCTCTTACCTCCGTAACTAACCTAACTAACCTTCCTCTAACCTCCCTAACTACCCTAACTAACCTCCCTCTACGACAACATGTAACTCCAGCTCCTGCTGTCACAACAACTTGACCCTAATTAGAGACCCTGAGTTACAGTTGCTCTGCCTCTGTGTATTTTTGCTGGATGAATTGGACAATTGTAATCTATATATTTCTCTATATAGGTGGATATATACATACGGAGAGCACACATTGATCGATTTAAAATATTTGTTATGACGGTTGAAAAGTGACCGAGCAGCCTAAAGCCAAGGTCAGATTTCAAGACAGTTCTTGCCCGCTGAGAATAGTTGAGACTAAACATCGGCCTCAGTAACAGCTGCTGTCCTGTTGGGGTAAAACTGTGGCAAAGAGTAATGATCCGACCTAATTCTACTACACAAACAGCCTGGTTCTGTTTGCACGGAGCAGTTCACTGTCTTCTATTGTTTATTGTTTCCTAGACTCGAATAAGTTTACATTGCAGATGTACGTGTTTACGATTCACTTGTAAAATTATTCATGTGAAGGACAGATGTTGTGTTGAGTTTTCTTCCACTTGATTTGCATACTTTGTGGACTAACCCAAGAATTTTAGATCAGGCAAATTCTTTTGAATAAAGTTTTGTAATATCTCATGATGTGCAGAACAAGAAGAGACTGACTCTTTAACAATGTGCGCATTTATTATTCGTCTTTGCCGTGAGTTGAACTCCCTCTCACTGTTGCCTCGGTTACTGTCACATTTCATGATTAATCTTCAACCAGTCATACCTCGTGTTTCCTGCTGGGTCCAACTGTAAGTTTACATCTAGTCTTTAATCCTTCTACATTGCAATAAATCAATACCAGTGGTTTCCAAAATCTGGCTCAAAACTATTGTTCATTTCAAGAAATCCACGCATTTCATGCATGGCATCCTCTTTCCCATCATTTGTACCACCCTCAACCGTAAACTATGAATCAAACATGCTCTGAGGATGGCGCAGCGTCTTTTGCACAAAAACATAAGGGCCCACTGTTTGGCAGCGCTGTGAAATTCAAAACACCGTGTGATTCTGAGGGAAAAGGAACTCGAGTGCAGGATGTAGGCCGTCACTTGGCAGGGGCTTCGCATTTCCCGAAAACTCGGCGACAAAAATGTGTGAGTAGGGCGGAAGGTATGCAAATATCCTCTTAGACACAAATGTGGAGTCATTGTAAAAGGGACGGGTACAGACAGGGAGGGAGAAAGAGCTGAGTGATTGGAGGCAGGACAGTGGGCCGAGTGAGCGCCGGGCGAGAGTGTGAGATTGAGTGGCGGAGGGTCTCCGTCGGACATGTAGCCATGCGTGGCCCACGAGAACACAGGGGCTTTGTGCGCAAGAATGTCGTTTTCATAACAGCTCATTTTCTTCTGGGGGTGATGGAGGGCCAGCTCGGTCCATCTGCTGGAGCTATTGTCAAACTATCTTGTACTCCTTCAACAGAAAAGAGGGGGAACGCGATTAGCATGCACCCCGCACCTTTGACCACCACCGCACACTAAATGCCTGCACGTCCACCCGTTCTCCACACCTCCCACCCCTTTTTTTTCTCTTTCATCACCCTCTTCACCCATATTCCCCTCTCTCCATAACTGGATCATGGGTGGTAGAGGAGGGCTCCATTGTACATTGTTGTTCATTCCCCGGTTGAAATCCTCTCCACAAAGTGGACAGGGAGGGAAAGCGGGGGGAACCAGCAGGCACCTTTGGGCTGTGTGGGGAGCTGTTGAGGTTCTGAATGGGCTCGGGGCACCGAGAGGCTCGGTGATGTGACGGCATGAAATACAACAAGTCAGAGTTCACCTGACCCCAGAGCGAGTGACCCCCAGGCAGGTTGTTCTTACCCAATGTTGAAGTTCTCATTATGTTTCCCTGCATTCTCCCCACATCTTCTTTTGTGAGTGTGTGTGCATATGAGTGGATGTGCGTTTTTTTGTGTGTGCCTGGGTGAGTGGGGTGAGGGCCATTTCTTTGAGCTGCACACTTAGGCACGCATGCATACTGCAAATGCAAAAAAAAAAGATGTGGTTTATTTTATATTTACTGACTGAAATGTATCCACTAGTCTCAAAAATATCTTCAACCAACCATTCAGTTCCAGCTGTTACAATAACTCGCCTCTAATTTGAGAAGCTGGCTTACTTTGCCAGACTATATTTTCGCTTGATGAATTGCTAAAAAAAATAAAAAATATGAAAACCTTCAGAGAAAGAAAGTATTTTACGTATATTTTCCATGTCAGAATCATATTTTGAACGGAAACTTGTTCAAACTTTCAATTCCAGTGATTACGGCTGCTGGAGGTGCATGCTTTGTTTCAGAGTGTGGACGTGGCTGGATGTCGCTGGTGCCGCGAGGAGATGGAGAAGAGGCAACCGTGTAATCCCCGTCATTAGTGGGTTTTAACAGGATTTGGTGCAGCTACAATAATGGAGACTCTAGTGGCCTCCACTGCGAGACCCAGAGAGACCCGACAGGGAAGAACTGTGGCCACAGAGGCTCCACTGTTCTGGAGGACTCGGCTGAGAGAAGGTAATCTGGATTTTGGTGCGTTCTTCTTTGTGCGATGTTTGTCTCTGTGTGAGTTTGATCGCAAATTTTGGTTCCCTCCACTCTGGCACTGATCTGTCCCCTCTCTCTCTCTCTCTCTCTCTCTCCCCCACTCACACACACACACACATTCTCTCTCCGGTTCCCATGCTTCCCAGTCTCATAGAGGGGTGCAAATAGAGTGTGGCTGGTGTTACCATGGTGAAAGCCGACTGAGGGCCGGGAATGGCGACTATGCCCTGCATGTGGAGAGACCTGGGCCATGCTCACACGGCAGGCTGTACAGTAACACAGTCACACACACACACACACACACACACACACACACACACACACACACACACACACACACACACACACACACACACACACACACACACTCTGTCTCATTCTCCTTTAACATTAGGGTTGCATTTGGTGACATTGCTGAGAAGGCGATAAGAAAGACCTAAACATTCATCATAGTTTGACTTCCACGTTCACCTTTGGACTCCGCTAACCGGTAGAAATCCGATAGGAAATCAAACCAAATCTGCAGAAATAAGGCCCCACATCTTCAGTTGGTGGAATTGCAAGTCTAAAACTCAAAGTAGCTCTCTTGAAGGTAGAAGTCCAGGAACACACACGGTTCCTACTGAGCTCAATATCCTCAAGGCTAAAAAAACAACGCCTAAGAATGAAGATCTGGATACGTTTGCCTGACTGCTACATTGCTTCAACCGATCGAACACACACATAGTGTAGAATGACATGATATCTCCATGGCTACAGCCGTACACACACACCGACACACCCACATTCAAGCACAGAAGCCTGGCTCACACTCGCACGGAGATATATATTTTCAGAGATCAGAAAGATAAATCTCCCTGTGCACTTTGATGAATTCCCCCCTGAATGCTGAACGCAGTGTGTCCGGACCATGAAATATAGACTGCTGGGATAGGAATCCTCCTGTGTCCATCTCAGTTTATTGCTTTTGCCGAACGTGACTCTGCTGCTAAACACCTAAAACACGCACGATGGCGTAACACGCATAAAGCACTGAGCTCATAGGTGAAGGACTTTTTATGTTCATCACTTTAATAAACATCATGTCCCAGTTTATCACAGATAACGTGCGGCTGATTGCCGCCATGAAAAACACAAATCTTGTGTTCATCTATGACTTCACAGACAAACACCTTTTTCTCTGTATAAAGATTCAAAGTGGGATTTGTTAAGCATTCCTAGCAGAAAGTTGATGAAAAGTGAAATAAATCAACATTAATCGCAGTCCAACAACCATCTTGTTAAAAGTAAACAAACAAGAGACTTTTTGATAGCCTGCATATGAAAAGACAGCTGTCTGATCCGGCTGCACCGTCCCTCCAGATAATGCAGCTGATGGAAACTGAGTGGAATAAGATTCAAAATATTAAGCAACTAAATGAATCATGCACTGAATTCATAAACAGCCTTCGAATTATCTGAGCCGAAGAGGGCTAGTTATATTTTACACATATTGCAGAAAGCGTGGTTTCATCCACTGGGGCCATTTTCTCCAACGGCTGCCCACATATATAATGGCTGAACACAGAACCACAAAAAAGAGCATCTGATTCCACCGAATCAATACATTTCCTTCAAGCCTCAAAACCCGGGGATGAATTATCAACCACCGCATCTGTTGCTGAGCCCCTCCGTTGCCAAAAACTTTCCCTCTTTCCCTCCATGGATTCAGCCACTTTTTGTCTATTTACAATTTCATCAGTTGCTATGTTTGCATGCATCTCACAGCTTAAAAAAACCAAGTGATTTTATTGCCAGCGCCAAAAACAAGAGCCAGAGGGAGTTAATACACTGAGCAGTCATTCAAAAAAACAGCCTGAAACAGTGTTGAGCTTTGGACTGCGTTCACAGCGGCCATCTGCAAGCTGCTGCGCACCAAGAACTGAGGCTCTCTGGTCTAGAGGCATGATGGCAAAGCTGTGTGATGCTGGCCCCAGAATAAACAAGTCATTCGACTGGACAGCCATCATAAAAGCACACGACTGATGTTGCCTCATTTATTGTGGGTTCTTTTTTTTTTTTCTTTCCCAGCAGCTTCGTTGGTTGTTTCGTATTATGAGACTTCCCGGCTCGATTGTTGGCTTTTACATTGATTTCTGAAGTGGTGATTGTCTCCGCTGTTTGCCTCAAACTGTTTTGTCATTCAGCATTTACATGTGTTCATCGAGATCCTGTTAGCAGACGATGGATCGCTGCGGACTGGCCCGTCGTGTTATTGACTCCCGCGTCGCTCTCTGTGTCAGGATCAATGGCGGTCATCCGGCTCGAAGGCTAAATCTGAGGCAGCCATTCCAGTCATTCCGGGGTCACATATCGCCGGGCCATGTGTCCGAATTCCCATCTGCTTTGAGCAAGTACGCAAGTGTGGGACCGACGTGCCAGGTGACATCGCACACAAACACACACATACATACACACACGGGCACAATCGCAGGCTGTTGCACCCGCGGCAACAGGCACACCGGCACATGTTTGCAATCCCAAAACCACCTCCATATGCACTCAAGAAATCACTTTTAAGTCCGCGCAACAACTGGTCGGCACGCTTAACTGGACAACTTACACCCTCTCTCTCTCTCTCACACACACACACACTCATAAACACACCCACCCAATATACCCTCTGTTTCATTTCCCTCCCCTACCCCTCAGGCCCCTGACACCCCATGTGGAGCAGGTGGGCGACAGGCAGACCAAAGGCTCTGGCGCCCCACCACACACACACACACACATACACACACACATGTACACACACATACACAAACAGGCTCTCTCATTCGCTCTGCTTCCTCTCTCCACTCTCCACACACCTCCCCTTAATGACTCCCGATATGTTAAAAAGGCTCTCCCACTTAAAGCAGCGGCCTCCCTCAGCCTCTTAATTTGACATGCTTGGGAGGAAAACAAAGAAAGAGCCCTATGTGGCTTTTAACAGTATCCAATCAAGCTTGCCACTCAATTAGCCATGGACGGGTCAGAACAAACAGATAAGGATCTGTTTTATTAAGACCGCTTCAATGCTGCCGTAACGTTGACGCCGCACACGTTCGAGACCCCCGTCGGAGGTGAGCCTGATGGTGAGGCTTTGGGACGTGGCTGGGTTTGTTTTGTTTTTTTTACAGATGGCTCACTTTGCTGTGAACGTTTCTAAAATAATGATGACAAGAGAGAAGACAAAAATCAATATTGGTTTTGTCCACGTCTGTAGATATAATATAGCTATATTATCTCTGAAAGATAAGTTGCACAAAATTAAAGGTGAAAGACACATTGACGGATAGACGGGAAGCAATAAAGGCAGGTGACAACCAGCCGAGCGGAGGAACAAAGAGTTTTTAAAAAATCGATTTGTTATAGTAAACGAGGCTGCCAACAAATAAAAGAGTCAAAACGTCTGTGTTAGTCCTCTATTGCTTATCGACAACACAGAATGTTCATTACGGCTGTCTCGATGCTGTGTTTCGACCCGAACTGTGGATCATTTCAAATGGGTGTTTCTTTGAGATTAGTGTTTAATTGCTCCGTATGAGTGTATGTTTGTGTGGGTTTGTACATCTGCCTGGGTGTTTTTACAAAAAACAGGCCACAAGTCAGCAGGGACGTTGCACAAGGTAAAAGGGGTTCTGGCAGATGGCAAGCTTTAAAAATAGAAAACAACAAAGAGGTGATGAAAGAAAAAGTCCAGACTGCAAAGTGCTTTAAAGTCTCAGCATTTTGCACCGAATGAGTCCCCGCTGATCCCAGAAACTTTCAAAGAAAAACAGCACAGCAGGGCCCCGGAGTTCAATTCGATAGCTCCACTACAGACCCTCGGCCATTATCAAGTACAAAAAAAAAATAAGGGATCACGTGGTCCCAATTCTCAACCGGCAGCGAATGATGAGAATCATTCATAACTAAACCTTCAATCAGCAACTGTAATATGAGAGTAGGTGATGAAGCGTTCGATGATCCTGGTGTGATCCACACTTTCTGGTTCTTTTTAATTCATCATAATCTACAGCGGCCTGCACTTTTAATGCCATGATGAGGGATCAAATATTGCAGCGACTTGGAGCATCTTCTTGAATTTTGCATCCATCTGTCAGTCTCCAGAAATAGCAAAGGCATTTAAGCATCTGAACACATCCCGCTATTGTCACCCACCTGGCAGCGATGTATAACGTCCGGTTCATGATCATGATGAGCTGGATGTCCAGTCTGTGCCGCTGCGTGTTGTTCCTGCCAGGTTTGTGGCCTACGAACGCCGGGTACTGTTTTGTGTCTGCAAGAAAAGAAAAAAAATTAATCCCTGCACGTTAAATTTATAACAGCAGTAACTGTAGTACAGCAATAACAACACTTTGCCAGGCGTCTCGTGGGTTTTAGGTCAAAACGTCTCCGCTGGACGAGAAAGCCCTGCCGCAGTCGTTGGCTGAGCTCCTCCTCCTGACCATAGATTGTAGGCTGGGACTGTGCTGCACTGTGCCGTGCAATCGCTCTATGGTTAGTGGCTTTGGATGAAAGCGCTTGGTTTGAACAAACGCTGTGACAGAGGAGTGGGTCTCCTGGCTGGCAGCGCTCGGTACAGCGTCAGTCCCAGAGAGAGTATAGGAAGGGGGGTGGGGGGGATGGACAGACAAACAAGAGGAAACAATGACCGTATCTCTGTAGCCCGCAACAGCGTCTACACCATCACACGCAGCATTAGGAGCCCAACAGAAGAATGGCGGATTATCCTTTGATGTGGGGTGGGCTCTGTTTCAGATGCTGCTTTAATTCCTTCATTTTTGTGTGTAAGAGGGTCTATCGCTGGGTGCCAAATTACACTCCGAGCCTCCAAAAATGCATTCAGTTTGTGGAGGGGGTGGAGGGGAAGCAAAGGGTTGAGAGGGATGTAAAGGAGCAAAAGGATGAGAGAGTTACAGGGGAGGGGGGATTCGGTGGGAGACAAAAATGAGAAGGAAAAGAGTGCAGGGCAAGACAGGAAAAAGAAAGAAAAGGAAAGGAAAAAATATACTTACAGTTGCCGTGTGAGATGCTGATGGGCTCGCTGTCTTCGGGGAAGCCCGCCCCGGCTATTTGCAGTAGCGTGAAGTAGAGTAACAAGGCCTCTGACCTCATGGTCGCACCAACACTGCTGCTGCTGCTGCTGCTGCTGCTGCTGGTCCTCTGCTACAGATTTACCTCAGCCTGCACAAAAAGGGGACAGAAGGGGGAAAAACAAAGTTTGTCAAACAAATTTGTTTTCACCTGACTGCCTACTCAATTACTTTCCCGACGCGGTTCCTGCATCCTTTGTGTGAAACAAAGAAACGTAAAAGCCTGGGAGGAGAGGGGGGGTGGGGGGGGCAGCGAAAGAAAGGAGTCGGCCATACAAATTCAAGTCCACCTGAATTAGCTGTTTGTGCATTTTGCACGGCCCACTGCGGGCTGTCAGAGATATATTTATATATGCATTTCCGATGACTCAAGTGAGCCGCGATGCGCGCAAAAACCAAATTAATTGGATTAGGCTGGTAATATGCGTCATAGATCGATGTCAGGCAGAGAAGATCTCCATGCCTCTCTCTCTCTCTCCCTGTGTGTGTGTGTGTGTGTGTGTGTGTGTGTGTGTGTGTGTGTGTGAGCGGGTCTTAGTGAAGTGGGAGAGCTCTTTTTGAGATTAGCCTGCTGTAACGTATCGGCAGTACCTGAAGCTGGGGCGGGGTGGCGAGGCAAGTACCTAATTTCCCACTTGTCATTCTCCTACGAGGGGAGCAATCCCACATCCTGACTCCTTCAGGCAGATGACAACCGCAGACTAAGTGTGTGCATCAGCACGGCTGTTAAACTCCCCCACAGCATTGGCTTAAGAGCCGCCTGCTGGATCGGACTTTCCTTCCTCTTTATCTCTACCTTGAATACCAACTGTTGACTCTTTATTCTCACCCAGTACGCTTGAGGGGAGTGTGTTCCCCGGATTTTTACATTTTTCTTGAATATTTACCTTTTAAAACACAACCTCCTCAACAAGCTAATTTCCCAAATGTAGTGTATACGAGCCAACTGAAGTGGGTTTTTACGCCCTGTGTTGCTGTAACGTCTTCATTGCACAAACCATGGCAACTGCGCTTTCCCGACAGAGGGTTGTGGCAACAAATTACACCCATAAATCATCCGAGACAATTATTGCATCTGTAATCTAATCAAGAATGAAGCATTTAATCTGCATAAAGTCCTCTTTTTATTATTGTTTTTTTCTCTCTCTCTCTCTCAGTTGAAGCTGCAGGGGTGAGATGTTGCCAGGTAGATCGAGTGAGGGATGCTTCGGGGATGAAGAATTGAATAAAATAGTCGATTTCATTTGCTTCAGTCTGATAAAAGTTGTTTATCCCATGCTGTATTTTCATTGGCTATTGTATGTCGGAGGGGGGGCAAACCAGGGGAAGAGGCAGAAAGAGTGAGGGGGGGGGAGGAATTACTTTCTCTTTTCTTTGTCATCTCTCTCTCTCCCTCTCTCTCCATGCTCCTGTGAATCTCATTCAGGAGTGGAATGAAAACACTATTCACTGGCAGAATCACTTTAACACTGAGGAGAATACCAATACTAAAGCCTGGATACAACCTTGATCTCACAAGCCGCTCCGTTCTCCTCCCTCCTTCCTCACTCCTTGGCCCACTCCTTCTATCTTTACACCGTTCGGTGCTCCATATTTTATGGGAGAAAGAGAGAAATACCAAAATGGATTTTCCCCTCCACCCTCACCTTTATCGCACGAGGTTGACCTAGCTGCCTTGTATCACAACTGGAAATGTTCTCTCGCTGTACTTCATTAAACCTCTGCGGAGGTCTGAGATGTGTTCCCCTCCTTGACCCGGAAGTCCTCCAGTAATTGACTGATTGATGAGCAGGAAGGGAAGTTGAGAGAGCAGAGCCCTGAGGGAGCTGACGTGGTAAATGACAGACGGAGGTTGCAAGTCTAGCGAATGGGAGTAATTCTGTAATTACATGTTTAAGATATTATCACGTCTGAATCAAATGCCAAACTGCAATAGCGGCTTCCTGCGTGCACAGGTAGACGCTGCCGTATCGTCACGCATGAGACTAGGTGACATCCTCCATCTTTATCCAACCGGGGTTTAATGGAATGTTAAACAAAAACTGTTAGCCAAACCATGTCATGCCGCCTCCTGCGATGCACAAATTAAATTGAGCACAAAATGACTTAAGTGAAACTCCCAAGGCTTCCAGCGGCCCTTTCGTTCACAGCTGCCACACATGAACAACAGGAGGGAGCGAGACCTAGTCTGTCTTTACCGAAATACGCTCTTTTTAGTGGGAGAGCAAATTGTTCCCTCGTGTGCGAGTGTGACTGTGTGTGTTGAATCCTGATCTGAACTGCTACTTTATGTTGAAATGCACACGCGCGCAATCGGAAAACACATCAGGAGCCAGGATCCGAGGCCCAGACATGTGCCTTAAAACCTCAGTAATAAATTATCCACCACCAGAAACCACACGTGCGCAGGTGGAAGTGTGTTGGATTTCCTCTCTTGAAAAAGCTCTCCTTGAAACGCAACCAAAGAGAAAAGGACGTAACAAGTATCATGGAGCCCATTTCCTCCTCCTCGGGCTTTTAATAGATAACATTTGGAGAACTTTAGCTGCTATTCCCTCACACCTCCTGCACACTCTCAGTGATAGAGTAGCTGTGTGTGTGTGTGCGTGTGTGTGTGTGTGTGTGTATGTGTGTGTGTGTATGTGTGTGTAAAGTAGAAAGGAAGGAGTTAATCAAGCTGGATGCTGGAGGCCACCAGCAGGTAATAAAAATACATGGACCCCCCAGAATCCTTCTACATACCCACACCATCTTATGAACACAAGTGAATGCTCACACACACACACACACACACACACAACCTTTCTTCAGTATCCTTGTATGGTAGCAAATTCACAAAGATAACACCATAAAACATGAAGAAAACACACATAATCCCTAAAAACTAATAAACTATATTAGCAATTCATGCAACTCAAAGCAGACCCACGATCACAAACACAAACACACACACTGAGCCACTCTCCTCCCCAGGCGGTTCGGCCCTGTGGGGGCAGTCGCCCCCGAACTGCATTAGTTTTAACAATAAACACATTATCAGGCCTAATGACCTTATTACTGCCGTAGCATCAACATGTTGAACATACGCACAATAACACACACTGAACGGTGGGGCTTCAGGTGAGGAAAAGGAAGGAAATGTTAGTGACGTTTAGTTTGTCTAGTTAAGTGCACAAGTAAACAAAAAAAAACCCGGGTTCATTCCCACGTAATCAGGCTTGCTTGGGCAGGTTTTCCCAACACTCTCACAACGAGTTAATCTTGAATAGGTCCCAGCCATTCATTTCCTGAAGCCCCCCCCCCCCCCCCCCCAACTGTGCAAGCCATCAGAGCAATGAAGTGAGAGACTGTCTTTTAATTACACCAAATCAGACCTGTTGATGATGCTTCTGAATGTGTTTGGGAAGCTATCCTTGGAGAAAAGTGAAAAGCGTTTGGTTATTTCAGCAAATGCCCTCCAAATAATGTACAGTATGTTGAAATGACAAAGCCCTATAGCAGCCTCATCTGTCAGGAGGTAAGGACGAAGTAGTGTGACATTGTTACACAGCCACAAAGGCACGGGTTGTTTTTATTTCCTTTCCTTTTCCTTTTGAGCATAAACATAACCAAAGCATGACTGTGGTGTAAAATCAGTTTTTTTCTTTTAAACTATAATTTTTACGGTTTTGTTAAATTATGTCGAGCGTGGTATCGGAACATTAACTGTAGTTTTTAAGTCTTGAGTTCAGCATTTGGGCCGTCGCCACCTTGTTTATTGCCCATTAGACCCGAAATGGGATCATGATTTAAAAGATGTACGTCATGCTGTATTGAAGAAGACCTGAAAGTAGCGATTGTGACCATAAACTCATGATTACAATCTTTACTGGGGAAATAAATCGAGTGGGAAGTAGGCTCATTTTCTCATAGACTTATTTTTGCAATCCTGGGAGTCGCACCCTGGGGGCCATTCCAAAGAATGCAGGTTTAAGGCACATCAAGCATTGGCTTCACTTTTCAGACGCCTGAATCAGAATATATACAACTTGGAGGACTTTCTTTTGCGTTTATATTTGTTTGTGCATTCCTCACTGCTGTTTCATGGCCATCCGTCTTCTTGAGTCCTCGTCACATATTCTGAATAGCTGCTATGTATATAAGTGGCTTAACATAGCCAAGCTGTATAGAATAGTTGACCTGTTGGTTAAGGACACTAGGTCATGGAGCTTCAGACCTTGATGTGGTTTTGCTTTTCAAGTGATCCAAGTATGCATCAGCGGACGTGATGTTTTCAGCCCACTCCACTGTTGTGATTGAGAATAATAGAGATTTTTCTTTTTGCACTTTATTTGATCGTGTCAGGTCTGGAGGAAGTGTTCAATATGAAGGTAGCAGCAGCGTCACATAAATGTAGACTGACAGCTTTGATACGAGCACAGCCTGCTTGTGTTTATATTTGGCCGTCTGGTTAATGTCCACAGATTGGTGCTGACAGGGTTTACAGATGACAGGAATGCCAAAGAGAAGGGGGTAGCTTACTGGCAAATGCACTGTTACGAGGAGATGCTGCTATTTGGATCTTTCTTTGGAATGGAAAAAGAGCAGTTGTGTTTTTGCATCTGTTCGGGAAATTTTAAAAAAGATTGTTGGTTTAACCGTTTTTTTCCCTGTTGCTCGCGATGAACTACAGACATTTCCATCAAAACACCAATTTCTTTGGTAGAAACGTTTTATGTGGACGATCAAGATAATGTTTGTCTTTTTGTAGTAGAGAGGTTTGTATTGGTTTTGTAATCCTGCAAGCACTTAATGTCATAAAAGCACGTCTGAGAGGGAAGAGCGGTCGGCCTGCGTGTTGCTTCTCCAGTTGCTTTTCATGATTGCTGGAACTGAATAAAAGCCGACATGAATTTACAGGTGGATGAATGACAGCGGGGGGAATTCCAAGCTTCTTCAGAAGTTTTCTGCTGTGTGACAATCTCACAGCGCTACAGAGCAGAAACTCACATTACACACAGGTGTGAACACAACACTGCAACACCGGGGCCGCGCTACACTTTTACAACTCATCCACGAGAGTGTCAAATTGCTAAAAACCGAACCAAGCTTTAGGGCCTTGGATCAGCGTCCATTGTAACACATCCGCAATGGAGGAAATGGTGTGTTTTTTGGGGTCAGGTGTAAAAGTGGAAGAGAAAAATAAGTTTAGAAAAGACAGCCAGGTGAGAATAATGCACCACCATGTGGAATTAGAAAAATTGGAACACATCGAACCACTTAGGACTCCCGAACAAGGAGGATACTCTGACAGGTGTTTACACTTGTCAGCCCTGGCCTGATAAATCAGAGAGAAAAGTCAGGAGGAGCTGTCTGCCTGAACCCAGGAGGCTGTGATAAGAGCAGGGAATGGAGAGGGAGGAACCTGTCTGTCTTTCTTAAAACAAGAGCCAAACTAGGATCCAATATAAGCACACAACAAGTTAGGTTTTTTTTCTTTCTCCCCATTTTGATTCCCTTAGATCTCGCTTTCAAATCTGTATCTGTACGGGGGTAATCCATCATGGTTTGATTATTAAAAGACAATGAATTGGACATGAATAAGGCACCCTGTCGATGGAGGCCCTCCATCGAAACAGAAGCCCCAAAATGCAAGAGCGTCTCCCTTTAAAGAGGTGACGGATTGATTCTGGAAGCGAGCCAGGGACAACTCAAAAAGACGAGAGGGAACGAGGGACAAAAGAACAGCAAGAGAAGAGGGGCAACGCGCCAACTTGGAAGAACGGCAACCTAACAAAAAGATTCAGTGACTGGAGATAAGCTGCTATCTTTATAACTCTGCCTCTGTGATCTGGAAGCCATTAGGCCCCGGACATGCTTCTGCGCTTCTTAATCATTAAAAACAATTATCTGTCGCAAAGCAATGGATATCCTCTCTTGGGATGTGTAGAGGACACTCTTAGTAGCAAATTACCATAGATTTAGAAATAAGGACAATGAGCAGGGAAATAAAAGTGTACTAGGAAAGGATATAAAGGGAAAAGAGAAGGCAAGGATGAGGAAAGGTACTGGAAAGAAAGAAAAGATGTCAAAACAGAGACAGGAAGGGGAGGTAATGGGCGTTCTCTGTGAATGATCCAAAGTAAACTGACATCCCACCGACCCTGCCACCAGCAGAAATCAACCGAGGAGAAAGATGAGAGGAGATAACTACCTATGACTGACTGCATTGTTTTTAAAAAGTAGGTCAAGAACTTGTACGGCTGCTGGGGCAGCGAAGAAGAGCTCTCAAACAGCTAAAAGCTTCAGCACTCGACAAAGAAAAGAATATGTCATATGCAGTTATCAGTCTAAAACATGACCAACTGGCAAAAATATTCTTGAACATGACCTGGCACTCTCTCTTGAAGTCTTTCTGCCAGACTCTGGGGGAGTCTCACCCTGCACAGAGGTTTGTGGTCCCCAGAGGATGAAGCCTACTGGCCTTGGTTATTGGGTTTTCAAATAGCACCAAAATGAGATTGACATTTTGCTTTTCAGTGAAACTGCTGAATGGGTTGCCATGAAATCTGGTACAGACACTCGCACTTCTCGAAGGGTCATTTCTAATCACTTTGACGATCCCTTAATTTTCGTCTCGCAGCATTTTCTGGTTAATTGCGAGTACGTTAGCATGCTGATGTTAGCATTAAGTGCAAAACCCTGCAGTGCAAGCCTCACAGAGCTACTAGCATGGCTTGCTCACTACTCCTGTTTTACTCCATCAGGCCCACATTAGCTCTCTAGCTCTTGAATACTTCATGAAAACATTCATTATGGTATCATTACTCCAGCTCTTCGCTCTCGCCAGCGTCCTCCTCAAATTCTCATCTCACTTTTCTTCGTCTCCTTCGCGAATAGCAGCAAAGTAGAAAAAGTGCCCCTTTATGAATCAAAACAAGCCCAGACTCCGTGACGCATGTTCAAAGCCCAACTCGCATCACAAGAAAAAAAATAAAAGAATGAGGTCACGAATTTAAATATCATAACCTTTTCCAGGCTTGTCAATCGTCGATGATACAAGCAGGGCAACTTGCTTCAATCGGGATGCAGCTGAAACCGCCCTATGTGGGCGAAGCAAAGAAAATCGCTGCTGATAAGGACATGCTTGGGAGCACATGGCCTTCTTTCTCTCCTTTGATCCAATTATCTCTTTGCTCTGATGCTACAGCGCTCCTCCTGCCTCTTTTATGTTTTGACACCACCCTGTTTACCCCTTTCTCGCTTCACATACCTCGTAACATGAATACGCCTTTTTTTTTCTCATTCCATAAAGGAGCTGCCCATTTTATGCCAGGATCATTCGTCTAGTGTTGAGTTTGACCCTGGTCAAAAGAGCAGAAGGAGCTAGAGGATACAAACTGAGAGGTGCAGCAGAGAAGAAATAGCAGTTAGGGGGGAAAATGTCAGAATGTCACTGAGCTAAATGTCACATTAACTCCACGGAGAGAAAGAGATGGTGGGATGACTGAAGCTCAGCGGCCTGTGGAGCAGCGATGGGGGTGTGGAAACTGTCACACGGCATAATGCACGTTTTACTTGGGAACTCACTTTAAGAAGGCCGACTGTGGGGCGCCTTCAGGCGATGCTGCACCAAGACATGCTGCGCTAAGTCGTGATACAGACCTGGGACACCCAGCCTGTAAGGTTGGTGAGTCAATAAAATGCTTTAAATTTGGCCGCCTGGGGTTGAAAACATATGACAATATGGTCAGAAATGAGTGTCCAATACAGGAGGAACTAAAAGCAGATCGGACGTCAATGGGTTAAACACACCCTCCTCAGGCTCTCGTCCTCAGTAAACATCTGCTAAGCCATCAGCTGGGAGAAGCATAACAGAGAAATCCATTTATGTGGGTCTCTGTTTAAGTATTTCCAAATCCAAAATGCATGAGCCTTAAAATGATTTTTTATGTCATTTCTAGAAAGTGAAAAAAAAAGAAGAAACTAACTGTCTTACTAATGGGAAGAGAGGAATGCTTGATAGACTCGCAGCAATTCTTCTGCAAGTACTGAGCATCGTGGCACAAATTATATCGGATATTTAGAAAAGTAGCTGAGGGACACTGTGTTCCTGGGGTCGTTTGCCACAAATAGGACAGGATGCACAATCAATAAAACAATAGTCTGGCTCAAGAGTTAGTGATAGTTACGCACCCCTTTCCCAGACTGTAAATGAGGAAAGTCTCAAAGTCAATATCCAATGGTGGCTCACTAAGTGTTTTTTTTTACTATGGATTTAACAAGCTCAAGGATATTTGGATCAAATAAACGGGTATTTTAATGCTCACTGGACCTTTAATATCATTGTAGTGCAGTACAACGTCAATGTCAAGACATCTATCTAAAAAGTCTAAATGCCTCCAAGAATTCTAACATATAAAAATATTTTTTCCACATGCTGCAACTGATGCAGCTGATATCTGTTATGCTCTCTTTCTCTCTCTATCTCTCTCTCCTTGCAGCTAAACTGGAAAAGCAGACACCGGATATAAGCGGGTGGCCTGCGGGGACCGAATAAGAATCGTGGCGGGTTTCTGTCGCTGGATCCATCTGGTGCTGTTTTCACGTCTCGCGGCCTCCCGCTTCTTCATAAAAGGTGTGCTTCTGAGTTTTACAAGGTGTGATACAATCGCTCTCTCCGTGCCTCATTGTGCACTTAATGCAAATCTTTTCTGCGTTACAGTTCAGCAAGCTCTGCGAGTGTTTTTTTCTTTTTTACGTGACTGCCCGATTAGCGGTGTAACGGCGCAGACAGCGAGGAGCGTGGCGGAGACATCAGCGTGCACATTATCATACGTCCTTGCGACCGAAGAAAGAAGTAAAAAAAAAAAAAAAAATGCCGCTGTGCCTCATAAATACTGCTGCTCAATAACACGTTCATCTGTTTCAGTCATAAAGTCTGCAAATGTGGCCGGATTTCATTTGCTGTTCCGGCGTCATCGTTTTTCTCTTGTTGTTGAGCTCCTAGTTCATTTGATGCAGGTTCCATTATGTTAAGTGATTGAGCCTGTGTCCTCGCTGATAACTGGCTAGCTGGCCTTCCGTTCCACGGCAACGGCCTATCAGATCTGACTGAGCATGATGCTAATCTCTATTAAGGTAATGTGCTGGCCACGGGTCAGGGGAGAGCACACCACCAGCACACACTTTCTTAACCTCTCTATCTCTCTCTCTCTCTCTCTCTCTTATTGTCTGTCTCTGGTCCTTATTCACTTCTCTGCACGTTCCATTGTCTCTTCCTCTTCCCGGCTCCCCTTGCCCTCCCTGCACCCAAACGCCACATACATCTTCAGAATGGAATAAAACCTCATCCCACAGGCTCCGTTTCTCTCCATTTCCCAGGACAGGAAATATATATTCATAATCGAGGACAGAATAAACGAAACACAATTACGGCCTGCGTTGGCTCTTGATATTGTGATACTGATAATAGAGTATCTTGTTTTCTCTTCGTCCAATAGCGTTATGAATCATCTCCGATAAACCTCCCGGACATTTAATCCTGCTACTGTTACTGCTACCGTGCGACACATTGTGCCACAGTGGCTGTTGTATTGCCAATGTACAGAATGAATCTGCCTGAATGGCGTTATCTCCCCGCACCATATTGTAGGAGAGATGCAGCTCGCATCCAGCTCTAAACTAATGAATAAGATGACAATACTCAGGCAGGCGGATCATTGAGACGGCCCGCTAATGTGCATAACAAAATGTGGGGGGAAAGAAAATGTACAACGCAATGTCGTGTAGCCTATTGCAAATAAATGTTGTCAGTCTGCGGCAGAGTGGCGATTGTCGTTACCATTACCGTTATGTCACCAGATGAGTTGTACAAGAGGCACGGCGATCAATGTGCGAAGTACTTTTGAAGGCTGGTTTAACTGCCAATGAATCACCGAGCAGGAGGAAAGGTGTGGAGAAATGAGAGGAAGTATGGAAGCGGAGGGAAGAGCTTTAGAAGTGATATAAGACATTGGTTTCCTGTGGGGTTACATCCCGCAGGAAACCAACGTCTCCTGTCTCTAAACCTGATTAAAGTCAAGCCAATCAGTGCCATTAGACCAGTTGTGTCACTTTACCCACAATGCTGTAAGATACTGGGAACAGGAATACAGTTCCAGCTAGAAGCAAGCCCCTGCTCAGGGAAGGCAAATAAACACATTTAAATCCTCTCTCATACCCTGTTTTAGATTATGAAGCAAACAGCATGTGAATTGTCTTCTCCTAAAAGTCTCTTAGAGGCAACAAATATATTTTTTGTTGCAAAAAAAAACTATTTTTTGCTCTATGCTATTTTACAATCCAAAAAGTTGTCACTTGAAAGTAAAGCAATTTATGACATTTCCATTGCTATAACCTGTGTTACAATCATGTGCAAGCAACAGCCATAAATAATAAATAATGCAATATGCATGTTGCTGAAGGCTTTAACTACAAATCCTGCTTAGTAGCGTATAGGCTAATTATCCATTAACATTTAACTAGGAGCCTGCAAACAAAATCCCTTTAGGTTTGTACGTACATGGGGCTGGATTATTAGTTAACCTCAGTTATCTCAAGATGTGTTTATGGCTGCTGTGCGCACGAAGCTGTGGGTCCCGTATGAGCTCATTTGACAACAATTGACATCGCAACGACAAGTTATAAATAGAACTTGATGTTTTTCTTAATGTCAAGGAAGTTATTTGCATGACTGGCACCGAAGCGCAAGTTGAGCACTGAATGCCAGGTTTACGTAATGAGCTGTGCGCTGCCACAAGAGAGGCGCATGCTTTATAATGAGACCGCAAAAATCAATACGGAGGAACAGCTCTTCAGCACTGCCAGTTCATTTATGCAGCCGTATGAAAGACGGCCCGGGGATAAAAGTGAAGTAAAAAAAATAAAATAATAAATGTTAAGCGATCAGCATGGGGAAAGGAGAAATACAGTTCTCCTGTGTTCATGCTGATGTTGCCTACTGTAGGTGATGTAATGCTAATGCAAGTGCCCATAGCACTTTAAACGCTTGGCTGGTTGGGTAGCATGACTGAAAAGTACACATGCTAATTGTAAATGTAACCGCGTGTGACAACTAGAAATACAAGCCATTTTCTAAAGGGAGGTCATTCCGAATAACAGATGAACTTCGGGGTCCCGGAGATGTTTTATGAAAGCAAATAGAGAAAAAAGACAGATATAAGACATATATGTGTATGACGTGAAAACAAAGAGAATCTGACCCAGCTGTTTGCGACTCACACGTCGTCTCAAAGGAACAGCAATTATGCTGCCATTAGAGTGTAGAGTTTCAATGAACACTGGTTGTACTTCAGAGACTTCAAAAAGATCAGGTACTGCCACAGAACAGTCTGAAATTACATCCAAATTACCTCCTTTGGATTTCACAAGTGTTAGAATATGTAGAACCTAATTGACATTTGTGTTGAAATTTATTTCAAGTGACACGCGAGACTTCTACGAGCTACAGGATCATCCTCGGCATCTCACTCGCTCAGCTCGCCGTCTCCCCGTCGCACATTTCAGCAAAGCGCCGAAGACGGTTCTCCAATAAGTCATTTTCCATGACGTGTCACAGCGCATTATGTGATCGCTAACTTCTTATATCGGTTGTGTCATGTCATTTTTCTAATGGAAATGTTGCATTAATTCAGCGGCTAGGGCCATACATCATACGTCTGAGGACTGAGGTGAGCTCAGCTGGATCAGACCAGGCCTAAACCAGGTTAGCTTTCAAGGCAAGAGGCAAACAAATGAGAGGGCTCCATTTTTAAGTGTTCTCATTCCCAGGGCGTCACATAGAGTGCTCCAAGAATTAGTCCTATTACCTGATATTGAGTCAGCCTTTTTTCTTTTTTCTCGCTTCTGATTCTCTCATCTCAGACTCAATGGGTTTTGTGAATGGGTTTCTTTTGTTGAATACCTGAAATAAGGTCTGTGTTTAACAGAAATGTAAGTGATTTTAAGATTATTTTTTTGTCCTGCAATATGAAATATATCACTGCATGGCCTTCTCGTGGATTTTTAAACAAGGGAGGAGGGGGATGGGTCAAACAAACGCAGGACTTTCAGCCAGGAGACCAGTTTTTGTGTCCCAAGGTTATTTTGAAGCTACATGAGTGTTAGTTAGTTTAGTTCCTTTAAGCATGGCCATGACATTTTTTTTTCGTTAACATAACTAATTGGATTTATTTTCTAACT
The DNA here is from genome assembly GCF_963514095.1 of Eutrigla gurnardus. Taxonomy (NCBI): domain Eukaryota; kingdom Metazoa; phylum Chordata; class Actinopteri; order Perciformes; family Triglidae; genus Eutrigla; species Eutrigla gurnardus. The sequence goes on along the minus strand of NC_139936.1, from coordinate 12,885,449 downwards.
CTAAGCAAGTGCTTTTGTTTGAATTGGCAACCACATGTTCACTGCGACCCAATAGGCTAGAGTGTGACATTAAAGGATCTGACAAAGTGTCAGTATGTGATGGTAGTACTTACTGCTGTCCTTGAGTGCTGTGAGGACATAAAAATGAAAAGTTGTTTCTGGCTGTGATTACTGCCAGCTTCAATGTTTGAATGTTCTTACAACTTCAATTAGAGTTTGACTTGATGGCTGGATTGAATATTCTACATTGATTGGATAAACCTTGTTAACCCTGCAGTTACATTTAAATCAGTCATTAAAACAATGTTGGGTGACACAATATAACAAGAGTTAAATAACAGATGCACTCATAATGTACTGAGATAGTCAGACAAAATAAGGACATTAAACGTGTAGAATTGGTATAATTTCCAGAGTGCAAATGAGCAGAGAACATGAAGAAAATCCTATTTACAGTTTACGATAACTCTGCATAATTGCTGAAAACGTGCGATGTGGAAGGTGGAGGATACAGTTATTCTTTCGTATCTGTTTTCTCGTTTTCACACCATAACTTACTAAGTGTTGTTCCTCTAAAATGAGCAAGGCTTTAACAGCTTCCCATTTCACGCTTACAAATCCTGATTACTTTTTTTTTTATTTCAGCCACTCACTAGCAGACAAAGAGTTTAAACACACACACACGAGGCTTCTGCTACAAAACTCAGTTCCTCTGGCTTTCACCTTTCACCTTGTAACCCTCTAATCTCTTCCGTTACCCCACTGGCGGCAACATCTAAAGATCTGCATTTATGACTTCCTGTCAGCATCAGGACGGAGGAGGGGAGCGTAAAAAGTGAAGGGAGCCAGACGGAACCCTGACCTATTGTTCTCAGTCTGAGTGATAATGAAGGATGGAGTGTGAAGAGACCGAGGAGCAAGACTGCAGCGGCGGGTTGTTGTGCGATTTCCAGCGTGTGGCTGCATGCTTGTTCCAGTCAGTCGGTCAGACGGCGGGCGTGTGCCTACCTGCAGCCCGCAGGCTGTACACGGAGCACACACGGAGGGAAACAGGAGCCTGCCGAGCCCACTCACCGCCATGTTGCCCTAATGCCAAGATCGCTGCTTCCTTTCAATCAAAACCTCTTTGTTTTTCTCTTTGTCTGTCCCCTGCTCACTCTCTCCGACGCACTGCCAGAAAATAAAACTACACTACATCAGGTGGGAAAATTGTTTAAAACCCACTTTTCTCAATTATTCCCTCTCAAAGCTCATGGAGATACCTGAAGAGGGAGTTTAAAGAGGTAGTTAGGGAAAGGTTGTCGAAGTGTGCTGGAGAATGGGTGGATTTCAGAGAGAGAGAAAGAGAAAGCAAAACAAATATTTTTTTCTTTTTGGTTTTTCATAGAAAATAGAAAAAAATAGGAATATCCATCTTGGGGCCATAAATGTTTGTACAAAATCACAAATTGACATCGCCATCCATAGAGCCATTTCACAAAGCATAAGCTATTATTTGTGACACTGGGTTACTGCCCAAACTGCCATCGTTAGAAAGAGACTGAATCAAAGTGTACAAAAGTTGTTGGCACCCAAATGTTTTCAATTGTTTTGTGATCGCACATCATGAGATTTGGAAAATGTGGATTTGTTGGCAGACCCGGCAGCCCACGCAGCCTCTGCTACACTGTCTGAACATCTCTTTCTCAGCTCGGGAACCAGCGCTGTCCAGACGCACGCACACACCTACTGTGTGTAAAACAAAATTGTCAGTAGCATGGTGGCATTTCAGGTCTACACACCAACAAACAGCCGGCAAATATAACTTCCATCTGGGCGACCATGTGTGCATTTGAATGCATCTTCCTCTGTGTGTGTGTGTGTGTGTGTGTGTGTGTGTGTGTGTGTGTGTGTGTGTGTGTTGCGAGCACCAACTACCCATCTCATTTCCCCATAGGAGGACTAAGTCTGGCTGTGACTGCATCCTCTGGCACACTCGCATTAACATTTCATCCTGATTGTCTCTGTCAAAGTAATTCATCATCATGGACCGTCGCCGGAGCCTCCCCCCGACTCCGCATCTCTCCGTCTCCCCATTAGTTTCTAGTTTCTTGCACTATTTCCCATCTCTGCCCCCCCCCCCTCCTCGCCCTGGCCTTACCTCTCGCTTCCTCCCTCGGCGTTCCTTCTATCTCTCTCATGTCCATCTGGCTCTCGAGATAAACACAAGCCTGGCTTCTCCTCACGCAGACAAAATATCTATAAAGATGAGGGTAATCACAGTCAACTGCGCTGGTTTGGGCTGTTTAGTCCGTGCAACCCTCGAGCAGAACATAATCCATCTGCCTACCTCATTTCCTTACCTCCGTCACCACCTCTCCCTCACTAGGGTTCAGATTGACAAACAGATTATATATATATGCACGGGGAGGAAACGTGATTAATGAGTTAGTCTGAATAATGTAAATCAACTTAATGGAACCGAAGACACAGAATGAAGGCGTGAGGAGGAAGAGGAGCAGGGGAGGAGGAAGGAGGGAGGGTTGCTCAGGGTTCAAATATCCACTCAGCTAAAAGGCAGCAACAGTAAGCAGGCCTCAGCTGCTGTCACTCCGGCCTTGGAGAGAAAAGAGGAGGATAGGCAATGTGCTCCTTTCTTCTTTCTTTCCTCATTCTGTCTTCTTTGATGAGTCCCTGGGATAGCCTGCCCCTCCCTCCCCTTTCATCCATCCAGATATTATCCCATTCCAATCATTACCACCAGCACCACCACTATCTCTAATCCAAGGACAGGGCCGGTAGCGTCGCACGCGCGCACGTTCACGCGCACGCAATCACAGAGAGAGCCCGCGAGACAGAACAATGAAATCTGTGCTTTACTGACAGTCAGGGTCCCTTAAGACATAAGAGGATCAAATTGCTCATCCGGTAACTTAAACCATTTAACTGTTTGCGCTTTAAATTCCAGCGACATGCAATTTTTAAACGGAAAACAATGCAAAAGAGCTATCTTGTCAGACAACGCTGAAGCTTAATACCCTGATCAAGCTGGCTTAACGAAAAATACTCCTGCAGAATTTCGAAGACTCCTTGTGTGAAAGGGACTTGATCAAACCAAGCAATCATAAAGTTGCATTTCTTTGTGTCACGTTTTTTTTTCAGGACCTGAAAGCAAAACTCCAGATTAGCCATACTGTAAATGCAAACATTGTCTTTGTGTAATTGACTTATAAGCTAAAGGGCAGCATTACGGATGCTCCACAGCATCTATTCTCATTGTCAAAGGAGGATCTGCGGATTACTATCTTTACCTTAAATCTCTGTAGTAACTAAATCTGTAAAAGACGGATAATGTAAGAACAACGGGATAATACAACTAATAAGGTTTTTTTTCTTGAACGTACACGGCACAATTTCTTTGCATATACCAAATCCCATGATATTTTTTACTTGATTTTTTAAAATATAAAAACACTTAGATATTAAGATCTTTAGTGAGAAAATACCAGAATGAGACGAATACCAGCCAAACCAGGTGTAAGACGTGTGTGAAAATACATTTCAGTAAAAGCTCCAACTTTCCAGAAACAATACTGAAGACACAAATTAACAGTATTTCATGTCATTCCACTCTAACCCTGTTTTTACAAGTAGTCCAAAATACACGGCTCCAGTCCAGAAGGTAAGAACTTCACTTATTCATTAGCGTGAGAAAAAAAACATTTAATAAACTGCGTGTCTCCTTATTGACTATCTTTATTTCTTCCTCAACCCCGGGTTGTTAATCGGTAGTCGCTTCAGTTTGGAAGTTTCTGAAGGGACAAATTAATTTTAATTTTTCTCCTGCAAAGATAAGCCATCTGTGAAATGATGTAGCGATTCACTCTCTTGTGGCATATTAATTTGATGAATTAAAATCACACACTGACAGGTTACGTCTGTCTTTTTATTTATTTCTACTGTATTTTAGAGCTAGCTAGCTGTCCAGCTTATCTTAGTAATTAGCACTTAAAGCATGTTCAAAGCACTTTCTGTCTTATGTGTAAAAAAACAAAAAAACACTGCTTTTATGTTGATTCTCCGCAGAAACAGGTATGCCTGCATCTGACGGGTTTTCCAGAAGCACACAGACATCTGCTTTGCCCTTTGACACCATTTTCCACATCTGTCAAAAGACTGTAGCTGACGACTGAAGTGCTGTCAAAACTGCCCGTGTGAAGGAAAATGGCCCCTTCAGGACCGCTCGGCTACAGGTCCGCCGCCGCCTCATTCGTGTCTGTTGACTGACTCGGCGGGATCGTTTGGTGGACGAGACAACAGCAACAGGCAAGCAGCAGCTAATCCCCTCGTGCCAGAGGGGCAGAGCATGCCACGAGGACACGCAGATGAGGTGAGAGGTCAAAGGTGACAGGTTTCAAAGAATGAGGCTGCCATGGAAGCATAGGCTTTTATATTAAATCAACAAAACTGTGTAACAATTAACAAACCTTTATGTTTTTGTCTATACTGTAAGGTAAAATCATAGTTTGTGATTAACGTTTGTGCCAATTAACAAAATGTCCAAACTGAATTTTCCCCAGCTCTTGTGCAAAACCGCTCTGGCATTCCAATTCACAGCAACTTACCCTAAGCACCTCCTTATCACTTGTTTGCAGTACGTAAAGGTGGCACCTCGGTTGCCAGGAGACATAATCCAGCCAGCAATTACCTTGCTTAACAAAACATAATTGGAAAAATAAATTAGTGGTATATATATAAATGTAATTTCTAGGAGACAGGAGTTGGCCACTTGAGGACAGGACTCAACGATTAGAACCCGTCAACACGGTGTCTTTTTTTCAAAGTGTGTGACCGCATCATATAAATGCATCCTGTGCATCACATTAATCCAAATGGACGGGATAATCTGGAGGCCTCACATGATATAATCACTTTCAAAAACACAGGGTATGTCAGTGCAGCTCATTTCATTGTCTCTCAATGATATTGCATCGCCTCAAATGACAAGCAGTAAAACGTACCGTGCGGATTCTGGACCTGCTCTAAGATGTGGATCAGAATTCAACCAACCACATCTGTCTTACATTTTTCAGATGGGTCAGGGTAGAAAATTAACCTCCCTGCCAGAGCTAGAAGACAGCCAGAGAACATCACTGGGTGAGTACCCAGAGACCTTTATTTGCAACATGAGTACTATTTGTAAGAGGGCCCTGGTGACTGACTTTAAATAAACCCATATTGTGATTTCAGCTTCATTTTTTTCTGGCGTATCAAAGATACACGAAGGACCGAAGCTGTGCATGCTCCTTTTAAAAGCTTTAACTAGTACAATGTGGTGTTTGCCAACGGCTTTAACATCACTTCATCACATGCTACGTATGAACACTGAGCACACCCATCAGATTATCACCGCCCTCGACTCACAGATAATCATCTTAGCCATATATGTATCTGCTTTACCGCTACACTGTATGTAACTGCTGCACTTGCATCCAGAGCTGGTGCTGTGGAGCCGAGGAGATGCAACAACAACACAAGCTAATCCCAGCAATGTGCCTCAGAGGGGTTTTAGCTCATGGGAGGGACTTAGCAGAGAGAGAGGTGGGGTGGGGGGGGGGGGGGGGGGACTTAGAGCATTCATTGTCCCTCCAGGAGCAGATTAACTATTTTAAAAGCAAAGGTGACGTCTATCGCCGGCTCGCTATGCAGGCCGGCCAACGCTCTCAAACTGTGAGACGCCGTTTGTCTTTCCTAGCTGTTTTACTCTCTTTTCACCACAGCGCACTCTTTCCTGAGCAAACATTTTTATTTATTTTTTTTTTGCTCTGTCTTTATCTTTCTCAACTCACTCTCACTCCTCATGCACTCATTCTCTCTTTTCTTCTAATCAAGTAGGAGGCCGGCATAAGCTCACCGAGAGCAGTGGCGGTAACAAACGGGGAAGCCAAGGCCGTGATGAAGCACTGGGAGCACTGGCGATTAAAAGTTATTATGCTGCCACGATGGCACCATTGACTGAATGGGAGCCCGCGGGGGCCTCGGTCCACAGGGAGCGGCACAAATGGGTGACGAGAGAAAAAAAGGGGGGAGCGTACATAGCAAACAGAGGAGCGAGGGTGGGGGGGCAGCACTACTTGAGAGAAGAGGGAGGGGAGAAAGTGGGACATGAGGGAATGGGGTGTAAATATGATGGTTTGTTGTGAATGTAGAGCGGCGAGGTGAGGAGGCGCCACAAATAATCCACGCAAGGGAGTAATGTGATAAGTGCTAGACGAGCGAGGGAGGAGGAGAGAGGGAAGGTAGGGGTGAGGAAAGCGAGGGTGCTTACACACAGGATACACTCGTGTTTACTTAAAGGGAAACAAAGACTGGCACCGAGACGCATGGCATGGAAATGCAAATAAATCCCCCTTGCAACCAAAGTGTTTTTATTAACTCTAAGAAGCAGCATGAGCAATGGAGGGAGGCCCAGGGAGAAGTTTGGAAAGGAGGAAAAAAGCAACACTCCAATCATCGCATTTCTCCTGCTTTTTCTTTCTGAATACGTAAGAATGTGTAAACAACATTGTGCGGCGTAATAATTCGCTACGGAGTCATACTTTTGCTTTTGCTGCAAACGCGTCCTCTTGTGCGAGCTGCATAATGCATGAGTTCTGTGTATAGATTGTCAAGGGAGAAATTGGGCACGGCACTAACAATGGAAAAAGCGAGCAAACTTTATGTATATGTGCATAATATGTAGTCCTGATGAATTATTACATAAGCCCCTCAGCGCTTTTTTCCTGGAAACTGTAGGAGTCCTCTTCCCTTTCACAGTACCAAGAACATCTCCACCTTAAGTGTTCGCCGAAAAGAAACATCCGGTTGATACACTCCGGCACTCCGGCACATAGAAATACACACACATGGCTAATGAACATGCTGCACATGAACGCACATGAAGGCCTTTATGTCGTTGGATCAGTCATTGTCTTTCTCTCTCAAGCTCTCTCTCTCTCTCTCTCTGTCTTGCTATACAAACACACACACACACACATCATAATGAGGCCATCATGATGAAGGCAACACAGTTAACACACAGCCATTCATGTGTGTGTGTGTGTGTACGGTGGCAGGCAGGGTGGGCTCCAGTGTAAAGGCCTACATGGCATGACGCACACACACACACACACACACACACACACAGTGTTCCCGGCGTTCCTGGCAGCGCCGCTCAAACCAAACTGCTGTTACACATCCTTCACTAACTGTTCCTACTGGTCCCCTCTGGGCCTGCCCTCATCTCATTACTCCCATCCATATTTATTCCACAGAGAGCCATGACAAACTAAATACAAGCTTCCCTCACATATCTCCCAGAGACATGTTTGACACACCCTAAAAATAATCTTTGATTTCTATCCAACTCCTAGAAGTTGTGAGACGATTCAAGGGCAGACGTGCGAGCTTTGCTGGATCCACTACTCAACCATTCACATCGTGCTTGGTCCACAGAGTGCTGCTTTTTTTTTGTCGAGGATGCCAATGATGGTCCGTCTGCTACACGGTCAGTCCTGCGGTCAGCTCAAGCCCGTTTTGTTCTAAGAGGGAGCGAGCGTAGCTGCCTTCCGCACACTTCTCTCTCATCTGTGTGCAGTTTTTTGGTGAACGCATGTGTGTTATCCCGCCAGCATCCTTACACACACACTGTGAATCATTTCATCTGAGCTCGTGCTGAAGGCTGAATCCCAGATTTGCATAACTATGGTTAACGTTCTGTAGATCGCCGCTGCCATTTATCAGCCGCGTTACAAGGTATCACCGAAGGGAACACAAATATTAGCACTCTGATAAACAAACCCATATTTGAATGATGTGATTTCAATGCGAGGGAACACTCACTGGTTGGCCAAGTTTGAAATGCAGAGCTTTGTTCGAGGACAAACAAACTTTCTCGTGCATATTCGATGAGCCGAGCCACTTTGTCGCGAGGACAGATTTAAGTTCAAGTTCCAAGAAAGACATGCGCCCATATCTCACTTGACCCGAAAGAGGTGATTTTGCATACTCAGAAATGAAGACGCACTGCCAGGAATACTAAGTTTTGTGCTCAGATGTGATGTTCGGTCGTCACGCTAACTAAGGGAATTAATTATAGATAGCCAGCATCGCCCCGCCCAACCTCTCCCTTCTCTTTCTCTTTGTCTGTCAAAATGTGATGAGCTAAGAAACTCAAGGAGGAGCGTCGGGTGTGAAACTGTATCCCTCTCTTGGGGTGGGGGGAGGGGGGTCAGCTATTTTGTTGAATTTGCATCTTAACAACCTTTCGGAGTAATTGAAAAAGTGGTGTCAGAGCCCAGAGTCTTGATCTCTGATATGGTAATTACCTTCCATTTATGCCAGAGACTTTCAGGGAGTCCTGAGATCCAGAGGCAGCGGCTGTCTTTGAGGAAGGAGCGTAATGGCCTGCATATGTCTCCCTCTTCTCAGGAGCTATCAAAATGCATTTGTGCGGGCATTTTCATCTGTGGTTGACATCTCTGATTATAAGATCCAGTAAAGTTGTCTAATCTTCCAACAGCGGCTGAGGGAAGGGATCTGGGATGAAAAAAACAAATGAAGGGATGGGGGGGGGGGGTATGGGCGGAAGGATAGGGCCAGACCTTTTCATGTGGTTTTACCCCACTCTTGAAATGGGTTCCAGAAGCCCAGCGCTCCTCACAGAGCTTTTGATGATATGCTACTGGTTTGGTGTGGTGGGTGCTGGAAGACGCACACGGGGATTGTTGAGCGACAACAACCCACACACAGATGCACTGAGTCATTACCATGTAATCCTTTGTTGGTAAAAGAAAAAAAGAAGGAGGAATATAAGCTGAGGAGGACTTTAATCAAGTGACGTGAAAGTGTTACTGACTGAAGCGCACGGAATCTTTAGCCATACATTCTTTAATGCTGCAAACAATTAACTGTGACAAAGCCAAAAAAAACTCTTTCTGAAGACGCCGCCGAACACTTTCGACTTTCAAGTCTTTACCGTCCGACGTGAGTAGGCTTTTGATCTCTGTAGATATACCTAGAAACATGACAGCTGACATGCATCAGCCGCACGAGAGATTGTTGCCGTAACCGGGCAGCTTTTATCATTCAATTCGGATCCATCTTTCATCTACGGCTGTGGACGTTGCAGAAACGTCAAAACAAGACGCTCAGAGGGACTACATCAAGAAATAGAGATCTGACGGATGAATTTGTTGCCTCGGGTAACGCAAACAGTAGGTGTGTGGATGACTGTTTAGCCTACACGCGCAATAGGCGACACCTACCATCCATAAATGGCGGGAGCAAGATTGTCACATCAAGCTGTGTTACATCGCCATCTGAAAATACACACTTTTTAACAACGATGCTCGAGCTGCTACACAGCAAACGAGACAAACACTTGCTCACGGTAATCATCGCCACAATCACTTGATTAGCTCAAGCTATTTGTCAATTACATTGCTCTCTCTGAGAGTTGGGCCAGTCACTAATCATGGTCAAATGGAGAAGCAGAAACGGTGGAGGGAGAGGAGAGAATGAGAACGTGTTGATCCGCGATGCAGCCGTGGCTCCCGTTCCCTGATTTATCCTTTTTTTTACACCTTTAAGATAAACCGTCGCTATCAGCTTAATCAGCTACTTTTACCCACATAAAATGCAGGTATCTAGATTAAATATTGTTGAGGGCGGATGGGCTAAAAGGCTCGTAAAAACCTGCTGGGGAAATTAAGCTTTTACTCCGTTCAACTTTCTGATTAGAACTGATGATTTCCAGTCTTTATGTCCTGTGCCTATACGACTATCAGAGCTGCTAATGACATCGGGGCATTATCCCATGGCATACATGCAAGTCTTCCTCTTAAGTCCCAATCAATACAGAGTTTGTTAAAGAGCCACTAATGTCCGTGCCTCGCAGACACTAACGACCTGGCTGTGGATCGCAGCTACGACAGCTGAAGACACCCAGCGCACACTGCGATCAATACTTTCTCAGAGTGGCTCAGGCGTCTTCGCTGGCTGTCTGTCTCACCATCTGTCTCGCTGCATCGCTCTTTTTTTTTTTTATCTCCCCATGCCCATCTTTTGCTCTCCCTTCACCTCTGTCATCTAAGTTTCTTATCTCTTCCCCCCCTCTGTCACCAAAGATGCAATCTCTCTCCGTCTCTTTTACCCCCAAACACTCTCTGTACCTCTCTCTATGTCCTACCTCTCTATCTGTGCCTCTCAACCTTCCTCTCTCAATTATTCACTCCGATCTCCTTCTCTCTGTCTCCCTCTTTTTTACATCTTCCACCCATCTTCCCCACGTCCTCTCTCGCTCTCTCTCTCTTTTTTCTCTCTCTCTGTCTCTCTGCCCAGCCAACAGCTTCATTGTCCTTGGGTCGGGGTGAACAATGTCAGCCCACATGGGGCCCCAGTGCAGACCCAGCCGAGAAGGCAGGGAGCACCAGAGAACACCCATAACTCAGTGTTTCAACTGGGCTGGGGATAAAGGGAAGCCTCACACATGGCTGACTATGTGGGTCAGCCTTGGATCATTTGTAGAGGAAGAGGCCAGCAACTGGCACCAGAATCCCCCACTGAGAGTGTGTGTGCATGTGTGTGTGTGTGTGTGTGTGTGCATCAATGAGTGAGTGAACGAGTGTGTCGTGTCCCCTTGCAACCCAGTGGCGAGGCCCCCCTCCAGTCCATCCCCGCCAACCGTTCTATGGGAAACCTGCTCTTCCCTCCGTTCCTGCTGCTGCATTCCCTCGACCCCCATCCTCATACGCAGCCGCACCCCGACGCCTTTGTGAGCACATTGTACAAAACAGGGGGCTCTTAGGGGCCACCAATTAGTCCTCCCCCCTGGGGGTGACATGGCCGATGAATAGAGGGGACCCCCAAACCGTCCACGCATATAATCTCAACCTTCCATTTGGAGGCCGTACTGTCATAGCCACACAGATTCAGCCTTGTTTTTCAAGAAAGGTCTCCCTCTTGATTTAAAGCCACGGCCCGCTGGTCCCCAAAAAAAAAAAACGAGCATCCGGATGCCAGTGAGTCACTTTGTCAGGAGAATAGGATGGAACTTGTTCTTCTCGCTGTGTGTTCAGCCTTAAAGACATACATGGATGGCTTTCGGAGGGGACGGGGAACAAGGGGGACGAGGGGGGTGGTTAAGAGAAGGTGAATTTTTCTCATCAATCACCAAGTGACATAAATAACAATAGCAACTTGGAATCCATTACAAAAAACAAACAAAGACATAGCAGGAGAGTCTCTAGCCGGGACCTCGGTCGGAGGGACAGGCTATGTAAACTAAAGTGGTGATTGAGTGGAGGCAGGGGGGACTTTTTGAAAGCACAGCCCGGATCGTCGGCGAACCAAAACACACGTCACAGCGACGAGATGTCTCAATAGTTGCCCCTCCCCCCCCACTGCTTACTGGATTAGCATTTAAGGGAAAAGACAGCTTTTGAAAGCTGTCTGATATTAATTTCATTATCAGCATTTACAGAAAAACGGCACATTTCGCCCCGCCTGTAGTCTGGGTAAACGCTTTCATGAGTCAAAAATGATTCATTGTCATGTCTCGACTCAAGAGGTTACAATCTGAATGACTTGGGTTGCACCTTTCAAGTATTCAGACGTTCAAACATCCCTTAAGTCTCCTTGAAGTCTTTGAAAAACAGCGAGATTCTATTGACTTTTTTATACAAGAGATTAGCAGTGCAAGCTACCTGCAGACAGTCTGGCAAGAACCAGCACTAAGTACACTAATACACACCTACACACACACACACACACACTCCAGTATGTAACTTGCCATTTCCTCCCCTCGCCTCCTCTATGCCGACCATCAGCAGAGAGCTGAGAGAATATAACGTGAGAGAAGAGTCACATACGCAGAGGGAGATGAATGTGGGATATTTGTGGACCTTAGTGTTCTGCTGCAGTCCTTTCTCCCGCTGCTCACCCTCTTCCCTCTGAAGCCAGAACAGACCAAGTTTGCAAAATGACCTCTCACATCGTCAAGTAAACATTAAACGTTACAGGGAAACAACCCGCTGTTATTTGCATTTTCTATTAGAGCATAACAGTAGGGTGGAAATGCCAGATGTTTTTTCTGCTTGGTTGAGGTGGAAAATGTTGCATTAATGAGAAACAAAAGGCAACAATGTGACACTCAAGCTTCCACTCCACTGAATACATAACAAAAAAAAACAGTATGTTATTATATATAACAATGAGGAGACATTTCTCATCTTAATACCTGAAACAAACATAAAGGCCATATTTCTGTCTATTGAGGTTTGACTGGTGCTCTTTTAATTGACCCTTCACTAAGCCTTGCCCCCTGCTAATTCTCCATCAAGCTGTCAGAGCTACCATGGAGCCCACACAGTCACTAACTGCACTCCCTCAATAAATATGATCTCATTTTTGGGAAATGGAAAAAGTGATTTCATAGCAGACAGAAGGGTCTACAGTATGCATTTGAAGGCTATATCTAGGATGTCAAACTTAGAGTATCACTATTACACACTGTTTAACAATGACTAGCTCGAAATCCACCAAACCAGCCTCAAGAAACTCTGACGATCACATGAGAGTCAATGGAGCAGAGCCGGGTGCCATAGTTGTCGGACCCTAGTGCAAAGATGCACTATGCTTGAGCAGTCTGCATTGGAGGACTAAGTGATGGGTCAATTACATCATCTTCTTCTGGTTTACTTTGATGCAGTGAACTCCTCACAGTGGATGGAAACCCACATTGACTTGCATGAGTGGGTATCTGACTGTCGTGCAAAATCTGGCCCAGAACTTATAAAGCAATCAGCAATTCACTGTGTATTTTCCATGGAAAACACCTTCAGATCCCGAGCTCTCTGAATGGTTATCCAATACAGCAAATGTGCGTAGTCACTCTTCAGTTAAAGGATCCACTCCAAAAAAAAATCGTTCTATTAAAAAACTGCCACAAGTTCACCTCAACAGCAGCGAAAACTGAAACAGAAAAAAAAGATCTCTCCTCTCAAACAGAAGCTCATGTGCTCTTTGTTCATCATCATCAGCAGAAGTGCTAGGCCAGGTTATTCAATGCTCGGCTGGAGAGTCAGACAGCATTTAATCTTTGTTTCAGTTCACCTACCCGAGGAATACTTTTCTTTCCCGAACACTGCATAGGGTAAAGGTCTCCCAGTCTATAATTTATGAACTACAATTCGTACCATGTGTTGACGTCTTTCAAGAGGGTTGGGGGTGTTTTAATGTGAGGCTGATTGGGTCACCTTAAAGCATTTTCAGCTGAAATTCTTGTTTTGTTTCCTCACAGTACAGCTGGTATGCCATCTGAAGGTGAAAGCTGCGGGGAAGAGGTGCTTTGTGGATTTTCACCGAAAGGAGGAGGGGCGGTGGGGGAGGTAAAGGAGGGCTGCTAGGCCATGGATCAATGACTTTGGGTTCCCACTGAGAGATATAGCAAGTACAGGGCGAGCAGCAACTGCCGCCTTAAAATAGCTCCAGCGATTGCAGCTCAGCTTTAACCCAAATAATAGGGAGGCTGACCAAGGTCTGCGGAGGTCTCTACATTTTTGATTTGCTCGTGACCTCGGGGTAGAGTGAAGACAGAAAAGTGATTTCATGCTGAGGAGATAAAAAAAAAAAATAAATAAATGGGACAGGACTGATTATCTAACTTGTTATGTCTCCGTCTGTGGCCTTGCCAGTCTTCTTTGAACCGGTGCTTTGCTCAGTGTTTTTAAAGTCCTATTGAAATGGAAGTTTGAGTGTCTTTAGCTTCTGTTAAACACTTGACGATTCATCCTGCACTCAGGTTCATTTCCAAAAAACTAGCACAATCAAATAAGCGGGGCGCTCAGGTGATGGTGGCATGGAGGTTTCCCTTTCATTTCTCTCTCTCGTCCTCCTCCTAACAACACTTGAAGGTCTAGACGGTTGCGTGAGGAGCCAAAAGTCCTGTCTCCGTATCTCACAGAACACCAAAGCCCGCCCACTTTTTCGCAGTCCGATCAAATAGGAGGGGTTTGATTGGAAAACCCTCTTGTAACTTTGTCTCAACTATTTCACTGTGAAACGTCATAGTACAGAAGCTAAAGTTGCTCTTCCTATTCCCTGGGACGTTTAGTATAACATCAGGGTGTAAGTTGGCAGCATAGCCCACCCACAATAAGTCTATGTAAGTGTGTGTGAAAAATACATACAGAATTTTTTGTCACTGATATCCGATCATCTCTGCTAAACACTTTGTGTTCTTTAGGAAAAGAAACGGCTTGACACATGAAAGCTTAGGCAAATAAAGTATAATCAAAGCCTCCTCTTCTGAGGGGACTGGCGCAGCCGAGGCTGAGTACACATTAACATAAGATTAAACTTTAATGATCTCAGTGGGTACAACAGTCTCAGTGACTACTCTTTCATCGCAAAACTGTGAAAAGTTATTCAGTTAAACTCAGCTGGGTCACCAGGTTGGAAGAGTTCATTATTCTAAAAACGGCGCTGTCAAACCGTTGGCCCACCGCTTTAGTCCTGACTGAAGTATCTAAATATCTATTGTATGGATTCCTATGAAATTTTGGATAGACATTCATGGTCCCCAGAAGAACAATCCCCATCATCTTGGTGATCCTCTGACTTTTCATCTGGAACCAACAGCAGGTTGATTTTGAGGTTTTCAAGTATCCATGCATTGCCATGAAATCGAGCTCCCCACAGGATGAACTAACCATTAGGTTAAACATTGTATGTGTCCTAAAGTTTAGTTTGGGATTTAATAACCGCAAAGCCAAAATTATATTCCTCACGGCCTCAGCTCAACTTTGTTTTTATTACTAATTAGCAAACACGTGCATGCATATTATACTTGAAATACTACAAGTACAGGCCTGTGAAAAATAGGTGAAGCGATCTCTATTCTGCATAAACCTTTCAAAAATGCTTGCCCGCCGAAAATCTTTGTGACCGTTATCTTAATGCAGCTTAATGAGAAAAGACAAGACTCAGCTATTCTCTGACCCAGAAAATAAATCAGCGTGCAATAAATAGAAAAACCATAAATGGAACCATAAATAAAAACGAAGTAAATAATTAGAAAGATGATGATTCTGGACAAGTTTGCTCATTAGCAAAAGGGGACTTCAGAGGAATCCATCTCTGTGCTGTCCGTTCACCAAGAAGACTTTTCCTGTCCACCGAACGGATAAACAGATTCCAGCGGAGTTCTGCCATAATGAAGCGTATTCTCTTTTTTTCTTTCCTTCTCTCGATATATCCTTTGGGCTCTGCCCCCTCCCTCCCTCTTCCTCTGCCTCCACTTCTCTCCGCACTAAACCCTCCTTCACCCGCCTTTGCTCGCCTTTCTCAGGGTCAATTAAGCTACAGTAACTAAACAGCAGTGCACCCTGTCACATTCCATCCAGTCTCCCTCAATGAGTGACTACAACTTTCCACTAAAACAAACGGGCTTTGAAGGAACCCGTTTGCAGCCACTATTACCATATGAACAACCTACTTCCTACCGCACAATGAGCTACCTTGACAGACCTTCTTTGGCCTTGGGCCGTCCTTCGTGGAACCGTGTTATTAATGGGGTATAAAGAAGGGGTCTGTGTGCAAGTTGTCTGCCCTGTTTCGCCTCTGCTGCTCCAGCCCGGTCCACCCTGGCCTCACTCTTCTAGCGCTGCAATATTTACCTCACAGGGGGTCTACACCTAAGCGCACACACACACAGGCTCACAGCGGGGCGGGCGCAAGCACAGAGAAAATACATGAAACAAAAAAAACTTTTTGATGTGCACATGCTCACACACATGTTCGCGCAAAAACACGCACCCACTTTCATCTACAAGAGCACCATGCTGTGCACTTGAGAGGCCAGCCTCCACCACAGGCAGATCTATTTCTCTTCTCTCCTCCGCCTCCTCTTCCTCGCAGAAGCGCTTCAACTAGTACAGTATGTCAACAACTGAAATCTTTAAGAAAGAAGAGAAAAGGTATTTTTTGCCCTTATTTTTTTCTATTTTGAAGTCGCTGTAGAGAAGCGAATGTAAATAACTGCTACTTTTGCTGATCACTGCAGCACACTTCTGATTCAGCTGCACTCTGTTCATGAAAGCTTTTCCAGGAGAAGTTGGATGATGTTCCTGTCTTGTCTTACCTGGTCAAAAATACCTGCATCTGCACACAAGGGCAAACTGTAAATTGTGAGGAATATTTCCGGTGGTAACATATCTGAAATTCACACCCTGATTTTTCTCGCCACCCGATCCTTCCTTCTGCATCCCGACACCTTACAGGCCGAGAGAACGGCTCCGCTACATTCATGAGAACATCCGAATCGACTGAATGAGAGAAGAGGGAAATAATATCATGTGAGTTTGTTCGTGTCTTCTACACATTTGATCTGTTTGCGGGGAGGAAGTGTCGTTGAATGGCTCTTCGCGATCGACCCCTATGGCTTACACGCTCGGCCCGCAGGATGGGTGGGCAGAAACACAATCAGATGGGTTTCGATTGAACACTTGACTCAGCACTCGAAGGAATTGTGTTCTGCTCTTTTTGAACAGAACAATAAAAAAAAAAAGATCTGATCTATGGTATTTTTCAATACAGGAACCACACCCTGCAATCAGATGTACCTTTGCTCCCCGTAACGTCATCCACATCGCAGAATGCTAACGCTATGTTCAACATGCAACACAACCACAGAAGTCTGTAATTGAGGAAATAGTCATGCCCGTGACTCAGCTCTCTTCGTTTTTGGCCGCTTTGATCGTCAATTTCCAGAGCATATTGTAATAGAAAGAAATTGGAAACAACAGATGGCATGACAAAGTGTTTTATTATACAGCAAAGTCGTGTCTTACCTTGTTTTAGTGCTCCCAACTGAGTTGTAAGGAGAGATGGTGCCAAAAAAACATCAGCCAGAACAATGTCGTGTTTGTGTTGAGTGTGACTTGTTTGTCTGTGACTGTGAGGTATTAGATTCATTGTATTGCTGGGTGGGCGATATAGATAAAATGTTATTTTGTATGATGATACATGAGTGCTGGGGCTGCAAACAATGATTATTTCCATATTGATTAATCTGATAATTATTCACTCGGGTGAAAAATAGCCACTTTGATTTCCCAGAGCCCAAAGTGACTTGGTTTATTAAATACCAACACTCCAAAATCCAAATATATTCAGTTTGCTATCACATGCAAAGGGAACAAAGGGAAAAACAACATAATATCCTCATAATTCAGAAGCTAAAACTGGCTTATTTTTTTAACTACTAATCGCTTATTAAAATATTTCCCTGTCGGTTTGGCCCATACCTCTGGCTGACCTGCTTTAATCATTTAATTGTCTTCTCCCCTAAGCATCTGACGGCAATAAAACAAAGACAAGCTGAGTCAGAGAATCAGGCTTCTCACGGATCAGACCTTCATCTGACCATGGAGTCATCTGACTCCCAGCACATGTCCAACCCACCGACACCTGATACACGGAGGAACCCAGCCCAAAACCCTGATAGCAGATACCAGAGAGGGACACATATATAGGCAACCCAGCCCATAGCATGTCTTCACCCTGAGGTAATGTGTGCTTTGGATGTATGTGTGACATTGAGAGGCTACAGCTATGATATATGATTGCTTGTGTGTGCATACCTTTATGCCTGATTGTCTGTCCGTGAACCTAATACACACATGTGTGAGCACACATCGTCTAGAATTCCCAGCCAACCGTCACAATGCCATAAAAGCTTGTCTAAAGCTTCGTTATCTCTCACGCATATTTGTTCATCAAACTCCGTTGTAAAAAAAAAACCCCCCTCAGAGGTGGATAAAGTTCCATCATCCGCCAGGTAATGAAATACACTGTTTGTCCTCTCTGACGAATAGCTGCGATACAGGTGCGCTCCTCGTTCCGTCCATTTGAGAGATAGCTATCAGTTAAAAGTGTAACCAAAGCCTCTTCACTCGTCGGGGTCTCCCCCCCTTTTTCTCTGCATGCAGCTCTTTGTTACATCCCGCTGTGAATTATATCTCCTTTTAGCTTTTGTTTACTTGAGGCATATGGCAGGCCTACTGTAGTCGGCAAGCTGTCCCGGTGACTAAGCCATCCACGGTGGTTTTGTTACCGCACTCTTATGACTGCATCATATGATGACGATATGGAAGCACTTTTCCAGCCATGAGCTGAACTCATGACAGGGGTGGTGTGGTCTAAAACAGGAAGCCAGTGGACATCTTTAGAGAAGTGGATAGACAAGCACGGGCGAGGATTAATGCTCCTATCGATTACAATCTGGCCATCAGCTCCTACGCCCTCCTTAGACGTAACACAATGCATCCCAGGGAATGAATAACTACTGCTAATGGCTATAAAAAGCTCCGGAGAATCGGCTACCATTCTGGCAACTAAAATCGATATCTCCTCCCGACCGCAATCTTTATTTAATCTCAATATAGTGGCACAAAGAATTACGGATGAAAAGCGCATGAGTAATTGCTCTGTCAGTGCAGAACATGAGACTTTGCTCCTTTTTGTGTTATCCCTAAATTGACTGAAGTGCCGCCACTACTCCCGGTGCCTGTTCAAAGTTTTCACACTACCACAGGATGTTAACTGGTGCAGACTGATGCTAAAAATCCACTCTGTTGCTATAAGGTGCTTTGGATGAGGAGGATCCCAAATAACAATCAATTCATTAAAAGCATCTCCCCCGTGCTCACCCTTTCCATTCGGTGGCTGCTCTCGTATCAACCCCGGCAGTATTTACTATAGTAATTAGCCCAGAGTTGCATGCATGGAAATCACTGTGATGAAGGAATAACTACCCGACTGCCTCTGGGGTGGGACAGGCAATGAGAGCACTCGAATAGAAAGTCACGCCTTATTATGCGAGTGGCGGAGGTAAGGAACACCGCCCCCCCCCCGATGTAATGGAGGCCATGTGGACTGCTTGGCACAGGCGATCGCCCTGAAACCGGATTGAGACACCAGGGCAAAGTGGAAATGAAAATAAGTGAAGCCCTGCAGTTTTCTGCCTTCCGCAATCAGCATCAAATATTGAAAAGTGGGGGATTGTGAAAAGGATACACTCCATGTTATATGGAATTAATATACGCCTACCATGCTTGTACATGAGGCTAACATGAATCCCAGCTTTTCTTTTTTTTTTTTTGTCGAGCCCACAAGCACCACGCGTATTGTACGAAGTTATATGTCAATATGACAAAACCACAGTACCCATTAAAGGGTGGGATTCCAGCTACGTGCTAAATTCTACCATGGGGTGTATTTCAAACGTGTCATTTAATTGCCCGGCTGTCACAGGGTTTATTGTTCGAAGGTCCTGCTTTATTCAGTTCACGTGTTGTTTGTGCATGCTTGTGAGTATGTGTGCGTGCGTGCGTGCGTGCGTGCGTGCGTGCGTGCGTGTGTGTGTGTGTGTGTGTGAGGGCATGCAGGTGTGCCTAAGAACCGTGTAGACCCGCGTATGTCATTGTTAATGTACACAAGTGATCTAATTATGCGTAACCGCACACTCATTCCTCACAGTGATGACAGCGAATATCTTTGTCCGGGTAGTCGGGGCTATCTGTGAGTGCTCATTTACCAAAGTCTGGGTCAGCCAGACACACACACACACACACGCACAGACAAACACACCAAGTCCTTCACCTGTTAATGTGTGATACAAATGACTGCTGCGTTGGCGCCGGTGTGAACACACAACTATGTCCCATCTTATCAGCTGTTTGCTCTGCATCGAGGCTGCAACAATCAAGCAGTCAGCTTGAGGACTTCGGTTGACCCCGGATCACTGCACCTCGCGAGAGGAGAATCCACCGCACAGGGGAAGTCGGGTACAAACTGAACGACAATAACAGGCCCACGCCACAGGAGCGACGCACCAGAATCCCAATCTTATCTAGGTCAGAGCTGCACCTCCATAGACTCCCACCTACTTCCTTTGCTGTCGGATTTCTTTGTTGTCATGTGAGGTGATGTAACATTCTGTAACTTTTGCGGTGTAAGCTGATGGAGACCAGGTAGAGGAGCCGTGAAAAACAAGACAAAAGCAACTCTTTCGAATAAACCAGAAGCAAAAACCAAATCTCCAAATGTAAGACAGATTCCGATTTTCTAATTCCCAATGTCGCATCATGAACCCTTAAATAGCAAAAAATTTTGTTGTGCAAAGTTGTAAAAAGAGCCATTCCTTGTGAGTGAGACCCAGCGCCGCCGTGTAAATAATTAACAGATAGTGGGTCTAGATGGCCTCACCTGCCATCCTATGTTCCTATCTAGTTACCTGGCTAGCATTACTAAACTAGCTAGCATTACTAGAATCCATGCACCCGGCGTTAGCTCACATGTACTCTGACACAAACACGCAGAAGGAGAAGGAAAGATAGGCAGGAGGATAGAAACTGAAGAAGGGGTGACTAATGAATGGGCTATCTGGTTTTTCCTACCTGTCGAACAGCTGGAAGAATCAGTTTTAAACCTTTATGCAAACAGGATTTCTAACACACGCGCGCAGTCTAATAATCTCTTCCAACAACAGGAATAATTCTCTTTGATGATGTCTGGCCAATTTTGACTCATCAAACTCTGATGCCGGGCGCGTAGCCATGCCTCCTCGCTCAGACTCCAAAACCCAATTAAATAATCAAGGGTTCAATTGCTGTATAATACCACAATCAATAAATGGAGGATTTGTTGGTTATCTGGAGGAAATTAAACAGATCCCACAAGAAACAAATACAGAGAACTTATCAGCAAAACAGATGAGACGGTCCCGGATTAGTTGAGGAAGGGTGTAGATCAAAAGACACGGCGTTTCGGCATGCAGCTGCTGCACTGCCCAATCAACCCAAACTACTCGCAGACCCAAATAGGCCTCATTGCAGAATTTTGCGTCTCTGCACACACACACATCAGTTTATGCACCACAAAAAAGACACTAGCTGGAAAAGCGTGCACATGGCCTCGCACACATTTACGAACCCAGAAGCAATCACCTCCTGAATAACCCAGTCACTGCACAAATCAAAACCTTAACAGGTTTAGAAAATCAAAGAGGCTTTTTAACAAATAAGGCAGAAAAGGCCCCCAGTAGACTCTGATGAATGAATCAAGCTAAGCACGCTGTGAACATTATCAGAGTGGGGGATGAATGAATACATTATCATGCGAGGCACAACTTCCCTTTTGCTGCTTCACAGCTTGTCTGTCTTCCTGCCTATCAGCCTGCTCGCCTGGTTACCTGCCCACATACAGCACAGATCCCTTTTTGTCCACATTAAAGGGCTGTGGTGAAATAAATCTTTTCACGAGAATTCATTTTGAAAAAGGAGATGTGATGAGTTCCTAAGCGCCCAGCCTCTTTCCTCTCTGACAGGCTGCCTTCCTCTCTACCTGTCTCTTTAAATATCCCTGTTACCTCTATGAGTCTGTGCTCTCCTCCATGGCATGTGACCCCTGAATATCTGCTTCTACTAGTCTCCTGACATTCATGTACAATTACAGTAATTTGTATTATCACGTTTATGAAAAATACTATATATATATATATATTATATATATATTTTCATTACATTTATATAAAAAGGAATGTTCCTTTCTATCATATTTGCAAAGTGTTGAATGGCAATGACAAATGGATCTATACCTTGGCAACTAAAACATGATGAAAGGAATAGTTTGACAATTTTGGGTAAAGTGATTCAGTTGCTTCCCTAAATGATGAGACTGAAACTGTATATCAACACTAGTAAACACAAAACACGATGATTGCATTGTTGTATTATAACATTTGTTGACCGACTGACACATTATCTTAGCTATTGTATATTGTAAGCTGGCCAT
The DNA here is from genome assembly GCF_963514095.1 of Eutrigla gurnardus. Classification (NCBI taxonomy): domain Eukaryota; kingdom Metazoa; phylum Chordata; class Actinopteri; order Perciformes; family Triglidae; genus Eutrigla; species Eutrigla gurnardus. The sequence goes on along the minus strand of NC_139936.1, from coordinate 12,863,576 downwards.
CTTTATACAACCCTTTATATCGGCATTTCGACCGTGCGCAAACAAAAATTTACATTTTCAATATGTTTTCACTGGGAAGGAGGAAGCTTTGTGGAGTGCCACAAGCACACAAGCGTCATAGCAACAGCCTTGACAACGACACATTGATAGAAACGCAGCTTAAGTGTGGAATTGTGCATTGCATTTTTTATATTGGGTTAGGTAATAGTGAGTGGGAAGGAACATGATAAATGTTAAAAAAAAAAGGACAATTTTGGGCATTTAAGTGTTTTACAGAATTTTTTTTACGGCCGGTCACCGTGAGTATGGTAGACATGAAACGACAGCCAGCTATGGGTTAGCTTAGCACAAAAAAAGAAAAAAAAAGAGGAAAAAGCACATGTGGCTTTGTGCAGGAGTAACAAAATCTGCCTAACAGCAGCCCCAAAGGCTAACTTCTTTTTTCATTTTGTTTGTTTAACCTGAACAAAAAACTGAAGTGTAAAAATGACACCTTGTGGTTTTACAGCGTGCTCTGTAAAGGGCACAGTAACTTCCTGAAGTCTGTACCCCAGGAAATGACTCCTGCCAACAACAAGAGTCTGGCAAATGACCCCCAAGATGACATTTTTATATGATTTTTAGATTTAAAATTTACCTTCAGATGAAGCCAGCTACAGGCTGTTACTTGTATAAACCATTTAACATTTAGCTATGCTAACCAACTACTGGCTATTGGTTGCACTATTCCTTGAAAATGTAGTTAAGCTAACCAACTACTAGCTAAACTTGGACTGTAACATTTAGCTAACTATTGGCTACAACTTGGACTATTCCTTTAGCATAGATAAGTTTAAGTCACAAAAAGACTTGGTCATGGTTAAATGTGTGATTTTGGTTAAATACTGAAAAAGATTGACTTGTAACATGAGACCTTGACGCAGCACTGATGTATTCACTAAGACCAAACCGCAATTTTTCCTGGGTTTTGCATGTCCAACCATTCACCTTGACCTCCTCTGGGTGACTTCTGTAAGGATGTTACACTTCCTGGATTGTAAAGTATTCACAGTAAATATAATTCTGGCAGCAATTTACATGTCTATTTGGAAAAACGATGAAAAGAAATCAGTCCAGCAGGCCTGGATACACTGAGCAGTGTGTGTGTGTGTGTGTGTGTGTGTGTGTGTGTGTGCGTGCGTGCGTGTGTGTGTGTGCGTGTGTGCGTGCGTGTGTGTGCGCGTGTGTGTGCGTGTGTGTGTGTGTGTGTGTGTGTGTGTGTGTGTGCGATGTGAGTGGGCCTTTGTGAGGCCTCCACTCAGCAGAGTGATGATAAGTACTCCCAGCCCAGCGCTCCGCATGAGCTGATGGACAGACAGGCCAAGAACACTGGGGCCTTGTGGTGTGTGTGTGTGTGTGTGTGTGTGTGAGAGTGTGTGTGTGTGTGTGTGTGTGTGTGTGTGTGTGTGTGTGTGTGTGTGTGTGTGTGTGAGTGTGTGTGTGCGTGTGCATGTGAGTTTGTTGTGGTGAATAGAGGGAAAGGGCTAAACAGTGGCTGGGGAGTGTGCGTGTGTGTGGCGTGTGAGCCTGTGTATGTTTCTTTTTTTTTTCCTTCTTTTTTTTCACAAGCCACGCCACCATGCCATGCCACATGGCTGCAATTTGTTCATTAGCTATGTAATAAATGTACACACACACACACACACACACACACACACACACACACAGAGGTAATATTGTTCTGAGTTCTGCCTGATTGGATTCTGAAATAGAGGACCCTCAGGGGAATCACTTGTAGTCCGCCAGCCACTGTGACCAGTAGAAGACTCATTTCTTAACAAGGTTTGGGGCCAACACACGTAGTCTGTATTTTTCTATTTCCCGTAAGGAACACTGGTGATATAAACTAAAACAACAGTGGTTGAGTAAGGTTTCGGATATAAGCGACAAATATCCGCACTTATTTACGTGAAAGTCTTTCCTTATTACGTTCCATGTTTATGTGTCAGAATAACTACAGGTCATTGTAAGGATTTACCAGACCTGGAAATCATTAATAATCACCCAGGGCCAATTTCAAGCAATCTATCATCATCATCAGTGTGTCAGATGAGCTCGGGATGGTTGTTACAAATTACCTGCTGTCTGGGATATCAGTCGATGCTTGTTTGAGCTGAGCTCATCCTGTCAGGTTTGGGACCCGGCTAATAAATGTTTGCATCCCAAGACAGAAAGCCATGTGAAACGAGATCCCCGCTGACAGATCGTTTGAAAAGAAAGCGTCGTTGTGGAGGAAATCCAGAAACGCGGATGATGAACTAAATCTGTCTGGCCTTGTCTGGCCGGTGCATGAGCACCAGCAGCGGGTCCGTGGAAGAAGAAGCGGCTTGTTCCACATTCAGTGAAGCTTATAGCCTCTGGGAGAGTATGACTGCTGCTCTGCCATGAGCATACAGATCACCTTACACACTGGCTTTCCTCTGCTTTGATGACTGATGCACACACACACACACACACACACACACACACACAGCCATGCATGCCTGCTTCTACAGATACTCAGGAGAATTAGCCCGCCAGATACACACACACACACACACACACACATCTACCTCATCCAGCACCTGGATTAATTCACCTGCTGCACCTGAGAATGCGACCGCTATGATGTCACCCGCAATCCCATCACTTCAAAGGAACAAAAGCTCCCCAGTGCCATCAGGACAAAGAAAGTAAACGCGCCCTATCACTTCCTCCTTTGTCCTTCTGTCCTCTAATGGTAATTCCCCTGCAGAAATGTCCACACATGATGAAGGGAGAATTACACAGTGTATTCTACAATCAGGTACTCTTGGGTTTCTGCCCAGTGGCACTCACCGTGCACCACTGCAACACTGACACGCTGTTCTTTATTCCTCTGACATGAAAGCAACCGCCCGGCGCGTGAAACCTGCGCACACTGACATGTGTCCATTGAGCGCCCATGAGTCAGTTTATGTGCAATTGTCACGCACGCGTTTGAAAGAAGTGAGGTTGTGCGGTCCGATCGTAGTGGCGTCGTGCGTCCGCTCTACCAAAGAGCTCCCATTGGAACCGCTCACAAAGTGATGAGACGAAGCCATGCTACACAACCGCCACATTAGTGCACGGTTAGCCATTAAAAGACCCAAATGAGATTATGAGGTCATATGGGAGGCACCAAGCCTACAGTCAAAACACCAAGCCCTTCTCTGAAAGCAACAGTGTGTGTTCAGTATTTCTTCTGCAAGGAGGGGGGGACACAAAAAAAATTGTTGAGGGAAAAAAAAGCAGGACAGTTAAAGGGAGAAGGACAGGCAGATAAATAAAGAGAGACCATGAGGTATTCCATGCCTTGGAAATTTCCATAGTGGTTTATTTCTGTAGCAATCCATCATTGAATAACACATGAATTCAGCATGATTTACCATCAACACATCCAACTGAGCATGAAACAGGAGGCCCCAGCCCATCTTCCATCCCCGCTCAGTGGAAGGCTTTTTCCATTGTAAAGCGAGGTGAAAATAACAGCCGCCTGCGACATACAGGAGATGCATCAGGCACGCGAAACGCGCCGTTCACAAAATGAAGATGCCTACTGTGAAAATATTCCTCTGCTCTCTTTGGGGAGGCGAGCGCGGAGAGAGAGAGAGAGGGTTTATCTGTGTGCGTGCGGGAAGGACTGAAAAGACGCACGCACACAACGAGATACAGAGGGTTCGCAGCTGAGATAAAAATGGAATCCATTTTGGTTCTTGAAGCACACTCATCCGCGGCGCGAGGATCTGCCCAGCGTGTTAGCCTGCCATTGCTCTTTCCATCACCCCCGTTCTTCCCTCCTCTGCTCTATTTCGATTGATCTGCCTTCCTCCTCGCCACAATCTTATATATCATTTCCTCCTTTCCTCCACAGTCACACCTCCTTCCTTTTCCCTTTTCCTTCCCTCCTCCTCTCTTTCTCTCACTTCTCCTCTCTCTCTCTCTCTCTCTCTCTCTCTCTCCAGGCAGCCAGGCACCCCAACACTGTCTCAGGTCCTGAAACTATGGCAACGGAATGAGAGAGCAAGCGCTCTCTATGATTAATAGATGAGAGATGCGGTGCCAATCGCTGGGGCCTGGGGAGGAGGGACAGATGCACTCCAACAACGCCACGCAAACACACATAGTCACAGAGAGTACACAAATTGAGTACACACATTAAACCTCACCACCACTACCACCATCATTAGCCACCCTCCATGCTTGGAAAAGGGTCTGACTTACACACCACACATAAACACAGGCAGAGTTGGGGCTAAAAGAGCAAAAGAAGAAGGGGGCGGAGTTTACCTGATGCTCAACATCCTCAGGACACACACCTCCTTATTGGCTTCCAACAACACAAACTAACCACAGGAATAACCACAGCTTCGGAAGTGGCATGCGGCTTTAATGAGTCTTACCGGTCTGTGGCCCTGCCCGTGACTCACGGCTGGCCGCCCTCACCTGTAAAAGCACGACAGCAGGACGGGAACTGGGGCATCGTATTGTAATGCTGTGATTTACATCATCTGATCCGTAGTACAAGACTTGGCTCTTTTCAAGGCCGGTCATTCATCCATCTCCCGGGACAATCACACAATGTCCTGCTGCTTTCGGATTATCCCCTTCAAATGCATTTCCTCTCCGTTCCATTTGAGTAATGACATGCGACCAAACTCAGCTGTGACATAGGTATTACTGCGTGTTAATGTCCCAGGTTTTTAAAAAAATAAATAAAAACTGTAATTCCATGACGAGAAACCTGATGTTGTGAGTTGATTTGAAACGCCGCATTGTGTTTTCCCTTGGCACGCACATGGTTTAAGTTTGGCCTCCTCAACGGCCTTCTTCTAGATGGGCTGGCTATCACTTTCTAATTCACTTAATTTCCAACAACAAAGCTTTGCCAAGGACCAACAGCCAAAACGCCAACAGACACTCGCGGCGCCTGGCCCAAATAAGCACTTTGCCTGGTCCTTCATGCCTCTGGCTTTCTTGGCACAGACAACACGCTCAATCAATTATGCTAATGTAACGAGTATGACACACATGGACGGTTAACTCAATGGATGCACTGTAGAGTCATTTATAGGAAGGTGGAAGAGTTAAGGCTAAGTGGGGGGAAAGCAACCAGCTAGAAAACACAGTGAAACTTAGAAAGTGGAACGCCGTGCATCCCTGCCTGCATATATGTTTGTGTATGTATGTGAAGGACAGAATGTGGAACACAAGTGATCAGCCAGCGATTACATTTTCAATGAGCCATGCTGTGGCTGGTGAGATATATTAGGTCCCTACAGTACACTGAATAGCATTTATCACCACCTATAAACTGGGGCAATATGTTCCAACTTAACCAGGAAGCATGGCGGCTAGTGAACAAATAAACTCCAGGAGCAAATATATTAACAAAGCAGATAGAAATCTAGACTCCCATCTCCTGTGTACATTCAGCATGTTCCCTTTGATCAAATAAAAGGCATTCATCAAATAATGACTTCCAACTTCAGATGGTCGGAGGGAAATCATAACCAAAAAAGGGAGAGAGAGTGAGATGGAGCGGATGAAGGTTGGGTAAAATGTTTACACACGGAGGCAGTTGTGTAACTTGTTATAGTGCATTAAAATATCATCCGGTTTGTGCGTTTTTCACCTCCTGAATCACAACAGACTCCCACTGTCTCTGAAGATAGAGCCAACTTGAGCGCAACTGAAGTCAGCACACGAGCCGCGTTAACGTCTGTGACGGACGGCTCCGTTGAAAGCGTCTTTGATTATGGCGACTTAAAACTAAAACGCTCACTCACCATTATCCCCCTTTTTTTTTAATGTCCCACAACTAATGCGCATTCGTAATTTGGCTTTAAGGCGGTGTGATTTGTGCAGCTGCAATTTAGAAAAATGTGGAAGCTGAGAAAATGGGTTAAGCATCAATAAATCACATCCAGATGAGTGAGAGGGGGAGCTGATGCTTTCTTGCACTCTAATTGTTAAAAAAAAAAAAAAAAACAGCCCACACACCAAGGACGAGCATCAATAAAACATGGCTAGCATAAAATATGCATCAAATACACACTAGTCAATGCTTGTATTGACACTGAATGAGGACCAATGGTTAACAGCAGCTGACCGGTCTCATTGTTTATAATAGAGGGCCAATTCATTGGAATAGCAGTAAAGCCATTTATTAATTATTCAAACCGGCCGCATCTGTCCTTAACTGGCAAACTACTCTCTCTCTCACACACACACACACACACAAATACACACACACACAGTCAGTGTGACGAATACACATCAGTCACACACTATGCCATCCCCTTTCCTATTGTTAGGGGATCGGCGCATCAAATGCTCCGCGGAGCATTGCTTCAAATGCAAGCAACAACTGTGGTCGCTCTGATCCATTCTGCCTCTCCAAGAGGAGAACGGGCAGGCTGCTGTGACAAAGGTAATCGCGCTGTAATTCATGTATCAGCACCACAACGTGTCAATGTATGGCGAGTTAATAGCAGGATTAGCACTCCGCGGTTTGTGGCGTTTGTAGCCTTTGTGAAACAGTGGTGGTGGGATTTACAACCCGTGCTCTAAAATAAATAATAATTAAAAAAAATACCTCCAGGACATTTGGATGCCTTGAGGCTGATGTTGTCGGAAGAATGCTGGTTTAATGTTAAAAAAAACAATCTGCTACTTCACATTTAAGATCTATAGTGATTGGAAAAAAGCATGAGGTCGTGGATGCAAAAAGAAATGCGCAACGCACAAGAGCAATATATTTTCCAGTAATTTCAGGAAAAGAGATGAAATACACCCTTTCCTCTCAGAGTTGGCATAAAATCTTCCTATCGGTTTTTTCCCCCCAACCATACTGATACTAGAATCATATTTCCAAAACACTATGTGCTGCTGCTGATAAATCAGCTGACAAGAGGAGCATTTTGCTGTGGCCATTCAATACACCTTAGATTCACCCATTTATACCAGCACCCTTGCACACTTGATAATCTATAACCTACATTTACAGTTGCAGAATCCTTTTTTTTTTTTTCCTCCCGGCTTTTCTCATTGCCTCTGGGGGGATGTTTCATAGTGGGAGAGGAGAGGAGAGGAGAGGAGAGGAGAGGAGAAACCACTGGGAGTGACTGGGTGTTGGCAGGCAGGCTGTTGGATGTGGTTTGCGAGGCCTCTATCTCCTCTCCCAGCTTGTTAAAGAAATAATGTGCAGCAGCACTTCATTTAATGGCAAATCCACTTCTGAGACCGGTGCAATTTTGTGTCCTGGTCAGAATTACAAACATGTGATTGACCTTTTGGACCCAAGTAATAGTGACCACTCGTGCTGGTAGCTTGAAATCCTTGAGCACACCCAAGCCAGTGTGTCTGTGCGTGTGTGTGTGTGAGTGCGTGTGTTAGTTAGTGCGTGTGTGTGTGTGTGTGTGTGTGTGTGTGTGTGTGTGTGTGTGTGTGTGTGTGTGTGTGTGTGTGCTTGTGCAAAGTGAGAGAGAACATGTCTCAGCCTGCAGACTAACTCACTTAACAACAATAAGAAGCGAAAACAAATCCGTCTGCAAAATTAGTAATCAGTTCACATCAAATCTCTCTGATTCAGATTAGTTTTATAGAAACAAAGGAAGCAGAAAGACAGGTTTTTCTGTTCTTTCTCTGAATTTTTACAATCGTTTGGAATAAATGGCAAATGAAAATCCCATCATGCACTGTAATAAAGGAGGAAGCACTTCAGCGCTTAAGCGTTTTCATTGCAACTCAGGCATGGGCATGTTATTGGTAAATTCCTTCATTTTAGTCCAGATAGTTATGCGTCTGTAGCTTTATTGCATCTTTAGAGACACCTAGGTTGAAAATAAAGCAGTGCTGCGGAGGACCACGTCCGAGTCCACAAGTTCACAAGGGCACCTTTTTGTTTTATTTGCCGTACGACGGAGGATGATACTGGCATGGTCTGCTCGTTTTGCTCGATGTGAGACTGACACTTCTTTATTCCACATGGGCAAACAGCATAAGAGGGATTACGCACGATATTCTGCTGTTTATATCGGCACATTTTTTTCCGCCCTTATCCTTTGAATTTGAAAAGCAGGTACTTTCTGCTTTTTTATAAACATATATTAACTTTAAAAATGCTATATAAATAGGAGAAATGGCCCTAAGTTGTTAAAGTAACCCCGCGAAGCGCGTGCACTTGTCGCCCCGGCAGCCTGGCTGCACAGACAACAAGCCTCCGGGGCTGGAGGGAGAGGGAGACTGTTACGGGCTATAAGCGCACCTAAAGTTTGAAATAAACAAAGCAATCTTACCTTTCAGCTCATGAATGGATGCGCCTCGGAGTTGTTTTCCCAGCTCGGTCTTCTTTCTTCTTTTTTTTAGTAATCCATGAGGCTGTACGGCTCTCAACGCAGTTCAGTTCGGTGCTCGCTTTCGGAATAACAATACGAGCGCTACTTTTCTCGTGCGCTTCTTTTTGTTACATGCCGCGCTCAAATCACACCGCTTCAAATCGGAATATCCATCGGAAATCCACACTAGAGAGAGATAGAGAGAGAGGCAGGGAGGGAGGGGGAAAAAACAACAACGTTTCGGCTTTTAAAGTCCCCTCTGGTGAACTGAACGAACCGGGTGTCCCAGAACTAGCTGCGGAGCTGAATGCGGTCCCTTCCACAAAAGCCGACGGTCATCCTATTTGGAGATGAAGCTTCTTACCAGACTGGAGCGGAGCGCAGCGATCCCAGCTGTCACCCGCCCGCCACACACACACTTACGCACACACACACACACACTCACACTTACATAGGGAGGAGCTACGTCCTTGGATCGGGAGGTATTGTGTCAATGGGTGCCAGTTATGGACAACTGTATTTCTATTTTTACGCAGCGGCATTTCATAAGAATGCGCGTTGGAGAAGGAGAAAGCCTGGGCGCTATTTATAGTTTCGCCACTGAATGAAGAAAAACAAAAAAAGGGAAAATGTTAAGAGGCATCTGGAGATTAAAAAAAAAGAAAAGTGGCGTTTTCCAGACATGCACGCTGGTTTGCTGATGTGTGAAGACACAATAAAGGTGCAGGTGGGGTTTTTTTTGTTGTTGTGCGGAAGGCGAAGCGATTTGGAATGTGATCAGGTTCAAAGCCTCTCTTGTCTATTCTCTGGTCTGTGGACTGCCCTTTCTTCCCCGGTGGTCTCTCCTGGTCCACACAGAAACACGTGCCTTGCAGTCTTTTGGGTATTTGTAACAAATGGGCCCTTACTTCACTTGGCCCCGATCTCATCAGAGGGCCCATCAGGTAAAGTCTGAAAACAACTGCAAAGTTCAAAAAGTTGTTTATGGTACATTTAGGCCACAATCTGATGTCAGGGATGCGGGCTCCATATACTCACTCTCTCTCTGTCTCTCTCTCTCTCTCTCACACACACACACACACACACACACACACACCTTCACCTTAAAACAGTCCAAAATCAACAAAACTGCAAGCCTGCCACAAATAGAGCTATTTGCTTAAATGCTCTCAGACGGGCAAACGCATTACTTTGCAGTGTACATCTAGATCATATAGAGGGACATAGTGTGTGTGAGGCTTTGAGCTTATCATTGTATAATAGCAGGCCACCTGTGAAAGTAGAGTGTGTGCGCGTGTGTGTGTAGTTGCCTGTCAGGCACTAATGCTGTCTTGTTACTGTAACAGCTCTGTACAGTGCTGCCTCAACAGGCCCGATGCCAAACACCATACTGTTGTTCTTTAATGGAAACTAATGCGCTCATGCCTGCCAATCCTTTCCGCATCTGATATCATTTAATTTGCTTTGAAAGCAAAACATCATCATGCAGTTGAACCCTCGGTGCAGGGCTGTGCACGTGACGGAGGACAAATACGCAATGGCGTTGTTCCTCTCGGGCAGATTTGGATACTGTTTGTGCGGTATGTTGTAAACAGACAAGTTAAAATGTGGTGAAAATACACTTCTTTGGCAATTAAGTGCCCTCGGTGCATTCATATTTCATATTTCATTTTACCGTCTAATTGCATGCTCGTTGGAGTTCATTAAAACACTGCGTGAGATGTGTCTGAGTGCACGTTTTCTGTGGGGGCCGATGACACACGCAGGTGAATCATAACAGATGCTGTACGCCAAAACCAAATAAGAATAAAAGCATTTTTTGATCATGCAAACATCGACGCAAACGCTGCGACCGTAACAAATACAAACCTTCTGCATTTCGCACACACTCTCTAACTCTTTAATCTCTCCATCTCATTCAGTCTCTCTCTCTCTCTCTCACACACACACGCTCACACACACTTTGAAGTGGAAGTGTTGCTAAGTGTGGGAGGCGGGTAGGGTATAATTTGAACTCAATAATGTCAAGATACACACCAGTTAGTTTGAACTCTGGAAATATGCTTGTGTCAGAGCTTATCTAGCTTATCTTGCTGAAATTGTCCCAGGCACATTAGGACTGTGTGTGTGTGTGTGCGTGTGTGTGTGTGTGTGTGTGTGTGTGTGAGTGAGTGAGAGAGAGAGGAGACGAGGCGGTTGAAATAGAGCAACCACCGCATCCCTGAGACAGACGGCAGGCGATCACCACTGATTGTTGTGAAGGGACCCAGCTCAGCTCTATACCCAGGCTTTTTTTAAAGGTATGTCCTTACTAGACTACAGCAGCCCTCTTCTCCCCTCCAACCCATGTAACTTGATCTGAACATGACCTCCCCAGTGTGGCAGACATCTTCTGCTCATTTTACTGGCCGACAGCTAATTCACACCCGTGCCGGCCTGAGAAGATATCAAGGGAACTGCGCCCACCTTTCTCGACACAATGTGTCCTGCATAGTGTTTGTAACAACACGCAGCAATTTCCTGCCTCTGACCCTTCAGCCCTCTTCTCCTACTTTTCTCCCTGTTGATGAAAAGCTGTCAGACCACACCAGTGGTTGGATAAATCCTCAGATCCTTTACTGGAGCGAAAGTACCAATGCAAAGCAACTTGATAACGAATGAAAACAAACGAGCATTCAAAATCCTAAGGATGTAAAAGCACAGTCAGCAAAGCATCTGTGAATTTTTCTCTGGTTATTGTACATTTCATTTGATCTCATTAACACGTCACTCAAGGTATATTTAATCTAAATATAACTTGTTTTAACTTTGTTTTTAAACAATCAATCAATCGGACCTCTTTACATGTTCACATTTAAAGAAACTGTAACCATTGTTTTACGTGGGAAGCTTTAGGATGACTGCGGTACCACGATTCATCCACTAGATGGACATATTGAGCGTGTTTTCACTTGGAAGGCCGAGGTTATAGGCTGTCCGATGCTGTTGGAAGGCAGAGAGCAAATACTCCTCCACGCCATGCAAATGAATACAGACGGCAGGAGTCCACTCAAAAGGGGTTCAGAGAGCCATTAGTTGCGTTGCCATGCCTTAAAACACAATTTTTTACTCAAAGAGCAAACATTTTCTGTATAAAGTGAAGTATATTTTTTCTCTTCTTCAGCTAGCTTTGGTTGTAGAGTGATAAGATACTTATAATTCTGTTGGGTCTAACTTTCATAACAACGTTTCATTTGCTTGATGCATGAAGTCGCAAAACCACAATGTGCCCATGCACTATTAGTCTGTCTTCTGCTGTGGGCCCATTTAGTTGCTTGGTGTTGGAATTGTGCTTTGTTTAAGTAAAAATGATAGTCGTGAGCTTTTGGCCAAGCTTCTTGCCATTATGCAGGATGAATACGTTGCTACTTGTTTAATATTATGTCCTTATCAGGTGTTTGTTGTGATGTGTGCTTCAGCCCCCGGTACTTCTACTTTACTTGAGTATGTTTTTAATGTTACTGAAGAAATTGGACTGCACTTGATAACCGTAGACACTAGATAGCAGTGTTGAAACCATTTTACAGAAGAGAAAAGACAGGGATTTGATGGGGATTTTGATCTAAAAATACTCTCAAACTTATGTTCTTACATATATTTGGTATATAACAAGCGATAAAAGAGCAATCAACACAGTTAGGCAGGACGCACGGGCTTGAATCTGATATCCTTTTGTCAGCACGTACAGCACACAACATATTTCACTCGATATTTTCATATATATATATTATCAACGCAATCTCAATATTTGGTTTTTATAATACCACAGTGATCTCATATCATAACTTTACCACAAAGGTAGACATTCTTACATTAAATGTGTTTTTGTATATTTTATACTTAATGAGACATTAGTAAACACATTCCCACTCACAATGTCCCGTTCACAGCCTGCGAAGCGTCTGTGGGCCTCAGCCACAGTCACAGGTGTGTTGTCGGTGCTGTTCTATCACAATATAGTGTCGGTGATGGGATGTCTATACGGAGCCTTGCTGAGCTGTGTGTTCTACAGCTGGATCAATGGAGGAGCATCATTTGTGCCAGAGTCCTAATGGCTGCCGCTCACCTGTGGATCATACAGACAGCTGAGAAGGGAGCAGCAGAGCTCATTTATTGTGGTAACTGCCGTTGTACTGTTGCAGGCCAATCACCGAATCTGTCTGCTACCTCTCCTCTTAGTACTCTAATGGGCACTGCAGCCTGTTTATTTTCCCCAAAGGGTGCAAAGTGGAAAAAGAGTAAACATGTAGTTACATCTGGAAATTGTGGCTAACGTACTGCTGATTACTAAATTCCTTCCATATGGGACTCCTGGGAGTAGACAGCTGTATCTGCATTCATAGCGACTGTATTCTGCCTGTTTCTGTCGTCTCATAATTGATGCTCACTTTCGGATCACGCTGAAACCAGACAGGAAAGTGGGGATTATAAGGATCTAGTCGAACACTGGTAAACAGCCACAGGCTTGAGAGTGATACTGTGGGTTTTTTGGAAACATTGCCATGTTCTGTATGAGTCTGCAGCACTTCCAGGACTATATTAGGGATCAAAATATTATGTTAGTAGAAGTAGCATTATTTTTTTTGAGGTGATTATTTGAATGCAGGCCAGATAAAGGCCACATTCATAATAAAACAAAAAGAAGCTAATTTAAAATGCACTCAGATCTTCTTCTTTTTTTTGGTGTAATGTTTTATGTGCATTTCCAAGGGACACTACATTATTTTAACTGCGTATGACTTCACTGTGAATGGCATCGGGCCAATTAATCAACAGAAGAGTCTGTGATGATATTAGACAGCTGGACAGTTAACAAAATCCATCTGCATCACAAAGTAGGCGACAAAATACCACTTGGGATGGGGGACAATATTTTCAGTGAAACAGCTGATATTCAAAAAGCTCAATTTTTCTCCTTATGAAGTAGGATTGACCCTATTAATTAAATACTTCATGTGTGGTTAAGGGTTCTCAGGATGGAAATTTATTTTTTTATAATAGATGTCCCGTATTGTAGATGTTTTAGAGTGATTGCAATGTAATGTGCTGTTGTTGCATATTACCAGAACTCCCCAAATCCATATGATACAGGAACTTAAATGTGCACCAGTGTTCTACATAGACATTTTTGCTCAACAGTCTATGCAGGTGTCCTGACTGTTTATAGCAGTGGTTCATCAAACAATCTAAAAAATGAACGAATATACAAACTGTTCTCTAGAAAGTATACAAAATGAATGAACTGGTGTTTTAAACATCAAGCACTGAAGTCTTTTAACAGGTGCTTTTTAAACAATTAGCATGGGCCATTGTTTGAAAACAACTATTCTATAACAGCAACTATCATAACAGCAGGTCATAGAAATAGGGACAGCAGACACCCAATTACACATCATCCACATCTGTCTGCATGATCTATACTTTTTTTTTTTGCTCCGGACAAAAATTGTAAAAAAAAAAAAAAAAAAAAAAAAAAAGAGGGAAAAGGATGCACTAACATATTTTGTTTTGAGATATTCTGTGTATTCATCTGTGTATTTCCAGTTTGTATTAAGTACATTTTTAACCTACGTGTGAGTGTGTGTGTGTGTGTGTGTGTGTGTGTGTGTGTGTGTGTGTGTGTGTGTGTGTGTGTGTGTGGAGGGGGGGTAATTAACTCAACACATCCTGCATGATGGAGTGTCAGTTTATACATAAATCTACACTAAACACAGAATGAACACAGATACTGTTGCCCCTGAGCTGCTGAATATTGATCATTGTGTGCACATTGACACAGATCAACACACATACATGTATACGTGTACGCATTACTTGTACAATAAGAACACACCGTAGACAGTGACACTCAGATGCCCTAGTTATGAATTTAATGTTGCAACGATCCCTCACCCACATGCAGAGACAAATGCAATACAAATACACCCACAGTTTCCGTGGTTATATATTATGATAATTTGTAGACAGTTGTTAGAATTACAGGAACTAAGAATTGCAATTGTCACATGAAGAGCGTTGCCATTTTTTTTTTAGCACCACCCAACTTGGCAAGTAGCACTTTCACACCATTTTAATTGGTCTCCATAAAAATTCAATTTTTTTTTCCTCCGTACGCCATTAGCTCTACAAGTTCAAGCAGCACTGCGGCTTTTAGATCACTGATTTGTATTCAGAGATGATTGCTGCTGAACTTTCGTACGTATCATACATAAGATGAACCGACATATCACTATTTTGAGTGAATGTTCATTTAAAACGATTTGAATGATCTTTGTGTCATCATTCCTACTGGTATCAACTGTATGCTGCTATATTGTTGCATATTGGCCATCGGGGGCTCGGCTTTATTTGACTACGTAGATATTTTCTAAACTAACAGAGGTGCCATTATCTGGAGGCCATGCTCTGTATATGAGCTATATGAAAATATGATGAGATAATACGGGGATACAATGAATTCTCCTATACTCACTGCAGTTGCCAAAAATATTATTATGTGTGTGTGTGTGTGTGTGTGTGTGTGTGTGTGTGTGTGTGTGTGTGTGTGTGTGTGTGTGTGTGTGTGTGTGTGTGTGTGTGTGTGTGACCTGTAATGGCAAAATGATGTAAAGCATGGCTGAGTAAGGTACAGTAAGCGTAGTACTGTAAGACAGACTACACACACACACACACACACACACACACACACACACACACACACACACACACACACTCTCTCTCTCACACACACACACACACAGCCAGCTTCAGTTTCCTCTGTGCATCCAGGTTTGCATGAAAGCCATGAATAAGTCAGCATTTCTGCATGATAGGTCTGTAACTAGGAGTGACAGTTAGAGAGCATAGTCTTACGAATCTCAGATGGGACTCAGCGTGTGTGTGTGTGTGTGTGTGTGTGCTGAGTGCTTGTGCACGTGATCCTGTGTCCACCGCCTCCCTCATCTTCCTCACAAATGGACGTCAAGCTGCTGATGAGCTCTGAAAGACAGAGAGAGAAAGCGGTTGTTGGCATCAGTTGCCAATGGAGCTGAAAGGTGAAGAGGAAATACCACTGACGAGGTCAACAAACTGGGTCATCACATAAACAAGGTTATCATGAGGGGAATATTTGTCGAAAAGTTGGCCCTGACTTTACACCTTAGCACACCTTTTCTCTGCAGGCAGAATGTATCTGACATTTGTCTCCTTGCTAATGCAGAGCAGAGGTACCCTTTCTTACCATGTTGCACCTACGGATGCATATCAGGTGTCGAGCGGAATTGATTTTAGGAGGAAACGATGCCGCGGAGCACAGTATTGCACGGGAGGGCTACAATGGCATACAAAGTGGAAGCAGATGTTCCCCTGACATTGCATATTATTATTCCCATCTTCACACTGGCCCCCCCTCGATCCAGATCTATACCCAGATTTCAGATTTTGACCTCAGCATCCCAGTTCTCTCCCTGAGCTCCGGCCTTAACCTCACCTGGGCAGCTGATTTAATGACATGTACACACACAGTCCCTACTGAATAAGTCATCCAGCCTCTGCTTACACACCCATAGTGCTCATCTATTTTTCAGTCCTGGACATTTCTTTCTTTTCTTCTCCCTCCTGTTCTGTTTGTCTGTGTCTCCGTCCGTCCGTCTCTTCCGTCTCTGCCCCTCGCTGCGTGAAGTTAATACTAGGCCGCTTTACAGTAATGCCGCCAACCAGCAGGAAGTAACTCTTCATTCATCACCATTGTTTACAGAGTGATGCTTTCTTTTCTTTCTTTCGTCTGCGGGGGTTGTTTCGGGCTACATTATCTCCACACAGTGGTTGATTGTGACTGTGTGGAGGTGAATGGATGGGGAGGGGGGGGGAGGAATTAGTTTAAATTGGGCATTGACCTTGAGGAACCACAGGATTTGCATTTACTGCGAGCCCAGATAACAGCTTGCTCGCTCCGCTCTTGAAGATGCTCAATCAGCTTCCCCATTGATCATCCCTTGATAGATTGTAGTTTGCATTCTGTTTCATCCACAGCGACACAGTGACAGCACCTTTAGATACGTAACATTGGGCCCTTTTTTTTTTCCTTTTACGTTGTCATTGGAGAATTAATGGCATTATGATCGAGCCCTGGCGGACCTTTTGCTTTGAAGTGCTAAATGATTGATGGGTGGGATGAAAGTGAATGTAGGTCACCGTGAGTGAGGGGTCCAGGGAAGCAGCATAAAACACAGCGGCATAATAACCAGATATCATGAAGGATAATGGCCCAACGAGAGCCATTACAGGTATATTCAACAGCCGTAACTCAACAGTCTGTCACAGACACTAAACGCTGGACGGAACACTTCACCGTGAACGGATAATTTGATGTTGTGCAAAGTGTGGTGGGTTGTTGCGTTCGTGATGTTATTCTCGATTTGAGGTCAATGTGCTATTCACCTAAATCGTTGGCTCGTTTAAGCGAGGGTGCGCTTGTGTACTGAATTTGGACATCACTCACACGTGAGCGCAACGTCTTGTGACAGGAGATGGGAGTGATTCCGCCGGTGAGTGTATTTCATCTCGCGTCTACACCGCATCTGAGTTGTTATCGGATGTGTGTTCTGGACGTCTGCTCTGTGATCTATGCTGAAATCACGGGGGGGGAAATATTCTCGTCTCCTCATTAAGCAAGTTTACTCCGCATTCCCTCAGACGAGAGGAGGCAGCCAGACAAAGAATGATGCCAGAGCATCTGATGATGAAGAGAGACCTGAGCTCAAACAATGTCAGAACGCATCCAGGCGAATGCAGCTCAAATACAAGTGAAGCAGGAAGCACCTCAGTGCTCCGAACAGAGCAGAGGCAACGAAATGTGCACGACTTTGTGAGTATAAAATCTGATAAGATGCAAATCACTAACCTCCAGTTTTGAGTGGGATATGTTTTATTTTTGCCAAAATGCTGATGTGCTGTTTAAAAAGGTGAATTTAAGTGAGTGACGTTTGCTCTGTTTCCAGGCAGCTGTTGTTGCTTTTGCAAAGATGGCTGGAAGATTTCACTTAAAATGTGCACGTCACATATGAAGGCATCAAATTAGCACCTCTGTTGCTCAGTTTAGTCAATACCCATACATTATTCTATTACAGTACATTGTTGTGTATCATGAAATATGCATGATGACATAACATCTATATTGCATTACCACTTGCCCCAGATTTTAGCTGCATTTTTTTTACACATACAGCTAGTCCTCTTCCTCCCTTGCTAAAAAAACTCACCAGAGATCCTCCTCCGACAGAATTTGGTTCAATCTCCGGTCTGTCTCTGAAAGCAGCAGTGGGTGTATAGTATCTCTGTTGCTATCTCGAGATCAGCTGCAGAGTCGACAAAAGATCTCAGAAAGACGGACCCCTGAGTTCTCTGAATCTGTGAGAGAACATGACAGGGGGAAATTGAGAGTGATGTAGGGCTTTCAAAAGAGTGAAAGAAAGGAGAGAAATAAAAGGCTGTGAAAGGATTGAGAACTGGGGGAACAGATGGAGGGAAGGGGGAAAAAAAGATGTGAAAAATCAGGAAAGAGTTGGACAAAAAGAGAAGAGGGAGGGCGCTCGTAAAAAAAAAGAGTAAAGGTTGAAGAGACAGAAGAGAAAGTTCTGTTGTCAGCACGGAGAGGACGGCAGGTGATGGAAGGATAATGACAGAGGGAGGAGTCTGCTTGACCTCTGCCGACCTCCTCCTGGGAAGAGATTGAAGGAAGTGGGCGCAGCAGCAGGTCCTAATGTGATGGGATATCCTGCCGCCTGTCTGCTAACCCCTCTTCCTCCCCGCTGGAACGTCTGTTCCCACCACTTCACAGTCACCTCTGTAGGGGGGGGGGGGGGGGGGGGGAGCCACCCAAACACACAAGCACACATGCGCTGATGTACGCAGGCCTTTGCACATGCTGACAGTCACACAATAAAAGACACACGCACACATGAACACACCTCCAGTTGACTCAACAACATCCACAGCCAAGGATGCTTTTCCTCGGGTCACTGCATTACGCAGAAATGTAGGACAGCGTTGAAATTATAGTGCGGAGGAAGGAAAAGCCGGTGGATTACAAACGCAAGAAATCTCTGCCAGAGATGGCACCTGCAGAAAACAATATTATCGCGCTGTGCAGCGGGGCTGCTTCGGTTTACGGAGAGCAAACAAAGCCCATTATCCCTCTCGGTGCAGTATTACATGTACCAAAATGGAAGCTTATCATTTGATGAGTGTTTGAAGTGTTTGAAGGATACTTATAATTAACCTGAAATGAGAGTAATTTTCATTTTGTGATTACCAAAGCTAAACGTTAAATGGTTAGTCTCTTCAAAAGAGCAGTTTTTTTATTTGACATTATGCTTCATTATGGCTACTCACTTACGTCCCTGTGTGTCAGACAAAGTTCACCAACTTATGGTTATTTTCTCCTCACTCTCACCCCCCTTCCCCCCCTCACCCCCACTCATGAAACATCAAAGCAGGGCCACACTGAAACTTCAAGCCCATTTTGGCATTGCCCTCCTACCTCCAGATCCAGTAATTACAGCTCATACAAGACATCAACATTATTACTCGTCAAACCACAGTATAATAATACCACAAAACACTTCAAAGAGACAACTCACATTTCAAGGGGAAAATAAAAACTCATGGATTATGCATTAGGAAGGACTGAATCAACCTTCCGAAGCAGCTGGGGTTCAGTTTGTGTTATCTGGAGCGAGACCCCAACTGGATCATCAAGATTAACTCTATGTTGGTGTCATTCGAAAATCAATTTGACATGATTGTTAAAAGTGAGCCGGCCAGTGGTTTGCTGGATCATTTTTCTTTTCTTTTCTTTTTTTACCAGTCTCTGTTTAGCATTTGCAGTGTGCTTGTTTCACATGTAACAATAGGATTATGCAGCAAGTGTGTGTTTGTGTGTGTTGCAGCGCTCTGATAGGTAGCACAGCCTCGCCAACTAAGAATTTTTATATGTATCAATAGTGCCCTCTTGCGTCTTGTGTTTACAATGTAAAAGAAAATTTCAAAATAGCATACTATATAGATTATGAGCATCTATAAAACAAAATGAAACATGGGAAGACTCAGGTCAAAAATAAATTGAGGAGACAAGGAGGTTGCATTAAAAAATTGCATCTTTTATCTGCAGATAACAGTGTTGGCATCATCAAATACAGTGAGTGTAGTGGCAAAAACACATTATGTGCAAAATGATTTGTTGTCAATACTGTTGGTGGACAGCAGATCGCTTAGTATCAATGTTAAATGTGAAAACAAAATGGATATAGACCGACTTTCAGCTCTCTGCCCCTAAGAGTTTATGCTCACTTTAACTGAAAACCTTTTATAAAACCCATAATCATTTTAGCCTGTAATTTGGTATCTGCATCTGTTGTCAGACAATGTGGTGGCACAGGAGCCATCTTTAACACGTAAGCAAACTAGTAATTGTGTTATTTTCCAATTTCACATGGAAAAATGGAAAGTTTTTCTCTTCTTTATCTTAAGGTGTCTGCACTAGGAGAGACTTCGCTGGCCAAGGGGCGCTAACAAACTCAAAGAATGAAATATCCCGCTAAACAGCAATCTCCTTTATTCATCACCATGGACTAGAGTTCCTCTGTGAACAAATTCTCTTTTATTTTCTCTGTTGGTGTTGTTCAAAGTTAATGTTAGAAAACTGAGAGTGTGTGTGTGTGTGTGTGTGTGTGTGTGTGTGTGTGTGTGTGTGTGTGTGTGTGTGTGTGTGTGTGTGTGTGTGTGTGTGTGTGTGTGTGTGTGTGTCAAAACTGCAAATCAATGTAATATTTAGCGCAGTAATAAAACTACATCTTTAATAATGCTGTGACCTACTTCCTGACTGGGAAGTCAACAGTTTCATCATCTCCGCCATCCAACTGCCTCGACGATAAATGTCGCCAACCTTCCCTAATGTCACTGACATGTCGGCCATTTTAATTATTCATGGGGACCGTCTGTCCCATTTATCTTCACATGCTTTAATCAAGTTTGAAGCCTCCAACACCCCCGTCCTCCCTCATTTGTCCATTCAACAGTATGTTTGCCCGTTTACATGGTGCTTGGCCAGAATGTGCATGTAGAAATTAATAAGTGACCTGCAGGCTAAATATTATGTAAAGTAACCAGGATTACATTTGATCCTCTGTATTGTGTTATTGTCATTTTACCACCTTTCAGTCAACGTAATAACAACAATTCACCATTTTATTTTCCACCAAATTAGTAATGATGGGACCTATTATACCTGATTTTATATAGGATAATATGTTCAGGATGACCAAGGATAAGAGAGGTATTAGCATCAGATCATAAAAGCAGGAATATAGTCCAGTTCAACATGTGGTCAAAGCTTGAGTCCAGTTTATTGAACAAGAGTGACACCCTGTGGTTATTTAGGCATAATGGGAGGACTACCTCTCACCACACCTCTGTCCCTCTTCTCAGATAAGAATAAAGAGTAAAAGATATATTCAAATTCTGGTGACCAAACATGTTTGCATATGAATTAACAATCCTAGAAAGATGAAAATGACAGATTTAGTGGTGGTCCAGCAATGACCAAATGTGTACTCAACCAGAAATTAAGAGAGCGTGATTCACACAGAAACATAATAGGCCTACATATTGACTCCAACTGTAGAAGGGACACATAATAGTACACATAAAAAACACATATAAACAAACCCTTTTCTTTAATCAAGCAAGTAATGGGACACGTTCAAATAATGTGTCACACACCATGCATTTGCCAAGCTGTCATTCTATATACAATAGTGTAATAATAATAGTGAAATTACAAAACAGTGTGTTTGTTCATTATTCTACATACAGAATATACTACATTTTTATTTTATTTTCATGGGTAGGCTATGCTGTTGATTTGGGCTGGCTTCTTCAGTTGGTCGTTTTGTCAAATTAGTAACACTTGTGTTTTGTACAGTAAATGACGACGCTATAGCATATATATATTATAATATGTAATATTATAATTTATTTCGCTAAGTTGTTGAAGTAAAAGCTACTTAACTTGTATATATATCACCTAAAAATGTGTTATCATCCTGTTGGCAGGTGTATGCTACCCTGAACTCGCGCTGCTGTCAAGACGCAACTACAAGGACCACAATGCATTGCGGCGAACAAGTCATAATCATGACACATCTTCAACATAGGGGAAAGCTTCCTCTTTGGAAGCGTTTTATTTGCTAATCTCGGGTTGAGGTTGGCTCTGTCTTGTGGTCAGCACTGTGAGAAATAACTACTCGTCTTGACAATTGGAGACTGTCAGGCACTGAATGTGCGCCATATGTGACCCGACGTTACAGCTAGCTTTCTAGCTCAGGAGCTTGCTAAAAGAGAGCTTCACAAGCTAGCAAGCGCTAACGCTAGCTAAGTAAGGAGACGTATCGTTTAACGCTGGAGGGCTACATTCATCAAAGACAGTAACTGATAAGGAAAGGCGTTACCATTGTATCGACAGGACATGTCACAAAGTAACAGCACAAGGTAAGTAAGCAGCGAATTACTGTCTCTAACATAGGTCGTGTAACGGTGTTTGTGTTATGAACTAAAACTACAGATGGCTAGCTAGACTTGACAGCTAAGTAAGCGTCATGATTCGAGAGGGTTAGGGTCAGGTAATTAGCGTTAGCTGAAGTATGAAGTGTTTGCGTAAATTCATTGTGAAACGAACTGTATATTTTGTCAGTACGAGCGACACGGTGTTGGTAAGACTTGGTTGTCGTTTGTTGTGTGTGATGTGTTGGCGTGTGCAACGTTATCACGTGAGTCGCCACAGCACGGAGAGCATAACTCACATTTTCTGCAGTGAAAAAATAACTTTACTGTTGCACTTTGTATAAATGTTGCACGCCGAACTTTGTCAATGAAGGACTTCTTCTCCACTGAAATGTATAATGTTGTGGTATACCGTTAAAAATGACAAACTTTATGTACTTTGCGCACAATAATTGAGATATAGGCTACCCTACAGTACATTAAGGGAGCTTGTAGACACATGATGTGGATTCATTTATACTGCGCATTTTAGTTTCCTGAATCTTCCCGAAGTTACCTTTGCCTGTAGTAAATGTAATGGACAAACAAGTTATAAAACGATTAAGTTTAACTTGGTTTGCATGTAAGCGTTCTCTGTGGTGGCCCACTGACACCTGCTCTCCTTTTCTTAATGGACTTTTTACGTCTATTGGACAGGCTTTGCTGCCAACATACAGAGGTGAAATACTGTACATACAGTACACAGGCATTTCTTTAGTCAGTGCCATTACCCACCCAATAACTTGACCTAGTTCCGTCACTTCTCTGTAGAAATTGTGATACTTAGAATGCCTTTTAGTTATTAACACTTACACAATCAATCTAAAACCTTTAATAACTTAACTATTTCATTTTATTTTTTTAATACACATGACAATAATTTCCACCTGGTCAGTGCACAATAACAGATGCCACACTGGTAGACATTCTTGCCCCATAGAGATTATGTGATACTGGACTTGTGTATCTTCAGCTAATAAAGCATCACACAAACATTGCTTGTGCTGGGCCCTTTTTCAGGTTTTAGGCTCCCTGAAACCTCTTACTCTTATTTATCTTTCTGTTGTGTAACTTGTGGTCTTTCTAGTTCCTATACATTCTAATTAGTCGGTCAATAAAGAAGCTGACTACATTTGTTTCGCATTAAAGGAACTCTCAATGGTGACCAGCTGACACTGTAAGTTTAAGATAGGCCATTGTGGTTTAATGAGCCCCGCTGCCACCTTCAACTGTCTGACCGTTGCAGAAAAGGTTTAAGAACACTTGAGGCTGTTTATGCACACAATACAATGCAACAGAATCAAATTGCAGATCATCCATTTCCGTGATAACATCACAAATGCTGAGCGTTAAATGTATTTGCTGTCAATAATTAGTAACACATTTGCAATATGATCTGGGCTTGACACTGACTGAACTAAAACATTCAATGTTTACACCTCTGTTTATATCTCTGCCCTCTCTCCTGAACAGCAAGCCAGCAGAGGCGCTGAAGTGAAATTACAGGCTAAAGATGACAATGAACACGTCCTTCCCATGGTTTCCAATGAGTCTCACCTGGAGTGGGAGGGTGTTGTGAGAAGGGAGAGAGGAGCACAAGGGGACTTTAAACAAGAATCATGAATCTCCATCAGGTCCTCACAGGGGCTGTCAACCCTGGAGACAATTGTTTCTCTGTAGGGAGCGTCAACAATGTGCCATTCACGGTAAGATATTTTGAGCTCTGGAAATATTTCCCTCCAAGCCAAGGAGGAATTCTGATTCGTGGGAAGTTAGTTAGTGCAGATGATTTTTATTTCTTTGAGTTGGTTTCAATTCTAATGTACTAAGCAGAGAAAAATTACTGTATTTAAAAAGCACTGATGCCAGGTAGCTCACCGACAAATTTTGTAATACACAATGAAAATCCATGAAAATATCCAGTTTCATAATAAAGTATGTGGCACTGGATTCATAATTTTTTTGAGAACATTGGTGATATGAATAATGTATTAGCCTGAAATGTCTGTTTTTGTTGTCTAAAAAATACAAATATGTGATCAAATTAAAACTGAGCTCATTTGACAATTTTTTTCTGAATGGAAACTTCGGTGCCTTTTTCTGCTTGGTCATCATACAGACTGTTAACCTATACTAAACATGAATACACCCTGGTATAACAAAGAACTTGCCAGTGATTTTGTCTCTTACTTCATTCCCTTTGTCCCACAAAGGCCACAAAGGGCTCCATTCCTCATATGTTTGCCAGATAGGGATGTGTTCGCTTGATCAAATGCCTTGTTTCATCAATGCTAGTTTAAAATTGTAGCCAATGTCCTTTTGTCATGTTAACTGATTTTCAGATTGTGCTTTATAGTGCTAATCCACTTCCCTCTACTGCAAGAAGTCCTAGTTTTCTGAAATGTGTCTGAAATACAAATGCATACCTCTGACTGCCTTTACACTCTGTTGAACTAAAAAAAAAAAAAAATCTGAGATACTACTGCAATGCTGTTCAGAGAGTGGATTAATAGGAGAACTATTTCTGTTTGCCTGTCCTCCTGTGAAGGAGGCAGACTTGCAGTGAATCACAGCTCATGTGAAGATCTCCTTCTAAGTGTCACAAAAATAGAGCATTGACTTCTAATCTTGTCTGCTTGTGCTCCGGAGCTGTCATATGGTGGCATGTTTGATGCAGTGACAGTGGCTCCAGGACAAGTGAAGTTCAAGTGACCCTTCATGCAATTATTTCTGGGTGGATCTGAGTGCTAGGTTCATCTCTGTCCCCTTCTTGCTCTCTCCTTGTCTCTTGATAGGCCTATGCGTCAGGTTGTGACGTGGTGATTTTGGGCAGTGACTTTGAGAGACTGCAGATCATCCCAGGGGCCAAACATGGCAACATCCAGGTTGGCTGTGTCGATTGCTCACTGCAGGGTGGACAGGTAAGGTTAATGGAGTAGGTTTATGTCATGTTGGGACTGATTTGCAAACCAGGATATTCCTCAAACACCATACCATTTTTGTTTGTGTAAGAGCTTTATTGGCAACATTAATTTCTTTTAATCAGCTTGAGCTTTCTATCATCAACTCCGAGTGAAAGGGGGGGGGGATCACCCAGTAAAGCAAGTATTGATACAGCAAGCACATTCACTGAAGTAATGCCTCTGATAATCCCTTTAATGAACGAAAGGTCAGATCTAATTATGCAATGTGTAGGCTAAATCGCTCACCTTTTATAATAATAATAATATTTTTGGCAAAAAACTCATCATGCATTATTGCTGTTGTCAGTGTGTTCATGATTCCTCTTTACATTTGAAAAATGACTCCAAGATATTAACGGCAGAAGCCATTACAGCTGGCTCATCATTGTAATTTGAGTTTATTTTCTCATTGGCTGTAGTAGTAGTCTTGTTAAAACAGCAGACAGACGTGATTTAATTGAAACGAGAGGGAAAAAATGCATGCTGAATCCTTTACTACTCGCCTCATGTCATGTGATGTTTAATTAATTTCAGTTGGGCCTGAAGTATCCTCACATGCCTCTAGCATGGTCTAGCATCTGTTTTAAGCTTGCTAAATTGGTATGCTTGCCAGTTCCACCTCACTGCCCCTCGCCACGTTGTGATGTTTGCAATGCTATTTGTTTGCACGGCATTGTTGAGCACGTATCCCCTGAGCTCAGACCGTGTGGTAGCACTTCAGATGCATTCTGTAAGCATTAAAGACCCACTGCGATGACACCTGTATTTTCCTAAATCATTACAATGAATGTGTAATTAGTCACAATCAAATAATCACACATTTATGGGAAACAAAAAAAAAATTGGAGCAAAACATAATCACTGAGAAGAACAGCAACCTACACCGACCTCTGTACTACATTATGTTGTTTGTCCTTACATTTATTGAAAGAACAATACAAAGTGAAATGCGTAGATTTTTTAAAATGTTGATTACCTATCTATTTAAAAGCCTATGTGTTGTTATCAACTGTGTGCAGGGTTTGAAAATAATTACATGCAACACAATGAAGACAGGACAGGGAGTAACCCCAGAGAAATCAGTGGCATCAAACCAACTTTCAAAAACTACACCTTTTAAGATGATGTAATATTTGGCAGCATAATACGATCGCAAAAAATCAGTTGGGATTTTATTACAATCTGACAAAAAATAAAAGTCGTAATTATAACATTTTTTTTTTTTTTTTACCAGAGTGACAGTATAGTGTTAGTTTACAGCATAGAAGTGTTTTTTTTCTCTCCTCTGGAATTTGTTTAAACGTAAACTGTGTCCTAAAAAAGGATACGTGTTCTTTATGTCTCAAAAGATTTTGTGAGACTGCGCTTTGTGAATGTGGCGGCTTGTATGTGTGTGTCGATTGAATACCCACACATTTGCTCGTGCAAGTGTGCGTGACTCACTCCTTCACAGTGTTCATTCTGTGACGCTCGGCTTTATTTACCCCAATAGAGACACAGCTTGTATTATCCGAGACCCGGACCTTATTAAGCTTCTTATTTGTGATCACTGCCCATTCAGTCTGTTTAACATTGTTGCTGTGGGTCCAACAGAAAGCTCTTGAACATGTAGCCCAAAGCAAATTATTAATGGGGGGTGTGCATACGGCAGACAAGTCAGTGTTGACTTAACACAGGGTGGTTCTATCCTCAAGGTATTTTTGGTTTGTTCTTCGGGTACTATACTCTTTTGGTTTCCGATTTTATCTGGTTTACATAGCAAACTGTAGATGTTTTTGTTTTCTCCCAAATAGGATCTGGAATAAGGATCTACATTAATTATTTGCTGACTAAATCGTTAAAAGAATATAATTTTAAAGCTATAAAGTCAATTACATGAACATACAGTTGATCATTTTGCAATGAAGTGTTGTATTTAAATGTAGTTGTAATTTTATTTCAGAAAACATTAAACATGTTTCTTTTTCTTTCTTTTTCTTTTTTCCTGCTGACAGATTGCAGCTTCCTATGGAAGCATCGTTTGTGTCTTTGAGCCTGTTCAGCACCCAGATCAAAAAGACACGCCGACAGTGAGTTGCTTACTTTAACATCATGTTCTACTCATGCATGTGTTTAAATCTTTCTCTTTCTGGCAACGCTCTCATGAAATTTGACATATTGTTCCTCCAAAGAATTTGTGCATAATTCCTACGTTGATATCGGTGTTGATGGAGAAGTCAAGGACTAGTCGTACAGGATGAAAAGATTGAACACAACCCAGTACCTCTTTCATTGCAGAAGTTGCCTGATCTTTCTCCCTGAACAGCTGTTGTCCATGTGGCCTGATCACATGTGGCTCACATGAACTCAACTTCACTGCTGATTATTGTTATGCAGTTGTAACTACTGGTGCAAAGGGGGGGGAATGAACTCATTTATATTGTAATCTATCCAACTTTAAATAAATTTTATTTTTTATTTTGTCTTTTTCCAGAAGTTGAACTGCCAATGGCAGAAGACTGGTCAATTTGCATTAACGTTTATGGTACGGAACCTGGCCTGGCACCCCACAGGTAATTGCATGCAAAGTGCTCTATTAATGTAACATAAATAGCAATATACCCAGTTATGCCCTTGAAAGTGTTAGATAGAGTGAATGTCAATGTGTTTTTGTGCATCTAGGCAGCACTCTGTTAACAGGCTCTAGTAGCCTCCAGTTGTGGTCTAATGATGGGGTGAATGATGAAGTTGAAGAAGTGGGAACGCAGACAGAAATGACCATAAGAGACACTCAATCTGCCTGGAGGTGCATCTGGCAGAGCAAGTAAGAACTGAGAAGAACAAACCTTTGAAGATTGTAATTTTATTGATTTCATTCTTTTGGAAGGAAAGAAATGTTTTTTTTCTGTTCATTTTTAGTATTGTGTTAAATGGACAATTTAGAATTATT
Organism: Eutrigla gurnardus; assembly: GCF_963514095.1. Lineage (NCBI taxonomy): Eukaryota > Metazoa > Chordata > Actinopteri > Perciformes > Triglidae > Eutrigla > Eutrigla gurnardus. Next base: position 12,835,692 of record NC_139936.1, on the reverse strand, counting down.
AGCTCTTATATTGTTTTATATTCCAATACTGCAGTACATCTGATTTAGATTTTTGTTATTGTTTTTGTAATTAATTTATTGATTTCTGCCTATTGTATTCAGGCTTATAACATTTACGTTGCCATTACTTATATATTATACTCACTAAATATTTTATATCTGAAAAAATACAGTCTTATTGAGTACTGAAAATACTGTTTTGTTGTTTTGTCTGAAGGACAGCCTCTCCAGTCAGTTTAATGAAGTTCTCTCCTGATGGGCAATTCTTTGCTACTGCTGGACAGGTAAGTCAAGCTTAACCAGGATTAAAAATGAATAATTATTTAATTTCATATGCACAACAATTACAAATAAGCAGTATTATAATTGTATTTAGTAGTATGTAAATTAGTGTATGCAAGTCATGTTTGCATTGTCTATTCATATTGGTAATAGGTAATTGGTTTGTAAAATAACTGACCGGTACCAGCTTTTTTTAAGTAAAGTCTTACAATCTAACGACTTTAGCTTATAATAGCACATTCAAAAGTATAGTACCAATCATATCCCTGTTTGTCTCTACTCTTCAGGACGACTGCCTAGTAAAGGTCTGGTACAGCACCAGTAAGTGGAAGTCGGGTGTTTCCAGACTCTTCACACCCCCAGAACCCAGTGTCAGTTTCCAGGGAGAGCTCGCCTTTTCCTTTGTCTACCTGGCCCATCCCCGTTCCGTTACTGGTTTCTCTTGGAGGAAGACCAGTGAATGCATGCCACGGTATGGACTCTGTCAAGGCAACGTTTCACAGCCTTCTCACTGCAGCCATGATTCATTATATTTATTATTGCAATTGGTTCATTTTAACTAAAGCTGAGACAACTGAGAACAATAAGAAAAGCAAAACGTAACAATTCTACAATAATGGCCTGTTTTGTTGGGTAGATGGGTCGTTTTTCTGTTCTGTTAGCCGCACAGTTAACAGTATTTTTGGTACTGATTGTAAATGAAGCAGGTCTTTGTAAAGAGCAAATTCAAAATAGGTCAGCCGCTCTGCAGTATTGCACTCTCACACTACACTATAGCTCCTAGTTCTTCTCTTCTTTGTTACAGCATTGCTAATCTTTTGTGACTGGCAATTGTTTTCTGACCCAAAAGTATAATGTGACACAGTTCACAGCAGATTTAGCATACATGAGTATTATTTTTAATAACTATTAAGAGATTATTGTTATAGTCTACTAAGCTTACTTTCTGCTACAAAATAGGCTTTAAGGAGTAGATCTAGGGGTTGTACTGCTTTGTTGAGTGTTCAGTTGCAGTAATAAAACATCGCCTCTTATTGTATTCTTTGGCATCGTGTTCTGCCTTTGTATTCTAATTGTTTTAACATGTTCCCTTTTCAAATAAACTGGTATGACAGGTTCTGTAATTAGAAGAGATTAGGTTCAGTCATGCCTTTGTCACCCATTACCACTCTTTTTAATCTTCACTTGGCTTTAATTTACCTCTCTACAGGTGTTGCTGCTTTGACCTGCTGTTGAATAGTACTATCAGCATTAGATGATAGAAATCATTACTGTCGAGTTCAGTGCCCTCCAGATCCTCTTTATCATCATCCTTCCTTTTCCCTCCTCTCTCCTAACAGAGGTGCAGTGTGTAATGTTCTGCTCACCTGCTGTAAGGACAGTGTGTGTCGGCTCTGGGCAGAGACGCTGTTGCCGGGTGACGGCCTCCTGTCGGGTTGCCACAGCAACCATGCTTCTAGCCAAAACAGTGACACACCCAGATGTGCTGGCCCTTCTAGCAAAAACGTCTGCAATGGGAAATCGCAAGGAAGAACAACACGGGAAGTAAGCTGCTCTATCAAAATACAGCAAATACTCTCAGTTGCCACTTTATGCTGGAACACCTAAAGACTACCTTAAACAAATGCAGTCTAGGGCAACAGTGCTGCAATATATGCCTTCATAAAGGTTTTAACATTAAAAAAATAAAAAAACAATTATTGCAATTGAAAGTTAGAGTAGTGTTAACTCAACTTGTTGTTTTGGAGGCTCTAATTTACAGTGTCGTAGAATTTTATTGGATTATATTGAATGGTATTTATTATATTTAGTCTACCCTTATTAATACAAATGTTGACAAAATATTAGAAACAGTTATTTTGTAATGTATTCTAATCTGATATAATTCAACAGCACTATAATTCTAACTGCCATAGTGACCAGAAAATGTAATCAACAGGTAGAATTTAGTGCTGTTCTGTTGTATTAGATCACATTAATTATAGATGTGTGTAAATATAATAAATAAATATATTAACTAGATACATTTATCCAAGTAGAGAGAAGGAACTCAGTAATTTCAAATCACATCCTAAAATGTAACTTTAAAAAAATATACTGTATACTCACAAAATACAAAAAGAGTAGCCATAATTTTAGTCATTGTGGAAAAATAAACTGCATAAATGCTGTGATCTCTGGTTCCACCACTGCTAATGTAAGACATCGGGCTGCTGCAGAGATGAGGGAACAAGTGCAAAGGGAGACTGAGAACAAGATAGAATAACAGAGGCTTAGTGAAGTTAAAAGGGAAAATTAATTGGCTATCAAACACGAAGGTTGTTTTTGAAGCTTAGTAGGGCTTAAGACCAGCATCAGTGAAGAAAATTGGCCTCCTTTCTGTAATCTGTGCAACACCTCAAAATTATAACTTTGACTTTTGATGCCTGTATTTCTATTTCATTTTGCTGCTGCTAGCTCACATTTATCATGGTGGTGTCTTCTGCTTTAAGTGAATTACATTGTTGCTGACAGCCTAAATTGGCCCCGAACACAATGCTTAACATCCATTTTTATATGGACATTTAAATGGCTATGGGTCTCACTGTCACTTTCAGAGCTCAGGGCACATTAGATTACAGGATAACAACATATATGCAAATTTCTCCACTGTGCCTTGAGGAGAGTCTGTAAGAGTACATGTGTGGAATAATTCATAAAAACATCACAGTCTGTGCTGGATGATCCAGTCTGAGGTAAGTCTCTCCCTCTTAAACTGAGTGGATGGGCAATACTGAAATAGCCCCATTTTTAGACTTGAAAATCAGGTTTAACCTGCATCGTCATTCCTCAGGCAGCCTGAAAGGGGGAATGTGATTGTTTTTCAAGTTATTTAAGGGGAACTAAACATTTTTTAATTATTTTAATTTCTAAGGAGATGTATGCAAGATCTCATTGTCTCAATGCATTTGTAAGCTATGGAAAACAAATACTGATAAACCCAAGCCAGCCTACATTTATAAGATGTAGATTTATTTTCTGTCACTGCAATCCTGAACCAATGTCAGAATTTCAGCAGGTGGGAACTCTTGTAGGGAATTACATGACATTACATTTTGTTTATTTATCATCTAATTGAATAATACATGTTTCCCTCACAGTTTAATTTCCAAGAATCACTGCACGGCACCTTTTATTGGGATTTCCCCAAGCCCTCTCTTACTGGCTGCCTGCCTCACCATCAGAGTCGACACTACAACCACAAGAGGAGCAGCAGCAGCATGCCTCATGCCAACGCTCTCTGCCACTTCCACATCGCTGCCAGCATCAACCCTGCCACAGGTTAAACTCCATACACATACATTTCTGCGACTAACTTGATAATCCTGTTTTACCTTCATTACCATTATCTTGTAGAGCAGCAAACAAACCTTCCACAATTAGTGAAGAAGAATTTGAAGCTGCATGATGGAACAAAGCATTTGTTAACATTCCTGTTGCCCTCAAATGTTTTAACATCTGTTACTTTTAAACTGTCAGAAAATGATTATCATCAAAATTGTTACCCAGGTTCATGCTTCAGGTATGTCATGTTTGTTGACAACCTAAATAACCCATTAAATCACTTGACTTTCCATATTTGGAAGTTAACACATTTGTCCTGTGCACACTTGTGTGACATTGAAAACGTATCATTATGTTAATTTTACGTTAACCTATTTGCACCCATTTAATTAGAAAAAAAAAAACTAAATATCAAGCCAAAAACATAATGTTAACCCTGTCTTTTAGAGAAACTAAATATTGAAGGATATCAGGAGGGTTAAAGAGGAGGAAAGTACATAGGACACCTACCGTACAGCAGCATGTTAGTTATTCATAAACCATAGAGACTGAGTAGGTAGTTTGCTCTGCTTGATTTAAAATCAGCTGGAGGTTAGAGGGCTTCAACTCTGTATTTCTTACAGCAAATTAATGATATACACATTGTTTATTGCCTGGGGCATGTTTATCTAACATGTCAGTCAAGTGAGAGCTGCTTAGATTAAGGTGTTTGTTCCTCTTTGTGTTTTTGTAAGGAGTTTAATTTGACCTGAATCTTGGGGCAAAGACTTGTATTTATTTCAGCCTTGAGGCTGAGAAGTCCTGAATTATATTTAAGTCTATTCCAAATTGTTCTCATATTCATGAATGTTAATTAATAAATAGTGTTTTTGCCATTTCCATAATGCAATGTAAATTGAATTTGCAACGTTGTAACCTCTTAACAACCTTTGGTCTTTCTCACAGACATTCCTTTGCTGCCCTCCATCTCCTCTCTGAGTGCCGTGGATGACGAGGAACCTGGAGGTCCATTTACTGTCCACTGGCTCAACAACAAAGAGCTTCACTTCACTTTAGCCATGGAAGTCTTCCTCCAGCAGCTCCGAGGCAGCCTGGAGCAACAGAACGAATGCTCCCATGGAGGTACAGAAAATATTTCGATCAGGTGGTAACACTGTATTTTAAGGTGTGCACATATGAAGCTGCTTTACAAGCAAAAGTCAGATCTTTACATATTGCATAAGTCTTACATACCGATATTCAATTTACATGTGGGCACTATGATTTGCATTCTTCTTCAGAGCCTGAAGATGACGATAATTTTGATGAGGAAGATAACAGTAGCAGGAGAAGTGACTCCCAAGGACCAGAGGCTGCAGAGCTACCTCTGGAAGCCGTGAAGCACCAGGTGGACGTGCTGTTGGAAGAGTGGAATAAAGGAGCAGACATGTTGTTCAGTATTCATCCCATGGACGGCTCTCTGTTAGTCTGGCATGTGGACTGGTTAGATGAATACCAGCCAGGAATGTTTAGACAAGCTCAGGTATGTCCGCTGTTGATGTGATTTAAATTAATTTGATTGAGCCATTCTTACCACTAACTCAGAGCTGTACATTTGAATTGCTCTAGACTGAATTGCTTTGATGTCTTTTCTTTCCTCTCTCAGGTGTCCTTTGTGTCCCGTATACCTGTTGCATTCCCTACAGGGGATGCCATCTCCTTGAGCCACAGTGTGGTTATGTATGCCTGCAACAAGAACGTAGATCTGGCTATCCAACATGGCAGACAGCGGCCACCTGGGGGTACATTGCCTCAAACCAAATCTGCTCTAATAAGCTACGGAGGTCAAGGAAAAGCTGCACCCAGCAGTAGTCTAAGACTAAGCATTTTCACCCCCAACGTCCTTATGATTTCCAAACACGCTGATGGGTCACTTAACCAATGGGCGGTCAGCTTCGCAGAGGACTCTGCTTTCTCCACTGTGCTCAGCGTCTCGCACAAGTCACGGTACTGTGGCCACCGCTTCCACCTTAATGACTTGGCCTGTCACTCTTTATTGCCTCTACTCCTCACCACCTCACACCACAATGCTTTGAGGACGCCAGAGGCAGACAGCATCCTGGCTCCAGTCGCCTACTCCTCTGGTTTCTCTCATCCAGCATCTCTTCCTCGAGGGTCACGACCCAGCCGGGTGTCCCTGGGTGTAGTTTCCCAGGATCCCAATGCAATCTACAGTGAGCTGATTTTATGGAGAGTGGACCCTGTCGGCCCGCTGTCTCTGTCAGGCGGGGTGTCCGAGCTAGCTCGAATCAATTCCCTCCATGCATCAGCGTTTGCTAATGTAGCCTGGCTGCCCATATTCATTCCCAGCAGCTGTTTAGGTAAGAAAATATTTTTATTATTTGGAGATTGTTAAAGTAACTGAGGATAAAGTAATCAGAAATCAAGCTATTAAGGAAAATGGTATTTTACTGAATAAAAATAAACAAATTATACTAGCTTAGGACATTAAATCCCTGTAGATATTTTTAGAGCAGTTTTTTAGGTCATCCTCATCTGTATAAACATGTCCTTTAAAAACAACTTCTTTCATTAAATCCACAAAGGCTTTTCCAAATAACATCTTAGTCTTTTCAGAGTATATAAGTCTATCTCTTTATAAATGGAGCCATTGAGTTAGAATATTTCTTGTTTGTTAAATGAACTGTACCGCAGTGCTGTCTGTATTTGTTTACAAGCGTAATAGGGGACCCTGTTTGAATTTCTTTTGTCTTTCCTTCTTTAGGTGTGTACTGTAACTCTCCCAGCGCCTGTTTCGTGGCAAGTGACGGCCACTCACTCAGGCTATATCAGGCTGTTATTGAAGCGAAGAAACTCCTGAGTGAGCTCTCCAATCCTGAGATATCAGTAAGTCCTGAAATAGGATTCTCAAACTCTGCAGGGTGTAGTCAGCATTGCCATGACAATGGTTTATACACACCAATACCAGCAAATTAGTGTTTCCCTTTGGCCCCTTAAATAATCGGTGAGGTTATAATATGCTGTTAATTTGCAGTCATCACATTTCATTTGCACAGGAGCACAATTAAATAAATAAGATGAATAATGATAATAAATCATCCTTCTAATGCAATGCATCAGAGTGGAATCCAGCAAGAAATGTTTGTTATTTAGTTTTTATGATGTATTACAGAGAGCATACATAGTCATTTGTATAGAATGTTATTTCTTGCATTTCTCATTTTCTGAAGCACAATCTGAAGCTCACCAATTGTATGTTTAATTGCCCAAATTATATGTAAACGTTAATGTGTGTTTCTCTTTAGAAATATGTTGGGGAGGTGTTCAACATCATCAGTCAGCAATCCACAGCAAAACCAGGGTGTATTATCGAGCTGGATGCCATTACTGAATTTGTAAGTACACATAAATAGAAATAGTGTATTTAAAAAAATGTTGCATACTATCTCTGCTTGTTGTAAAGAGATACTGTTTACAACAGAAAAGGATATTAACTTTAACCTGTCTTCTGAAATAAAGCATATTTAAACTGTAACATTTAAAAGCCATTCTTTAATTGCAGATCATTTGGTAGCATAATACAGTCTGCAGTAGACTGCTGAGTGAATGATAGGTATATATATATATATATATAACTAAAAACAGGTGCCAAACAGAACCTTATTTCATCCGCAGTTTTCATGTGTGTGCACGTGTGAATAATTGCTGAGAGCTGGCATTAAGATGGCAAAGTGAAGGTGTCATGGGAGACTGGTGAGAGATCTCAACACCAACAACACTAAAGATATGTGGCAGTCGATCCAGAATGTCACAGCCTAGAAAAGCAGGAGCAACAAATTGTGTAGGATGCCGCGCTGCTAAATGAGCTGAACACCTTTTATGCTCGCTTTGACCTCCTCAACAAAGAGTCAGCTGTCAAAGTATGCCCCGCCTCAAGAAGATTGGCTGCTGTCGGTATCCACAGCGGATGTGAGAAAACCCCCCGATAGAGTGAATATGAGGAAAGCTGCTGGGCCTGATAACGTTGTGTACTAAGAATATGTGCCAACCACCTAGATGATGTTATTACATTACTGACATCAACATCAGTGTCACAAGCATCAGCATCCAACACAATCTTTCACATGAAACTGATTGGTAAATTTAGAAATCTGGGCTTGAGTTCCGCACTCAGGAACTGGCTATTAGACTTCTTCACAAAAAGACCCCAGGCAGTTGGGATTGGCAGCCAAACCTCCTCCACTCTAGTGTTGAACACCAGAGCTCCTCAGCGCTGTGTGCTCAGCCCCCTCCTGTTCATGCTGCACACCCACGCCTGCAACCCCGACATGAAAAGAACTCTTATTGGGAAGTTTGCAGATGACACTGCTGTCATGTCACTGCTAGATTACAAAAAAATGATGAGAATCCATATAGAGAGGAAATCACCAATCAGCCAGAGTGGTGCTCGGGTGGTGCTCTGTATTTCTTCAGGAAATTTAAGAAGGTAAAATCCCTGTGCCAAGTTGTTGTTAACTTTTAAGGAGGAGCAGTAGAAAGCATCCTGACTGATTCATTACAAACTGGCATGGGACGTGCACTGCCAAGGGCAGGAGGGCTCTACAGCCGGTGATAAAAACACCCAGAACATTATTGGTACCCATCTACCGAGCGCCAGTGATATGGATGACAGGTGGTGCCTGCGAAGAGAAAAAACCAACCCCTTCCACAGCCTGTTCACCCCGCTGCCGTCTGAAAAGAGATACAGAAGTACCAGCTGCCATACCACCAGACTTCAGAGCAGCTTCATTCCTGAGGCTGTCAGACTCCTTAATTTACCCTGAACCATTTACCATATATATTGATATAGTTGTTTTTGTGTGTATTTTTCTTTTGTAGAAAGCGGGACTACAAACACATTGTTGTTGTTAAAATTAAATTGAATTAACATAACTTGTATCTGTGCCAATGCCACTGCGTATCCGCTCCACAGTCTGTATCTGATTTGTTGTTGTTGTTGTTGTTTTCTACAGCAGGGGAAGGAGACCCAGCTCCTGCATATTTTTGAGGAGGATCTGATCCTTGGCAGTGAGAGAACGGAGAGCACGGAGCAAACTGGTAGTTCTCCTCACACTGGTACACACAAATATGTTCTAACTACTTAAAGATGTATATATTTTTTTAAAGTTTCATATCAAATGCACTATCATCAAACACATTAACAGCTGACCTGTTCACTATCTTCTCTGTGCGTCATATTTTTTCCCTGCAGCCTCAAGTGGGGCGACTTTCTCTGCACGTTTTTTCCTTGTGGTGGTCGAATTGACCCCGACAGGCCGCTCGCTCCTCCACATGTGGCATCTCCATCTTGCTGCTCAACCCATCACCATGGGTGGGTACTTTAAACAAAAGATTTAAAGTTCACAGGCTGTGGGAAATTAATTCGCTGTCAAAAAAATAAATGAGAGTTTAGAAGACCTGAGGAACTGGAAGCCTGGAAACATTGTGATGTCCATTAGCGAGCAATAATCCACGAATGTGAAGGTGTAATAGAAGCTATTTTTATTTTGTATAGAACATGTAGAATTAGTAAATGTTTTTTTATGGACTCTTAAAATGCAAAAAAAATGTCTAATGCAGTACTGTCACAGAGTAATATATAAAAAAGTACAAAAACAAAAATATTAAGCTTTTCTTAATATTATTCTTCCTGTCCACAGAAGAGACCCCGACGGAGAAGAATGCCACATCAGCTTCTCCGATGAACAGCTCTACCCTGAGCTTTGACTCGTTTACTTCTCCAGTAACTCAGAAGAGTAAACCGTGCACTTCAAATCTGCAGAGTGCCTGTCGCCTCAGCCTCACAACACACAGGTTATACAGCCAAGAGTTGGCTCTGCCAGATGGGGTAGAAGCCATCAGTGTAACACCCTCAGCAGGTGAGTGACAATAAGGAGCACAGCTTCCTTTTAAACCATAGATGCTGACCTAAATGACCTTTTAACGGAATATAGACATTTCTTTTCGACCAAGAAAGAGCTACTACTATTATATTTGTAGGAATATAATATATTGTAGGAATTAAAACATTTTAACTGACAAACAGGTGTTGAAAAAGGCTGTGGAAAAGGATTACTCAATGATTTTACTAAATGATTGATGAATAATAGTTTAATTTAAAAATTAGTAACTTTCTTGCCTAATAGTGCATTTAAACTCTTCCCAGGTCACCTGAGCGCGTCATGTTCTCTGCCAGCTGATCGTGTGCCTTATCTCCTTGCTACTTCCTGTTCTGATGGAAAGGTGCGCTTCTGGAGGTGTAATGTCATCGCTGTACAGCCTTCCAGTATGGACAACTTACAGTACCAGTGGGAAGAGTGGTCTCTCCTGGTGGAGGAGGGCCTTCCCAACAGCAGCACAGTAAGCGTGCAAGGTCATCCCATAGAGGTCAGCTGCTGTCACTCGGGACGGATTGCAGTCGCCTACAGGCAGATACCAAAAGCACCTCTGAACTCAACACCTTATCTGAACTCTCAAGGACTGTTGACATCTCCTCCTACCCAGACTTCCTCCCCTTATATGCATAACACCAAAACCCACCTGACCCCAACCCTGACTGTACAGTGTAGCCCAAATATCACTCCAACTCCCAATGCAGCAAGCACTAGAGAGCCATTGGTCCACATTGGCATCTTCCAGTGCGAGTCCACTGGTGGATCGCAGTGGACTCTAGAGCAGATCATAGTCCTGGACAACACGGATCCCACAACTGGAACTGCCACTATTCCAGGAACTATGGAACTCCCTATACCTAACCAGGACTGTCCTGTTTCTACCAGCAAGAGTCTGGTTCATTTGGACTGGGTCTCCCAAGAAGATGGGTCACATGTTCTGACTGTTGGTATTGGGACAAAGATTTATATGTACGGCCGTCTCTCTGGGAAGCCTCCTGAACTTGGTTTGACATCTGATGCCAGCAGAGACCAGAGCTTGTCTCGCATGGTTCTGCTTCGTTCAGTTGATCTGGTCTCCTCTGTTGAAGGCTCATTACCCATTCCAGTCTCCCTCTCCTGGGTAAGAGATGGCATCTTAGTTGTAGGCATGGAATGTGAGATGCACGTCTACTCCCAGTGGCAGCCCCCATCACCATCCAAACCCAATCCCCAGATTGGCCAAGACACAGATATCAGTAGCAGCGTCTCCTCCATAATCTCAGCCATCAGACAGAGCCAGGAGGACGGTCTCAGCTCTAGTGCCCCCACATCTTCACTAGCTCCGCCCAAAAAGGCCCTGACAAGATCAATGATGAGCCTGGCTCAGAAACTTAGTGGGAAGAGAACGGCTTACGACCTACCTGTTGAAAAGGAAGATTCTGGGCTTTTTGAAGCAGCTCATCAACTGTTTCCCACTCTGCCCCAGTACCATCCTGTACAGTTACTGGAACTCATGGATCTAGGGAAGGTTAGTTAAAGAAATAACTTAATTACTGTCCTCTCCTATTTGATCTTTTCTAATTAGATTATTTTTCATTTATTAAAGCACATTCTCCACAAATGATGGGTCAGTTAATGCAATTTAATTTCATTGGTTTTAAAGCTGTAGTATAAGCAGACCAGTACATTTAAAAAAAAATTACATTGGCCAGAAATTTGACATTTGTTGTGATTGGTATTTTAAATATCTATGTGTAAATAATTTTTCTATCTGAAGGTACACCGTGCCAAAGCCATCCTCTCCCACCTGGTGAAATGTATTGCTGGAGAAATTGTGGCACTCTCCAGTACCACAAATCCTGAGAAACGTGTGCGCTCTCGAACCATCAGCGCTGGAGGCAGCACAGCCAGGGACCGGAAGATGTTCAGCAAAGCAGAGAACTCCACCCCTGACTACACGGAGATAAACTCCATCCCTCCCCTGCCTCTTTACGCCCTGCTGGCTGCCGATGAGGACACATCACCAAAGCCTGGTGGGTATTTCAGAAGTACTTAAATATGGGTTAGGCAGGTTTTTTTGAGGGGTGTCATTGGGCAAAAAATCTATAATTACCTTTAATTGAAGTGGTCTGAGGGGATGAGATGATGAGATACTACAGTCGCAGGTCATTTCAGAGAGGGCGTTCCTATTGGCTGTGCTACAAGTGCAGATACGCATGCACGTTCCTTCATATGGTGAAGTCTGATACAATGCCGGAACATTCTTCAGAAAAAGTTGCTGTTCCTAAGCTACAATGTGACTTCTCAAAAACATACTTACATAAAGACTGACGATATATGCAGTAGAACACATGTCGGTATCGGCTAAGGGTCTGGAGAGAAAGGTGGAGGTGAAATTGTTGCAAATAGTTTAGCTTTCTGCTGACTGTAGCCAAAGACTCGCAGCTACCTAGGACCTTGAATCACAGCATCTCATCTCAAAAGGCTTGACAGCCCCACAAGTTTGCAAATAAAACCGCCATATATTTGCATCAGGAACACAGTCATGATTAGGATGATGTTTGAAATGAATGCCTAGTACTTGAACAAGTAACGGTATGAAGCGTGTGCATTATGTCCCTTCTTGTCTCGTGGGAGGGGCTTCGGACAAAACTACAGGATGTGGAATGGATTATCAAATTCTGGTATCTCTTTTTGTTGTTTTGCCTTTTCCAATGAACTGCCTCCCCCAGCTTTAACTTAGTTCAAGTAAAGCAAAATTAAAGATGGGAAATTACAATAATCAACCAAGCAAAAGTGGACAAAAATGTTTACTTGCTGTAATTAGATTTTTTTTTTTAAATGAAGACATGTCCTCTGCACCTTGGCTACAAAGGTTAATTGTTTTTGAAGAGTTTTCACCAGCTGATATAAGATAGAACATATAGGTAGAGATGAACCACTTACTTTAAGGCTTAATCTTAAAAACTACTTGGGAGGTAGAGATGATTTACTAATGTTAAAACACTGCAGTTGTGGATATAAAAAGTGGTTGAACTGTTTGAGCTTTTTCTGCTGTGTTTAATTGAAAGGGGTGAAACGGAAGTTTTTAACTTTGTCAGAATATAAGTGGAAAAGCAACCATTTTTAGCCAGCTGCCTCAAAGTGTAAGAGACTGAGAATAATATGCTGCTGTTTCATCCAGTTTTCCCTTATTTCCCTCTCGGGGGATATGAAGTGAGAAGAATGAAAGCAAAAGATGTTACATAGAATAAACAGCTCCTGCTCTTTTGTATTTTAATTGAATCTACTGTCTCCCCAGCAGGAGGTCGATTGTCTCCTATGAAATACTTGTCTTGTGTAATTTAGCTATGTCTTGTGTCCCCCTACAGATAAATTGTCCAGTGTAGGTGGAGATAGCGGGCACGGTTCCAGTCATACTGATGTTTATGATGAGCTCTTTCATACACCCAGCATTGTGGACCTGGACCCTCTGGACGATGATCAAGAGGAAGCGAGGAACAAGGTCAGGATCTCTTGACTTATGCTTGGTTAAAAGAGAATTTCTAAAAATGTAGTAAAGTAGACGGCAACATTTTAGTCTCTTTTGGGATTCCAGTGTGAAGCTAAGATTGTGCATGTCACATTCATTTTTGATATTAGAATAAAGATTAAAGCCCAGCCACGAAGGCCTTAGTTCATGCATTAAACCCTGCCTTGTGTTTGCTTTGTCTCTGGATGTCAAAGATTTGGAAAAGCTGGTATAATTAAGTATAAGTGCAATTATAGTTACACACAATATTGCGTGCATTTTCTTCAGCGTATGAACTCAGCAATGACCATTTCTTCCTTTTAATGTTATTTCCCGCCTTTCTCTGGAAATTAGAAATACAATACGTTTTACAGACTGTCTTCTGTCTTGTTCCCTATCTGTAGGTCATTGACCTGTCCCAGTACAGTCCCACATACTTTGGTCCAGAACATGCTCAGGTTCTGTCCAGTCACCTCCTTCATTCCAGTTTGCCAGGATTAACCAGAATGGAGCAGATGTCTCTCATGGCTCTGGCCGACACCATTGCTACCACAAGCACAGACCTCAAGGACAGCCAGGGCAAGAGCAAAGGTACAAAAAAAAAAACACAACATTAGGGCTCTTCAAATGGATAGAAATGCAGTAGATAAATGCATCATGATATCATGTTTTGAAGAGCTGTCACTGATTTACCAGGTGGAGAGACGCTGGATGAATGTGGCCTGAAGTTCTTGCTCGCCGTCAGACTCCACACCTTCCTCTCTACCTCCCTGCCTCCAGCTCACCGAGCACAGCTACTGCGGCAAGGTAAAGTGCTATGATGGTTTCATAACTGTCACAAAAGAGCAGATTGTACCATTTAACTCACTGTACACGGCCACATTGATAAAAAAATATTCTGTTTCTAGTTCAGCCAGACCAACATCGATGTTTCTCAAAATTAGCACACATTGTCAGTCAATGGCATTGACAGTAAAAAGTAAATAAGCCATAGTCTAGCCATCACCAGCTGTAAAAATTGCACTAAAGTAAGCCTTGAGCAAGGCAATTAATCACTGTATCTTGAAGAAGAAACTCACTGCTCTAAATATGTGGAACTGTCTGTGCCCCTTTATTTACTCACTACACAGTATACAGTATTCTCTCTGTGAAATACCAGTCCCCTATTCCATTGGCTCTTCTGCTCAGGTCTCTCTACATGTCATTATGCCTGGGCCTTCCATTCTGAGGCTGAGGAGGAGCTGCTGAACATGCTGCCTGCCCTGCAGAAGGGAGAGCCCACCTGGCCTGAGCTACGCTCCATGGGTGTGGGCTGGTGGCTGCGCAGCACCAACAAGCTACGCAGGTGTATTGAGAAGGTGAGGCAGCTAATGGTATAGTTAATTATCATTATCAATTGAGGTGTCTTTTCCTCAAAACTTAAATAGTGACCCAGTGCCAGTTCTTTTCAAATATATTGTCTGATTTGATGAAATTTGCAAATTGTGGAGTCAGTAGCAAATCGGAGTTAAATATAGAGGAGCAATATTCAGTTTGCATTCATCTTGGATATAGGGTTCTTGTTTAATCTTCAAATCGATTTCATAGTTTGTTCTTATTCCATAGTTAACAGATTGGTCTGACACTAAGAAACACAGCAGGATTGTCTAATTTATCTTCAAACACAACATTTTAAAGAGGCTATGCTCATTAGTGTGTTAGTCCTGTGGACTTCATACTGATTACTTTATTTTTAAATTAAGAGCTCTCAGGAAGGTAAAAGTAATTTTTTTTGGTTGCTATAAAACACATCTCTATAACTGAGTTTGAGCTACTCCCACAAATGACCCATAAAACTACAACTTGTTCTGTGGGACAAACTATAACGGCTGAGGAGGGGTGTGCCTCATGTATTTCCATCCTCTTCACATTTTTTTTCCTATTCCTCTTTGTCAGGTTGCCAAGACTTCTTTACAGAGAAACAACGATCCTCTGGATGCAGCTATATTTTACCTTGCAATGAAGAAAAAGGCAGTGGTCTGGGGATTGTACAGGTAGGCAAAACTGACATCATTTTGCATATGAAATACACATGCAGTCATGACTGCCCCCTATTCTTAACCAAGATTAATTCTGTCGCATTGCTGAAGAGCTGTGACACAAGTATTGTTGTTTTGAACCTGCAATGTCTTTCTCTCTCCAGGTCTCAGAAGAATGCCAAAATGACAGAGTTTTTCCGCAACAACTTCAGTGAGGACCGGTGGAGGAAAGCAGCACTGAAAAATGCATTTTCTCTGTTGGGAAAGCAGCGTTTCCAACATTCTGCAGCTTTCTTCCTTCTAGCTGGCTCCCTTAAGGATGCTGTGGAGGCAAGTGGAAAAAAGACAAGACACACTGTTCGCAAAAAGCACTTGTTTCTTCAACTGCAAATGCCACTTGTCAGCCTGCTAAGCCTAAGTTGGAAATCTTGCTTACAGCATAAGTAATGTCAAGTGCATCTTTCATTTTATAGAATTTCTGTAGCATTGGCCGTGTGGCTTTTTTTTCTCTCCAGTATTTCATTCATAAATGACAGTGTTTGATGGTACCGTAAAAGCAGAGAAGCCACATTCACAAAAGATCTCGCCACCGGCATTTCTGTAGCATTCGGCATAATTATTTTATTATTGAAAGAGCTCAATAGATTCCCACATCGGTGTCTTTTGTAATCGGCTTTTAGCACAGTGCACTGAAGAATTGTTGATGTTGGTAATTGACTGTTGGGTATTGCTGTCTTACCTCCCTTTTGTGAGAAGATTCAATAGTATATTGTTACATTTATAAACCAGCAGCACCACATTCCTGTTGAAGCTTCGTAAATGGGGACACACTACCACTATAGAATACATATTTGCATATTTTTTTATGTCAATTTATGTTAAGGAATATAATATATGTTTATGCATGATTGATTGACTGGCTGTTGTAGTTTGAAGTATATATTACAGATATATTTATTTGCATTAGTATTTCTGCCATCTGGTGCAAAAACACACAGCTCTCCATCTTTATGCTCACATGTCAAGATGGCTGCTTCAGGTCATCTTGTACGCTTGACCTTTTATTCATCAAGGTTATTTTCTGTTTAGAAAGTCCCTGAAGCAATGCATTGCATTGTTTTATCTGTGTTTTATGGAAATGAGCGTCAACCAGGCAGAGGGCTCTCATTGACTTTGTTTTAGTCACTCTGGCTGGGAGGTAGCCTCATTGAAATGCACCTCACACCTTACCAGTTGGGAGTAACTACAGCAGCTTCAGCTATCCACTGACTCTTTGCTGTGTGCCCAGACATTTATTTTTTGCATGTTTTGTTTTTCAATTCTTTTCAACGGGGGAAATCTATATTTAGAGGATCATTATCTCTTACTGAGTTATGGTTCCAGATTATACATTATTTGTTTGCTTATGTCTTGTCTTATCTCACCCCATTCAGTCTTGTACCTATCACTCAGAAACCGTTCAATCATAACTGACTATATTATATTACTTTATTTCCTCCTTCAGGTGTGTTTAGAGAAAATGCAGGACCTACAGCTTGCCCTGGTGATCTCCAGATTGTTCGAGTCTGAGTTTGAGACAGCATCCACTTACAAAAAAATCCTCCAGAGACATGTTCTGGGACAAGACAAACAGGTTCAGAATTTGTTTACAGCCTTCACAGGCCATTGTTTTTACTGTATTTTGTCATACTATTGTTATTTTACACTGTAGAAACCTGTATGAGCAATTGTTGTTGTCTGTTTATGTCAGATTCAAGCACACCGCGACCCCTTCCTGCGGAGCATGGCTCACTGGGTCCTGGAGGACTACAGCAGAGCCTTGGACACTCTTCTTGAGCAGCCTGTTAACAGCACCAGCACTGAGAGCAAATGTGATGCTGGTAAGTCTGCAGTGCTTGACCTCAAAGCAAATGTGAAATTTAAATGCACTGTTTGGTACTGTAAACATGTATTTTTACAGTAAATGTATAACCACAGAATCGTTATCCTTCAGTTATCTACTTCACATGTTCAATAGAAGCCCAACCCTCTATTGTTCTGCAATTGCCAAATTTTCATATAATGGCCATGCATTGCTTTGTTGTCATTCCCACATTTGTTTATGCATATATCAATTGTATTAATCATACAAGATGAAAAGTTTACACTTTTAATATTATCTTGAGAATTTTTTCTTTCATGAATGTATGAAAAGACACCGTCGCCGGTTCATATAGACTGTTAGCTGGAGAGGTGCCGGTTTGCCTCTTGGGCACTGCAGAAGTGCCCTTGAGCAAGGCATTGAGACCATGGGTGTGTAAAAATAACAGATAAAAGGTAGAATTTAAGTACTCTTCTTCTTCCTGTTATTTGGGTAGATGTAGTCTGTACCACTGTCAGAAGCCCTTAAAATATCCCAATACCCTGTGCCTTTCTGGACATTTCACACATGTCAAATGCAGGATTGCAAGTAAAAACGGAGGGAATCACTACGTTTACAAATGTCTGACATATTCTGAACCAAGAAGTCCATTTAAATGAAAAAATATGCAAGGCTTGCTTTAAGAATAGATGAAGAACTGAACTTTACTTTGACTAAAGAGCCAAACCAGTCCCAGATTAACATCCCCATGCTACATGTGTTTCATAAATAATGATACAAAACACATTTAATATGCTTACAGTAGAAAACACTTTCTTATAGAAAGTTGAAAATCATTTTTATACTTTATAGATTATGTGCTGTGCTTGCTGGTTTGACAGGCATATTGTTTGTACCTGGATGAAAACAAGTGCTCACATAACTGTATCTTTTAATTCTTTCAAGTTCAAAAACTATTCTGTAAGGACCAGCTATAGTTTCATTTCTGTGTCTGATAATACAGCTTGTTCTTGTAGGTGCAGCTGTCAAAGCAATACAATTGGCAATAAAATGTGATGTTGTTCCCACTCACACAGATCCAATCCAGTTTTCTGTCTCTTTGTATCTATGACAGGTGCCTCTACAGTGTCTACGTGTAACTCTGAGGTTTTCAACTTTTACACCTACCTTCGAACCCACCCACTCCTCCTTCGTCGCCATTTGGGCTCCTCGGACAAAGCTAAAGTCGGACTGACAGCTGAGGGTCGCAGGGCTGACTCCATCAGCCTGGAGGAGAGGAGACTGTTTTTCACAGCTGCATACGCACACCTGCAAGCTGGCTGCCCCATGCTTGCACTCGAAGTCCTCTCCAAGATGCCCAAAGTCCGCAAGCATTCCAAACGGCCCAAGCAGCTGGATACGAGTATCCATGGTGAACTCAGTGTTGGGAGCAAGAACGGACAAACCTCTGACCCGGATTGGTCTCAGCGGGCTCTGAACGGCTACGAGTCGGACGGAAACAGCTTGTCCAACAGCCATTCAGACTCAGTGTTAAGTTTTGACTGGAGCCAGCCGTTGACACATCCAGATGAACCCCTTGAGCTGAAGTGGGACAGTGACAAAGATGATGATGATGAAGATGAGGATGAAGAAGAAAGTAAAAATGGTAAGAGCGGTAGAACTCCAGACAGCAGCAGCGTGTTTCAGGACACACAGGATGCCATGTCGCCGCTAATGGAGACGGTGACAGGAGAGGACAGTGACGACTGCAATGACTTCCTGGCTCCATCTAATGACATATTGGCGGCCCAGCTAAAGTTTACTGCCTGCCTGAAGATTATGACCAATGAGCTCCGGACGCTGTCAACAGGGTATGAGCTGGATGGAGGGAAGCTACGCTGCCAGCTTTACCAGTGGTTGGAAAGAGAGGTAAAGGCAGCGCAAAGTCCATCATTTTGTAGATAGAGAGTTTTTGCTTATGAAATTATTTACCTTTTACTGTTTGACCGTTTGATGGCTTTGCTCTCACACTCACACATGCAGGGGGAATCATCCTTCTTGATGCATTAGATATAAGATGCATTTAAATTTACATATAAGATATAAAAAATGTAATTTTTTTTGTAAATTTGTTTTAACCCAGGTGGTGGCTCTCCAGCATTGTTGCAGCTACAAACCCTGCTTGCCAGAGCTGTCTGTTCAGGGTGATGCCTCTGTTTCTGGGCTGGCGGAGGAGGATCAGGTGGGTGTAGATAGCTGGCAGCTTCTAGATTTGTCAGATGTTCCCGACGATAAATGCAACTGAACAACACGGTGTGTCTTGACGTAGTTTTGAAAAATTGTAAATTGAATCAAAGATTGCACTCTTTTACCTTTTGTAATATCTCAACTCCTTCTAACATGCTGTAAAAAATTGCCCTATTTCATAGCAAACCCTATTATACATACCCACTCTAACAAAGAACATTCACTGTGCCTTTACAGGTAATTTAAAAAATGCATTTCAAACATGCACTAGTTTATTTATTGTTGACAGAACAGATTATTGTTAATTGTTTTGAGTTTGCCATTGTTTGGGTTTTGTATGAATACAAGCCAACTGGATAACTTTGGCATATTTCCAGGGAACTAATCATGTGAAATGTATTTTCTAGCTCGGTAGTCCTCGTGGTGACAGCCAGAGGAGCAGGAGACATTGGCTGCAGAGTAACCAGCCCTTACTCAGGATGTTTCTGAGCTACTGCAGCCTGCATGGCTCCCACGGTGGAGGTCTGGCCTCAGTGCGCATGGAGATCATATTATTGCTTCAAGAGTCTCACCAGGTAATTAAAACATGCACTGATGCACATGAAAAGACACTGACAGACACTTTGAAATGGCAGCCCATTTAGTCAGTAGCTTGTGCTTCTATAATAACTGGTTTTAGGTCGCTGGTGGAAGTGATAACACAATTAGTCTAATCACTATTATTTAACTGATCACAGAGAAAGACAAACATCATGAATCCATCTGAAAGCATGCCTTAATGCAAAAGATTCCTAAGACACAAACATACAGAGACCTAATTATTGTGCACTGGCGATCACACCTCAAGCAATGGGCTGGCATGTTGTGCTGATTTTCAGAGCTCCTGAGGGAATTCCTGCCTTGGGCGGACTATTCAAAGGTTGAGTAAAATTTTAGGAGGTAAACAACTCAACGAGCCGTCATAGAAACAACGTTCTTGATTGTTAGCGCAGTCAACAAGCACTGGGAGTTCTGTTGACTTTCTTGCTTTGATTTTGTTTTCTTTTGTCCCAGCTCTGGTCCCATAGTTGTCAAAATTCTACATTGTTGTCGAGGAAATGTCAGGATTTTTCTTTTGTCTCAACTTCAATCCGTCTGTGAGCTTCTGTTCAGGAGGTTGCTGACAACTGAATTTGATTCATCAAGCGTGACGAACATTAGCCTGTGGTATTCTCGCACACAAAGAGTCATGTTCAGGGATCTAGTAAACAAACATAAAACCAGACACCCCTGTGTTGCTTTCTTCTTTTTAGCTCTTTAAATGTCATTCACACATTCACTGGAAAACACACCATGCACTCTAAGTACGGGATCATGTATGACATATTCTGGCTGTACAAAAGTCTCTTGTTTCACAGATAAAAGCATCGCCTCTCATTTCCCGGTTGCCTTGTGTGAGCTGTCACTGTTACCCTCTAAAAAAAGCAATGAGGAAGTTAAATATATTTGCTCTTATTTGTCAACGTTAATGTGGTGTGAATGATGTGTAGTTAGTCATATGTCCCTGTGTAGAAGTCTGCTCCGTCTGAAGACAAAACACTTGGTGTATACATCCACATTCTCAAAACCGTATGCGGTACCTGAAGACATAATGTCATGACTGTACTCACATTTCAATACATTCCTCTCTGGTTTCTCTTTAAAGGATGACTCCATCCAGTCAGCGATGATGCCTTGTTGTCAAACAACCTCCATCCCTCTTTTGATGGCCTGCACGGCCAATGTAAAGACGGTGGTGGCCAATCCCATCGTCTACCTGACCAACCTGGCTCACGACATCTTGCAGACGATCAATTCACTCAACTCTCCTCCACATCCCGACGTGGTTAACAATGAGGTACGACAGGCTCTATTTCTACTTCTCATACTGAACATTTTCTCTTGGTAGAAGATCTATGAATTGTATTTAATTGAAAGATGACACTGATGCTGGGATATGTGAGCAATGAATCGCAGTAGATATATGACTAACTAATTGAAACAATTTAGCCTGGATTTATGTGTCCGGATCCAGATGTTATCAGCCTATATGTCAGGAGGAATGTATGTAAATATATGTTTGAGATGGTTTACACAACAGGGAGACGTCATAATGTCAATCTGTTGTGTCTTAAAAGAAAACCAAATAAATGTTTTAAAAATAAAAAAATACAAATAAAAAATTAACATTTTTTCATTGTATGTCAGTTTTTAACAAATGCTTGGAAAAGTTTAGTTGTGTTATTTTTGTGTTTACTTTTTAGCGTATTAATTTACCTCAAACACTCATGTTTTATTATTTTTTTGTTGTCCTTTACCTTGTTTCAGATCTATGTGATGCACACATTGGCTGCCTCCCTGTCAGCCTGTATATATCAGTGTCTCTGTGATGGACACACCCACAGGTAAGTGTCTCAAGCAGGGATTTTAAAGATGCAGTGTGTAGGAGTGAGGTTGCACGTTGCAACCAAATTAAATTCTACAGTGGTTGGCCCTATCTAGCCCCAGTGTTTGGTTTGTCCATTCGAATTTGGGTATCTGGGGTCAAACAATTGCACTTCCCATACACCCAGTGTTTGAAATGCTTTTATGCAGCCTTACTCAAAAGAATTCGAGTTCATAGTTGCGGCATCTCTCAAAGCTTGCTTCTTTAATTCTTCATATAACTTCAAGCGATGCTTATCTTTGACACAGCTTTTTGAATTTTCCACCACATTCATCTTGACATGACTCCATTAACAGCACTAATCCACCACTGGATTATTTATCCATCAAGAGTGATCTGACTTTGTTTTCCTATTCTTAGCATTAACATTTAAAAGACAAAAAAAAGTTAATTTCCAGTGCGTGTGTGTGTGTGTGTGTGTGTGTGTGTGTGTGTGTGTGTGTGTGTGTGTGTGTGTGTGTGTGTGTGTGTGTGTGTGTGTGTGTGTGTGTGTGTGTGTGTGTGTGTGTGTGTGTGTGTGTGTGTGTGTGTGTGTGTGTGTGTGTGTGTGTGTGTGTGTGTGTGTGTGTGTGTGTGTGTGTGTGTGTGTGTGTGTGTGTGTGTGTGTGTGTGTGTGTGTGTGTGTGTGTGTGTGTGTGTGTAATAAACTTATTGGAGCAGAATAATAAGATAAGGGGGAAGGGACACGACTACTGGTTACCAAGCAAGAGGGTAATGCACAAATACATCTTAAGTCAAACACTACAAATGTAAAAGTGAAAAATGCTTTTCAAGATGGCCTTTTTATGGAAAATTATCTCAGCACATGCTTTAGGCAGGCGACAACCTCCAGTTCTGAAAAAAAATGCACTCCTCATATTGCAAAGTCAGAATTTATAGATGTCTATGAAAAAAATAACCCTACTTCTCACTTGATGTATTACCTCATTAAACATTGTAAAAATTAATTTATGGTCTCAGTTGCTAGTTTCCAGTCTTGTTGAATACAGCGCGGTGTTCATTTAGAAAATGGTTGTCCCATTCAGAGTCAAATAGACCAAGCAGGGTTTGCTTCAGAGCGTAGCTACCTTGTGATTGAGAGGTCGCTGTCACATCATTATCCAATCTAGGCGTTTTCCTTGTTCTTTACCTAAAACTTTAACCTGTGTTTTCAGTTCGTAAAGGTTAATTACATTACTTAAATTACATCATACATCATTAAGTACATAAAAAAAAAACAAAAAAAAAACAAGATCACATCAGTCAAACTGCCGAATATATGACTCAGGAACATCACCCTATAAAATGAATAGGTGGCATCATGGTGACTAAGTTCACTTCTTATATACAGTCCATGGCTTTAGGGTGCTTTTATTTGTGAAACAAATATATATAAGTCATTGTCTGTTTTGATCGTGTTGAGAATCATTTCTGAGGGCTGCAAGGGATCTGTTTGTCATTCTTATTGTTAATACTTAATTAGATTTTTGATTTTGACAGATGGGAGGAGCATTGTTTATTCATGGCCCTTATGTACCACAACTCTCATCATTTTGACAACGACGCAGTAGGATTTCAACTTTGGCTGGTTGCATGTGTGTTTGGCTTACAGCTGTGCTGCTGTGTGAGTTCTTGTCACGGCTCTGCCAGATTGCTTGATGTTTTAGAGAATCTTTTTACTTATGCGTGGCCAGACGGGGGGTCTTTAAAGCCACAGTGCTGTGACCCCAGAGATGGATTTGCTTGTATCGGTTCAATAATGTGTCAAACAAAGACATTATTCTTTCAGAGCAAGATCTCTGACATTGGTATTGCAAACCCAACGCAGCTCTAAGCAATGTGATGAAATGAGCACTTTTGTATCTTTCATATCCGCCATATACATTACTCACACACACACACACACACACACACACACACACACACACACACACACACACACACACACACATTGTTTGGAGCTGCAAATTAGCAAAAGGCTATTTCTAATTTAACACAATCTTTGTTATGGAAATTCTGCTATAAACTCTCCTGGTATTGCAGCAGATGTTTGATGGAATCGTGCTTTTGTTTCTTCCTCTTGAGTGTGGGAGAGAGAGAGATGGAGCGAGTGTAAGAGTGTGAATTTTTTAAAAGATATTTCAGAATGTAGGTTGTGGGGGGTTGAGCGTTGACGTCAAGCTGAGGGGTTTTGATGCATGTTCTTCAGGTTATTCTCTCTCATCATGTTCATTTCAGTTTTATTCAGTTAAAAGTTAAGAAAACAACTCAGAGGTGCATCCATATGAAGCCTAAAAGCACTGGAGGTTTCTGTAGTTGTACATTTGCAGCGTTGTGTGGCATAATGCATTACATTTATGAATAAGTGCATTAAGGCCACAGTGACTGCCACTCCTCCTTCTGAATGATGTTGGATTATTTTTGATGATTGTTGTTGTTTTTTCACAGATGCTTAATAGGGGACTTACAGTATTAGATGTTAGAATATTAATAGACTCTCTGGCGGGTCAATCCTTCCATATTCTCTGTAAAAAAAAGTTCATCTGCAGCAATCCAAGGTTTTTTGTGTTGAAAAGCACCTTGATATAAGAGTACTGGTGCTTTCTTCATCATTAATCTTTTCTTCTATGTTAAAGTTACATCAAATATCTCTGTTTTGTTGTCTTTGGCAGCAACTATGACGATAAGCTGCAATTGCATGTGTTTTGCCACAAATGTCCAGTCCGTAATATTGAAAACGCTAAGGCTTTCATCAGTGGGCCATAAGCTCAAACATTGTTATCTCAATTGGCGATAATGATTTAACAGACATTTAATTAAATGTTAAATCTTCAAGATTATTACTTTAACAGATAAGATGGGTTGCTTACCTGAGATGAGACAATTAGTATTAAATGTCTTGATGGAGCTTGACAGCAGTTCCTTTTACTTGGAAACATCATCTCTGAATAGATAACAAAGCTATTTACACCACCTAACCCAATTAAAAAGAAAAATAAAGTATTTTCAGTCCAGCATTTCATGTTTAATATGTACCCATGTACTGACTGTTGCTTTCTTTTGTGTCCCACAGCCACGTGAACCATTTCACAGGAATCGTGTATCAGAGTGTGTTGCTCTCTCAGAAGCAGCCAGTCAGAACTGTCAGCATGGATGAGTCTGTTCAGCCCAACTCTTCCCCTGCACAGTGGCCAGGTACATCAGCCAAACACATTTTTGCTTTTTTTGTTTCTTATTGTCAACATATAAAAGATCCAAGGCTGCAATGCATTTGTCAGTTTCTCAGTACTTACCATCTTCCCTGTCTTTGTTCACTTTCATGCTTCATTCCTACTTTAAAAATATAAACTATATATTTTTAAAGGCAAAGTAAGCTGTGGAAAATAGCTATAGGCATATAATATTAAATAGCGCATATGCTGGGACAACTGGTCTTTTTATGGGATTCATTTGCAATATAAAAACATGTCAATAAAATATTTTTGGAGCTGGCAAATTTCACCATCTTTTGCCACCCATCCTGTTTCTTGTCCTGCATCTGGAATTAACTGGGGTTGGATGTACATACATATGAACTTATTGATGAATGCATTCATTATCTTACCTCTTTCTTGTGTGTATTGTGTGCCTTTTTTTTTTTTTATTTTGTAGTTTGCACCTTTTTAAATGACAAATGCTGTTCTTTGTCTCACTTTTGTCCCTTCTCTTGCCTCCCTTCTCATTGCTCCCTCCAGGTATTGCATCTCTGATTCGCCTGTTGAGCTCAGCAGGCGAGGAGAGCCAACCAGGTTTAGCCGTGCTGCTCTGTGAGATTCTGACTGCTGTGTTCCTCAGTCTGTTTGTTCACGGCATGGCCACTCACTCAAGCAACGAGCTGTTTCGCATCGTGGCCCATCCTCTCAACAGCCAGCTTTGGGTGACGGTGTTCGGGGGAGGCGCCCGGGCCCCTGTCATCGAGAAACCCTACAGCCCAACAAGAACACCCCCACCAGGTTGGTATGGATTAGTGAGGCCCCTCTATTTTTCTTTCTGACAGTCTGCCTGAGTGGGTGTCTCTCTCTCATTTTTCTTTTGGAGGTGACCCAGTAGCAAAATTAAATCAGTGCTGCTAAATTAATTGGGTTCCTGTCTGTAGGTCATAATGAAATCCATCAACTTATTAGTCTAAGAGCTGTTTCCCTTTCACTCTGTGCTATTCCCTCATGGTTGGCAGATTAAACCTGATGTAATGTAATGCAACTGTAACATCTGTTTATTTGACCAAATGTCAGCATTTTAAACAACCGGGTGTTTCTTTTGTATTTTTAGCGAGATATTGTGAAATTTAAAGCTGATTTTATTGTCATCAACAAAAAGAGCATGTCATGCTTGTCAATATGTATTGTATAAGAAGTAAAAATGCACAAGTGAGTAGGAGTGTGATGGGCGGCTCATCAATCATTGATGCAGAAAATTTAACAAGCGCGTTCTCTCGACACCCCAGCCTCACCAAGCGGCACAGACAGGAAGTCCCGGCGATTCAGGCTCTTGTCTTCACGCAGTGGATCCAAGGACGAGTCTGGGATAGAGCATGAGGCCCCATCCAGTCACAAGCGAAGTCCTGTAGTGGAGCAAGAAGCTACTTCCATCTTTAAAGAACGATTTGTCCCCCCAGAGCTCAGCATTTGGGATTACTTTATCAACAAGGTAAATGAATGTCAATAATGACCCCATAACAAATCTGGTGAAACATGACCCATCATCCTTTTCTTCAGTGTCAGAGTCAGTGTTTTGTGTACTGACTTTTCATTGGGATAATGTCTCAACATAATGTGTCACATATAACATTAATGAATCATAATTTAATTTTCAATTAGATTTTGAGAATATTATGGTATGTTTAATTAAACTGCCAATGTATAGTCATCTAAATACATGAATTTGTTTGAATATTCAGCATTTACTGAAGCTGCCTGGCAGGGAAAACATGTTTTTTGAATTTAATTTTATATAATTACTTCTTAATGGGTATAATTTTCCTTAAGTGTTTTTGTTTAACTATAATTCTCTCTCTCTGTCTCTCTCTCTACCTCTCTCTCTCTCTCTCTGGCTTATTCACTGTGTCTTTCAGCCTTCGCTGCCACCATCAGAAAACAGAATTGAATATGACTCGGAGGAGAGCCAGGACAGTCAAGATGAAGATGAAGAGGATGATGAATATGAAGATGTGTTTGACCCCAGCTCTCCCCAAAGAGAGCATTCAAACCACAATTCATACAGGTAACGACTTCACCTGAATTCACGTTAACCTGCATGTGTTGATAGCCGTTTGTGTCTCTGTACTGATTCTTATTCAGTTGCACCACCTCTAAAATAATCCACGTTTTTGACCCATTTAGGTATTTTAATCTCATTTGTAATTTATTTTTTCACCCTTTTCAGTTGGTGTTTGATGCGTCTGGCAATGGTTCAGCTTGTGTTGGTCAACCTCAAGTCCTTTTACCCAATGGCAGGATATGATCTATTAGGTAAACGCTACCACACACACTGTTCTGTACTAACACCCAGGATGTAGATGTAAATGCTGCCCTATTTCTCACTGCTTGTCTTAGCTGATGATATTGTATTCTTGCTTCGACTTAACACAGATCTGCCGGTGGCCTCTCCTCTTTGCCACGCTGTGCTGAAGACGCTGCAGCGATGGGAGCAAGTGCTACAGAAAAGGCTGGAGATCTTTGGTGGACCCCCTTCCAAGTACATCTCCTCCCCCCTCCAGGATGAAATGACCGCACCAGGCCCTGCCCTTCTCAGACACAAGGCCCTGTTTGAACCATCCAACATCCCGTTCAGGTACCATCATGGGGTGGGGATCAGTAAAACAAGTTCAAGAAAATGGTCTTTTTTTACTGTTAACTGTTGCCTTCAGCACTAGATTTATATGTACATAGTCACAATACATTCACACCAGTAAAATTAATTTAGAAATTGTCCCTCTGGATTTCCATAGATTAAAATGTTTTATCCTACAGCTGATGTGACCCCAATTGATTCTCAAGTTGCCCATACAGTACACTCTGTAGGGATTTACTCTCCCTGGAGGAACAACTGTTACTGTATGTGCATTTGATGTGTTTTTCCTTACGCACCAAATGTGTGGAGATTTCCGATCAGCACCAATTGCACAAATTATAATCTTTTAAGACATTTTGTTCTGCTCCAGTGAAGTGATGCCCTTGATCTTATGAAATCTGTTGTATTGTTTTCAGGACTAATCAGCAATCGGCACTCCCAGTGAAACGTCTATGGCAGTTTCTGGTCAAGCAGGAAGAAGTGCAGGAGACTTTCATTAGAAACATCTTTGCCAAGAAACGGGACCCGAATGAGGTACGCCATGTTTACGCAATGCCAACCCTCTGCATGTGTTGCACAGCTAATGCATTGTAATGATTGTCACTGAATAACACATTAACATTTTTCGTAATAAGATTTGTGTTTCTGTATTCACCCCCAAAGCAAACTGCATCATTATTGCTGTTATATAACTGTTGATGCATTTGTCCTTTTTTGTTTTCCTGCATGCCAAACACGTGTATTATTACTGCCTCAAGTTGCATGTTAATGCTTTTAATTGTATTCCAATAAGTACACCCCGTTTTATTAACGGCACAATAATTCCCTTTCTGTGTGTGTTTGCATGGTTCATCACTGGTTGTTGTTGTATGTTGTGTGTGTGTGTTGTGTGTGCGCGTATGACTACCCTGTGCTGCTTCCTCAATCAATAAAGTCGGGTGAGGACCAGACTGACAATATGAAATGTTCAGGCATGGAGGAGACAGGAAACAATCAGGTACTGCTGCTTCAGATAAATTGACTTTTGGTATTGGGATGGGATGGGCATCAAATCTCAGTTCCAACTGAACTTCGTCCGTGGCACCAAGTACTGAAAACTGTCAAGAAACAAACATTTTGATTATGATTATTGTACTGTACATTTTTTAAGCGAGTGTTGGCATTTATAGTTGAAAAAATCAAGTAATAATCAAGTAGTAATCAAGTCATACCCATCAAGTAATACCCATCAAGTAATACCCAGCAAGCTAAAACTGTAATTGATATTTGTATATGTTTAACCATGCATCCCTGCTCTGTGAACTCTTCACAAATAATGTGTGAATGTGTTTATTATTAACAACAGTACTTATGATTTGACAAGACCCATGAGTATGCAATGTTGGACTCTGTGCAGATGTTGTGAAACCTTACAGAAAACATACTTCACATCACCATAATGTAGTGTGGGCGGTGCAATATCTAGCTTTTATTAGATATGAGAACACACACATCACGTGTCGTCTATTTGACTCCCACCAGAATAGTAAATGTGTCTTTTCACGTAACAATCTTTAACATTCTCATCTTGACAGAATTCCAGTACATTATTTTCTGGACCATGAACTAAGAATTTTCTGCTCAGTGTTTGACAATAATCTTACATTTGGTTTTTCTAAATATCCATGTGAATGTAAGCCATAAGTCTCAAATTGCTCTTTACATTGATGATTCATAGAGGTTTTCTAATCTCCTGGCTCTCGCTGTGCAAGCTGCCATGTTGTAGCTACTCCATTTGGCTCTGTGTTAATTAACCCAGTCTCTCAGAGGACAAGCTATGAAGCTGAATAGCTTCTGATTAATGGGCCCAACACTGTCGCAGTGAATCTGCGCCCCACAGGGATTATGTGCTCGGCGAAAATGGCAAACCACCATATTTAGATTTCTGCAAGTTTTACTTTATTCCATCTGACAGAAAAAGACGTGGTCTTTTCCCCTTGAATAACTGCAGGAAAGATTTTAATTCAATATCATGCACAAAGGATGCCTGTCTCATTTTGAGCACATTTGTTACATCTCTACAATATGCATAGCTACAGTAAAGCTTACTCAGCTACTGCGTCGTCCCGTAGCACCTCTGTGGTACAGTGTGTGCCTGAGCTCACTGCTCAAGGCTTGTTGTGCTCATGCTATCAAAAGGCACTAACCCAGTTATGTTGGCTGCTGTGGTTAACAGGGTGGCCTGATGCACCTCACATGTCCTTCCCTAACCTCTAAAGGCAAGACAAACAAACACATAAAGAGTGGCTCTGTTAGAACATCAGCTCTGTTGTCTTCTGCGGCAAATAATTTGACATTTCATTCGTCAACCCCTCATGGATCTTGTCAGGTCATTGCTTCTGTAGCATGAAGGGAAACGAATTGTATCTGAAATGATTTGTCTGCAGGAAATGTTCACCAGCGTTTCAACCATAATGATTGTCCGTGGCTGCGGTGTGTTTGTGTGCGTCCGTTTGTTCCTCTGTGCAGACTGAGTCAGATCTGGGCTCCCCCGGAGGAAAGGCACGCATCATCCACAAGGAATCTGACATCATCACAGCCTTTGCAATCAACAAGGTACGACGCTTTTACACAGACGTCACTCAACAAGCCAATATACTCTGACAGGCCTAGTGTGTTTCCAGCTAAGGATTTGGTTATAAAAGCTCTTATAAACCCATTGTCCTGACAAAAGTCAGTGACTAGCTTTTGAACATAGTGGAGCTTTAAGCAGCTAAAGAGCAAGATATTTCCATCAGGAGTCTGTGGGAACCAAAAACGGAGCTTAAAGGAGAGTAACTATTGGAATATACACAAGCCAAAAACTACAAAATAGTGTTAATGGCTCTCAATGCCTGCTTGATATATAAATAGGCAACATACGGTGATAATATGTCAGCATTGTGTGTCCCCAAGTGCCCAAACAAAATCAGTTCATACTGCTGTGTTTAGTTCTTAGCCCAGCTGTACATGATAATTTTCTAGTATGGTAAAACAGATGTTCCACTCCTCAAATAAAATTACATTTTGTTGCCTTCATTTGAAGTCTTAAACTGTGGTCGATTCACAGAATTTTATGAACCACAACCTCAAGTCATTAGCTTAACTTTGACCAACAGATTCAGAGATTTGAATTCAAAACAAATATTAAATATTTTTTGCCCGTGGAACGAGTCCTACACCATATCCTAGCACCTTTGATGTTGTTGAGCCTTTGTTTTCTTTGTTTGATATATGAAGAGGTTCACCGTGATTCTCTTGCCTTAGTATTTATTTCATGTTTGTTTAAAGGGAAGCAGTTGCGATCAAAGGTGCACCTCAAGTCATCGTACAAATTTGATGATTTTGTGACCACGGGCAAATAGAGTTGGAATGGGCCCCATGTACCGAGGCTAAGTCCTCACTGCAGCGGCCCGGGTTTGAATCTGACCGGCAGCCCTTCGCCCCCCTTTCACTCTCACGCCATCCTCTCTGAATAAAGGCAAAAGGGCCAAAAAATATAGTATATATTAGTCACTTTAAGCCTCGCCCTAGTTTCCTCATCTCATCCTCTCTCTCACCTGCCTCTCCGTTTCCCTACTTCCTGTCTCTGTATCTTTCCCAGGCGAACCGTAATTGTTTAGTGATGGCCTCCCCCCATGACATTCAGGAGTTGGATGTGTCATCTATCCTGGCCACACAGATCATGACATGGATCGATGACGATGACACAGAAGTCAAAGGGTACGAGAGCTGTGTGTCTGTGTGCGCGTGTGTGCGTGTGCGCGTGTGTGTGTGTGTGAGTTAAATTGGGTGTGGAACACTGTGATTGGCTCAGTAATGATTGTGTAGGCGGTGTATCTGCAGTGATTGCATGTCACTTACTGTCAGTATGCAAAAAATGTCCTCATTTATATAGCGCTTTTCTCCAAAGCGCTATACAGGAATGACTGACATTCACCCATTCACACACACATTCACACACCGACGGCGGAGTCAACCACGCAGGGCGACAGCCAGCTCGTCAGTAATTAGGGTGAGGCGTCTTGCTCATGGACACCAGGCACTCAGCTAGGAGGAGCCGGGAATCGAACCAGCAATTTTGCGGTTGCCAGCCAAACATTCTCCTGAGCTAAACCCCCCCGTATGCGATGTGTTGTTGTCCTGCATACGTGTCATCTGTTATAGTTTCACCTTCAATACATACAGTGCCACCAAATATTGTTTCTCTATAATAAGGTAATGCTGGAATGATATTTGTTGAATTGTTATTTTTCTAATTTTAGGGATTATTAATGTGACCTTTTATGTGTTTTCTGCTGAATATGTCTCAGATCTATCTCTGAACTGTTGTGTGTTGTATTATTTTAGATTATTACATTACATCCATGAAGGTATTGTATGCCTAGTTATTGTTACCGTTATGTTGTGTAGTGTTGGTGGTGATGACTTCCTGGTGGTCCATGCACGCGACGACTTTGCCGCCCTCCACGGCACCACGCCGTACACTCACAGCAGCCCCGGCACACCCATCAACATGCCGTGGCTGGGAGGAGTGCAGACAGGCCGGGGTGCAGCTGTGGTGAGTTCTAGACCAGAAGTTGAATATGATTATTGTTGAGTTATTTTCCATCCATCTGTTTTTTCAGAGTCATGCAAGTTGTTTTGCATGTTTTTTGCAATTAACTGCAAACTGAGCTGACAACCTTTTTACAAAAAGCATGCAGCGTAGCACCCTTAGAGCTAAATTGTAGGTGGGTGTGGGCCAGTATACTAATGCAGTCTATTCAACATATTGAAATGGGCTCGTTTCACAGAGGTTAGAAGAGTTAGGAGACAAAAAAAAATATTCTTACAAAATAGACTGACAAAACAATATTTTTTAAAGGAAGTCACGCTGGGGTTCAGCAAAGTGTTTCACATTTTTTGCCATGTTCTGACATTTCATAGATAAACATTTGATGAATTCACAGCACATTAATCATGAAAAACAAAAACCTCAAAACATTCTTTTATATTCTTCAAGTTAAGCGATGTTGTCTGTTGCTCTGGATCTGCCCTTTTTGTTCTCAAAGCAAAATCCTCAAAGCAGTTTAAATGACTTTCATCCACAATTCATCTTTGTCTGGGCTAAGCTAAAAGCATCATGGCTGCTAACATCCAGAGTCCTTCATTGACTTACAAAGGAGCTAAGATATTGCTGACACCATTGAAGAGACCTGGCCCAAAGCTCTTTAATATTTATGATTTCATTTTTTTTTTAATGGCAATTGTCTGTAAACGTAGTTTTACTGAGGAGAGAAACTTGGCGCCAGCAGGCGGGAGGCAGATGGATTTTATCCAGGTCTTTTGAATCAAGTCGGTTGTGAGTCATGTTCAGTTGATATCAACCAGCTCGCTTGGTGCTCTTCATATGCAGACTGGACAGTAAGAGCCACTCTGCATCCTAATTATTTTACCAACCAGTCGGCCGGTGTGCTCAAGGTTGGAGCAGAATACATTTAGAGACGATAATAAATAAAATCCTTGGCAGACATTGCTTTTAATGTCTGCCTCTCTTGGTCACCAGTCATAATAAAAGACAGGGGAAAGTAACAGTAGCTACATTATATCAAGACAATGTATGCTACATGCTGATAGAGCTCCATCCGTTTATGCTGTAAGTTAAATACTGCATTAACTATGTACTTTGGTATAATGATTACGATTTAACATCAGGTGAGCTTGTACCTCATCACGTAAATGTTATGACACTTTTTCCACATTTACATACATTTAATGGCAATCTATTGATAACCAGCCATTAGAAAATTGGATAAAGGAAACCAGCAACGAGTGTACTCTGTGTGAAAAGGGCATTGTAACATTGTTTAGCTGTTTTAATGAACTCCTGCTTTGTTTTCTACTAATGTTGGCTAACTAAACATCTTCTCCTCCTCCTCTTCACTTTTCTTCTCCCAGATGATCAAGAGAAATATCAACAATGTGAGAAGAATGACCTCCCATCCCACTCTGCCTTACTGTAAGTATGACTCTGATATGTTTCGGCCTCTTAAAGGTGCCATACAGACATCATATTTACAGTGTTTAAAAAAAAAAAAAAAGAGCCTTCGGGGGATGTATGCATCGCCCAAAAAGTTTCACACTTATAGATATTTAGCAAGTGGCAAAAGAGAAGGGAAGTGTTTTCCTTCTGGTCACATAGATGACAATGAAAGTATTTAAACGCTGACTGGCGCACACTCTAATTATCAATACATCATGAAATACTCCTTTAAGCTTCATCAGTGGGGATTCAGTCGTGTTTGGGTGGAATAATTCCCAGCAGGTCGTAAGAACGGCTGCCGTACGTGTGTGAAATAAAACATTTCCTTCATTAACTATGAAACAGGTGGTTTTTAGGAACAAAGAAATGCCAAAAACCCTGCGTTGTGACCAGAAAGCTCATTAAGATGAAGGAAATGAGCTAATGGCAACGTTCTGTTTTTCAGACCTGACAGGAGCACAGGATGGCAGCGTCAGGATGTTCGAGTGGGGTCACTCCCAGCAGATCATCTGCTTCAGAAGTCCAGGCAACTCCAGAGTCACCAGGATACGATTCAACCACCAGGGGAACAAGGTGACAAAGTCACTAACTCTAAATTGTCCACTGCAATGCGATGTGAGCGTGTCGTATCAGCAACGTTTTCACACTTTGCCATTTAGGCACAAACCACAGCGGGGAGTTTGGCTTCAGCAACATTTTGTTATTCAGCTGAGTGAGTCAACAGCTCTGAACTCAGGCACTCGCCTCAAGCTAATAACTTTCTCAGATGGTGCCGCTCCTGTGCCAGTCCGATCTGATCTGCCTGTTCTGGCCAAAAGATTGAAATATGCTTTTATATATATATATATATTTAAAAAATAAAGGAAAAGCAAGGACAAGCATTGGTGTTATGTAAGTGCTTGAACTTATGAGGCTGATGATGTGTTTTGGAAGAGGATTTGAGAACAAGCCAACTCACCAGAAGGGAGATACTGTTCTCAATGGATGCACAGAAGGAGCACACGGCAATCTGTTTTTGTCCGTCTGATAGAAGCATTTTAACCTCTGATATCTGCTGTCTGAATATCTTGTGCAGTTTGGCATCGTCGACGCTGATGGAGGTTTGAGTCTCTGGCAGACCAACACAAGTGGGAATGCACCTAAACCATACCTGGTAGGAAAGACACTACCTTTTTTTCTTTTTTCTTTAGTTTTTGTGTGTCACGATGTTGTTATTGTCCTCACGCTTTCTCCCTGTCGTTCTTACTTCCTCCTCTGCTTCTCTTACTGTCACCATTACTATCCGTCGTCCTTGTTTCTCTCTGCCAGACGTTGCAGTGCCACAACAAGACGGCTCATGACTTTGTCTTCGTGGGCTCCTCCTCCCTCATTGCCACTGCAGGTCTTTCAACAGACAACAGGTACAAGAGTTGAAAGAACCATTTTCTCTTCAGTCGTCTTTCAGAAATCGTCCCCCTAATTGAAATCTCTTTTCATGACGTTTTAAATATATGGTGAATCTTTTCTATTCAGCTTCACTGTACTGTGGCCAATGGGGATAATTACCTGTCTTTGAAGAAAGAATGTGGGAACGGATAGTAATTTAAGTGTTTTCACTCCATAGAAACGTGTGTCTGTGGGACACGCTGGTGAGTCCAGGGAACAGCCTTGTACATGGTAAGATCCAGCACGTTTTGCTATTTTCTGACTTTTTAATTACAGCAGTTAATCAACTAAATGAGAAAAATAATGGATTGATTTTTTTAAATAAGCTTTAGTTGCTGCTCCAATATAAAGTGTTTATGTATGAAATTTCAAATACATATTAGATGAAATAGCAGATGAAGAAGGAGAGATGACAGCCATGGCCGGAGGCATTATATTTGTCATTTTTATAACATACTATGTTTGTTTATGACAAACTCTACCAGGGTTTCTGAACCTTTTGTGATTCAAGGCCGACTTCTGATCGTGGAATAAATTCTGAGGACGACCGCAGATAAATTACAAAATGATAACGATAAAAATGCTGATATATGCCCCTGTAATGACCAAAATAAACATTCTGCTCACTTGCACCACCTCTCTACCATTATTAATCCAAATGTAATATTCAGGGTCATATTTCCTCACCATGCAGGGTTATCTCACACATTACTGTCATTTCCAAAAAACGTTTCACTGCATCCGAGGGGATGTCAGCTAGCCGACAGTATCCAAACACGTTTGCCTCTACCTAATAATGTGTGGTGGTTTGCTTCCTGATATTCTCAATATGGTTTTTTTTTTATTTGATGAAATTGTAATATGACATTTTTATACTATATTATTTTTTTATTTTTATGACATACTATACTAATGATATTTCAATGTCTCCACTAAGCTGAAGACACTTTGTACCAAATGAAAAGTGCATTATAAATGAAATGTATTATTATTATGTTTTCAGGCTGTGTACATCCATTCTTGTGAACACAATATCTCAGGAACATCGTGAACACATTTATTAAAATTTGACAAAAACATCCACCTCGACCCAAATATCAACTGACTAAAATTTGGTGGTCAAAGTCAAGGTTACTTTAACAACACAAAATGATAAAATGGTGATAACGTTTTGGATAAACGTGAATAGCTAGTTTAATTCATGTTTTTGAAGCATTTTTTCCTTTTATTAGATTGTCGTTAGTTTAAGGATATAAGGCCCTCTCTCTCTCTCTCTCTCTCTCTCTCTCTCTCTCTCTCTCCTCAGTTTTCTGTTGTCACGAGTCTGGAGCCACGGTGCTCTCGATGGCCTCCAGGCAGCAGCTGCTTATCACAGGTGGGAGGAAGGGCTGGATCAGTGTCATGGAGCTCGCCCACAGGCTGCAACGTCAAAGCTTCCAGGCCCACGACTCGCCAGTCAAAGCCCTGGCTGTCAATCCCACTGAAGACTGCTTCATCAGTGGATCAGCAGAGGGCAATATCAAGGTATTTTGACTGGATCATGTTTGCAATTAAATACATTGTTATTGTGAGAGACTCTCCCAGAAAGGATGATCTATTTATCATATCACTTTACACGAGAGCTTCTCTGAGAACAGTAATTCTTAAAACTTGGATTCTGAAAACCGTTTAGATCAAACCCCGACACAAAGTCAAACTGTACCTGACAGAACAGTCTTGCAGGGCTCGCGACCCACAGGCGTGAATGTCTCTCCCTCTCTTCCACGTCAACAATCGGATGACATTTACATTCGTCCACGGAGACTGCGAGCCCCCATCAAACTCATTAAATAACCAACGTCTTTGACTGAAAGAGGTCGGAGGCTTTGCTGCCTTCAGCTGCTGCATCTCCAGAGATGGCAGGGCCTCCATCTTTTTGACTTAAATATGTTCGGATCACACTCCAAGGGGGGAAGCCACTGTGTCACGCGCATATTATATTTGTACATGGGATCAAGTAACAGATACTACCTGCCACGTTGTATTTTCTACCAGGTTGTGAAATCCATAACAATCATGGAACGTAAAGGAATTACCCTTTTTGCCCACTTGCCAACAAAAAGTCAGCAAATGTTTCTGTTTTTAATATCATGAGATAAAACTACTTCCTGGGCCTCAGAATTCTTGCTGTTTGCATTGCTAGGCAACAACTAGCTAAACAGGAAGGAGATCATCGGGTTGAGTTTTACACTGAAATCCTTGAACGTTTGAAATTGTGAGCACATTTTTTTTTTCTTGAAGAGTTGGGTTAATGTCGCTAGAGAATACACAAATCTTTGTGGTTAGATTTGTTGAGGAAAATCCCAACTGTCACCAGACTTATCCTCTAATCTTTAAAGAACCTCTATGCTAACTGTTCCCGTCTTCCCTTGACCCCCCCCCCCCAGATTTGGAGCCTGGCCACACAGTGTCCGCTTTACACCTTTCCTAACGAACACGCTCGCCAGTCCCTGTGGAACCTCAGGAACCTCGGCACGGGCGTCATGCAGATAGAGGTTGGACCGGCCAATCACATCTTCTCTTGCGGCGCCGATGGAACCATGAAGATGAGGCTCCTCCCAGACCGCTTCAGTGTCGTCAGCAACGACAACAACCAGCGCAACCTCAAAAACGACGTCAAGTTCATCATATAGACAAACATAGAAAAATAAGGTGATTTAAAGCAATTAAAGTAGAATAATGTGAAGTTGCCAGCACTCCTGCTGTGGAAATATACCCGGATCAGTAGTCGTCGTGGCGCCGTGACAGAACAATGACCTCAAGTGTTATTAACCAGCATGAATGAAGAATGCCGTTCATGACCAAACAAGGTGGAATAGTCGTAGGATTGACAGACTTTCCACTCGACCCCGGCGGGCCCGAGAGTGACTTGATTGCATCTGTTGCTCGACCGATCGCAGGAGCCTCTTCAAGTGTTTAAAACCGTAGTGGAAGTCAAAGAGGTCACAGGGTAACGGCCGAGGGCACAGTCGGCCCGAGTTAACTGAACAGGCGACAAAAACTCAGCTGCAGCTTCTCCAAAACAAACTCAGTTAGGATTGGATTACACACGCAGACCTTTTCTTTTTTTTTTGGACACAGGAAGTGAAGCTGTAGAAGAAGCAGGAGTGACGAGAGACTGGAGAGTCTAAAGCTGCTGCATTGTTCTTATACAGTATCACCATATCTATTAGTTTCTATGAGTGAGTCAGTCATGAGAGTGGAGGCTGGAGTGTTTGGCTGTTGAAATCCAGTAGATTGTGGATGCAGTGTATCATACGGGGTTGAGAGTGGTTCCTTGAGGGGTTTCGACTGTCGCCACAAGAGTGCTGCACCGTTTAACCCACTCAGCACAATGCAGTAAGGCCAGTGGACATTGTACAAAGCACATCATTTATCAAGGATTCCCAGCGCATTCTGGTGCTCCAAATACACTTTTGAAAGCAAATAAGCCAGCTCCGTTGAAAAAGCAGAGGACGATCAAAAGCCCTCCTTTGGAATTACAGGACGACCCATTTCCTCCCACTAACATCATTTCTCGTTTTGAATTTTAGGTGTTCGGCTGAA
This sequence comes from Eutrigla gurnardus, assembly GCF_963514095.1. Classification (NCBI taxonomy): domain Eukaryota; kingdom Metazoa; phylum Chordata; class Actinopteri; order Perciformes; family Triglidae; genus Eutrigla; species Eutrigla gurnardus. The sequence continues at coordinate 12,797,233 of NC_139936.1, read as the reverse complement.
GCCCTCCTCCGCCCCGGGCTTGAAATGAACACAGGAAAATGTATTTTGTAAAGGTGGAAAGTATAAACACTCACTCTAAACTAACTATGCAACGCTTCTGGAGGAAGCATGGGTGAGAAGCGATATGCATATTTCTCCAAAACGTTGTTTTTCCCCCCGATGCTTTCTGAGTTGTCCTGGACTACCTGAATGCGCCGTTTCCTTAACTATTTGCACATAAACATGAAGCTAAATTATATGTAGTGAGATGCATATAACTATAGAAGGCTGGGTGTCAGTAGAGCAGTCCAAGCCTTTGGTAATAAGGTTAATATACGTGTATAGTACAATGTTTGTTTAGCCCAGCCTAGATTAAACCAGTGGTGTTATTATTAAGTGTCCTTAATCTCTGAAAACTACTTCTATCATGCTGGCACAGTACTATTGTACTGGTCCTGATAATAGTGATTACTATTGATATTAAGTTGCACAAAGTAGCTTTAATTTAACACGGCCCTCATTGGTATGGAACACCATGAATAATACTTTTTTTCTGGCTGAGTTTTTTTTTTTTTTTTTAATGTTCAAAAGTCAGCCTACGAACATGTAGCAGGAAACGTTGCTGTTGACAATGGAAAGATGTTGGGCAGTTAAACAAGTTTTAATCAATATACTATCGTGTTGTCAAATGTTTTATTCCAGTAACAATGCACTTCCCATTCATCGACTCCAAACTTTAATTTTCTACACGCATCGTTTTTCGAAAACTGCCTTGAAAATGATATTGTATGCCTTGTAATAATTTTCATCGTATTAGCAGTTTTGCTTTATCATGGCTTGCTAATCATTTCTACAATTCTAGGAATGTCTTTAAATTATTATTTTTTTTTAATCATTCAGTTGCTTTATATATCATCCAAATGCAGCACATTGCCTTCAGTACATGCTTGGAAAATGTAATCTAGGTTGTTGCGTGATATGATTTCTTCCACATAACTACGGATGAGCTTAATGCTAACAGCCATTTTAGTCTGAAGGAATATAATCTACTCATTGAACTTTGTTGTGCTGCTATAGGGAAACAAATGTACATTAGCTTTCAGGGAGGATAAACTGAGGAAAACCTTTAAGATTCAGCAGATTTGTTACATGTATGTATATACATAGATCCATATACTCGGCTTCTCATAATGAGTGCGTAATCATAAGGACGAGTCGTAGATGTGACAAAGGCCACATTATGAAGAATATCATTCTGTACAAATACAGGTATATTTATGAAATATGTTCATATAGGTAGTCATTAAGGTTATAATCTAAATGATCAAGAGGCAGATGCAATGTTATTTCCTGCTTTTTTTTCTTTGTCTCTCTTCACCATTTTTCTTTTTTTCCCTCATTATTTCCTGATGTGGTCTTGAAGAACCACTTTGCAATTTCTGTTTTTCCCCCTATAAATCAAAGTGGTTGCAATATGATGTGTACTCCTGCTGAGAGATTCAATACTTTTTATCAAAGCCAAAATATATGTACACCTACTAAAACCGGAGAATAAAATGAATTTTATCAAAGTAAGTGCTTTTTTCCCTCCCAAAATCCATCCTATTTTCTTTTAAACATGCATCACAAATATTATTTTAACTACACCAGTGTGGCAGGGTGCAGCTGTAGAGTAGATTAATTTAATACACTTGGCGAAATCAAATGTCACATTCAAACTTCTTTGATTTCTTCCATTTTCCCTCCTCAATCTTGCAAATGTGAATTGATCAGATAGCTAATTTTATAATGAAGATGTCATGTAAATTGATGTGTAATATACAGAAAAAAATGTAATGATGTAATAAAAAAATAAAAGCAATACGATACAATATATTTTTTTTATTTTTGAAGTCACGACCTTTGTGATGAACAAATTACACTCTAATTGAGCTCTAATAAATATGTTAAATGCATTTCCGTCCTCGATACAAGCAAAACATGGCAACAGTTTTGGGGTTGAACGTCCGTCCTTCCCATTTTCATGAACGTGTCATGTAAAGAACGCCTGAAGGTAATTTCTTTATATTTGACATAAAGTCATAGTATATAGTATGAAAATGTCATATAGTCATAGCATAGGTATGCTATCAAAAGTCATAAACAATTATAGCATGCCTTTATCAAAGTGATAATTTAGCATAGCATGAAATGTAATTAGAAATCATAGTATATTATGCCATAAAAGTCATAGCATATAATGTAATTAAAAAGTCATTGTATACCAAAAGTATTGCATGCCATACTATAGTATAAAAGGTTATGTGTTTTGTTTTTTTAGTTTTTCTGACATACTCTGATTGTTTTTGACGTGCTCAGATTTTAACATAATATACTGGATTCTCAAGACTATTTGGACATTCTATACTATGACCTTATGAGTACTTTTTTTGGACAGACTATACTATGATTTTTATGGCATACTTTAGTATGACTATTTTATTTCACTCTAGACTTTTTATGACATATCTGTATTTTTATGCGACACTACTACAACTTGACCGGTTGGCGTAGGCATGTAACCCAAAGCAGTAATTGTATTTCTTTTCTTTTTTCAGATAATTTAAACCCTGCATCATTTATGGCCGAGTCCTTGTTAGCCTTGTAACCACCAACAACTGTCAGTGGAAGTGTACCTCCAGATAAATGTAAGCCCAATATTGACCCTCTTTTAGCGTTGTTTTTTGTCTTCACCCGCTAATACCTAGCGTGTGATAGGGCTTGTGATGATAACATGTAGCAAAGGTGGCTTTTTAGAGGTTTTTGGCTGAAAAGAGAGCTGCAGGTTCAGGTGATATATCCTCTGTTGGTTCATCAAGACAAGTGACCCCTCATAAAGTCCTTTGATACGTATTATAAAAGTATCCATAAAAGCCCCCTCAATTACCATCCATAGTGCAGCAGTATTAAACACACAGAAATTAGCTTTTTGTCTGAATTACTTTATTTTCAAAGAAAAGAAACCATATATTTTTTTTAATTTGTATAATTGACATTACATTATTATTTTTCATCAATAGCAAACTCGTTATTATAGATCCCATAAAGGTTCTGTTGAGATGGCAGTTATCAGGTACATACATAACTGTTTCAGACTGTGAATTAGTCATTGCAATGAGAATAACAGACCACTGACTATATTCAGGCTGAGCTATAAAACGGGTTTAGATTGTAATTATCACTTCATCTATTACATTTGCCCAATGGTGGGCAGCATTTTAGTTCACTGCAATAGCTTGTTTCTCCTCATAGCTTATTGAATAGAAACAAATTAGACAAATTGAATTCAATCTATGAAATGAACGGCTAATTTCACATTTGGATCTTTAAAGGGAGACGTGTTAAGGGATGGACCATAAGGATCCAATCAAATTAAACTCTACCGAGCTGAAATGATGACACTTAATTATTCGTAAAAAAAAAATGTTAATCTTTTTTCCTCCTTACCAGTCTTCAAAGAACTTCTGGATCCATATGATATAACGAAGAAAATATTTGATCATGTCGTCTGTACATTGTATGGCTTCAGTGAAAGTTAATTTACATTGGATAATTCACTCTGAAGCAGTATTAATCTCACTGCGTTCAAGCATTTCCATTGAAAGGCAAAGCATGTACGCACACACATGAATCAGGAGAAGAGGAGGAGACAGACGGAGAGCTGGTTAGTAGGTTGGGTAGTTTGTGCAGTTATCTCATTGGTTGGCTGAGGAGCTCACAGCTTGGCATAGTCCTTCAGGATGACCTCCAGTTTCTGACTCAGCATGATGTTCCCTTTAACCTTCAGCTTGCCAGAGAAGAACGCCTGGAAAAACGTCAAAGACACACTTGAGGGGTTGTTTTTTTCAAGAAAGCACAAAATCTGCTCTGATTTCTAGCTGCTCTGGCTGTCAGTTGTTTTCAAGTACACAGGTCGGGGCCAAGGAGACGCTTGTGGTTAACACGCAGAGATAAAAGAGCAACAAGCCAGGGCGAAAGGTAGTATGTGACCATTGGTGCTCAAGTAGTAGAGCAAATATCTAATATGTGTTCAGAGCTGAGGGGAGCAGCAGAAACGTCTCTTTGTTGGTTGAGCTGAACTGCGTCTAGAATCAACCAGGGGATGGTGGTTAGGACGACCCTGGTTGACAGTTCACAGCGTCCTTTTAACTCTTCTTTTTACTCGTCCTTTCAACTTATCATTCTCCAGCCTGAGGGACCTTCAGCACCACAACCTGTTGACGCTCAGGCTGTGGCCATTCCCTCTGAAGTAGTGCCATTGATTACCAGTGCTGACTGAACTTCGTTTGAGGGATCATTTTATTTCCTTCTTTTTCTGACATGAGATCAAGAAATAGGTCTTTAAGGACTGAAGGACTCCTTAAAGGGAATTTCACTTGAACTAAAATGCTCTCTTTGTGAGCATCAATGTAAAGAACTGTGATACACTGTCACGGTAAACATCTGACTTTCACATGCAAAAGAAAAACCCAAAACAAGTAGTTAAATAACATCCACTGAGATTCATGTTGACTGAAGAGTGTTACCTTCTGAGGGTTGAGTTTCCCCTGCACCACCTCCGTAAAGTCTTCGTCTGACACGGTGAAAGTCACGTCCGCCTTCGTGCTGGAAGGGCCTTTGTGCAAGGAGCCGCTGCCGTTCTTCAGATCGATGGCTGGAGAGAAAAAAGCGAGAAAAAAGCGTTCACTTGCACGAGGGGTTAATATTCTTTAGCCTATTTACGATGTTTTCCATATTTGAACTTTTTATCTGACAGCTTGTTAGCAAAATGTCCATCTCGGTCAAATTAACTTCACAGCTCACACTGATACTTCAACCTTTTGTTGCGTGGGCCTGTGTCAGAGTGAGTCATGTTTGCAGACTTATTGCTGAGTGTTAGTGTAGCGCAGGAAGAGACGGACTCCAGTGAGCAGCAATTAATAATGTAATGTTGACAGGAGGCTCGTGGTGTTACAACTCCGCCGTAGAATTAGTCCGGAGCCTCTCAGCGAGTTCTAATTATGGTCATTCAAATGTGTGAAACAGGGAATCAACTAGGCAACACAGTCATAGGTGAAGAGTAAAAATCACTGCATCCTTCGTCATTTTACTATAAATAATTTCCTGATATTTTTCCCACAATGCAAAGGTAACTAGCGGTGTGCTTATTGTGTTTGGATAGAATTCAATGCTTACTCCACTGTGCAGCGCTCTTGCCGTCTTTGGTGATCTCCCAGCCAAACACGGCGTTCACCTTCTTCACCAACTCTGAGCCCGAGTCTCGAATACGACGGCCGATCTCCGCAAACACCAGCTCGCTCTGGAGTCCCCCTCGCTGCACAAAGACGGTCAGAACAGAAACACGTCACAGCTTTGTCAAAAGTTCAAATTAATTTAGCCTCAATTATCTACAGAACTACAAGGAAAGGAATTTTTCATAAAAAAGAAAAGATAGATTGTGGTTGGAATTGAGCGTTTTCGGAACATACATGAGTGAGATTTTCTGGAGAAGCCTCCGATGCTCCGTGTAAATCCACATAAGCCCCAGCGAGCACCACGGCATCCGTCTCCTTCACCTGGATGACAGAGAAGAGCGGATCAGAAAGGCAACACGCAGAACATTCACAGGAGAAAAGAGAACAAGACTGAGTCAGACCTATGAGTCCACAAATCTGCTGATGCTGAATACTCACTTTACACTGGATGTGAATTCTGTTGCCTTCCTTCCACATCTCGGTCTGCAGTGACTGACCCGGCATCACCGGCTTCGCAAAGCGAACCTAAAGAAGAGAGACGGGGGAGAGAGAGGGCTCCGTGATGAAATGATCTCATCAACATTTAGACTGACGTGCTAAATCATTAATGGAGCATTTAGTTTCACTTAAAAACTCCCCAAACGAATGCAACTTATTGTTTCAAACTACTTGTACAACAAACCTGTTCACGCAAGCTGTTCTTGCAGGACTCCCGATGAGCCGTGAAATATACGAGCGACTTTAAATCACAAGCAATGCTTACCTTGATGGCCTTGAATCTGGAGGGGTCGTTGTCGGCAAACTGCCTGAGGACGTGTCTCGCAGCGAAGCCAAACGAGCACAAGCCATGAAGGATGGGAGCCTTGAAGCCTGGTAAGAGAACATCTTTGAGTGTATGCATGTTTATGCATAAACCAGATTAAAAACACCTGAAATCCCAGGACATTTTTTTTCTTTTGACCAAAATAAATTCAGCCAGTTTTTGGTGGAAGACGACAACAGATGTTACAGACTCTCACCTCCCATGCTGGCAAAGCTGGGGTCTATATGAAGAGGGTTCCAGTCCCCACTCAGACGGTACAAGGCCGCCTGTAACCGTAAGGGAAACAGATATTGTTTAGATCTATATCTAATTCATAAACCCCTGAACTTTTCATACACAGACGTGAGGTGCGATTTAATTATCACGAAGGCAACAGAAGAGACACCTAAAATAAGAATGTGTTTGAAGTGATGCAGCTGCAGTCGTCTTAATTGCTCAAGGGATTTCATTTTCTTACCCCCCCGTTTCTATTTTATTTTCTGCTGCATCATACAGCCAGTGTTCCCTTTTTTCCCTCTTTATTTTAAAGCTGTACAAGAACCCCGTTCAACACTTTTTCAAATTCTGTCTGAAAGGTTATTTCAGAGGCACAAAACAATATACGTCCCATTTCCCCCCCACATATCATCAAAGCGGCTGATTTATTCGGCAACTAAACACACAGACACACTCACTTGGTCTCTTGTGGTGGAATCAATCACCACAGCATCTGGTGCCCGTTTAGGCGGAGGCAGAGGAGCCTGAAGGAAGGGAAAACACAAATAGGACAAATCAAATATGAGGCGGCAATAACTCCCGACGTCTCGTTTTGTTACTCAAACATGGGATACGTACTTTGGCTTTCTCGGAGGTTCTCTTCCCTCCGAACCCTCCGGCTCCGACCACAAACACAGAAAACTGGTTGTAGCAGATGAGCTCGTCGCTGCTGTAGGTGTTCACTGGGGGGGAGTAAGTGCTTTATTCATATATATTATATTGATATATATTATTATTATTATTATATAAGAACATATTTTTGAGTAGTTTAATCTATAAAGATATAGATATAACACACTATATGTGTGATTTTGTTCAGTTATTTGCTCCCACAGCTATAGCTGTTGTTGGTTCTGCAGATGTTTTCGATGTTTTCCTTTTTGTCACGATCGCTGCTTTAGTTTTTGTTGTCTCCCCCTGTTTTTCTCTCTTCTCTTGTCCCCACAATCCCTTTCTGTTTTCTATTCTATCTTCACTTTACCGTCCTTGTCCTCACACACAATAATAAACAGTATGCAACAGGAAGAGTATTTTAGTCTCCTTCCTTGCAGAGCAAAATCCGTAAGACTCAACAGTGCATGTAGTGTTTCCGTACTATTTGCCTCAATTGTCGGACGGGACAGGTTATAAAAAACCCCCACAAAAAACACAATTGAGACCAGCAAATGACTGAGGTAATGGAATAGAGTCCAAATATTGAGTAAAAAAAAATTACAACTGTACTCTATGGTTGAGGTAAATCTAGCATCGGAGCAGAAAGTGATGCAGTTTTAAATACAGCATAATCTCCTTTACTACTTTATCGACACCCTTTAGAGCCGATGTCTCGTCTTTCAGATCTAAATGATCAACAGAAATCATTCAGTTTGTACGCCTTGCTGGGCAATCACGTTGAATGACACTCAATTTAACACAATTCCACATAAGATGACATTATGTATAACGATAAACACAGTGGAGAGCCACATTTTCTCATAACAGCATATTTATAGTCAAACCTGCACATGGAAGCTGACTGTGAAGAGACAATTAGCAGCTGTCATAAAGAATCAATTCCAGACTCCTCTCGGCGCACAAGCCGGTTTCATTAGGTAAAAAAAAACCCACCAGGTACAAAGACAAACAGAGCTCGTCTCCTCCAGAAATAACTTTGCCTTCACACAGGGAGGATAACGGAAGCTAACTGGTTTTATATGTAGAAAGATATTCCATTCCTATGTGACTCCTCGGGGAACCTCAGGTCCCATGTTATTTGTTTTAAGTCAGATTAATTATAGATCAGAGAGGTTCTAATACCATCCATCTCTATGGAATTGTCCAACAGAAACATGTGCAGTTCTCAGTCCATTATTTCAATCCCTGCAGACACAGACTGAAAATTAACTTTCATTAATTCAGCCCGAGAGGCAACTTTCAGGAAAAAGACACATTAAAGTGATGAAAACAAATGAATGTGGAATAAATACACTGTATGATAGAAGTCGTGCACCCTGGAGGGGGACCAAACTCACCGTCCAAGAGGATGACGGCTCCGGATCCTTTGTCCAACACGTCTGCGATGGTGGCCTGAGAGGTAAGCGTACCTGAAAAGGTATTTTACCCGTTTACATTCTAAATTAATTCTAAATAAAAGAGGTAGCTCTGTATTCCATGAAATTACTTTACATGTGTAATATATTTATGTCCAAGTCCCAGAGCTAAGCATTCCTGACTTTGATTTACAACTATTGTGATGATTTATTAATCACTGAATATTTTGGGTTTCTGCCAAAAAAAAAATATATATATTTATTTGACCTTAATAATCTCCCTCTCCCCCTTCGACTCCATCACTGTCCTCCCCATAAAAAAAAAAAAAACTAACAACAAATGGCCAAAATATGATACTTTAATACTATAATACAAAAGCAGCAGCAAGTGTTGTTAAATGACCTTCTGGGGTTTTTGATGGATTGTGAGGAATTTATCTTTTAGAAAACCATAAGCTCTGGGACTTTACTATAATGATAAAACACCAGAGGCACAAACTGGCCCATACAGTATGGATATGCTATTATACCATATGAAATAAAAATCCATCACGGCTAACGAGATCAGCTGCCCTTAATTAGAGATCCTATACTTGGAGGCATCATAAAAACGGGAGACCAAGAGACTCCGTTTCAAATCTAAATGATCTATTAAGCAGTAAGATGAATCCTGGCAAAGTGACTCAGTGAGGCTCTGAAAAGACTTCATATAAAGTCTACAGCAATTACATGAAGTGTTTAAAGTAGAAGAGAAGGAAATACCTGAGGTTGGTAAAGGCTTGTAAAGCTCCAGGTACTGCTCTCCGTGCAATACCTGACATAAAACATGAGAACAGCTGTGATATATAATCATACAGATGTCTGAGAGCCTCATTAGCGTGGATACAATTGTACATATGAGCACACAATAATGTGAGGCACATTCACACACAAAAAAAAAAATACATTACGTGTACATTCTCTAACCTGTGTAAAATCAATGTTGAGTCCAGGGATTGAACTCAGGCCGCCATCCATCATGGCGGCCTGAGAGGGAATGACACCGAAGGTGGGGAGGCAGCTGAAGTCTTCATGGTTTTCATAGAGGAACCTGCATAAACGTGTTACGAGTTAGTGAATTGTTTCCCTTAGGGCTGTTACAGTCATTCGCATAAACAGATACACACCTAAGATGGTCTGGGTCCTTGGTGGACATGCCGACCCCCAATGCATAGAGGATACACTGGGTGTGGGTGAAGCTGAACGTAGTCGACGGTAGTTTTTGTCCCACCGCCTCAGTCTGAGAGGAGAGGAGACTTTGTCAGCTTTACAACAGAACAGATCAAGGGCAGAAAATGAAAAGGAATCCTGTAATTTATGAATATGCAATTTTAAGGGTTTGCAGAGAAGTAACTAAGAGTTTACTGATACTTCAAGACTCAAACTGAACATGAATTTCCCATCATGCCTCCCACAGTATGGGATCTGGAGAAAACCTGCACACTTACAAAATAAATCCCTTCATTTTTATTCATTAATAATACAATACATATAATATTAATGTAATCTTCTTTTCTTTTGGTCATACTTTTTTCCCTATATGATGAAACATTGTTTTTTTACAGGGTACTAGCCAGTGTTGAGTTGATTTTCCATATTTGATTTATTCAGTTGGCTATTTTTTTTTTACTTTCCTCTGGTAATGAACTAATATATAATAAATATAGTATGACTGTAACTGAAAGAAACAATCTTAGAACATTATTATTATTACATCAATATTCTTCCGTGACCCACACAGACAGACAGCCTTAGTGAGAGCTACTGCCCTGTTTTGTGCTCCATGAATATTGACTGTTTATTGTATTGATTATTGCAGAAGTAGCATTACAGGATGTATCAGAAGACGTGACACAACAGATGACATGGCTGGGTCAAATGGAACGGGGAGAGGGACCAGAAAACATGATGAGTTCTCATGGAAATTAAATCCATAGTTCAGCTGGTTCCTTTATGTCAAGTAGTGCTATTCAATCACAGGAGGGATCTATAAAGACATATTTCCGGCTCTCAAAGTCTAACTGAGTCACATTAAAATCCCCTGTAGCACACAATAGGCATACATCTGTGACAGCATCATAGCAGTCCTGCGGTTACCCATTCATCCTGTGTTGAGCTGCTGTTTAAAACTATTGTTTAGCCAAACGCCGTGATTACACCGTCTCTCAGCTGGTCGATAATCCCTACAAAGCCTCTTTTTAATTAAAACTGCACTTAACTGCAGGTGTGGGAGACATTGTGTTTTCGGAACCATGCCAGCATCCCGCTAACTGGGGATTTAATATTATACACCCGTCTCACACATACGCACATACATTTAAGCTGCAGTCGACGAGCTAGAATCAAAAGCAGTGGAGGTGCACGTACAGTAGGTGTTAGTCAAGTTGGTTCATCACTCAGAGGGATGAAGAAAAATCTATGTTTTCTCTTTATTTAGCCTGATCATGTGAAGTTAACCTCTTGACCTTCTCTCTCTCTCCTCATTTCCCGTTAAAATACCACAACCGGCCTGGAAATATGTATTAGGTTGTTTATTCTGCTATTAAATGTAGTATTTATTAAAATTGTATGCAGATTACTTGAAATTAGGGGTGCAACTACTGCTTGTTTTTTAAATAATCATCCAATTATTGTATTGAAAAATCTTTCCATTGCAGAAGCTCAAATTAAGGAATAATGGATAGATATGTCATTTACTGTCCTCGGATTTACTGATGGAAGTAGATTGAATCAGGAACTGAGGGATAGCTTGGGTCATGTGAGCTACAGTGAGCGCTCTGAATCTGATGTCAACGAGGGCTGGGGGTCGAGAGCAGGAAGACCAATGATTTTAGAGGCATTGTGTGTAATGTTCAGCATGTGAGGAGCTGGGGAAGATGAAGGTGGGGTGTGACTGAGATAGCAGAGAGCCTCTGTTGGCAATGTTTGTAGACTTTATCTTCAAGGGTGATTCCAAGATAGTTGACACTTAAACATTACTTAAATGATGATCCCTAAAATGTCTTTTATATTGTGGTGACATCACGATTTAGAGGAATGATTTGTAAATAATTTGGGATTTGTTGTGGGTTAGCCCCGAAGTTAGCAATAACTCCAACACTGACATTTAAGGTGGACCAGCTTGACAAGCCGCTCCTCTTTGCTCAGCTTTTGTTTAATCTTTTTTCCTTTTAACCGTTTAACCGATTAGTTAAATGGTTAACTAGGCTCTTAATAAAACCTAATGCATGATTAATTAATGATAATGTTTGTATCAGGAAAACACAATGTTGAGTGTTGTATATTTAATTTGTTACAGTCAGAAAGAAAGGAGATCATTTCAAAGTAATTATTGGAGTTGTCATGGTATTATGTCGTACTCATATCGGTATCGATATCAGCAAGTACTCAAGCATAAGTACTTGTACTTGGGCTGTAAGTGGTATCGGTGCGTCCCTGCTGTAGACACAGCCTCATGATTTCATGCTACAACAAGCTTAACGGAAAATGGTGGCCGTTTCTGTGGATAATTATTTCATGCGATACAATTATACTTGGGGCTGAATGTTTTATTCAAGCAACTCAGCCAGTGCAGAGAGTGAACGTGAGCTGGAACCAGTTCACCCTTTGTGATTCCATGATAGTGAACACCGTGAAGGCCAGCCATCCAGGGAGCTGTCGCTGTACTATTGTGCTGCGACATCTATTGTACGCCTTCTTAAAAGCTTATCTGATCCGGCAGTTGTCTCCTTTAAATATGAAGCGATGATGCGCGAGATGTCGAAGTACTTATGTAAGTTGTCTGAGCTTGGTGGAGAATGGTATTACCGTCCCTGACTAAGTACAGTGCGGTGGTATTAAAGAGTCATGAGATCCCTTGTTTGAAACAGTCTGAGATTTTACAGCTCCACACTTTCAGAAGTCATCATCGACCAACCGTTACAGATGCTAGCTACTCGAGTCTTGGGTGAGAGGTATGATGGAGTGGAACGAAAATGAGGTGGAGAGAAAAACTGGTGAAAAGAGCTGCATTGGTCAGAAAGGAAGTAGGAATATAGGCAAAGCGCTAACGGAGGAGGAGCAGCTGAAGGGAGCGAGAGGGAAAAACGTGAGTGAGACAGAGAAACGGTGTTAATAATATAAAAGGGTCAGGTGCCACCAAGGGTCAAATTTAAGCCTGTCTAAGGCTTTGTTAATATCACAAAGAGTGAAATCTAATACTCGTTTCAAAATCATACTAGGCAAAAGTATGAACGCACTGGGGAAATCCAGTAGGGGCAATATGACCTAGAATGATTTATTTATCAACATGTTTTCAGTCATTCCACATGATTCATAATGACAGAATCAATCACATGAATGTCCAGATAAGCAAGCAGAAACATTTTTGATTGGTTCGATGATTTTCAAGACTTTCGCAGACCTGCAGATACCCTGTGCATCGCTGTCAGAGAAATGAAAAGCAGGGATCTCTACTCACAGGATTGATCCCTGCAGCCGTGGCCACAGAGGCTCCGGCAGCTGTTGCATTCGCGGCCACTCCTCCACCCGACTCCAATCCAGACAGCACGCTCATAATTGACTGTAGAGACTCTATAAAAAGGTGAAAGGTGACAGATGAGTCGAAGCACACCAGGACAGGACAACTAGAAATGAAGCTGAGATGACAAGTAAAATAATTCCTCATTAGTGCCAACCATTACCTTAGGCATGTGCATCTCTGATGCCCCAGAGCATGTAGATGTGTTTTACTTTAATGCACACTAGCTTACTGACGATCCACCCATCAGCTGACTGATTCCATGTGTGATTTCATTAATCCAGGCTTTAGTCAGTTAAAATTATCCCATTAATTCTCATCTACCTTACTTCATTCCTTAACAATGGTTTAAAGATTATTACTTTATTATTGCACTCTTATTTCAAAATAAAGGCAGTACGGATAGAGTTGAAGCCATGATTAGCTCCCCTGATTGATGGACATCACTTTTTTTTTTTTTTTTTTAGTTAATTAGTTCATCACAAGTTAAGGAAAGTCAAACTTTTACTTGAACTCGCTTCTTTACTTTAGAAAATATTTTATTGTATTTGTACTTCAGGATGTTATAACTCATTATTATTGAATCATTGTTGTCAAATTGCAATTACCCCAAGCTGAAGGATATTTTTGGCTTTTTTTCTGAATTTGAATCTGATGTTTAATCAATCAAAGTAAAGTTCAATAGAATCCCAGGGAGATGTTTGCAAATAATAAGAATTTCAATCTAACGCATACTAATCTAGGAGCAGCTTTAAAATGCATGAAGATCCACGTGAGTTAAGAATATAACCATGATCGGTTTTCTATTCTAACATTTACATACTTCAGACTTCGAGTCCACACCGTGTGAACTAAGTTTGCCAAGAAATATAAACATATCCACCCTGGTAACGCAAGCTGTGAACACCCATGCAGATTCAGTCAACACAAACAAAGGAAGACAGCTGAGACAACTGGAACAAAAACAGAGTGAGACTGAGACCACAGCCACTAATTCCCATCACTCCGTTGCAGGCGGTGACAAAAGAGAGGCAGCAACAAGTTTCTGTAATAAGCTACAATAATGAGGCCAGCTAGCGCCCTGTGGGACTGCTCCCCTCGTTCACTTCATGTTGACACCACCGCCCTTTCCTTGAATGTACATCTGAGAGCGTGGAGATGGATGGAGGAGAGAAATAACAACCCCCTCCCCTCCTCCCCTTGCCTTATGTTCCACTCCATATAGACTAATTCAACATGTAATCCCCAGAAAGATAATTGTTACTTGCGAGTGCGAACCATACAATGAGCATGGTTACTTAACTGGTAAGTATCTGATGGATTTTATTAGATTCTCCGATCTGAATCATTCTGACTCAACACAGAATGAGTCAAACAAATGTGAAAGCAGACTAGCATGGTTACGAGGGAGGGCACAAACCAACTCTGAAAATGTTCATGTTACAATGAAAAAATGACCACTCAAGACAAAGACCACATGAACATTTTAATAAGCAATGCGGTCCTTATGTAAGTGTTTTCTGTGAGTGTGTGTGCATCTGTGTTCCTATACAGTATGTACACTGTGTACACACAGGTGCTATGCATGTGGGGGTGTTTTGGAGGCTATTGTGTATATGTACGTGACATTACTGACCTTGTATGCTGGCAGGCTTGGTTGCATCTGTAAAATCACAGATTTTGTCCCACTGGACCCTGACAGCCTCGGGAGTCATGGGTTGGTTTTTCTGTCTCACAGTGCAGCCCTGAGAGCGCTCCCAGCGCACTGCACACATGGACACACACAAACAAACAGGTCACTGCAAATTACACATGTACAATAGAAGTCAACCAGGGGAGAAATGCATATCATAGATCCAAACAGACATTCCCTGAGGAGAAAAAAAATCATACAATACTCACATTTACCAATCCAGCCTGCACCAGCCTGTAAAAGAGAATGAATGAACACACAGGTAAAAAAAAAACAACACGATTTATTTATGGAGTCAATGGAGAATGAACTTACACTACTGTTCTCAATGGAAAAATAGACACAAAGGTTCATGCAGTGCAGTGGGACTCAAATCTTTCTAATGTTATTTAAGAGAAAGAAAGAAAGTGGGGTTTGTATACCTCAAAAAGTGATCCATTTTCTTGGCATTGTTCATGGCAGAGCCAGAGGACCACAGGAGCAACATATTCAGGCTTCAGAGACGCCACAAGGTCTGAGTAAAAACAAAAACGTAGACAAATAAGGTGCCTAGCTTTGTGTTCATTGCACATCTGTTATACAGTTTTCCTGAACAGCAAAGGGGTGCTTCTGTGTTTCTGTTTGGCAGATAGCTGTCTTTAACACGATGCTGTGTTTGGTTATTGTAAGTACGAGGTCTAAGTAATTAGACAAGCCTCAAGCTTTTGTCCTCCTCCTACAGAGTGGACCTGAATTACAAGTTGCTGTTTATTCTGAACCATGAAAAGGAATCATTGTAGTGGGGAAAAGAAAATTACAGTATACTACTATAGCATATTACTATAATATATAGTATTAAAGTATACAATAAGTGGACGATCGCAATGTTAATTTACCAAAATCTAATATATTGTTATGTCACCATAATTACAAGGTAGGAATTGTTTACTAATCTGTGCACTTTATTAATATAGACATGTCCCGATACTGGAGCAGGAAACAGAATTTTGGAATTCATGAGAGCAAAAAGAGGCCAAAATCTTTCTTTAAAAAGGTCTGGGTATTTTGATAAGTTATGGAACAGATGCCTAAACATGTTGGCAATAACCAAGTCAATATGGCACAGGCTATTTAATTCCCTGAATGAACCGTTAAAAATCATACCATATGTGTGCTGAAAATATCTTCATCCTTCAATCAACTAAATATGGTGGTAAAAGAAGAGGCATTCTGTTGCACTGCACTCTGCAATGTTTAACAAGATTAGTTTTGTTGTTGCTGTTGTTTTTTTGTTTTTTTTAAAGCCTGAGTCAGTGAAAGCAAACATATGGAAGCAAGTCATTTAGTAAGGTGTGGCCATCTTGTGACAGTTGGCACAGTGCAGTGTGACAGATGCTACTGTAGACCAGCACAGCAGGGCAGCAAAGCCATTCCTCTAATTTGTCGCTTAATAACCGTGTCAGCAGAGCTGCAGTCACAGCGCATGCACAAAATGCTTGTGATGTGTAGACATTTACGGATAGTGGGTTTGGGGGGGGTTAGAAAAACATTCTCCTTCTTTACGGGCTTGTGGAATCCTTTAAAAACACAGCAGCCTGTGCTAAAATCACTGCCGTTTTTAAATCGTTCGTCATTTTGATGGCTGTTATTTTAGGGTTTTTTGCTTGTTTTTATGTTCATATGCAACATATGGCAGGGAGTGCCAGATTTACAAGCTGTTCTGATCTGTATTTCCTTGTGTTCATTGTGGGGATTTTTAACATGTGATATAAATGCTTCACCATTATATTACTCATACTTTTGTGAGTATTTCGAAGGACAGCTACAGTTAAATAAGGAGGTCAGGGCTGCCCGTTTAAATCAAGGGCTGACACATTAAAACTTTTAAAGCATTTGCAGGGTGCATGATTTCATCATGGCCATTGGAACGGTGAAAAAAAACCACAGTTCTTGAATATTCGATGATAAATTTGCATGTCAAACGGGAGTGCTGTTGCCTCAATTCTTTTAAATCAACATTACATGGGCATAACATTACCCAACTGTTATAAAAAGTGTTTTAAATCCATTTGCCTATTTTGGCCTGTCCAAAAAAGCATGTATATGTGAGAAAGCAGAACAACACAGTGTGCATTAGACAGACCATAACATTTAATCATTGCATGTAATTGTGTATGTTGTTTTTTCCCTGCTTACCTGGAGACATGACGGTCTCTGTGAGGCGTGACCCAGCAACAGGAGCAACCGTGTTGCAGTGGATGTTGTACTTGTGTCCCTCGATGGCCAAGGTGTTTGCCAGACCCAGCATGCCCAGCTTGGCAGCACTGTAGTTGGCCTGGCCGAAGTTACCATAGATGCCTGCAGCTGAAGCTGTCATGATGATTCTGTCCACAGACAACCCGAGGCAACAAGTCAGTAACAGGCTATGGGCGCACACACACACACACACACACACACACACACACACACACACACACACACACACACACACACACACACACACACACACACACACACACACACACACACACACACACACACACACACACACACACACACACACACACACACACACACACACACACACACACACACACACGTTTCATGCATGCATAAACACATAGGAGTATGCCTCTTGTCATGTAATGTTTGCTCAATTACGCACACACATAACAGCTAATGCAGATACCGAACAGTACATTTAATTGAACGTTACACTTTAAGCACAGACTGCATGCAAAAATAAATGCATGAATGTAAAGCAGACACATTGTACACAACATGTACAAAGAAGAGCAAGTCTTTTGTGTATTGGTGGCCTGATGTGGAGCATAGTTATGTCTGTGTGTGGCTCCCTGCTTATTCACAGACTTGGTTTCCATCCCTATTCTGTCTCAGTCACGCCACGAACCTTTCTACTTTTCATTTCTTTCCGTTATGGTTTTACCTTCAAATGCACAATTAACTTTTGCTGAAGATGACTGCACACAAAGATTGAATTTCAAAACCCATAGGATATTATAAAAACTCTCTGATATGATCGAGATTATCTGCAGCCATTTTCTACTCCACTCCAATACAAGCTGATCTTGGGCTCAATGAAGTGAAACCTTATGCATAATGTCACTTCAATGTTAATTAAGTCTTCTCCCATTCATGTGGAACACATGTGCTGATGTGAAGGACCTCATTTACAAAACAGCAACAGAGGTTAACAAGGAACACGGGAGGAAAGTCGGTTGTGTGATCTTCTGCAATTTATACTTAAAATACACTTCTATAGGCCTTTTTCAGAGCACACATTTTGATTTGTCATAGTAGATTCATGTTACTCGTTGCCCCTTGGTGGGACAAAATATCTTTACCATCCTGCATAAGCAACTGATTGTGCCTTAAAAAACACCGACGTCAGACTAGTTAATATTTACATTTTTTACATTGTACTACTTGGAGGAATAAGATGAGCCTGCAAAGACATCTTTGTCGCTTTTTGTGGAGTCATCACTATATATATTTAGCACTATATACTGTTAATAGTACTCAGTGTGTTCAGATATCAACCTCCAGTGCTACATAACCAAATGAAGTAATTCCCTTCATTCTTTGGCGATTTACATATTCATATCAAATTTGCTGTTTTAGGCTTTTTAAAGTATGCAGAATATTTTAATTGCACACCATGAAACCAATAGAGCTAGACACATCACTATAACAAGTGACTAAAGTCAGTCTGAAAATAATACTGTGATGGCAGACATGCTTTGTATTTCTAATTACCTCAAGTGTGTATCTTCAAGAGCACCATTTTGAGTATCTTTGGTACTTTAGCTGAAGTCTGAATAAGATCTTACTAAACAACATTTTGTGCCATGTTGACAACCTCTTGATTGCAGTCCAACAATGATCTGTCTGCTGGATCTAAAACAAATCATACCTACGTAACAGGAAAACGGCACAGTTTTTAGTTAGTAGCAGGGCTCCTTACCTGCCAAACTTTTGGTTTTTCATGTGGTTCCAGGCAGCTCGAGTCACTAAGAAGGAGCCTCTCAAGTGGACTCTTTGAATCAGGTCTGAAATGGAATGTCAAAGGAATGACGCAACACAAAACAGTATGCTATTATTTCACATTACGACAATGTGGAACGCATCCAGTTGGCAGTCAATTTTTTAAACTCAGACATGACACACAGACATGATCTGTTTATGGACCTACGTCAACAAACCCAAGTTAAAACAAATGTATTCATGTTCTTATAGCTCGTGGCACGGTTTGATTATGAGGCGAACAAAACAAAAGTAAATAATGTGATGAGATGAGATGACCTCAAGCATAGTATTACCCCAGTCCAAATCGCTCGTCCTGGCAAATGATCGGTCACGAAGGATCCTTGACAAAGAAAAGCAGGAAAGGTTTTTACTTAAAGTTCTCTTTAACATGAATAGACAAGCCCGTAGTTCTTTGATAGTGCAACTACAATCAAATAGCTACAGATATGATTAAACCTACAATCAAAAAACTGTGATTACAGTAAAATGACTTACCCTGCATTGTTTACAAGAACATCTGGAAAAAAAGATATTTTACCAAATTTAGTTCAAGTTGATGTAATAACGTTACAAACAAATCATTTAACTGAGATAATTTAATGATAGAATACTTGGGATATGCATCCATACAAAGAAAACACTCACCTATTCTTCCAAATGCATCCAGTGCTGATTGGATCAATTTTTCTCCATCTTCTACAGAATCTGTATGTGCACGACAGTAAAGGTCATACAAAAGGTTACAACGACATATTTGCATTTGATTCATTAGGAATCTTTAATTATTTTGCATATCTGGTTTCCAGGAGATTGTATTTATACTGTGTATATATATAGTTATTCTTGGATAAACTTCAGTTATAGATAGGGGGCTATATTCATTAAACTTCCTAGTACAAAGAGTAGTGTTGAAATTCTAACAAAATTCTTAGGATTATGACATTTTCTATGAATTTCCCCTCAAAGTTCAGATAAGAGTGCATTTTCTTTTTTGTTTTTGAATCAACCAATCACGCCTCTTTAAAAGAATGCATCATACCTAGCAACGGCGTCAACCACACCTCCTCACTAAGGTCAAAGTTTCTATCCCTTCCTTGCTCAGATTTGATCTGAGAAGTTTCCTAAATCACTCTCTCTATGCTCTCTTTGCATATTCTCAGACTGTTTGTGAGAATGCCTGCTGATTCTTTGCTACATAGTTCCTGGTTATAATTAGGTGTATCGATAGAAATAATGCAGAGTTGACAAGGAGAGAGTTTTATGAGAAAAGCTGTATTAGGTACTAGAAAAGGTTGACCGTCTCCATCACATGCCCGTCATGTTCAGTAATGATACATGGTGAGTAACCTTTTCAAAGGAACATTGTTATTGATTGCTGGGCAACATAACTTGCAAAAAAAGTATGAAAACTGCCTTGGAAAAAATGCATCAAGCTGTTGTCTTGTTCTGTTATTTGAACTTTTTTCTGATATGTATGTGAGATGCAGAGAGATGTCAGAAGGGACACATTTGTCTTCAATACTCGCTAACAGATCTGTCAGTGAGCTAGTTGGACCGACAGAACTCAATATTTTTTTTTTGGCCTACAATTACATAACCTATATACTACAAGGTTAGCAAGAGACAAAAAACAGATGAATGATGTCTGGAAAAAAAGAAAGTAAAAGAGAAGATGCATGGCAACAGTCCAAACTTCTCACCATAGTTTGCCACGGCCTTGCCTCCTTTGGCTCTTATCTCCTCCACCACCTTATCAGCAGCTGCAGAACTCTTTCCGCCCCCTTTAATGTCTGCCCCAAGGTCATTCACTTTATAGCAAGAAGAAGAAGAAGATTAGCAATAATGGGGTGAGCTCTACAATTCTCCACGAGTGATTAGGTTAGGAGAAGAGTGTAGCTAAGCTGATTCCTTGTCAGAGTTCAAGGGCAGGTTCAGTCCAGGGAGCAGGTGATGCTTTTATTTTGGGGAGCACCAATGTTTCTAAAAAGTCACATACTGGGATGCTCAATGCAATGCACATTTCTTTATGTCATGTCTCTTTTCGAGGTATAATTCATCTCCTAAAGCTATGGATGCACCCATTAAATGAGTCTGCAGCTCATGGTTACTGAATAAATGTAACTGGCAGCAGAATCTAAATATGTTTATACTGACATTGTATTTACTTCAAGTCACTGTAACTCATCTGTCATATCAAGGCTGATGCTGGTCCTCTTAAGATGAGTATCTGTGCCTAGTTCTGTGTATTGGACGTAGGCGCAAGAATCTGCAGGTTTTTGACTGTCATGTCGACTAAATTAACATCACTGCAGCTGCTTTTCAGTACTGCGAATGTAGTAAGCAGCCAATGCTATCGGAACATATGGTAAAAACTAGCTCGTTCATTAGATTTCAAAAGGGAATATTGGTAATTGAAAGATGAAACTGATGCCCGGTACCTAAAAACTCAGAGAAAGCATCTGGAATATTGCTGGGCCCAATGTCAGCATCCACACTGACAGGACTGTCAGTGAAATGTGTGATGGCAGTAGCTCAGTCTGTGGGGACTTAGCTTGGGAACTGGAGGGTAACCGATTCAAGTCCCAACATAGAGTAATACAGAATATGGAATGGTAGCTGGAGAGGTGCCAATTCCCCTGCTGAAATGGCACCAGACCCCCCCCAAAACTGCTTCCTGGGCACTGTATAGTAGCTTCCCACTGCTGCTAATACTAGGATGGGTAAATGCGGAGGGTTTCGCTGCGTTTTAATTTATTTACATTTGACAAAACGATGAGGTAAAATAAGGCTTAAAATGAAGATCCTTTATTTACCTATAACTGAGGCGCCTCTTTCGGCAAAAGCCAGTGCATATTCCCTGCCAAGACCTGCGGAAAGAGAGACAAATGACTAAAATGCCTTAGCATACTTTTGCAGAGTAAAACACCTCTGTCAACAACCAAAGCTTGCTATAGTGTGGTGGTGCACCTGCCCTTTCACACATTTGCACTAGCGTAATTCTGAGCCACTGAATGCACTTTGCTCTCTGTAAGTCCGATGAAAGACTGATAAGACTGCTGTGTTACATTACTAACAAAAATGTTAAAGATAACCCCGTGTTATAAACGATTCTTTCACTCTTACGACTATGGTAAATGGTAAATAGTCCTGCGTTTATACAGCGCTCTTCTAGTCTTTCCGACCACTTAAACAATTTACATTACAAGTAAACTATCACTCATTCACACATTCAAACGCTGATGGCAGAGGATGTCATGCAAGGTGCCAACTGCCCATAAGGATCTTAACTAATACGTTGCGGTTATTTACTGCAGTCAAGCCAGCCTCCACTCGGAAAACCCCGGTCAAGCTAGCCCCCAGTCATTCTGTGGTGCCTGTTTATACTACATATTACGGTAATGCAGTCCAAGAACAGAATTCAGAATAAAAGCACAGACCTATGAACGCAATTTGCAATTTCAGTCTGTTCATTAAATGTTTAAGCGATTGAACTATTATTTCATTGATTTATTGATTGATTGATTTATTGATTGATTGATTGATTTTGCATTTAAGGAATTCATTTATTGATTATTTACGTAAATCATTTTACCAGCCTCATTCTGATCACATTTAAGCCTTAGCAGTTGGAGGCAATGGCAATTAATCTGTGTGAATAATTAGTCCAACATAAAAATAAACACAATATCAGGAGCTTCTGATGAGGAATTTCAAAATAAAAGCCAATTTAATGGTCAAATATTTTCAGTATATCCATTTGAATTCAGCTTGACATTACAAAGAAACTACCGGTTTCCACAGATTGATTTCACTTCAGACTGATAGTGGTCGACCTCACAGACTCACTCATATAATATCAGGAAGTTCTGATGTGGTTTTTCAAAATAGAAGTCCTCTGAAATGTCAGATATTGTCAATATTTTCCTCAAATTCAGATTTACATTAAAAGGAAACTTCCTGTTTCCACAGACTGATTTCACTTCAGACCGATAGTAGTCGACCTCAGAGACTCACTCATGTAATATCAGGAAGTTCTGATGTGGTTTTTCAAAATTAAAGCCCCCTGAAATGTCAAATATTTTCAATATTTCTCTTTGAATTCAGATTGATCTTGGGAGGAAACTTCCTGTTTCCACAGACTGATTACACTTCAGACTGATAGTGGTCGACCTCAGAGACTCACTCATGTAATATCAGTAAGTTCTGATGTGGTTTTTCAAAATTAAAGCCCCCTGAAATGTCAAATATTTTCAATATTTCTCTTTGAATTCAGATTGATCTTGGGAGGAAACTTCCTGTTTCCACAGACTGATTACACTTCAGACTGATAGTGGTCGACCTCAGAGACTCACCCATGTAATATCAGGCACTTCTGATGTGGTTTTTCAAAATTAAAGCCCTCAGAAATGTCAGATATTGTCAATATTTAGATATGAATTCAGATCGATATTTAAAGGAAACTTCCTGTTTCCACGGACTGATTTCAATTTAGACTGATAGTGGTCGACCTCAGAGACTCACCCATGTCATATCAGGCACTTCTGATGTGGTTTTTCAAAATTAAAGCCCTCAGAAATGTCAGATATTGTCAATATTTAGATATGAATTCAGATGGATATTAAAAGGAAACTTCCTCTTTCCACAGACTGATTTCAATTCAGACTGATAGTGGTCGACCTCAGAGACTCACTCATGTAATATCAGGCACTTCTGATTTGGTTTTACAAAATAAGAGCCCTCAGAAATGTCAGATATTGTCAGTATTTAGATATGAATTCAGATGGATATTAAAAGGAAACTTCCTCTTTCCACAGACTGATTTCAATTCAGACTGATAGTGGTCCACCTCAGGGACTCACCTATGTAATATCAGGCACTTCTGATGTGGTTTTTCAAAATTAAAGCCCTCAGAAATGTCAGATATTGTCAATATTTAGATATGAATTCAGATGGATATTAAAAGGAAACTTCCTCTTTCCACAGACTGATTTCAATTCAGACTGATAATGGTCGACCTCAGAGACTCACTCATGTAATATCAGGAAGTTCTGATGTGTTTTTTCAAAATTAGAGCCCTCAGAAATGTCAGATATTTTCAATTTTGAGATATGAATTCAGATCGATATCTAAAGGAAAATTCCTGTTTCCACAGACTGATTTCAATTCAGACTGATAGTGGTCGACCTCAGAGACTCACTCATGTAATATCAGGCACTTCTGATTTGGTTTTACAAAATAAGAGCCCTCAGAAATGTCAGATATTGTCAATATTTAGATATGAATTCAGATGGATATTAAAAGGAAACTTCCTCTTTCCACAGACTGATTTCCATTCAGACTGATAGTGGTCCACCTCAGGGACTCACCTATGTAATATCAGGCACTTCTGATGTGGTTTTTCAAAATTAAAGCCCTCAGAATTATCAGGTATTGTCAATATTTAGATATGAATTCAGATGGATATTAAAAGGAAACTTCCTCTTTCCACAGACTGATTTCACTTCAGACTTATAGTGGTCGACCTCAGAGACTCACCCATGTTATATCAGGAAGTTCTGATGTGGTTTTACAAAATTAAAGCCCTTTGAAATTAGAAATATTTTCAATATTTGTCTTTTCATTCAGATTGATTTTGGGAGGAAACTTCCTGTTTCCACAGACTGATTTCACTTCAAACTGATAGTGGTCGACCTCAGAGACTCACCCATGTGATATCAGGAAGTTCTGATGTGGTTTTTCAAAATTAAAGCCCCCTGCAATGTCAAATATTTTCAAGATTTCTCTTTGAATTCAGATTGATCTTGGGAGGAAACTTCCTGTTTCCACAGACTGATTTCAATTCAGACTGGTAGTGGTCGACCTCAGAGACTCACCCATGTTATATCAGGAAGTTCTGATGTGGTTTTACAAAATTAAAGCCCTTTGAAATTAGAAATATTTTCAATATTTGTCTTTTCATTCAGATTGATTTTGGGAGGAAACTTCCTGTTTCCACAGACTGATTTCACTTCAAACTGATAGTGGTCGACCTCAGAGACTCACCCATGTGATATCAGGAAGTTCTGATGTGTTTTTTCAAAATTAGAGCCCTCAGAAATGTCAGATATTTTCAATTTTGAGATATGAATTCAGATCGATATCTAAAGGAAAATTCCTGTTTCCACAGACTGATTTCAATTCAGACTGATAGTGGTCGACCTCAGAGACTCACCCATGTAATATCAGGCACTACTGATGTGGTTTTTCAAAATTAAAGCCCTCAGAAATGTCAGATATTGTCAATATTTAGATATGAATTCAGATGGATATTAAAAGGAAACTTCCTCTTTCCACAGACTGATTTCAATTCAGACTGATAGTGGTCGACCTCAGAGACTCACTCATGTAATATCAGGAAGTTCTGATGTGTTTTTTCAAAATAGAAGTCCTCTGAAATGTCAGATATTGTCAATATTTTCCTCAAATTCAGATTTACATTAAAAGGAAACTTCCTGTTTCCACAGACTGATTTCACTTCAGACTGATAGTGGTCGACCTCAGAGACTCACCCATGTAATATCAGGAAGTTCTGATGTGTTTTTTCACAATTAAAGCCCTCAGAAATGTCAGATATTGTCAATATTTAGATATGAATTCAGATCGATATTAAAAGAAAACTTCCTGTTTCCACAGACTGATTTCACTTCAGACCGATAGTAGTCGACCTCAGAGACTCACCCATGTGATATCAGGAAGTTCTGATGTGGTTTTTCAAAATTAAAGCCCCCTGAAATGTCAAATATTTTCAAGATTTCTCTTTGAATTCAGATTGATCTTGGGAGGAAACTTCCCGTTTCCACAGACTGATTTCAATTCAGACTGGTAGTGGTCGACCTCAGAGACTCACCCATGTAATATCAGGAAGTTCTGATGTGGTTTTTCAAAATTAAAGCCCTTTGAAATTTGAAATATTTTCAATATTTCTCTTAGAATTCAGATTGATCGTGGGAGGAAACTTCCTGTTTCCACAGACTGATTTCACTTCAGACTGATAGTGGTCGACCCCAGAGACTCACTCATGTAATTTCAGGAAGTTCTGATGTGTTTTTTCAAAATTAGAGCCCTCAGAAATGTCAGATATTTTCAATTTTGAGATATGAATTCAGATGGATATTAAAATTAAATTTCCTGTTTCCACAGACTGATTTCACATCAGACTGGTAGTGGTCGACCTCAGAGACTCACCCATGTAATATCAGGAAGTTCTGATGTGTTTTTTCAAAATTAAAGCCCCCTTAAATGTCAAATATTTTCAATATTTCTCTTTGAATTCAGATTGATCGTGGGAGGAAACTTCCTGTTTCCACAGCCTGATTTCACTTCAGACTGATAGTGGTCGACCTCAGAGACTCACCCATGTAATATCAGGAAGTTCTGATGTGGTTTTTCAAAATTAAAGCCCCCTGAAATGTCAAATATTTTCAATATTTCTCTTTGAACTCAGATTGATTGTGAGAGGAAACTTCCTGTTTCCACAGACTGATTTCACTTCAGACTGATAGTGGTCGACCTCAGAGACTCACCCATGTAATATCAGGCACTTCTGATGTGGTTTTTAAAAAATTAATGCCCTCAGAAATGTCAGATATTGTCAATATCGACCTCGATATCTCCCGCCAATTCAGGTTTACATTATTAACATTACATTACAATTCCACAAACCCATCCATCCCGGACGACTAACATGTCCTGTCATTTCAGTCGCACTGTGCTTCCTTCTTGTCTTTCAGCCACATGTGCTCCCTCACCTGCCCCTAGTTGGCCAGAATTAAATCTTCTGCCTTGTGTGTGTATTGTTTTACAGTGTTTTCCCAGTGATTGTCTCTCTTACTAGAATTAACTGATATTGTGTACATGACTGATCAGCTCTTTAAAAAAAAGTTTGTATTGTTAAATTTTAGATTGTGTCATGTGTCTCTTGTGTGAACCTGACTCTTTGATTTGTCCATAAAGTGAAATTTTTCATTTTTACAGGATGTTAAGTTTTAGTAATGTTTTGTTTGTCATGCTATACTGTTATTGTTTTTTTTACACAATGATTGAATGAATAAAGTTACACAGATTTGCCAACACCACACTGACAAGGCCCATTTTTGTTCCTGAACTGAAGTAGTGAATGGCAACTAAATTGGGTGGATGCACACAAGTATAAACTCACTAACAACTAACTTTCTAACCAACACGTCTGATGGAAAGTTCTCCTGGAAAATAAAATATTTGTGTTCAAACATATGGCTGCTGTTGAGGACTCACAACACACACTACCAACTCATCCACCCAGCTGGTAATGTCATGCACATTGTAATGTACATGACATTACGGATGTTTTGATTTTGGAATGTAATATTGGCTGTCGGATGCTAGATATCTACAAATCTGCATTATCACTTTCGGCCACTGAAACATCATGTCGATCAACCACTTGTCAGTAAGTTAAAATTTCATGTTCAATTCAAAGTGACTTTCTTTTGGTTTTAGGTTGAGGCACATAGACACTTTTTGTATTATATCTGCCTATTTTAGTCCGTTGCTTTTGCATCAGGTGGGTCAACTTTAATGTCAGATACAGTTACTAATTACATGTTAAAAAAATGTAGTCAGTAACATAATTCAAGTACCACAATATTAAAGAAATGTAACTTGATTACTTTAAGTTACTTTGGATTACCCAAATACAAATGCAAATAAAGACAAGAAAGAAGAAATATCTATAAGATGACTTTTAGTTCTGTGTATACAACAGAATACATTAATATATAACTCGAAAACTGTAAAACAGTTTACAAAGCAAACAAAAATCTGCGTCTTTACAATGCAAACTGGAAAATGCTTTGTTTTAGTTTAAAACATTGTTTAAGAGGTCTTCTCATGTCTTCTTTTGTCATGAGTAAATGCCTTTGATGCTTCCTCTGTGGAACACATAAAGCAAATTAAAAATGTAATTATTTGCAGCGTATGTTAGACTTATTCAGTTTTATTCATTGACTACTAACTATTCAGCTGTATTCAAGAATTACATCACATATTACAATAATAATAATAACAATAATGATAATGGTTTTTAAAGATAAATGTCATGGTTTGCACCAGCTCACATTCATATGTCTACCTCTGTTTTGAATTGGAGGCTCTGTCTTTAAGGTCCTTGTTGCCATGGTGAACCATAGTATCCGAGCTAGATTGCTAATGGCTGTCATGCACACACCTATCTCAGAATTAACACACTCTCAGTTGATTGAACCAATTCTGTTCAGTTGTTCTGAAAAGTAGTTGTTAAGCTTATGTGGAATATGGGCTGAAGGTGAATTTTACACAAAATTGCTGTTGTTCATTTGATACATTTGTTTATATTTCTCCTTACATTTTAGTGTTCGACTCCGCGAATAACTGTGCAATGTGTTCTGCGACAAAGCCTCCTGGACCTGGGCCTCCGCTCACAAATTGGGTGAGTTTTTCGTCCTTTTTTTAGGGTTGGTGGGTGGCAGGATTTTGGTGACAGGCTGTCATGATTTTTTCTGTGTGTCATTGCCTGTCATTGAGTTTTTAGATACATCAACATACTGTCAATAAAGTAATTTAATGTTTAATTTAACATTTAATGAAATGTTAATATTCATATGTATTGTATGAATAAAGAAATGTGTGTTGTCAGTATTTGGCTGCACCACTGACTTAAAGAAAGGATACAGACACTGTAGTTATGTTGGCAACATTTTTCTGAATTACTGACAGGTCTATATTTGTGAGAGTATTATGAGAATCATCTTTGAGATAACGATCTTTTCATTTTGTAGATACAATGTGAAACATGCCAACGATGGTACCACGAACAGTGCCTAGGAATGAACACCGCAGCCCTTGAAAAGGCCAGGGCAGAGAGCTGGGATTGCTCCTTGTGCCTGTAAAGAACTTAAGTCACTTTTGTGATAGCTCATTAACGGAGAAAAAATTGAAATCATAACGTGGTAATTGTATTTTTCATTTTATTTTTGAAAATATTATAGAGTTTTTTCTCCTCTTTTCATTGAACAATTTATTTTTTCACTTTATTTATTTTGTCACAACTTGCACATATTTAAACATTTTTGTGTTGTCAGCGGCGGTTCATTTTCCTTCTCAACCAGCCAAAGTAAACTCAATGTAAAACACATGTGATAATATATGTGTAAATAGTATGTGTATATGTTAAGTTCTATATTGGCACACTTGTGTATATATATGTGTGAACCTTTAAGTAATGTGCCTTTATGTAGCATGTGACAGCATGCGAAAGACAGACCAAAGACAGCATGTTCTGCTGTGGTCAACTACTGTAGTTATTTTTTTATGACAATAAATTATTGCCATACATACGTTTTTGCCTGTTCAGTTTTCAGAGGGAATGTATTTTTTTTTCTTATTTTTTACTATTAGTTATGGTGACTTTAATTTTTTGTATCTGGCCTTTTTTAAAAATGTAATTTGCTTTAGTATTACATTATATGATAATACTGATAGCAGGATTAATATTATAAGTGTTATTAATAAATCTTGAGCTTTTTTGACTGGTATTAGAACAAGGTCACATGTAAGGCATCAAACTGACATTTAATACATCCTATCAGGGTCCCTGTCACAATATAAAAACAGTATTTATGGAGTATGATCCCATTTGTCTATGTAGAAAAAAGCTTTGCAAATTGACTAATCAAGATATTAGTGGGCTTTAATTTTGAAAAACCACAACAGAACCTCCTGATATTACATGAGTGAGTCTCTGAGGTCGACCACTATCAGTCTGAAGTGAAATCAGTCCATGGAAACAGGAAGTTTCCTCCCAAGATCAATCTGAATTCAAAGAGAAATATTGAAACTATTTGACATTTCAGGGGGCTTTAATTTCGAAAAACCACATCAGAACTTCCTGATATTACATGAGTGAGTCTCTGAGGTCGACTACTATCGGTCTGAAGTGAAATCAGTCTGTGGAAACAGGAAGTTTTCTTTTAATATCGATCCGAATTCATATCTAAATATTGACAATATCTGACATTTCTGAGGGCTCTAATTTTGAAACACCACATCAGAACTTCCTGATATTACATGGGTGAGTCTCTGAGGTCGACCACTACCAGTCTGAATTGAAATCAGTCTGTGGAAACAGGAAGTTTCCTTTTAATGTAAATCTGAATTTGAGGAAAATATTGACAATATCTGACATTTCAGAGGACTTCTATTTTGAAAAACCACATCAGAACTTCCTGATATTATATGAGTGAGTCTGTGAGGTCGACCACTATCAGTCTGAATTGAAATCAGTCTGTGGAAAGAGGAAGTTTCCTTTTAATATCCATCTGAATTCATATCTAAATATTGACAATATCTGACATTTCTGAGGTCTTTAATTGTGAAAAAACACATCAGAACTTCCTGATATTACATGGGTGAGTCTCTGAGGTCGACCACTATCAGTCTGAAGTGAAATCAGTCTGTGGAAACAGGAAGTTTCCTTTAAATATCGATCTGAATTCATATCTAAATATTGACAATATCTGACATTTCTGAGGGCTCTAATTTTGAAAAACCACATCAGAACTTCCTGATATTACATGGGTGAGTCTCTGAGGTCGACCACTATCAGTCTGAAGTGAAATCAGTCTGTGGAAAGAGGAAGTTTCCTTTAAATATCCATCTGAATTCATATCTAAATATTGACAATATCTGACATTTCTGAGGGCTTTAATTTTGAAAAACCAAATCAGAAGTGCCTGATATTACATGGGTGAGTCTCTGAGGTCGACTACTATCGGTCTGAAGTGAAATCAGTCTGTGGAAACAGGAAGTTTTCTTTTAATATCGATCTGAATTCATATCTAAATATTGACAATATCTGACATTTCTGAGGGCTTTAATTGTGAAAAAACACATCAGAACTTCCTGATATTACATGGGTGAGTCTCTGAGGTCGACCACTATCAGTCTGAAGTGAAATCAGTCTGTGGAAACAGGAAGTTTCCTTTTAATGTAAATCTGAATTTGAGGAAAATATTGACAATATCTGACATTTCAGAGGACTTCTATTTTGAAAAAACACATCAGAACTTCCTGATATTACATGAGTGAGTCTCTGAGGTCGACCACTATCAGTCTGAATTGAAATCAGTCTGTGGAAAGAGGAAGTTTCCTTTAAATATCCATCTGAATTCATATCTAAATATTGACAATATCTGACATTTCTGAGGGCTTTAATTTTGAAAAACCAAATCAGAAGTGCCTGATATTACATGGGTGAGTCTCTGAGGTCGACTACTATCGGTCTGAAGTGAAATCAGTCTGTGGAAACAGGAAGTTTTCTTTTAATATCGATCTGAATTCATATCTAAATATTGACAATATCTGACATTTCTGAGGGCTTTAATTGTGGAAAACCACATCAGAACTTCCTGATATTACATGGGTGAGTCTCTGAGGTGGACCACTATCAGTCTGAAGTGAAATCAGTCTGTGGAAACAGGAAGTTTCCTTTTAATATCCATCTGAATTCATATCTAAATACTGACAATATCTGTCATTTCTGAGGGCTTTAATTGTGAAAAACCACATCAGAACTTCCTGATATTACATGGGTGTGTCTCTGAGGTCGACCACTATCAGTCTGAAGTGAAATCAGTCTGTGGAAACAGGAAGTTTCCTCCCACGATCAATCTGAATTCTAAGAGAAATATTGAAAATATTTCAAATTTCAAAGGGCTTTAATTTTGAAAAACCACATCAGAACTTCCTGATATTACATGGGTGAGTCTCTGAGGCCGACCACTATCAGTCTGAAGTGAAATCAGTCTGTGGAAACAAGAAGTTTCCTTTTAATATCCATCTGAATTCATATCTAAATATTGACAATATCTGACATTTCTGAGGGCTTTAATTTTGAAAAACCACATCAGTAGTGCCTGATATTACATGGGTGAGTCTCTGAGGTCAACCACTATCAGTCTAAATTGAAATCAGTCTGTGGAAACAGGAAGTTTCCTTTAAATATCGATCTGAATTCATATCTAAATATTGAAAATATCTGACATTTCTGAGGGCTTTAGTTTTGAAAAACCACATCAGAACTTCCTGATATTACATGGGTGTGTCTCTGAGGTCGACCACTATCAGTCTGAAGTGAAATCAGTCTGTGGAAACAGGAAGTTTCCTCCCACGATCAATCTGAATTCTAAGAGAAATATTGAAAATATTTCAAATTTCAAAGGGCTTTAATTTTGAAAAACCACATCAGAACTTCCTGATATCACGTGAGTAAGTCTCTGAGGTCGACCACTATCAGTCTAAAGTGAAATCAGTCTGTGACAACAGGAAGTTTCCTTTTAATGTAAATCTGAATTTGAGGAAAATATTGACAATATCTGACATTTCAGAGGACTTCTATTTTGAAAAACCACATCAGAACTTCCTGATATTATATGAGTGAGTCTGTGAGGTCGACCACTATCAGTCTGAAGTGAAATCAATCTGTGGAAACCGGTAGTTTCTTTGTAATGTCAAGCTGAATTCAAATGGATATATTGAAAATATTTGACCATTAAATTGGCTTTTATTTTGAAATTCCTCATCAGAAGCTCCTGATATTGTGTTTATTTTTATGTTGGACTAATTATTCACACAGATTAATTGCCATGGCCTCCAACTGCTAAGGCTTAAATGTGATCAGAATGAGGCTGGTAAAATGATTTACGTGAATAATCAATAAATGAATTCCTTAAATGCAAAATCAATCAATCAATAAATCAATCAATCAATCAATGAAATAATAGTTCAATCGCTTAAACAATTAATGAACAGACTGAAATTGCAAATTGCGTTCATAGGTCTGTGCTTTTATTCTGAATTCTGTTCTTGGACTGCATTACCGTAATATGTAGTATAAACAGGCACCACAGAATGACTGGGGGCTAGCTTGACCGGGGTTTTCCGAGTGGAGGCTGGCTTGACTGCAGTGGTTATTTCGCCAGTTTGAGCTGCCAGTTTAACTTCTGGGCAGCAATTAAAACAGAGGCTCACGTTAAGACCTCAGCAACTAACTCTGTAACTAACGCTAGCAGGTTAGCATTCGGAGCTAATGTTACAACACTTATTTAAGCATAATTACAGTTAGCAGTAATGACAGCCTAGCAGACAGCCTAGCTAAGGTTCAGTTACGCTTTAACGGCGATGTTTACCTCCTCCGGCCCCGGTGACGAGCACAACTCTTCCCTCGAAAGACAAGGACACCTCCATGAGTGTTTCGTCTCTGTTTCTGAACCCTAACAAGAGCTACACCGATTGTCAGAGACAGACGGCAGAGTGTACTTCGACAACTTCCACTTCCGCAATCATAGGGAGGGGCAGTCTCAGCAGCGACCAATCAGAAACCAGGATTCTATCAACTCGCTTTCACCACTGATTGAATACTTTAGAAATCATTTCATATTCTGTAAATGTCGATTTAGTCATTTTTACTTTATTATAGGACTTTTCAACATCTCTGCAACAAATTAGGAAATGATGATATAAATGGTGACCATGATGACTATGATGCTGGAGGTGGTAGTGGGGGGAAATGAAGGTGGCAACACAGCATGCTAAAGTTGTATTGCAGAATATTTGTATTTAATATACTATAGAAAAGAAATGTTAAAGCTCTTTTCAATAAGATACTTTGATCACCAATATAATGCCAAATTCAACTACTTTTAGAGATTAAGTTCATAGTGTATGCATCAAAAATATGTAAGAAAAAAACTGGTATGTACCTGGTGAGAAAATATATCACAGCCTCATTATAAATGGCCTCATTATAAAGATTTACATTCTGCATCATGGATTTTGCAAAAGTTCCATTATAGATCAGGCCAAGAAACACGAGTAGCCCATGTCAGTACCGACTTTGTGAGAGGGATACATTTTGGTTATAATCAGTATTGAAGGAATATATTAGAAATAAGATCCAGTAAACTTTGTAATATTTCACAGCTATTTTAACTTATGACACAAAAAGCAGGTTTGTATTTGATATACTGGTGTCTTTGATACGTGCAGTTGTAGTATTGCTTCCTTTCTTTTTTTTTCCTTGCTTGTGTTACATCTATAACTCATTTATCAACGTTACCCGGATGTTTCAAACTAGCTGGCCTGCTTTGATTTATCCTGTTTTTTGGTGTTGTAGGTTACTATTTGTGGTCTCTTTTTTTAATATTTATATTCTAAACAAAATTGAATTAAATAAGTTTGGTTTTGAATAAAGAGTAGGCTATTTAATGCCTGTTTGGCATGGGCAGCCCTTTGGTGAATTACACTTATTTTGAAAGTATTCATTCACCGTTTTTCAGATTGCTATTTACATGTTGTTTTTGTTTGAGCAAGTCAACGTAAACGTTGCAGGCATCAGTTAGTTTGTAGCTTATTATAACATTGTCCTCTGTTATTTTAACACAACAAACCTGTCACGTCATAATACTAATGACTGGGAGACCTCTTCAACCTAACCAACAGCAGGAGCCAATAGAGAGCGCGAGGGAGAGGGAGAGCGTGCGATGGAGAGAATATTGAGGGGGGGGCTCGCGAGCATCCTCTGCGTCCGGACGTCGGTTGCTCAGACTCCACGGAGGCAGCGATGGAGACAAGATGAAACTAACGGCGTGTTTCTCGGAGGAAAGCGCCTCTGGGGTGTCATTACCTGGCGGCTTCCCTGGACGTCTCGTCACCACAGGTGTATATTTGAGGAACAAGGAGGAGTGTGTTACCGTTTTTGTCGACGCACGAGGATTATGGACCATTACGATAACGACCGGCAGCGTAACGTTTCGGACAACTGCTCATGTGAGCTACTGTTTCTTCTTCGTGTCCTCTTTATTGTAAACGCATTCGTGTTCGACCTTTTTAATGTTGAATTTAGCGCTCTCTCGCCGTGAAGGATATTCTCCGGGGGTTTTTTTTGTGTTGTTGTTGTTCGACCTGAAGATGTGAGATATGTAGAAACCTGTGGACAAGCGCCGTTTCACAGACAGTATGATACAATATTTTGACATAACCGTTATTTGTTTTTGCGTTACGCTCTATTGCGCATGCCTAGCGGTAGATACGGAACGCTGCCCGACGCCACTTCGCTCCGTCCTGTCCGTGATGTAGGAGCAAAAGTGAAGGGAGCGGAGGACTAAAAAAAATAAATAAAAATAAAAATGCGTTGGCAAAGTGGCGGCGCTGCGACCAAAGGATTGGACTTTAGATCCTTCGCGAAATAGACTGCCATACAAATCAAAGAATGTCAGGGTCACCCGGTGCGGAGGCAAAAGGAGTAGTCTCCAAAGTGAAAGTGAAAAAGGAGATCAAGACAATCGTGGAGAATCTGGAAACCATCCTGGGAGACCTCAAGGATGTTGCCAAAGAGCTCAAGGAGGTAAATGAACGTCACCTTGTGTTGTTTTCTGCAGGCTGGATGTGAGGATACTCTGTCTGAGAGGACATGGGAGGTGGACGTCCACCTAACGGGGGCCTGGAAGGAAGCTACGACCGCACACACTCACTCACGACCACACAGACGTGCTCTCTCTCTCTCTCTCTCTCTCTCTCTCTCTCTCTCTCTCTCCCGCCCACTAATGTATGTGATCATTTTCTCCAACGTGAAAGACAGTGTGGTGTGAAAGGACAGGACAGCCTCCTTGCCCTGACTCACAGGCTAATCACAGTTAATATTTAATGGACAAGTTGGTTCAACCAGGAAGCCGCTTTTGCATTGCATTTCATCATCTTAATGCTGACTGTTGTTTGCTGCGAAATTACCTCCTCCCAAATAATAGAGCAGCTGACTTATCTTTTTCACTTTTCTCATCTCCCTCTCTCTCCATCGTTCTCAGTGGCTCTCTATCTTTTTCTTCTTTCCTCTTCTTTCTTTTTTTTTTGTAATCTTTCATCACACGTCTGTTTATCTCCACTCATCTCCACCCTTTCCTCTTGTTATCTGCTGTCCCTCTTCTTCTCCCGACACAATCTTTGTTTAGGATCAAACCTCACAGGGCTGTCTGTTTGGACGTTCAGATATCCTTAATGAAGGAGACAGGAGGTGTCTCGGAAGGATTCAGGGATTATATGAAGATGTTTAATGATTTGGTTTTGTTTTGGGGGGGCAAGTTGTTTTCATAGCAGGATTATTTCATGCATTATAATGCTTGTTTCAGCGTTTCATCTACTGCTGATCCCTGCATCCCATGCTGCCAGCTCACCTGCTTTCATGTTTACATGCATTCCTCTACCGGCCACACACCCGGCATCCGGCCTGCTGTGCTGTAACCCTCACCCCAGCGGGCTGTCATTCTGATTAAACCCTTTTGCGTGCTTCTGGTTCCTACGGTATGGATATTTGACACATTTTGCATTTGAGCTGAATTATTCTGTGTTTTTCAGCAGTTTTTGTGTGTCACAGCAGGCGTCAAGGATAAATGAGCCCAGCAAGGCATTGTAATCTCTCTCTATTGAGATTTGTGTGTGAGATTTCTGTCTCTTTCTTTTTTTTTTCTTTTTGCTTGCAGATGATGGTGTAAAGGATCAGTTATTCTGACACCGTACCCGCTAAACACATACCTTGAGGAGGCGTTAATATCAAAGCCAGCTTTTGGGGTATAATCCATTTAAAATGCAGTTATCTGTTATAACTCACAGACAGGGCTGGAGCCGAGCCTGGCTCTGAGGAGGGACCCTGCCCAGATGCTTGGCACAGCCACACAAGCTGCCTGGCCTACAGCAGGAGCTGCACAACGGGATACTGGTATTACCTCTCGTGTGTGTCCCAACAAATTATCCCTTTAAAGACTGCATGGAGAGTTCAGCTCCATTGCCCTCTCTGCCTGAGCCTTCTATCTTTCTCTTTATCTCTCCCTCTCAGTCATCCTTTGTTTCTCTGCTCACCCCACTCTCTCTTTATTTACCTCTCAGCCTCTTGCCAAGCCACTATTTGGACCCTTAAATGATAGCGATGGTGTTTTACAGTGGGCTAATGTACTGGGTACTCTCACTCCGAGTTGAGGATAACTACTTCAGAAAATGAACATGAGCCCATTGTCGTAATTATTTTATGAATGCAGTCCCCTCTTTTTTTTTCTCAGGGGTTATTTCAACTGTGTTTCCGCTGATACCACAAACTTAGATGTGTTCAGGTTACTTTCCCACTGATCCTCAATAGTGAGTCACCTAAATAGGCTCAACAGTGCACTCGCTTGTTCTGGGCACCGAAGCAACATAAACGCTATCAAGGGAAGAGAACCAGGAAGGAACTCTCCAAGGGAATGAGTTTGGATAGACTTCTGAAAATGGCTGAAGAACATAGACATTTCATTATTCAATCACCATTTCTTCAGTTTGTTAAACTGCCTTTTTTTAAATGTAATCCCCCATGCTAATTGCTCCAGGGCAATGTTTATTATGTTTGAATGCAATTTCAATTCTTCCTTCCAGGTATTGTCTTACATTTTAGGTGTGTAAATGTGTCAAAGGATGGGCCCCCAAATGCTTGTTTTAAGTGGACAAAGGTGATCAGTTGAGACAATAACCAGAAGCGTTATATGCTGCCTAAGACAACACTGAATGTCTCTCTGTAGGTGTGTTGTCAAGCCTTAGCTGGCCTTAAATTGGTGGATATTATGTAAAATTCAGTTGCGTTTCATGCCCCGAAAGAATGTGTTGTTTGTACAGTTAGAATGCACGCATGTCTGTATGTATTGTGTGAATGTTTTATGTATTATCTCAATTTGTGCTTGCATCCTTGCAGTTATTTCCTGTATTGCCTGCCGCCTTTACAATGCGAACAAACCTGCTTCAATAGTTCTACTATGTCTCTTTTCAGGCTGCGAAAACAAATTTCCTTTTGGAGCAAAAAGAAAGTACATTTGGATCATTTGGATCAACTGTACACAAGGTCCTGAGACAATATGTGCTATTTTTTCTACTGTTCTGAGCTGAGTAATTCTGCCATTTTCTCTTTATTACATTTTGTTTATTGTCATTATAATCATGGTCTGCACTTTACAGTTCATTTAAATATTCCTTGGGTTAAGCCACAGTACATTTCTCATGTCTCCTTTTGGAGAGATTCTCATGATTTGGCATATTTTCTGCTATGTGTAAAATATCTGTTTATCTCTTCTTCTTCTTCTTCCTGTCATATCAAGGTTGCTTTCTTGGAATTAATTCATGCTGTGATGAATTGTTTCCTGTGCTGTTGTTGAAAAATATGACACTTTTGTTCATCGAAATGGATCTTCCCTGGCAGAGCGTTCAGTGTGATATTTATTTACTTTATTTCTTTCTGGAGGAATTGTGCTTGTTTTTTTGCAATAATACAAAGATTGATATTCTCTGACTTGCTGATTGGCAGCAGAATACAACATTCCTGTGTTTGTCTGGGTCTGCTGCACTCTTTTGCTCTTGAGGGTGTCTTTTTCATTCATTCATAACATTTTAGTTTTATTAATAGTAAAAATGTTTGATCTTGGCTTACAGGGTTGGGATTGTTTCTACTCTCAGTAATTGGGATTGTTGTAGTATATCACTTAATTCAGACTTTGGCAGGCTTATGGTTGTTCCCATTAATTGTATTGGTATTTATTTTCTCCATAGAGTGGCTGACTGTCATAGAAATCTCAAATACCTTTAATCTCTTCAACCAGTATTGTCCTTAAATTTTATACAAGGATGTTTTCAATTAATGAATTGAGAAAAAGCTATAGACTTCAGCATTTTTACTATGACCTCAGCCGTCTCAGTAACACTTTCATCTCCTTGTCTCCAGGTCGTTCATGACATTGACACCCTGACTGGTGACCTGCAACTGGAGGAGGACGGACTGACAGACAGCTCTAAGACGGACACGCTCAACTCCAGCTCGAGTTCCACCACCACCACTACCACCGCTTCCAGCCTGGAGAAGATGAAGCTCTTCCCTGAGGACTGCATCTTTAGACCACCTGCCCTCATCCACCCAGTCTCCGTCAACCCTCTTGCAGTCCTGACTGTCCTCAAGAAACCCCACCCTCCCCTTCCGCCACCCAGACTCACCCCGCTGAGAGCCGAAGATCACATTAAGAATCTGCCTCATCCGACATTGGTGTTATCAGGGAATCTATCCAAGGCTGCCGGGTCTCTCCTGAGGAACGGTGGGGTTTTTCCACTGAAACCACACAGGGATTTATTCTCTTCTATGCCGTGTTTCATTTCTAATGACAGCGGAATCCCTGAGTCGGGTCTTGTTCCTACATTACCCAGGCCCATGCCTCTTCTCCGCCATGAGAAGAACAAATGCCCCAAGGCCCCTGGCAGGGAGTCTCGGGAGCGAGAACGTGTCCGTTTCAGTGAGAAGGTCCAGTACCACGGCTACTGCCCGGACTGCGACCTTCAATATGATGTAGACGACACAGAACTGCACTTACAGGCTGAGCTGAACGACCTGAGGCTCAGCCCGGTGCACTGCTGCTCTTCCTCCTCCCCTCCTCCTCCTCCTCCTCATGCTGTTCCTCATGAACTGATGTTAGAAAACGGTGGCCTCTCGGTCAGCCACAGTTTCCCGCCAACAGCAAACACACCTCCACCTTGTGTGCCTCCTCACCCACCCTCCCTCAAGCCCCAGAAAACAATCTTACGCAAATCAACCACTACCACGGTTTGACGCCGAACCCCCTTGTTCTGTCTAACTAAAACATTCTTGAATCATTCATAGTGTTTTCTACGTTATGAGCACTTTCTGCTCCTCTCTCTACAATCGAACTTTGGATTATCCAAACAAAGAGAGGATGAGTTGGGGAAAAGGAGAGATAATGTGAGTGGAACAGAGAGAAAGGCATCGCCATGGGTGCCAAGACGTACACAGAGACATCAGGAGAAAGCGGTGAGTGTTTGTGCATGCATTAGTGTTATTGTCAGGAAGAGAAAGGGTGGAAGACTAATTGCATGTGGACACTAACACATATGTGAGTCTATCTGGGCACACGTCTATTTGTTTAATTCCTGTGTATTCATATGCATATGTATTTGTGGGTGCAGGCATATGGATATGCGTGCAGAGCGTGATCGTTGTAGGAAGCAAGCATTGACTGAAATATGTACAGCGACTTTAAACATTTAACAAACTGCTGACAACACTAAAACTAAGTTGGATCTGTGTCTATCTGGAAGCTCTTGGTACTAACGAGTCTCAAACTCAGGAAGTTCTTTCAGAGAGGGCTTCTAATTAATTCATGTCCTTCTGGATGAAACAAGAAAACCCGCTTCCCTCACATTTCACCCAAAGCCCTAAAGATCTTCCCATGCACCGACACCTACATATACACTCCACTAAGTAACTCTCCACAACACACAAGTGTACATCAATAAAGGCTATTAAAGGATGCCCCATTACATTAAAGTCATTGCCGACAGGTAGTGGCATTTATACCTCTACACTGGCCTGCCAAGATGAACAGTTAGCGCTGACAAATAGACAAGTAAGGTCATCCTTTATCACCTCTTGTCTCTCCAATTCCCATGTTGCTGACGCGTCAGAATGGACAAAAGTCTGGCGTGGTGGGCTGGTGAAGTGTAAAATGACAAAACGGCCATTTTTATTTGTGTCTAGTGATAGCTTTATGGCAATTTTTAATTAAAAGAAAATCTTATATATCATTGCCTAATATAAATTCATGTTTAGCAACCTAACTTTGATTCGTGTTGACCCCCGCTATCAGTCACTGTGACATCTTTGGGACTACGTGGACAGTAATCTAATCAATTCTGCTCCTGAGTAGAGAGAATCATGCAGAAAGATGCCGGCCTTTATTTCCTCAAGGGAATATAAATCAGCGGTGATATCACCATCGCAGTCTATATATTAGCCATGTGTTCTCCACTTTATTAGTGTTACGGACTAGTCGGGTCTATGGAGATTTAAGCAGAAGTAAGAGCTCAAAAGGGCTAAAACCAGTAGCCTCATTCACAGAATCTCTGATAGCAAACAATAAAAATGGTATTGCTACATCCCAGTCAGTTGCGTAACTAACACAGTAGGTTTTAATCCTAGATTTTAAAGTCTGATGGTACCTCTCGATTGCACCCTGGGACTGGGGATGATAAGCAGATGACATGATTTGTTTGACTCCAAGCTCATGCATCACTTCCTGAAATACACCAGAAGTAAAGTTGGACCCACGATCATGTTGGACCTCTAATGGTAAACCTACTCTAGAAAAGAAATGCAGCAGAGCTTCCACTACGACCTTGGTCTTGATTGATCTCAACGGCACAGCCTCCGGAAATCTGGTTGAAACATCCATAATGGTAAGAAGATACTCATTCCCTTTCTTAGTTTTCGGCAAAGGGCCGACACAATCAATCAGAACCCGAGAGAAAGGCTCCTCCATGACAGGCAGAGGGCAGAGAGGAGCAACTGGGATTGTCTGGTTGGGCTTGCCCACAACCTGGCAAGCATGACAGCTACGACAATACGACACCACATCTTTATGCATCTTAGACCAGTAAAAATGTCTACTGACTTTCTCTTGAGTTTTACGGATGCCCAAATGACCAGCCATGGATACCTCGTGAGCCAAACGAAGGACTTCCCTTCTGAAACTCTCAGGTAACACAATTTGAGTCATCACAGTCCACAGCTCATCAGCAGGACGATCACGAGGTCGCCATTTTCTCAACAAGACGCCATCTTGGAGAAAGTAACCTTCAGCTACATCCTTCATATCCTCAGCACTAGCAGCTGTCTGTCTTAAAGGAGCTACAGAGGGATCCTTTTCCTGCTCTGATATGAGGACTTCCCGAGAAAACTCGGAGCAAGGAGACACCTCTGCCAGCAAAGAAAGTATCAGCTAAACCACCAGATACTTCATCTTGCTCATTAGCATTCCCCTGTATAGCAGTACGAGCCTGAGAACGAGTCACCACACACGCTGTAAACACCTCAGGATGCTCTCTCTCCAAAGCTACGGTCTCAGGGGCCTCACAAGGTTCCTCACTCACAACAGGTGTTACACAAACTTGAGTACCAGCTAAATCATTGCCTAATACAAAGGACACGCCTTCAATTGGCAAGGAGAGGACGACACCCACCACTACTGGCCCATTCACAATATTAGATGTTAGAAATATTTTGTGCAGACGAACACTCACAAAACCACCTCCAACTCCCTTCACAGGTGTGGAAGCTTTTAAATAGGAAGCAGAC
This sequence comes from Eutrigla gurnardus, assembly GCF_963514095.1. Lineage (NCBI taxonomy): Eukaryota > Metazoa > Chordata > Actinopteri > Perciformes > Triglidae > Eutrigla > Eutrigla gurnardus. The sequence continues at coordinate 12,755,342 of NC_139936.1, read as the reverse complement.
GGTAGGTCTATGACACCTTGAACCATTAAGGACTGCGTAGCTCCTGTGTCCCTCAGGATGGATATTGGGACCATTTCACCATGGGGTACACCCGAAACCGCTCCTTTTGACACAAAACCTTCAAACCCTTTTGCTACCTGGCAAGATGGCAGATTCTGGCTGTCCACTTCACAGGGACTGATCTGAGTCTGAGCACTAATCAAGCCCACAATTTTCCCTCCTCCACTATTCCTCTTGAGATTGGGACAACTGGACTTAATATGGCCTGGCTTCCTGCAGTAGTGACAGATGACCTCACTTCTGGGAAAGTATGGTTTCTCATACCTTTTCCCAGGCACTGGAGACTGGGCAGAGGTGGGAGCATATTTTTGCATAACAGCTTCTGTTGGCCTGTCAAATGCAGCTTGCTTCCTATCCTGTCTGCTAAATCTTCCTTTCCAAGGTGACTCTCTGTGGATCAACTCATAAGAATCTGCCGCCATAGCAGCTTTTCTTAAATCAGTAATGCCCAACTCATTTAGATGTATTTCCATGTGCCGGGGTACACTGATTTTAAACTGCTCCACCAGCATAAGTTGCCGCAACTCTTGGAAATTGTGAGTTTTAGTGCTGGCCAACCACCTATCAAACACAGCCTCCTGTTGCCTAGCCAAATCGAGGAAAGTCTCACTTGACTTGCACTGCAGAGACCTGAATTTCTGTCTGTAGGCTTCTGGTACCACCTCATAGGCTGTCAAAATCACTCTCCTCACAGTGTCATAGTCTCTGCTGTCAGAAGCATCTAAAGCTGCATAAGCTTCCTGAGCTTTTCCTTCAAGCACACTCTGGATAAGCAGCGTCCACTTGTCCTCGGGCCAGTCTAGCTCTCGGGCAATTTTCTCAAAAGAGTCAAAAAAAAAAGAGTTCACATCACCCCGATTAAACTTAGGCATGAGCCTCAAACAGCCGGAAACATCAAATCGAGCTTCATGTTTACGTTGTAAAGCAGTGTTGTTCACTTTAAGTTTTTCCTGCTCCAAAGCCAGCTTTGCTCACTCAAGCTTCTGCTCTCGTTCTCTTGCTGCCACTCTAGCCAATTCAAGCTGAAAAGTGCGCTCGTTCTCTCTCTCCCTCTCTTTTTCCTGCACAGGGTCATGCAAACGCAACACTGAAATGAGAGTCTCCACAATTTCTGGCTTTTTAACATCTGAACTAACCTCTACCTCACAATATTGAGCAACTGCGAGCAAATCTTCCTTTTTAAGCTTACGCAACTCACTGCGTCCAAAGTCACTCTCACAAAACACTTCCGCCTTGAAAGTTGTCATGGTTACCGCTTCCAAACACTCACCAAAGTAGGCTAACGCAAAAGAGACACGCTCTCACCAATTACCCTTCAGGTAACTAATACAAAATAGCCATACCAACTTGTAGCGAGCAAAAATGAGACAGCTGGTAGCTCACTTAATTACCGGGACCAGATACAAACACGAACCGCACACCGAGCGTCCACGAACCACAAACCGATACACTTCAGTACCCACCGGAAACACCAGCCACAACGAGCCGAAGCTATCCGCCAAACCAACTCGTTACCATCAACCTTTAACCATATACCCTGGTTTTTGTTAACCTAAACGCACACAGTAAATGCTATAACTTAGCTTAGTTTTGCATACACACACAAACATCCGTTTTAAAACGAGAAGGCGACACCGTGCAGCTACTCTGCCCGTAGCCGTATGTCCGTGGCCTGCCGCTAAACATAGCAACATACAGCTTTTAACGAGCTGAATACAACTCAGTCGTGCCTCTTCTCGCAAACAGGATGCCTGGGTGTAACTCTCTAACTTCAAAGAGGATACCGGACGAGCCCCCAAATATGTTACGGACTAGTCGGGTCTATGGAGATTTAAGCAGAAGTAACATGATGCTAGTCCTAACCTGGAGTGCGTGAGAAGGAGAAAGACCTTGGGAAAGAAGCAGAGCGGAGATGGACTGGTTTTCACCTAGAGAGGAGTGTGGAGGTGGGTCGGCCTACCGGAGGTAGCTGGTCTTCCAGGACGACACCACCGCCAGCTCAGACCTGTGCTCTCTCAGGAGCGGCGAGCTTCGTCTTTGGTTTTCAGTTCAGAGTTTTTAAAAGAATGATGGTGGATGGGTCTTCGTGCACCAGACTGGTTCTCAAGAGGCTCAGGTGCGTCTCGTCTTCGGACTCTCGTCCCCTGCTGCGTGGCGCTCACTCAAGCCACCACTCAGCCCCCCCCCGCTTAACCACACCTCTTAGATCTCTCATGAAAACAAGTCCATTAATTCGTGAAAACAGAGGGAAAAGAAAAGAAAGAAATGGAGGAGCTACAATCCCTCTACTCCTAACAATTAGCCTCTATGAAGCAATATATTAATATTTAATGAAGTTTACATTCCCTGCGTGTGCATTTGAAGTTTAAAATACGTCTGAAATCATTTTCAAATCCGGCGTCATTGAATCATTAAGAATGTCTGTGCACACGTCTTTGTGTGCATAGGTGTGTGTAAGAACACATGTCAGTTGAGAAGACTTGGAGAGACAGCATACCCTGGAGTTAGATGGGAATAGTAACACTTCCTCCCAGCGATGCCCTTAATTAGCTGGATTAGACTACAGGAGATAACAGTGCTGCCTCAGACAGCCTTTGTACCAACATTAACTTAAAAAAAAAGCTCTGAACTGCTGCTGCACATATTTTTATGATGAACAGATAGAAGGGGAGCAAGCTATAAGCAAGTTAGGAAAGGGACAGAAATGTAAAGCTGTTTTCGGGGGAGTTTTGGGTGCTTATCGGGGACGGAATGTAACAAACACTAATACATTTAATGTATATACAAATATTGCGTGTGTGTTTGTGTGTGTGTGTTAGGGTTGTGTGGGTGGGAAGCCTGGAGGTTAAGACTGAGAAAATCAGGGAATGAAAGCATACGCTCATGATGAGTAAATCCAATACATGACCTAGCTGGCCCTCAAATCTCAAATCAGTTTCTGTATTAGGGATCAGTGGATATTCAGCCATGAGAAAAATGAGAGTGAGAGATTGGGGGGGTGGGAGAGGGAGATGGTAAAAGAAAAACCGTAATGTAAAAGTAATCCAGTGGAGGCTGATGCCGTTTTGGCTGTGTTGTGGTTGCTACTATGCAGAACGCATGAATGTAATCACCTCTTTGTCCTCGTCTGCATCCGAGTTTCTAGCTCTTTAAAAAGAAACTTTTTAATCAAAATTATTAGAGCAAAAAAGACCTTTCTGATGGGCACAGGATTCAACTCAAAGATGAGTTGTTTGAAAGGTTTTGACAACAAATGTTGATGTTTGTGAACTTGACTTAATTAAATATGAAGGCCATTACGTGACACAAATCAGTATAACATTTACCAGCCACCTCAAATATTTGTGGAGAAGGTGGAGTGACAGAAAGACCCTATAGGGTGCCACAGGGTGCTACATCAATCGGGAAGTTGGAGAAACTATTTGGACATTTGTGCACTGCTGGCTGACATTTTTTAATACACCCATGGCTTGTTATCAGATTGTTCTTGTAATACAGAAGCCAGCGCTCCTCTGACGATGGATGTAGGAGTTTTTCACTGTCTTTGTAATGGCTATCTGAGCTCCGGAGCTCCAGGCTTGAGGATGAAGTTGTAATGGGCAGAGAGGAGGTGGATCTTCACCGCCTCCATGTTGAGTCAGGACTGACTCAACTACACTGACCTACTCCCTACAGCTCACAGTTCTAGTTCATAGCCCACCTCTCTCTCTCTCTCTCTCTCTCTCTCTCTCTCTCTCTCTCTTTCTATCCCTCTCTCTCTCTCTCTATCTTCCTTTCTGTCTTCCTCTCCCCTTGGATGATGCTACACTCCCACTCAGCAGCAGCTGTATGCTCTCTCTGCGCACATGTATCACTATGTATGTGGGCATGGTATCTATTATGAAAACATATCTGACACTTTGCATAGCAAACACCTTTGGCCGAATTTCCATTTTAAATCAAAAAGTTCACTAAATGCCTTTAGAGTTGCTGTAGCCTCTGCATCCTTCACTTCTTACCTTTGAATTATAAACGTGTTAGGGATGAAAAAATCTACTGCTGTCATACATCTGTAGCTCCTCCATTTCAAGATTGTGTGTTTTTGACTTCAACCACAAATCCTTCTGATATCACCAGTGCGATAATCCGCTTCCATGATTAATATTAAATCTCATAGATGTGAATGGCTAGATTGCAGTTACATTTCTAAATGTAAACCTGTGAGCCGTATGTGCACTTATTCTTCTTGTCACTAGATTGTCTTCATCCCATGTTCCAACCTGGCAAGTGCACAGTGTGCAATAAAACCCGACAAATGTGTCAGAGTGAGACAGTGAATATTAATTAGTTGTTGTTTCCCTGTCTGATTGTTGGTGGTGATAGTCTGCCAAGAGACACCGTTTTCTATTTCCTCATCCCCATTCTGCATGCATCATTTACTTCTGTTTCCCTCAATAGACTATAGTTTTATTATGATCATTGGAAATGAAAATGTTATGAGGGAAGCATTAAACAAGTGAACGCTGAATAATTGTAGTGGCGATGGTGATGATCTGTGATGGAGATTCTATAATGCAAAGTTAATTAGAATACAAAATAGGCATGACCTACATTGCCAAACATCAGAGCATTGAAAAGTAAATCTGGTGCACATCGGGCATGGATACTCGCTTCTTCTTTTTCATCTGTGACTCAGATAAAGTCATGACGTGGGGCATCTGAGTCGGCTTATGTACGTGTGTGTGTGTGTCCTGGTCAGAATGTGTGTGTGCACACTCATATGCATACATTTTAATGCTAAAGAGATGCTTGTGCTTGTGCTAAAATGTGCAAAAAGGCATGCATGAGTCCATGCAGCCATGTGTGTGAGAAAGAGTCAAAGGGCTTGAGATGGTTCAGTGAAACTTAGAAAGCTCTGCGGTTGAAGCAAACTTAATGTGATGAATTCACGCTGCTTTGGAGATTGTTAAAAGTTAGAGGCATCAGCTGCACCTTACCCCAGAGAAGGTACACACTATCTCAACAACTGGATCGGATTTTTGAGAGCCGCAATGGTCCAGATGGGGTCCCTTGCTCATTGAACCACTCCAGACATGACTAAGAAACACTGAAAAAATGGCAGCTATTTAAGGAAAGACAGGAGGCTGGGCAATTCTTTTTTTCTTTTCGTGAAGGGGAAAGCTTTTTAATCCATAGGAAAATGTACCAGACGTTTCAGCCATAATAACTTTGATGACTGTGTGTGTGTGTGTGTGTGGGATACCTTGGTAAATTTTCATTTTGCTCTCTGTAGAAAGACTGTTGTTGCTGTAACTGTTCTGTCACGCTGCTCTCCTCTGTGCAGCCAAATATTCAAAGTAATGCGTTTCTTCTTTTTCCTCTGCAGGGCCCACTGAGATACTTGAGAAACAAGTGGAAGCTTGTTTCATATGCGGATCATCCCTGGTTGATCAGGGCGAGAGGAGCCAGAGCTGAGGCCGAGCATCAACTTTTCTTTTTTCTTTTTTTCCTACATAAATCACAAATTACTCTTAATCACCAGGAGATCATGTAGTAAATTCATACTTCTATTGTTGAACAATGAAGAAACATCCCGGCACAGTTGTGTCAGGGCAATGTTACTGTGAAACTGGGGGGAATAGAAAGGGGCAGTCACTGTATGTTCGTCTATAGATGAAGTTAGAGTTGTGGGGGTTGATATATTTGATACATAGAAATAGTTGAATTAAAGATTAGAATGCTGCTGAAACCCTATCATCAAAAGTTAAGAGGCAAGTTTAGATGGAGAGGTGCAACATGTGGTGAAACGATGTCAGCCTGTATTTGATTGATGTCTACACAGACTTTTAGTCGGTGCATACTCAGATGGAAATCAATAACTCCACTTAACCAATGGAATTTGCCTTCAAAGAATTGTAATTGTTTGTGTCTGGAGAGCCCGACGGGTCTGCCTGTGAGCAAAACACTGCTGGACTGCAGACAAGGAGAAAATTATATCATATCAGCATGTGCCATATGCTCAGTCATAGTGTATTTTTGTAAAGGTTTGAAATGAATGAAGATATGGTCACAGATCTGTGTCCAGACATTATGTTCATTGTACATTGAAATCTATGTGCTTAACTGGTGCCATGCAAACTACGTTCTCCACAATAACATGCAGAAAAACAGTATAGTGCCATATTTACAGCTTTAAAGGATCGTTGAAGAAGTAATAATTTGCATCAAATTTTCTTTGTATACAAATATACATGTAAATGTTTGATATCTTTATATTACAGGCATTTTTCTATAGAGACTTTAACCTTTAAAGAGATGATATTTTTGATATTGTGTTGGATGACTGAAGAGGTATTTTGACGAAAGCTGACATTCCCTTGAGTTACGTGTTTTACAGCAGGATGAGTTATTTACCAACAAGAGAGTGTTGGTATGGATGAAAAACAAGTGCTTCAGCAATCCCACTTCAAGAAACTTTACAGAACGGGCTGTATTGTGAGAACGAAAATGTAAGGTGGAAAATATTAATGGCGTAAACCAAATACTAGTTGTGCTTTATCAGACATGGAGGCATGGGGCTGAATGAAAGCATGACTGACGCTTCACTTTGTCCTGCCGTCACTGTGTTTTTCTATGCATTTCTGTGGAGAGGCTGTCTGTTGGTGGGTCCAACATGCAGGGTGCTCTGCTCTCCATAAGAAGTATTCCCTCTGATTTCCTCATATGAAATCCATCAGGTTATTTTTACAGTCACTGTAAAACCTGCCAAATGTCTTTTTTTTTTTTTTATCACATTGCTTAGGCCCACAATTCATTGCTAATTGAATTATTATAATATTATATGTTTATTCAATTGTACTGATTTTTAAAAATAATTGTGCTTTACTAGTACAAACTGAAAAATAAAGAGAAAATTAGTGGGAAGAATAATGGGAAGAATAGGTGAGCACATTTAAATAGGCAATTTTTGATCAATAAAACCATGGGAAATGTGCACTGGAGAGCAGCAACGCAGCCCTCCATATTCAGACTGGAGGCACCCCACCAAACTCCACCGCTTTGTTGTCACTGGACACAGAGACTGAATTCATGAACAAACTTCAATCAGGAACCAGTTTTAAAGATGATCTGAAGTTATCATAAAGCTGTCAGTGTTATTTTGCTGTGCGTGTCCACAAAACTGTTGGAAGATAACTTGTGAAAGTAAACACTTTACACTTAATGTCAGTGTGTCTGTGTATTTTATGGACTGAACAATAACTTCAAGTGCAGAAATTGTTGATTTTATGTCTGTATTCTTTAGTATAAACTGTGCCCTTATGAACGTTTAAAATGTGTCAAGACTATGTGAACTGGGAGTCAAAATGGGGGAAATTGAAAAGCTAAAAAAGTTTTTAAAAAATGAGTGTGAGCAAACATCACAAAGAGAAATATGTTGAATGACACCAGCAGCTCCATCAGTTAATTGAAGATTAGTGTGATGAGATAGCGGACTGGCAGTGCTAAAGGCCATTGGCTGCCTCTAGAAGATATTCTGATTAATTAATCGTGGTTTGTCATGGTCATGCACATGGGCCAAAGGCAGCAGCTCAATGCCTTAAAAATGAAAGACGGGATCACAGCAGCAGGAGAGTGATGGGACCATCATTAAAATCTGTTGGAAAAAATGTGCACGGGAAACATACCTATTTAAATTCCCTGCCTTTTTGCTATTGAGCAAAGCACCCAACTCCAAATGAAATGCTTGTGGAAGATATGGTTGCATGGGGCAGCCTATTAAAGAACTGTGAATGGAGAACAAGTCATTTCTAAAGTAAAGGTTCAATGGTTTTACTGCATTACCAGCGAACGAGATTGAGGAAATAGGAGCCAAAGGCCCACCGGGCACAGACAATTGCATTGTGCAAGTCTTGCTGTGGTATTTTGCAGGTAACTTTAACTCTAAAGTTATGATGTTGCTTGGAACATTTGTATTCATGTCAGACATAAAGAGAGGCTGTCTATATCCTCTATAAACCTTGAGTTGCTCCTCAGGCGCTTAAGAAGCCCACTGCTCCTAAAATGCTTGGGATGGGTTAAATGCAAAGGTCAAATTTGGTGCATATGTTCCTTTTACTGTACCTGGAGTATGTATGAAAATGCACGTAAATAAAATCAATATCAATATCCTGACAGACTTAGCTGCCCCCTGACTCTTTGGGCAACTGGGCCTGTCAGGTATACGCCCATTCAATAACCCATCCATGAGGAAATATCAAGGAGACCAAACAATTTTGTCGATTTAAATCTGTTCAAGGCCTCATTTTATTTCAGTAATGGAATGTAACTCAAGCTACTCAAGCTTCTACAGCAAGTAAAACGTAATAAAACTGTTATTTTTTTTAGCATTATTGACTTGATTAAGTGAAAAATAATCAGTTAACAATGACATACCGTAAGACAAAGAAAAGCACTTCATGATGACCGACTATCAACTATTACTCAAAAAAATATCCCAATGCCTGTTTGATGCAAGGTGTGCTGTGTTCCGATCCTATATAAATAACCATAATTAATCAGTGTCTAAAATAATATATGAAGAAAACAATAGTCGAACGTATAATAATAAATGTTCAATGTCAAAATGACGGAATCAGACATTCAATTGATGCAGAATCGTTCCCACAATGTTTGTAATATTCTATTAAATCGTTAGTTAAACATTGTAGTCCGCATAGTCTTCGCCAGAAGAAAGTCCATACGTGTTTCTACACGGCAGATGCCCAAATATGTGCTTTCCAAGGGCAACGACGAGGTGCGCATGTTTTGTGACATTGCTCATCCGGATTACGAGCGTTTCACCAGCGCTACGCGAAAGCTCTAATGACCGCCCGCCCAGTCGAGCCCGCCGCGTACAACGCAAAGTATAAACCCATCTGCTGGTCACGTGACTAGGAAGAAAAGGGAAAGAAAGTGGGAAGAGAGGTAAAGAAGGGAAACAAATGCCGAACGGGGTGAATATCTGCCTTCCAAGAAGAGGCGTCTTGACCGGCAGGTAAACGCATAGCCAGTCAACACAACACTGTCATGAATGGTCGATTTACAACTGTACGTGCTTGCTAAGCGCCACGCTGAAAATGCTGACGCGAGATGCTCATTTGTATTCACTAAAGTGTGTTAAGCTAGTCGGAAGACTCGGCACAGTGGTGCTCGTTTATAACTGCGTCCCCGCTGAAACGGTTAAATTCGTCCCCATGAACAGCAAAGTGCTGATGTGTCAGACGCTTGTGACCAAAGCCACCCACCGACCAGCAGCGCTCGAGACTGAATCATCCCCCCCCCCCCCCCAAAAAAAAACACGATGATTCTGGCAGAGGTGGAACAACTGCTAATGTTAGCCTGTCGTGTCTGAGACAAACTGGACCTCATACTTGTCTTTTCGGACGGGCGTTTGTGGCGTAAAAGAGGAAAACAGGGCAGTGTGACGCCGTTTTTGTTGTTGTCTTTTTCCAGTCTTCGTGTTTGGGAAGCGAGAAAGACGATACGATGGAGACGTGTTAAATGATTAGCTCAAGAGGTGTGAGGACAGCGGTGGATGTCGGCTGGATATGAGACAAACGCGTAAGTAAAACGTACTTTATATGCGTAGCTTCTACGCTGCGTTTCCCAGTGCTTACCACAATAACAACGCCAAAAATGCAGAAGCCTAAACGAGGCGATGAAGTTACACCAGTGTCCAGCCTTAACAGATTATAACCGGATTAGTTATTGTTTACACAGAGGAACGCTCTGTGCTATGAGTCTACATTCCCAGTGGGCTAAAAGTCTAATCTGTGTTTCTTCTATACCACACTATAGTTTTACTGTGGCAGCAGAAAACCCCATAAAGGCTGTCTGTGCACCAATAGTGTGACAGGTAAAACACAAGTGAGACAACAGTGTTTGCACTGCCATGAGGACTGGTAGGGTGACTCAGTTTGAAGGAGACCAGTGAAGTAAAACACAGAATCAATCTCTTTTTAGACCTCTTAAAGCAGAAAGATGTACTATGAAGCAAAAATCTGCTGGTGCGTGACTCACTTGAGCATGGAATAATCTCTTGAACCGTGGGGATGATCTCTGTCTTTACGATGTTCTTTAGGTGAATAAAGAATCTACTGAGGAAAAGGGGCGGGGGTGGGGAGAGAAGATGAAGCTGAACGAACGCAGCGTGGCGCACTACGCCACCTGTGACACGCCGCCGGACAAGACGGGCTTCCTGTTCAAAAAGGGCGAGCGCAACACAGCATATCACCGCCGCTGGTTCGTGCTGAAGGGGAACATGCTCTTCTACTTTGAGGAGCGCGACAGCCGAGAGCCCATCGGTGTCATCGTCCTCGAAGGATGCACCGTGGAGCTGTGCGTGTCAGCTGAGGAGTTCGCCTTCGCCGTCAAGTTCGACTGTGCCAAAGCGCGCGTGTACAAGATGGCTGCTGAGAACCAAGCAGCCATGGAGTCGTGGGTGAAAGCGTTATCCAGGGCCAGCTTTGACTACATGAGGCTGGTGGTGAAGGAGTTAGAGAGGCAGTTGGAGGAGATCCAGGAGGCAGCAGTTGGTGGCTGTGTGGGTGCTGGAGTTGGAGGCCTGCAGGTCAGACCCAAGCCCTCCAGGCGAAACCAGGTGGCACGGTCCAGGTCTGGCGCATCCTCCTCTTCCTCGTCTTCATCTTCCTTATCCTCGTCATCCAGTGCCCCTACCATGGCAGGCCCCTTCTCTGCCCACAAGAGCCTCCAGGATGAGATGCAGCACTTCTCCGATTGTTCCAAGGAGAATGGAGTTGCATGGACGAAACTACCGGTTGCCTCGGCTAACGGGTTTGTGGAAGGCGCGTCCTGTGTGGCCTGGGAATCCTGCGCAGATTCTGGGAGTAACGCTGTGATTGTTCATGGAGCTGATGGGGTAAGGGCTCCACCAGTGCCACCCAGGAGAAGGGGAGCATCCTTGGAAAGCCCCGTCTCCCCTGGCACTGTCTGCTTCTCTAAACTCCACGACTGGTACGGCAGAGAGGTGGAGGAGCTGAGAGTACAGTGGCTGCAGAGCCAATAAATTAATGGAGGTGGATTATCTCCTTTTCCACTGTTTTATCATTCCTCTCTCATCATTCTGCATTCTTGACCCAAAAGATAAAAAACCCAAAAGACAAAAAACGGAGACTTGTTTGCAAATTGCAGTCTTTGGACTAATAAAAAAAATAAAAATGGTTTGATTCCAGATCTTGTCTGGCACAGGAGAATCAATCTGTCTTAAACATTATTATGATCCATTGCACAATCCAAGACATTTGAAAAAAAAAAAATATATATGCTTTTTTCCACAGTTTTGAGTGTAATGCTAAGGAAAATTCATGTTATGGGCACAATTTAAAATTGAAATCATTCATCATTTCTAACAAGATGAACAGTTTGGCCTTGTAGTACATGCAATTCATAAAAATACACTGTTCTGTTATTATATTGCCAATGTTCAAGATTTCTTCTGCTATTCTAGCTTTCAAATATGTGCCATTGTTTTGGAGTCAATTTTCTTTAAAGCTGTAGCAATTTTGATCAATCCCTTGTTCCTACTGTACAGGTATACAGGTATATACATGCAAATTGTGGTGCTAGGCATCTGAAGAATACCAAAAAACAACAAGTAACTGCTAAAATCACCACATACAAGTCTTTTTCTGGTCCCAGCGCTGGATTTCGAGGGTGTTTTTGTTGCAAAGGAAATACAGAAGCCCATATAAATGACGATCTAAAGACATTGCACAAACAAATCCACATGTTATAGGGACACATTGTCCACAGCGTTAAACGGCGAATGTAACAGAAAATCCTGCAGCTGTATAATTGATGATAAAATAAAGAAACAGTCGGGTGTACCGTTAAGAAAAATATTACAATCTAATGACGAGGACAATTAACAGCTTTCAACGTAAAAAAAAAAAATTACTTCAAAGTTCATGTAAACCTGGGCTTAGAAGTTGTGGAAAACTAGTCCACATTCTCCTGCATATCCCCAGCGGGGGACATCTCTCCCCAGGGGCCTTGTGGTTGTTAAGACCAGAGCATCCTCTTCACAGTCTCTGGGGACCATGGTGGGAGCTGGATGTCTCGCTCAGAGCAGCACACTGGTATTTTTAGCTCTTGTTAGCTCGCGGCCAGATGATGCTGTGTCATAAGAGTGCTTGTCACTTAGTTCCCTTTTGACTCTGATTGTTTATCCTTGTACTTACAGGGCTGTAACATTACTGCACCGTCGTCTGCAACAGCTGATTAACGTGAATTTTACTGAATGAGTGTCACTTTTAGAGGCCTATAATCTACATGAACATCTAACCTCTCGGTTATATAAGTATGTAACTATTCCATGTTGGAAAGTAACACCAGCAGGCAGAACAGGCCTTCTTAAAAAATGATTGCTCGTACGGTGTATTTCTATATCCAATCACATAGCTGTTAACATTTTTGTTTTTTATGTGCCTTATGTTATCTTTATAACTCTGTTTCACTTGCAGCCATGACCGTAGGACTGCAGTGATGACATGGTTACTGCTCTTTTGTTTGTTTCTTACTTCCTTACTTGTGACAATGGCACTATTCTTTCTGTCAGCATCATTGCACAGCAATACCATTACTGTTATACAATTGGCTTGTACAGAAACAACTGTGGGAAGCAGTGGTTCGGTGTGTATTATGTGGGGTTTTTTTAAGGGCAGCATTGAAGCAGAATGCTTTCAATATGTATTACCTAGAATTATTGTTGCTGTGCTGTTTTTATTTACTCTGAAAAAGCATTACTGTAACGGATGATAATAGTCTGGGGTTTCTAACAATAATATTTAAAGATATGTGAATGTCTCAAATTAACCATATGAATGATAATCAAGAGTGCCAAATGAGGAATGCAACCTAAATGCACAATTCTCAAATTTTAAGGGATTTTTCCTCAATTGTCTACCGTAATTGTAGTAGAAATTTTCTGTCACAGTACACAAAATTACTATTATTTTCAATGACCAATAATATTTAACACATTGTCTTGATATGGTACCCTGAAAAGAGTTTTGTTTACTGAAGCAGTTGCTGTAAACCAATTAATAAACAATATTAACATGTTATGTTGTGAACAATTTTCTGTGATCTTGAAATTGGCTGAGCTGGGTATTTGAGTTTAGTTTTCTTTATAATGAAGTCGCAACAAGACAGTTGTAGCTTTTCTTGCTACTAGAGAAAAACAGCATTAGGTCGCACATTAAAAGCAGATCTAAAAAGGTGAGTTTTATCACCAATCTATAGATTGGTGCCAGCTCTGCTTTGTTATAAGTAAAAGTTCTGCATTTAAAGTCTTACCTAAGAGTGTTATTATCAGAATATACTTAAATGATGAATGAAGACTTATGAAGAATAGCCTGTTTCAAAATGGCAAAAAAAAACATGATTCTTTTTTCAGGTGCTTATGTACTAAAGAAAACATTCTTATTAATATAATATTCTATTTCTGCCAATAGATGCACCTAAATGCCATACACTGTTCCTTTAAGAGTGGTACTTGTGGAAACGTAACTACATTCCACCACTGATGATGGGTCTCCTGTCTTTATGTAGGGCCTCATGAAACCACACACATTCTTGATGCTATTCAGCCCAAGTCTCACTAGGTGGCACTGTGCAAAAACTTTAAACTATAGTCTTAAACATTTTACTTCTAATTAAATCAAATGAGTGCTTTAAAACTGCCAGGACGGGTGAACTGTCTAGTGACATCAACCAGCAGGACTTAAAAATACATGTTGAAACGTGTTTTAATTTCCCCTGTCCTTCTTATGTGGTAAGCAATTAAAAGGGCAACAGAAGATGAATGTGATGCTTTAGGTCGCCTTCTTGCAGTATAGGGAGGGGAGTGTGGTGTACTGCGTTGCACCACCTGAGTTTGCGTCAATAAAAAATATTTAAAAAATACTTAATTACTTAATTTATTCTGTTAAGTGCCATCAGTATAAGGTGCTGTAGTAAAATTAGTTGAAGCTACAGCATACAAATTATGTAGGATATGAAGCCTGACATCCGCAAATTACAGCTTGCAAGTCAAATGTACAGTATGAATTTTTCATAAAGTCTGAAGAGTTTCTTGCACATATTGCTCTGTACTTGACCAGAGGGCTACTGACTACAGCATGAAACTTCACAGAACAGGGGAGATACTTCCTGTCCGGTAGTTTCAACATTAAAGTAAAGTCAGTATAACGCAATACAACTCTCTTTTATATAATATAATATAATATAATATATATAATTATTCCGTTACAGCAATCAGTTATATATCTAAACAATTTACATATCGCACACTATATACATATCTAAAAAATAGGCAATCTAAAAAATACATTAGCATACTATATGTATACCAGACTGCACCAACTGCAGTATAAAATAGAAAACTAGCATAGACGTAGACATACACTAGGCAGAGTGCAATTTGCTGCTGTTGCTTGTTCGATAAAAAATAGGTATTGCGATGAAAACAATGCAAATTCGCCATGTACATGTCAAAGGAGGTCAGAATTTGGCGAAATTAACTATGTTTTTCTACATTTTACTTCACAGCCCTATGCTACTTGAAGTACACTAACTACAGTTTTATCCATGTAACATTGTGAATGCTGGAATTTAACTTTTCTCTGATTATCTTTTTAAATTGTCGCATTGCTTATACCTACTTTTGCTTAAATAAATATATCTAAATACTTTCTCCACCAGGGGTCGTTTGTGCACATGGGGCCGGGCTCCCTTGTGGGTTAATCCGGCCTGGGTTGCTTTTTTGTTCTTAAACGCAAGCAAACAGGCGCCTCTTATTTTGTCACAGCCGGAAGTAGCGTCGTGAATTTCCTCCGTCTCGACACCACCTTGACGCAGCTGGACCGCGGCACATTTTTTTTGACAGCGGAAACGAGGAGTCGCCACTTTTTTTTCCTCCGCGTCAAATTCGTGCCTGAAAGTTTTCTTTCCTCTTTTTTGTTGTTGTTTTTTTGTTGCCGAGGAACTGTCGAGCGCGGCCACAATGAGAAAGAAAGCGACGGACTTTTTAACATGCAGCTCTTCCTCCGATGTCCAGTTCACTGTTGCTCCTCGACGACGTCGTTTTGAGTTACTTTAGATGCTTCTCGACACATTTCCGTTATGCGAAGTCCAACTTGTTGGTTAGTCGTCGTGCTGTGGTGGGTGCCCATCCGAGATAACGGAGAATGTGAGTACGACTTTTATTACCTTCCCTTCTCAAAGTGCCTGTACTCATCACCAAACTCTCAACCGCATGTGGGATAATCCCAATTCAAAGTGTGTACCAGTAATGTGGACATATTTAGTTTCCGTCCAAATAGATACTTTTTCTTCTTCTCTCATAATCGACGAAAAGAAATGTGCTCAGTTGGAATTTAAAGGGCTCTGCCTTTCTTCTGGCTCGGGGCCGTTGCTGGTAGCGCAGACTTTTAGGGCAAAACAATGGAAAAGTTAAATTTTCTATTAAAAATGGAGTCATATACCGCCGAGCATTATTTTCTGCATTTGAGCTGCTCAGGGTCACATCAACAGGGATAGTTTGCACAAAAGATGTAGGAAATGCGTGCTTTTCCCTAACTAAGTAGTAGATTATGTGTTTGTGTTTGTGTGTGTGTGTGAGAGAAACTTCCTTTGACA
Source organism: Eutrigla gurnardus (assembly GCF_963514095.1). Classification (NCBI taxonomy): domain Eukaryota; kingdom Metazoa; phylum Chordata; class Actinopteri; order Perciformes; family Triglidae; genus Eutrigla; species Eutrigla gurnardus. The sequence continues at coordinate 12,739,604 of NC_139936.1, read as the reverse complement.
TTTTCGATATTATTTTCGACAAATATATTCGCGGTGGTCTCCATGGTGATGTCGCCGTGCAACTAATCGTGACTACGCTGTATGGTACGCGGCAATAAGCCGGACATTTTAAAATCTGTACATCTATTTTTATCAATAACCGGAACATTGATGGCTTGCACTTCGTTGTTGTGTGTGTGGCGCAGACGTTAGTTTGTTGCTCGTGTGCGCGTGCTCGGGTCAGTGGTCACAGGATGGAGAAGAAGAATGAGCGGGAGGGGGGGGGGGGGGGGGGGGGGGGCAGATACTTAGTTTCACAATCCAGTGTTGGGTAGCAGTAAATCAAAACAAAACAGTAATTTCAGTGTGTGTTTTGGTGTTTTGGATGGGATTTACCTCTGTGTGTGTGTGTGTGTGTGTGTGTGTGTGTGTGTGTGTGTGTGTGTGTGTGTAATTACAGGTTTGTGTACAGGAGGATATGCCTTCAAAGTAAAAGACCCCCCCCCCCCCCTCTCTGTGTTAGGTTAGACCTTTTTTTAGACAACAGGTGTGAAGTCGTGGCAAAATCTTCTGACCAAAATAGTAATTGAACAGTTATAGGAGGACCGACAAGTAATAAAATGAAACTCTTTGAATTATTGTGCTTAAATTCTGTTTTTGGGGTGCTTTTAGGTACTCATAGAGCGGTAGCGGTTTATGCCACTTTAGACTTCCACTCCACAACATTTCAGAGAGAAAAAAATATTATAATAATATATCATACTTTTTACTCCACTACATTTACACACAAAAAATATAATCAACACTTAAAATATGATGATTACATTATTTAACATTGTTAACGTTAACGACAGGCAGTGCAAATTAGCAAGAGTACATTTCAAAGTACATTTTGCTGATGATAATTTTGAATGCGTGACTGTTGTATCACTATTTGTACATAAGTAAATCTGGTTACTACTTCCACCAATGCTTTCATATCACAATATCTAAACACAATGTCTCCCAAAGGTCAAAGTTATACTTGGAAGGTCTTCCTCCATCTGCCAGTCTGTTTTCATCACAATCAAACGACAGGACTCAGTTGAACTCGGAGACGGTCAGATGTCTGTCAAATATAATAACTTCAATGCTAGCTGACTCCACTAACATGGTGTCAGCAACAACACACTATCAGTTGTTTGGGCTGCTGTACATACAGTGTTGTACTGTCTATTTGACACCTGGCTGCCTTCTCTCTTTGATTGAACAAGAGCGGAGTTCGATTTATGGTATATGTGTACTGATTCCTGAGATGAATTTTGGGGATTCGGAGCAAACCGCATTAAGCCAAACTAAATTATTGAAGCACTGCTATTGTTTAAATTAGTCAAATTATACTTGGGCAGCCAATTATTAGACTAAAGTAAACCATGCATATTGTGATAAATTACATTGAGTAAAAAGTCAATTGTCAAACTGTTGATGAAATGTTAGGAATGTTTGTTTTATGGCTAATCCAACAAATGAAATACCTGATGACAAATCAAGACAAATCTATATTACCATACACTCTTCTCATTGCCTAAATACGCTGGCAGGAGATATTAAAAGAGATGGCTACCACAGTATAATAATATGACAAATTTACATTGTCTTCATATCATCCACCGTTGCAAATTATTACCAGGTTATTAGTAGCATATTATTAGACCTTTTTAAAAAATGTATATCATCTAAGACGAATGAAAACACATTTTCAGGGTACACATTTACCTTCTGCAGTAATCCCAGACCCTGCTGAGGTCTGCATTCTTGGTGCATTCAGTCATGTAGATGTGACAGTTATCACACTTTGAATCACTGAAGCACAAAAGACAGAAAAAAACATGCCTCCAGGGTGAGGAAGTATCGCCAGCAAGACTGTACAGAATATTTTCCATGGCAGACAGGTTTAAGTATGCCGAACCCCAGACAGTAGGTTGAGCTTCAGTGCAGTTCCAGATGTCTTATTGACATGTACAGTCACAAATATTTCTGATGAATTTCAGAAGTGTGTTTAGTAAACACCATATACTCCCCTGCAGATGTCTTTCAGATAATTTGGTGCCGTCTTCACTTCTCTTTTGCTCTGTATGATATGGACAAAAACATTATGTGCAGCTTAACACAAGTACAGTAAAGCCTACTCACTTTATCGCTTAAAAATAATTTCATGACCACCAGGCCTGATGACCATGTGACTAGGAATCCCCATTTTACATTTTTCAGCACCGAAAAAATCTTGGACTCTCCCTGGAGAGGGGGCTGATGTTTGTTCAACATGATTATAATGACATTTTCTGCAACATGACATGCTTACTTGGTTGGTGATTTTTATGCACCACAGCACAATATTGTCTCGGTTTCTGTCTGGGACATCTCGCTTTGAAAGAAAAGACTGCAGCTACGCGGAAATTCTCCTCGGATATTCTTGAAACGGCATGCACATTTGTTATGCATACATGGGCTGTTGCAGTAGAAGAAAAAGTGCATGAAGCAGTGGACTAGACCTGGACCAGAGAATAGCATAGTTGAATGCCATGACACGATATTGGAGGCCAGCTCTTCTGCTCCCCTCGTGTGTTCTAAGAAATACACTGATGAGGTCTGACCCACGGCGGCCCTGTGGGAAGAGGAGTGGAGGGGAGGTGGAGGAGGGAAAGGCATTTTAGGGGGGGGGGTGGGGGGCGCACACAGATGCATGCCTGTGTGTTTTTTCCAAAGCAGCAATAATTAGAGACTGTGTGGGTATTTGCATGTGTTTACCCCAATGGGTCCCTGTTGTTTTTGTTTGAAGAATGTTGATTATAGGCCCGATTTAGCTGCAGCAGCATAAGAATGATGCTTAAAACGTGTGTATGCTTTTAGGCTCTGCAGTAGCAATGCCTTAACGGATTTCTGCGTGTACAGTTTGGACGTAGGATGGGGTCAAGAGTTTGGCATTTGTCAAGCTTTGGAAAAGAAATACCAGGATTTTTTAGTCATGAGAAGTTTCACGAGTGCATATATCGATTAGACGATTAATGTTTACATTTTTGTAAAATCTTTGTTAAACCACACAGTGAATGAGTTCATTAGAATACATTCTGCAGATCGATAGATAATGATCGTAATTTGCAACCCTAAAGTGCAGGCAAGTAAAAAGCCTTTTGTGTGTTTGTTCGTCAGTGTGTGCATCACGTCTAAGTAGAAGTGAAATTAGGAACACACACTCGCACAAAATACACAATTTGCACCGTATCACATTAGTTTATTCCTAACAGAGGCACAGGGTTTGCTATCACCTCAGAGATAAAACCCAAAACAGGATTCCTGAGGTTTCTATGTCGGAAAGAGGGAACGCTGAAATCCAATCGGCTGCTCATGACACCTATTGTGGAAAATGTCTAACACACACACACACACACACACACACACACACACACACCTACATACTATCATGCGTCTTCACAATCCTCAATGAATCAGAAACGCATCTCGAGTAGGGATGACTCATTCATAAAGTGCTTTTGGATTTCAGCCAGAGATTTCTGTCGTACTCTCCCTGGCTGGAACATTTGAGTCTCGAATGCTTGAATTGGCTGAATTATATTGATTTGTCTCAACCGAGTTGTGAATGATTGAAGATTGTTGTCTTTATCTTTTCTGAAACTAAGCCTGTGTTTAAGGATTCCAGTAAGATCAAATACCTTTTACTTAACTTTGTCATGATTGTTTTGAAAGGGGAAAAAACAACTTTGAATGATTGTGTATGAAGCTGAAAAAACTAGTCAACTTGTCAATACAGAAAATGAATCCTCTGCTTGCAGCTTCTTGCTGCCCTTTTGTCCTTTCTATCATTGGAAATTGATATTTTTGTGGTTTGGACTATTAATCAAACAAAATGGCACATTTGAATATGTCGCCTTTGAAATTAACAATTAACATTTTTCTGAACCACTACTGACCAAATAATGAATTGATGAATGGGGAATGTTATCTGCAGACTAATCAATATTCAAAATATATTTTTTTGATGCAGCCCTAGTTGTAGGGTGTCTATAATCTATGACTTGAACTTTATATTCAAGAGGGATGGGCAATAATTCTTGTCATCATTTTTATATATCTGTCTGCTCTGATTAGATGTTGACATGGTTGATATCATATCCGAACAAATAAGTTTAACTTTAGATCTTGAAAACCTCTAGCAAAACGCTACTAAACCACCAACATAAGTTTATCTTATTATTGAGCACTATATGGTGATTATCACAAAATTAATTTTGGCAGATAATAGTAACTACTGATCTTATTATCTGAGTTTCCCCTCCTAACACATCACATCTATCCTTTCAGCCAAAGCCAAGACTTAACTTGACTCCTTTTTTTGCCTGTCATTTTGTTTCTGGGAGCCCTGTATTTTAGTATTTCCTTGACATGCCAGGGTCTGTCTTTGGAGGCTAATGATTGACTCCAGACTGAGCAGAGACGTTTTGTGTTAGTCATCGGTAGGATGCCAGACAGCTGGAAGGATGCTTATTAGTAAAAAAAAAAAATCTTCTGCAGTACACATAATTATCATATATATGGCTTTCATTCAAGGTAGATACCAGATTTGTTTTCTGTTGCAGTAGTGATGGGAAAGAACACTCCAGATGCTTTCCTAGTTTTATTCCTTGCGAGTGCAATTTCCTTTCTTATCAAAAATCCAGCCTTTTAGTTTTGTTCCTTTTCCCAACCTGCCTCCCTCTCTCCATTCCCAGACCACAGGAAATGACCAGAAATCGCCCGGGCTTTATTTCTGTGCGTCTCAAGAATAGCAGCATTGTGTTGTGTCGGAGCCTACGTTATTGTGGGAAAGTGGAGAGAATACTCTTAACCAAAACAAAGACCCTATGTGCTCAAAAGTATTTTGCCTACACACATGCAATACAAAAGATAAGCCTTCACGAGTTCACAGCTGTTTGGGCCTCTTGTTGATTTTATTTATTATAAAAAAAATTTAAAAAAGCTTTTTTAAGATGCATGCTGTTTAAAGTATTGACATATTTGTGATTGTGATTTAGAAAAACATTTTTCCTAAAGCCACTCTGGTATTAACTGTGGGTGACATTGTTATCCAGACGTTAAGGACGAAAGGTTGTTCTTGACCCGTAACTTTGTAAGTGTATAAAAGTATTATTTTCTTTTTACATAACGTGTTACACGAAAATATATCTTACAGATTGAACTCAAGAATGCCCGGTATTTTAGCCTTTGGAACAGGCTTTACACAAATACACATGTCTTTGTCTTTGTGATACCTCCCGTATGCATTTAGAAGTGTTTTATCCTTTGATGGTTTGTATTTGTATTGAAGTCTAGTTGTGATGTACCTGCAGGCTGCCTTTCTTGTTTTACCCTGAATCAGCTGATGCATTCCCCAGGCTATGGGAAGTTGAGGCCGAGGGTTATCTCATGCTTCAGCGTTACTTCCTCCTTTACAATTTGTTCTTCAGTTATGTAAGCTGTGTGCGCATCTGACTTTCTGCTCTGTGCATTATCATCAAAGCTCTTTCACATCTCACTTCAGTCAAACAGGAACACCTAGTCAACCCCATCCCTGCAACTGTGGATCTTCTTCACGTAGACCTTCTTTTATGTAACTGATCAATCAGGAAATGTATAAATGAATAAATACAAGCCATTTTAGCTGCCTGTAGCTGTGGTCAGGTTGATGCATAGCAGCTTGTCGCACTCGAGTATAAAACCTGAAGTGATCGGGGTGAAAAAAAGGTGACATAAACTGGTGTGTCGGCTAACAGAGCAACAGGCTGTTTTGCTTCTCATAACAGTATTGAAGTGTTTGGTGGGAATTTCTGGCCTCTTTCTTCTGATAACAACTTGCATAATAGTGGCTTGTGGGTTTGTACTAATGGATGTCCCATATTTTCATGAAAGTTCATGTAAGGCCAGGATGGAATAAACCTCCATCAATTTTATAACGGACCCCATATCATGATTTTGGCTTCCAATGTTAATTAAATTGTGAATTAGATTAGATTATGAATTTATATTTGTGATAGATAATTATGACCTCAGAAGGGCTGCCACTAACGACTAATTCTCCATCTATTTATCTATTGACTAGACGATTTGTTGATTAATCTAAACAATTCCTCCTTTTCAGTTCATTTTATTTTGATAAATGACTATGTAATTGTATAATGCAGGACATGCCTGACATTTTAAGTAAAGGTATTGAGTATCAAAAACATGTTCTCAACTCAATCCATATTATTTAAGTAAACTTACACGTTTTTAATCAAAACAGACTCTAGCATTTTTTTTTTCGTTCAACACGAGCTTTGCTTTAGTGTTGTTGGTATTTTACCAATCATTCAAACGCACAGCGATTCTTCATGCATCTCTTCTCAGTGTGTCGCATTGTCAATTTTCTTTTCTACTGCTCATGGCTACTCACAAGTGAGTCAGTGCTTCCGATGATCAGGCTACAACAGTCTATGATATTCAAAGCTGCATATTTTCAATACCAGTATTTGTACCAGTATCCACCTGAATACATAAACAAGGAAGTGAGCTATCATCTTCCAAACTAAGGTAGCATCTCTAAGACAAGGTACTTCCTGATCGGATGCCTATGGCATTTTACACTGCACAGATTAAACAAGTGGCCTGCAGACTTAAGTTGATGAGTTACTTTTTCTTCTTGAATCAGAGCAGCTGATCTTGGTAGTGAGAGCAACAAGCTAGTGTGCAAGCTCTGTCCTCAGTGAAACACAGATCAGATCAGAGAAACAAGCGTGACAGAAAATGACAGCAAATAGCAGTGGAGACTCACACTGAGCTGATATTGTTCTGTAACTACAGCGTTGAAGAGTCGCTCATGCAGCATCGCGATATATATCTTAGAATGGAGAGATTTTCACACCTCCAGTACCTTTTGGTCTTGTGACGCTGGGAGGAAGTGTGGATCACATGCCAGTCAACTCAGCAGATTAATCTCTCTGTGGAGTTGAAGTCTCTTTACCACTTCCAACCATATTTTCATTATAAAAAAACCCACTGATTTTGCAGCTGTAGTGCTTCATTAACTAGTAATCTTTGAGACAAGGTAAAGCCTTATAAGTGTTTTTCCAACATGGAGGCTGAGAAAAGCTGTGCTTTTCCATTAGAAATGGGATTAATAATATGAAGGGCTCTTTTTATATTATGATTTGCCTAGTCTTTATAAAGCCCAACTAGTCCTCAAGGCATTACTGTGTCAGTTCTTTTAGCCAATATGGCTGTGCATAGTCTATAATCTGTGTTTAAAACACTGATGGGTCTGTCAGTTTTAACTTTTCCCTCCTTTGGAGGGAAATCGCTTGTTTTTGTTCGACTTGTAGCTTTCAACACCAATTAATTACAGTCATATTTGCTATTCTATTTTGATATTCTGGTACTTTTCCCAACCCTGATGTAAGTGTATTTTGGTATGTTGTGTCCGTATGTGCATGTATGTGTGTGTGCAGTGTCTTTGCATGTGTGCACTGGTTGCTGCTTGCCAGGGCAGGGCTTCCTGTAGCTGTGATTGCTGCCCAGGCAGAGCAGAGATCCTTTGGTCTCTGTTCCTCTTTGGCTTTGCCACCTGGAGCTCCAACCACAAACCTGGCACCATCTCCTCTCCTCCCGCCTTTCTCCCGCTCTGTTTTCCTCACTTCCTGCCTTCCTTCTCATTATCCCCATATCTCTCTTTCTGTCTATCCATGTGACCCTTGTTTCTCCATCTCCTCTGCTTCCTTTTCATGTTTGACTCCCTCACTCCGTACAGCCTTCTCCTCCCTCCTGCTTTGTCTCTAGCTTCTTAATAAGCCCCTAACTCCCGCACACACACACACACACACACACGTACGTACGCACACACGCACGCACACACTCACTCACTCACACACACACGCACAGGCACAAACACACGCACGCACACACTCACTCACTCACTCACTCTCTCGCATTTGTAACTGTATCCCAAGCTCAGTGATTCATTCAGTGATTCAGAGAATGAAAATTCGAAGGTGGTAACAGAATCTGTTTTTCATTTTGGACCTTGTGATGCACATGTTGCCGCATTTTCTTTTCCAATTTATTTATTTTTTCCACTCCAGTTTTTCCCGTAAAACTGGAGTGTTTGATGTCTCAGAGAGCCTTGATGCCATGCAGACTAATTTACTCGTAAGCAATAGATTGGATCCGGCTGATCTTGGTAATAAGGCCACGGCTATTTAAAGGTCAGATGGATGTGGCTTTTCTGTAAATTGAATTGTATATAATGGCTATAATAAGGAGCACATCCCATTCTAAACAACAAATTTCTGCATAGAGGTGTATATGTTCACACATTTTCAAACAAGTTAGTCTCTCTCAAACACACACACACGTGTGTGCATGTCTTTGTGCGTGTGCGTGTGTGTGTGTGTGTGTGTGTGTGTGTGTGTTTGTAATTGAAAAATAATCTGGTTATAGTATGGCTAAAACACTGAGGTAGATCATGCATAGTTTTTATTCTAAGACTTAAAGCTAGTTATATATCAGCTCTAGATACCTTACACACACACAAACACACATACAAACACACACACACACACACACACACACACACACACACACACACACACACACACACACACATTCAAATAGCCCCCAAGAGCCTCAACTTCTACTTGATGGATCAAAACATTTCAATATCATACAGAAGCGCATGACAAGACATTCATTAAGTTATTAAAACCTAAGTACCTAGGGTCACAAGCAGTAACCATCAGGAATGCTGCATTTTAAGCCACTTTTGCACTGACTTCAGCGTGTAGCTACTGCAGATGTCGCCTGCTATGAATACATGACTTGAAGCTCAGAGACCTCTGTGTGTGTTCGTGTGCGCGTGCGTGCGTGTGTGTGTGTGTGTGTGTGCATTTGTGTCCCCGTCCTTGTCCATTGCATCAAACGAGAGCTGCTCCCAGCTGGGGACAACAGGGAGCACACAGTGGTGTGTGAGAGCTGATACCAAGCTCTTGAGATATAAATAGGACCTCCCTGCAACAAGGTTTCCACCAGCAGCACTGATAATTCTTTATGTGTTGTGTAAGCCTCAGTCAATGTGTGTCTTTGTAGATTTTAATTTCTCGGTTTTGCACAGCAATGAATGCCATCTCTCTTATTTTTTTGCATTCTTAATGTTGTGGTGGTGATGTTTGTGTTGGTATGAGGCTTAAGATTGGCAGCGTGTGTATTTCAAAGACAATGCTGGTTTCAAGGAAATTGCGTCTTGGCTCCGGTCCCAATAGGCCACAGGCAGGATACTGTTTACCGGCTACCACAGACATATAGCTACCATTTCCATATATATATCATCATCATCATCATCATCAACTATTAACCAACAAGTTTACTAGTGTGGTTGAAGTGCCTAACAAGCCACCCAGCTGCAACGATTACCCGATGCACAAACATACTGCCAACTGCAGTGTAACAGGCAACTGACTCTTTAGTTTACCCATGGAAGAATTAGCCGCGATGTTGTGTGCATTGTCATGGACACATGCAGCCACTTTCCTAGTAAGCCTTAGATCAATAAGTTTGGCTCTAAGGTTGTGAGTGTGTGTCTGCCTGGCATACTCTGTCCGGGTTTTTACCAGTGTATTGCAGCCAGGCCCAATGTACCATTGTTGAAGTGTCTGGGCGGTTAGCATGTGTGAGAATGAGTATGCAGTTAGCAGTGATGTTCGGCTGTGAGCGTAGCAGTGCAATGCATGTGCAGGTTGTGTGTCGTGATATAAACGCGACAACTCCTCATGAACCAAGCCAAGTTTCTGTGTCTTGCTTGCCACCTGCTGATTAAATGAAGGGTTTAGCACCAAAGCTTTAGGCTCTTGTTCCACTTCTGGTGTCAGAGTTACAAAATGATGAGGGAGGAAAGTGGCACCTTCAACTTGCGTGTTTTGGCTGTCCAATGTGAAGGTATTGAATTTACTTTGATAGTTAGGTAGAACAGTGCAAGTCCTCACATTTGAGAAGGTGGAAGCAGTGGACATTTGGATTTTTTGAAATGGTACCAGCTGATTCATTGACTAATAATTGTTCCCATTTGGTAGATCTCATGGCCGAGGTTCAGATAAAGAGAATGTACGAAGACTTTCTAAATGTCGGTTGGTCACAAGCTGCTTTCCTGGCAGTCTATTTTTTTTTTCTTTCTCTGACCTGTTTGACGCGTGCTTCTATCCAATAAAGGCAAATGACTATTGAGTGTTGTCAATGTCACCATCTGTTTGGAATTTTTGGTTGAGCTGAAGCCTCTGTGCTTTCACAGTCATGGGTGGGACATAAACCAGTAGCATTTGTTTGGTTAAACTATATTTATTTTCTTGCAAAGAAACCTGCAAGTGATTTCGACATTAGCCATTTAGTTGCTCAGGATTTTTCCATGCTGCTTGTGGTATCGACGCTGCAGGAAAAGATGTGCCATATTTCTGTAAAGCACATACGAGAAAAGAAGAAAGCAATCAGTGTGTTGGTGTGTGTGTGTCATTGTGAAGAATGTATTCATTGAGGAAGAAGAGGAGGGAGTGATGAGTAAAGTGTGGAAGGAAGAAAGAAAGAAATACGGGAATGCAGAAACTTTGACTTTATTGTGCAGGAATGTTTTCCATTTGTAATTTAGTGTGTTTGAATTGGCCTATTTTCTTCTGTCATTCCCTCCTGAACGCTGTCTAGCAAAACAATAAAACGATAACAAAGCGTCATGTTGAGGTTAGAGGTCCTGGATAAGAACAAAGGAAGGAGATCCACAACTGTATTAGCTTTTTTTTTGTTTTCCCTCACAACTTGAATGTCAAGGTATAAGCAAAGGAAGCATGAACAAAGATCTGGAGATCCTCATACCAGACGTCAGAAAACGATGAAAAGAAAGGGAAAACCATGGGAACGGAGACGGCCAAGCCCCCAGAGAGATACGGCAAGAGGAAGTTTGTGTGTGTGAGTGTATGCGCACGTGTGCATGTGTGTGTGTGTGTGCGTGTGTTGTGTGTGTGTCTGCGCATGCGTGTGTGTGTGTGTTGCGTGTGTGTGTGTCTGTGCATGCATGTTTGTGTGTGCGTGTGTGTGTATGTTCTGAAGTCAGTCAGTCAGTCAGTGCTGAGTCATCGCTGGGCTGGCCACGCAGATAGAAACAGGCTTCTGGGGGGGGCCAGCTGGAGGGGCACAAGGGGGCACGTACTGAGCATGCTCTGAAAAGTACAGGAAGGGAATTAGTTGTTGTGACAGGACATATCCAGGAACTTTAGTGACGCAATATTTAATGGTGCCAAGTTTTCACTCCCTCACTGACGCACGTGTCCCCCTGGTATGTTTGATGATACAAATGCAAACATTACCCGGCTTGTTGCGTGACAAGATTTCAAGTATTTGCAACTCTTCTTCTCTGAACGTCGTCGTTTAGGACACCGAGAGGGAGAGAGATGTTAGCTGAGAGATAACGAGAGATGTTGCTCCATGTTTGGCCCAACCACAACGAGCCCCCCCCTGTATTTTTTGTGGTTCTCTGTGATCTGTTGGACCAGAGTCTTGACCCCCCCCCCCCCCCCCCCCACACACACACACACACCCCTCCCTCCCACAAAGACACGCACGCATGCTCATATGCACACACGCACGCACTCGTACTTCCTGTATTAAGAATAAACCCTTCTGTGCTGCACTGGAGGAAGATGGTATGTACTGCACATATGTCACATTTGACAATTTGATAATCATAGTCTTGTTAATAATACTGCGGCTGATGTCTCACCGTCTTACTTTCTGAATATCTTTGAATGTTACTCTTGGGATGGGAAGCATAGTTAAAAGCAGTTGCATAGAAACAAGCTACACTTGTTATATAATGGGTGCTTTCATGCTGTAGTGAAGAATAAGACACATTTATTTCCCAAAACCTATTGATAATATTTCATTTAAGCAAGGTCATTGTTTTTCTACATGACAGCCAGAACATCTAGCAACTCTGCAGCTGATATACAACATTGAATCATCCATGTGCCTTCTGCATAAACTAAGAGGCTCCACTGTTGCATCAGCTAAGGCCCGTTGTGGTTCCCACTAATCATCTGTAACTATGAGTTCAGAGTACTCAGAGTCAGCAGTATATACACATGATGAAAGACAGGGGTAGGGCTCTCATCTATCTTATTGAATACTTAAGAATGCATCCTGTTTCCTCTTTTCTGTCTGTCTGCCTCAAGTACAGAAGTAGTGGTTAGTTAAAAATGGAAGATAGGTAAGGGCCTATGCGCTCTAGAAGAATAGGACTGTTGGCTGTTGTTGACTTCTTTCTGCACTGAACAGTGATGGCAAAGTGCTGCTTTGACACTATGGATGATGTTGTTTTAACCTATGACGGAATTATGTCCATATCATAATGAGCTAAAACCTCCAGGTATTTACACAGACAGGCTACTGAGATGGATCAGTGTTTAGTCACAGAATCAGTGAAGTTAAACAAAGCAGAGAACACAAAATGAGAAGTAGCAGAAGCTAAGCTGTAGGAGGCTAAGCAGTCCAAGGCTACCCTAGCACCACTACTGCAATATTTGCAAGTCAAATTTCCCCCAAACGACCTAGAAAAATACACTTAATAATCGCAGCGTCAATGTTTTGAGTCCCGAAACTTTGAACACGTTATCCCTCCTCTTCCTCTCCATTCATTTCCTGTAATATGTTTTACAGTCTGCTCTCAGAGAAATGGCAAAAGAGTGAGAACATGATCTGACCTGAACATCATCTAAAGCTCACTGTTGCTACCAGGTTTATTTAAAAGTTTTAACCAAACAGCATTAGGAAAATACCTCATCAGTATAATTGTATTATTATTAGTATTATTTGGGCTAGATATGGCAATGATCAAGTTCTTAAGCCATTTTATTAGATTATTTTTTATTTTTTTAATCAAAGCGGTTGCTCTTTGGGGACAAAGAAATAGAAGAATCTAATGAGAAAATGGGGTGTAGAGTCTAGTGATCATCAGTCCATGTAATCAACATGATCAGAGGCTAAAAAATAAAATGCAGAAGGAACCTTGAAACAGGTCACATGTAAACACACGGACACACAGATGGCCAAGCAGGCAGTGTGGTTGATTGAGACATTTTCAAACCGTACTTCCTCAAGTCAGAGCTTCATTCAGTGCGAATGACTTATTGCTGTTTTCATTCATTTCAAATACTTTAGCCGTGGTCATCCATATCCGTGCTATTTGGAAGGGATTTTGTCATTTTTATTGACTCCACTTCACTCTCCTCATTTGCTCTTTTCTCTCTCGGACTTTTCCTTAGATATGCAATTACAGTGTCTTTGCTCTTGATTCAATAGTTTTTTCCGAAAATTGAATGGTTACCAATTGTCCTTGGACTGAACTGCAGCTGTTCTTATCTATTAAGATATTCTATGACTGGTTGATCGCCAGAGATTCTTTGCCTGCTCATGTAATCCAATTTGGACTGTTTAAGATTGAGTACAGATAAAATCAGATTTTGGCTGTCCTTTCTCAATGTTTCAACCGTTTTAAACTTTCAAGTAGTTCAAAGAAATGCTCAGACTGTGTTGCCAGCGCTCAAGTTCTTGCACAACACTCCAGATTATCTTGAATTGCCTCTAATTACATTTCCATATCTCCCCTTTGTTTGTCCCTAAATCATCTTTTTTCTGCTTCTTTTCTAAATCATCCATCCCTCCACTGTTGTCTCCAAATCACCCCCTTGAACTTCACCTCCTCTCAAATCATCCGTTTCTCGTTTCCTCTTCCTTTGTCTATCACTTTTCAACCTTCTTTGTCTCACAGCAGTGATTCTCAGCCATTCTGGTTACTGCAATGAATGGTAACACTATCCATCCAGCCAACACCACCACAACATCGGGAGATGCTCCAGGCGCGGCAGCGCCCCCGAGAGGCTGGAGGGAATTCTGTGAGCTGCACGCCATCGCCACCGCCCGGCAGCTGGCTGGACTCTACCGGAGCTTCGCCAGAGAGCGGCCACAACATGACTTGCTCCCACCGGAGAACTTCTCCAAGCAGTTCACCGACCTCTTCCAGCAGCACTTCTGCCGCGAGGTCGACAAAGATGGCACTCCGCTCAGTCAGAACACATGCTCTGCCGCCACCGGTAGCGCATCCCTCACTGCTCCAGTGGCCACTCCTCTTCCGTCACAGGCTGTGATCGGTCGATTGCGGATCACATCTTTATCTGGGGTTCAGGACTATCGGGAGGCGGGCCGTCCAAGTGGTGGAGCTGCTCTGTTCACTGTGGTGTCACCAAAAGTGGAGCCAGTGGTGGTGAGTCGGGAACAGGAGCAGCCGCTACGATGTGCTGCAGGAAACCCAGTAGTGCTCAGAAGGTCAACTCGTAGCATCGGCAGTGGGTCGCTGCTGATTCGTAGCCGTAGCAATGAGGAGATCTCTGGCACTGATCGGCGTCAGGTATCTGAACGGTACTCCTCTGACTCTTCAACCTCCAACCCTGCACATGCTGACGTCACACATTTCTCTGTCAGTCAAATCCGGCAGACCGTAAGGCGGCTTCTCAAGAAACGGCCCAGCCCCCCCTCATCCCAGGACCTGTCGCCTAGTAACCCCAACCCAACCAATAATAACATTCCCCCAATTCATGGTGATAGAGTAGGCGGGATTTCCTCCACAAATGAGGAGGTGCCATCCCCCTCCTCTTCCTCCCACTCTTCCTCTTGTCTGAACTCTGAAGTCTCGCCCCCAAACTCTTCACACATGGCTGGAGTAGCCTCTCACTTCCTGGATCGCTTCCGTTGGTTACGCAGTGGAAGCATGAGACAGAGGAGGTCAGAGGTGAGCGGCTGCTGTAAAGAGGGCCAACTGAGGTACCTGCAGGTGGATGACACTATCTCAGACAGTCAGCCCCGCTGGCAACGCTGTCGCCTGCTGGTCAGGAGGATCAGGGACGCTCAAGTTGGAGGAAGAGGAAGAGGAGGGGAGCGGTACCAGCTGGAGCTCTACGATCCTCCAAAGGTAAAAACACTGGCTCATTTTTACATTAATGCACACATACAGGGCTCCAGACTGTGACCAAAATGGTATAATGCAAGTATGTGAGATACGATTTAACATGGTGGCATCCATGTGAGTGCACGATGATCGTTATGTAGCAGAAACATTAGCTACAACTTAACAAAGCAGCCCATTTAGTTGTTACCATGTTCCAAAAATGAAGAGGTCTGGAGCTGATTATTTAAAAAAGTAAGATGTGGAGAGAGAGCCGAAGGAGGTGCGGGGGACAACAAGAGGTTCTGACTCGACACTAATGATGAAATTGCAGGCAGGGAGAGGCCGACTGATCTGTTATCATTGATTAATACCAGTGGTGGAAGAAGTAGCCTTACTTAAGCATATGTACTAAAAGCACATTTAAAAAAACACACTGTTAGAAAAGGCCTTAATTCAAAATCATACTTAAGTTAAGGTATGTAAGTATACAATGAAGAATATGTTCTTAAAGTGTAAAAGTACTCATTATAATAGACTCTTTAGTTGTTACATTATTATATATCATAATATTTGATTAGCATTTTTGCATATTTACTCATAAATAAATGTAGTTAAGTAAAAAAAAAAAAACAAATAAAACATTTCCCTCTGAAATGCAGTGGGGAAGAAAGAAAGAAAGAAAAAAGTAGTAACAGCAAAATTATACTTAAGTACAGTACTTGAGTAAATGTACTTTCTGGTAGATACAAGTAGTTTCTTTGCGTAACTGATTAATACCATGCTGTACCAAAAAAAAAAAAGGGTGTGACCAAATGTGCTGGTGCAACTAACTCAGAAAGTTGGTAGCACCCGTGCTGCCACTGGAAATGTTAGCCTGGAGGCCCGACATATATTATATAAGCCAAGCAGTAATTAGATACATGTACCCATTGTGGGTGTAATGGCGGTCATGCATTATATGTCCATTATATATGTTTGATTCACCACACTCTAAGAAATACACACAACAATCCACACATTCATTGCACCGGACATAAATAGTCCCATGTAGTCTTTCTCGCCTCTCCAAAGGAATTATAATAACTCATGTGGTGTCTAAAGAGGCTGCAAGCTGGTTTCCCAGAGAGGAAGTTAGAGCTGGCTCACTTCAGTGATAGCTGAAATATATGTTGCATACATATTAGACATGTTAGTGAATATTCTTAAATGAGTCGGAAGTACATTTGTTTTCATAGTAAAGTGTGTAGCATTAGCAGTTGGCTACAAATGCTATAAGTTTCTTATTCTTAGTTTTTAATGACTTTAATGGAGTCTTTTGTAACATGAAATTGTGTCATTGGTTTTAGTATTCAGCATTTCCTGTCGGTCCCTTCTTCATACCGGTTTACTTGTAAAGTAAATCCAAAACCCTCAAAGTATATTTTATTTACAACGTTAAGTGATTTTGTCTTATTATTGGCCTTTTATCTTAGCTGTAACAAGCACATGCATGTAACTACAAGTATGTATGCCTGCTTGTATGGGACTGTGTATTACAAGAATGTGTTTGCAGTTCTTGCAAATGTTTATTGAGCTTCTTCTCAGAAATCGGCAGAGCACCGACACATTTAACAGTCGGAATGTTCCTCCGCTTGTGTTTCATATCTGGTCAAGATTGGTACATCAGTGGATCTTTTTGTGTTTATCAGTTAAGATAGAACACACAGACGTCTTTAAAAGGCTGGTTAACGTCACAATGCCAGGCTGTGTCACAAATGAATGTACATACATACGTTCCTGTTTCCAGCTGTTTTAGTCACTAGGCAAGCTTTTTCCCCCCCCATATAATCTCTTTGCTCTGTATTTCTTTTTTGGGTTTCATAAATGATAATTTGCCACATCTAAGAAGCTCCTTTTGGTGTACACTTTGCCACATGACAAAACAAGACCACAGCTGTGATGACTTTAGCTTTGTCTCAGAAGACTGTGTTTTTTTTTATTCATGGTTTTCATCACATCATACATTGCCTCAAGTGATTGTTTTATTCGTTTAACATCATTTAACTGCAGCTACAGAGTGTGCTGTGATGTTGAGCAGGCTTTTGGTGTTAAACAAGCTGAAGAAGCCAAAGAGTGATATTACTTGTCTGGTCACAGCTTAGACTCTAAAACTAATCCAAGCATCACGTCTGTTCTTGTCCTTGTGTGCAGAGTAGAAGGTTCACTGTTAAAACTATCATTTGGTTCACACTGATAACCTTTTGAGATAGGATAACGGATATTTTGCCCTTTAACCTAGTTAAAGAAGCTTGAGGAAATGGAGTTACTGTCTTTACTATAGATTAGAGTAAAGATGGATTTCATTTAGGTGCACCTTGCCGATTACTGTCACACATTTCTTTGGAATCTTAATACGTTTTCAACATTAATTATGAATAATGCACAATAATGCACAGTAATTGTGTTCAATAACTTTGTTCAAAGAATCTGCAATATGCATGACTTTTTTACCCTTTGGTAATGTGGTAAATATGCCTCCTACACTATTTCCTGTTTGTTTAGGGTTTGCTTCAGCCAGTCACAGTGTTTCTACTTATTACTTCATTATTAACATGTCAACTCAACAATTAGAAAATACGAAATTGTCACATTTCAAGTACATTTGTTTGAGTCACATGCATTTTTACATTTCGTAATGAGAAAGATCAGCTTGCCCTCGTCTGTCTTAGCTTGACAGCTCATCACAACACAGCAGGATGTCTTTTTTTCTATTATACATGCTTGACTCCACACATCAGACCTCATGGCATAAAACCATGCAATATTTCCAGAAGGTCCAGCTGCAAGGCTGCATGTGCTTGCACACCCAGTCCCCCAAGATCCCCAAACCAGTAATCAGAGTGGCTAAGTTGATTGCTGTCCTAGTTGCCGCTCTCTACAGTATAGGGCAGCAGAGTTCAGCCACTTAGGGGTGTGTGCAAGTATGTATTCTGGCACAAGCAGAGGTCAAAGAAAAATACGTTTTAAGCCTGTGTGTGTGTCTGAGTGCGTATTAGTGATTGTAGTGTTTTATATATAGAGCAGCCCTCAAAGCTTCAGCCAGCTGCAACCCTAACCATGTGCGTGAGGTAATTCACTTAATGATATAGCATATTTGATCAGAATGGGAAGGCATTGGCAGGATTTTCTTGGCTGATTGCAATGCTGCTTTATTTAACCAACTGCACTGCTGCTCTGGCTGAGCTTTCTCCCTCTCGTGTGTGTGCGTGTGTGTGTGTGTGTGCATAATCTTGGCAGGGCAGAGAGGTAAGGCCCTGAGAATGGCCTTAAAAGGAACGAGAGCTGTGGACTTGCATGCACACATTTTAACATACACAAGAGGGGGGGAAAAGCACACATGGTCACACCCTAAAAGAATTTAAGTCATTTAAGCACACATACTGTTTTGGTGTTATAAATTGTGCTGGTGCCATTTCCTTTTTATGGATGTAAATTACACACACTTTCTGCATGTGAGCATGCATGACTGTGCAGAAGATGATAATCCATGGGTGTCTATATTCATTCCTAATTGCATCTTTCTGTGTGTGAATATCAGTGAACTCATTTCACAGGACAGAGAAAGCTCCAGTAAAGTAGTAGAGCCAAGTTTTTGATGGAGTGCTAATGTAAATCTAAATGCAGCTTTAAACTGCTTATTCGAATAACCTATAGTGAGTGAAAGCATGCCAGTCACCATAAGAATGCATCAAACAACCATTCCCTACTTTGTCTGAAGACAGAGGTGAATCTAATTTAAAGGAAAATAGGAACATGGTAGTGAATATGGCAGTCAAGCTGCTCCCATGTATTTTGCCATATTTATAGTCTAGTGCGTATGAATGAATGCAATGTTTTGTCCAAAAATAACCAAACTATTGTCAAATTACCTCAAAGATGTCATGACAGTTGTGCTTCAAACTGAATCATACTGTAATACAAAATCAAACTTTGTGAAAGGCTAGAGCTTTAATTTATGAGGACTCTTTTCTCTGAGTGAGATTTTAACTTTTCTGCTAGCATGGGATGGATCGGATCGATTGATCAGTTATATAAGCAAGATTACCAGTTATATAAGCACGTTTTCGGTCTGTTTTGTTATTTTTTTGTTTTGCAGATGGAATTACAAAATAACCATGGCATTGGAATACTTTAATTGCAGAAGTGAATCTTGTCACGTCAGCTGAAATGTGCAGAAGTCTCCATAATGTCCTTGGTGTTGTCTGAGACTTAAAGTCACTATCTTGGTTTGGCCTTTAAAGTTTATCTTGATGAGGACAACCTGACACTGTGAGGCATTAACAATCAACATTCTTGTCTCCATGGTACTTTTAGACTCCTTCTGTCCTTCTTTCTCTTCATCGAGGTAGACGTGTCAACAACGTACGCTACTTTTCCTTACATCTGACAAACGGTAGTCAAGGTTACAGACGAGGTTCGCATCTTGCCAGGAAAATCGTGGTTTTCTGTCCTCCAGATTCATTTCCCACAGACTGGCGCAGTCTGATATGTTTCCTCAGACCTCCTATAGACTTCATCTTAATCACACCCCTGTCAGCTGTGTGTGTGTGTGTGTTTGTGCGTGTGTGTGTGTGCGTGCGTCCGTGCGCCTTTGCATGTGTTTGTTCCAGCTCTTCTAGCCTTAATCTTTCCCAGATGGTTTCATTTCATGCATGTGTGTAAATGTGCCTACAACTATGTGTCATGTTGCTCTTGGTTTGTCCTTCTACGTCTGTATGTTTTTGTGCTCCATCACACATATTTTTGTGAATGCTGACATAGATAGTAAAAGTTTTGTCTTTGTCCCGATCAGGGTCATATGACACTTTGTCTAAAAGGAATTAGAAGAAATTCCACCAAAAGGCCTTCTTAGAAAGCTAAATGTGGCATTATGTCTTATTTAACTAACATTTGGACTTATTTGAAGTCAATATTGTTTATATGTGTGTCCTTATGCATTCTTGTATTTACATTCATCTTTTACACGTTCTTCTCTCTGAATCTCTGCTGCGTTTTGCTTTTTTCTCTCTCACTGACAGTAAGAGAGGAGTTTGCAACTTCAGTGGAAAATACTTTTCCAACAACCAGACCAGAGTGTCCATCTGTTATGTGTTATTTGTTGTACTTCAGTCTCTCATATGGCAACATGCAGTGTTAATTTGGCTCTCGTTGCATACCACAACGAGAGCTCTGAACATATGGGCCCCAGTCAGCTGAACCAGAAACAGAATGAAACTGAGCAAGAGAGGCACAGGAAACGCAACGGCAGAAGACATGAGAAAGACAGACTAAAGATGTAGATGAGCCAGCAAAGAGGAGGACGGACAGACTCGGATCAAGGTGGCTGTAGATCCATGGCATGTTTCCAAGTGTTTAATATTTTTGTAACGGAAGGTTTGCAAAATTCTTACAAAACAAGAGTCTTAAAGGAAGAAGATTTCCTGGTTGCACACATGGTTAACCATTGCCTATATACCATGGACTTACATGGTGTCAAAAAGTACCATAGCAGTTACAATGCAAACAAAGAAATATGTCTCTTAGCCTAGGTTCAAAGAATAAAACCAGCCAAATATTCTCTTCCTAAATTCAGTTATCTCATAATTATTCATCCAGAAGAACTCATAAGAAATAAAGGACATTTTAATAAAAAGAATAGCCCTTGAATCATCCTATAATGAGCTCCAAACATGAAATCGACTTTGTCTTCAGTCTCATGGGTGATGGTACTACTCATTTTTTCCCCCCAATGCATATTGGGTAAGTGCATGTTCCTTTGAGAACACTTTACTGCAAGGTTTTTACCTACAAAAGTAAATTGAAGGAACTAGTTTCATAATCATTTTAAGTCATGTTTCAAGTAAAAAATAACTAATACATGTGATAGCAAACTGAATTTCTTTGGGTTTTGGACTGTTGGTTGAACAAGATCAGTTATGGAAATGTGCGGAACAGATAAGTGCACATGCATGCTTGTGTATTGTCTATTCACCACATGTATACGTGGTGTGAATATCATGCAACAAATCAATTTGTTCTAACAAGACAGATAGTAAAAGTTGCAAAACCAGTCTGTAACCAAATTCCGCAGTAATGACTCTACAGTGAATCATCGAGAAATTCTACGAAGTTAAAACCCACACATTTTCAATGAAAGCACTTTGTGTAAATATTCTTTTAGACCAGGGAACTTAAGACCCCCTTCTGATTTTGGATTTTTGTTAAATATAACATTACAAAAAAGGAACAAAACGTCGTGTATTGAATTATTGAACACTGTAGATATAATGATAATAATAACTGGCTTGTAAATTGTACCTCCAGATGGCACTCTGTTGTAGACCTAATTATATCCCTGGATTTTCTGTTTCTTCAACTGTTCTCCACTGGGAATAAGAAGACAAAACAAAGACGTGTGACCCTTTTAAAAAAATCTTACTGGTTTCTGATCTTAATTGCTGGTCTGAAGTCCTTAGATATAATATGATACGATCCAGGTGCAGATTTGTGATAGAAATGCTCATTTTGAGGGCTGAATCTGCGGGTTTATAGACCAGACCTATTTCAGTGACTACAAATTTAGATCTTGATTCACAATATTGGAATATTTTGGTGAACTGAACCTGACCGACGTGTCCTCTGTGGATGAGGCCACCAGTGGACTCTCGGTCGATTTCTTGGGTACTGTGTTAGTCATAAAACTCTGTATTGGTCTGGTTGGTTAATGCCAAAAGGTCTAGGGAATGTTGTGTGAGGTTTCAGGGCAGTATTTTTAGAGAAAGGGGGCTGTATGACAGGGGATTTCAGGAGGAGCAATGCTGATTTGTCTTTTGTTTTGAAACCCCTCAAACCTGCAGGGATACTGGACGGGGTCACGGGTTAGGTGTCCCTACCTAATTCACTGTAGAGAGAGGTGTCTTTATTCTCAGCAATAAACACACTCAAGGTTGCGGCTGAGAAGAGGAAATTACATTGTTTAATTTATTCGAGATTAATTCATTTTGCGGCATTCAGTGCAAACTAAATAGGTTTTTGGCCGAGTGTAAAGTGGTGATTGGATGGGAGACAACACTTTCATGCCTGAACCCACGGAACTCTCCTCTTTTGGAGTTGGGACTGAGTTGCTTTCCAAAGTTCACATGTTTATGTGGCTTGGCTCTAGGGTTGAGCGATATTGAAATTCCCTTGCTGACAATATTGCTTTAAGAAACACGATGTATGAAATAATCATCCAAAAAAAGCTGAAGAGAGAGATGCAACGCACATAGATAGAAATATCTATAGACGGGAGATTTCATGTGTTGCAACATCCGTTTGTGGCCACAATGTATAAGCAGTGAGCACTATTTCACAGAATGCTGAGATCATTAAATCGGATCAATCAACTGGCCTTGTACAGTCTTCTTACCGCTGACTGCGATGTTTATATTTTGCTGCTTTGCAAAAGCACGGATGATTGAGGGTCAATTGGTCACCGTGATAGGTGTTAATATTGGTCTGGTTGCTTTTTGCTTAAGACGATGGCAGCCTTGCTTATTCTTTGCTTCTTTGAGCTTTCAAAGGGCAGGGAAGATTTTTGGTGTTTTTCATTTTAGGTGCTGACATGTTTATCTCACAGATTGCACTTGGTTGACGTTGAAAGCTCTACTTTTTGCTTCCAAATTCTCTGTGGAGAAGAGAAGTCAAAATTGATTGAAATATTCTGCTTCAATCCATATTTGTAGGTAGGAATGTCCCGATCTCATTTTTTAGCTTCCGATCCGATTCCGATATTTCCATATAGGTTTCCTATCCGATCCCGATATTTCCGGTATTCGATCAAGACATCCCTTTGTAGGTGTTCAGCCTGTCAAAATCTTCACTGCTATCAAAAACAGTTTCACTCTCTTGCATGCACCTGTATTAACATGGTGGTCTTGCAGCATTGTGACAATAAATTACATTTTAATAACAACAAAATCATATATTCCCCATTTTTTAAGGTAATGATGGGCATTCAAAACTTTGTTTACTGAAGGTAAGCTGATTTGTTTGCTGAAAATGAAGGTAAGCTCCACAATGTGGAGATTTGTGTGCACCACAAAGCTCACTGAGGCCACGATTTACTAGCAGGCAGCTTATTATTATATTATTTTTTGCTTTTGTCTATATTTAATGGGTTCTGTCTATAGGAAGCAGATAAATCCTCTTCTTTTACAGAGTGAAAAATATCTCAGTGTGGAAATGCCTCAATGTGTGTGCGTGTGTTTGTTTGTTTGCATGTGTGTGTGTGTGTGTGTGTGTTTCAGCGTGACAAAAATCTATAGAAACATCTAAAGGAAGTAGAGCGGTTAGAGTCATGTGGTCAAGATGTTTGTCAGATCTCTCGGCTTGTCTCTTTCTAGTTCTGCGTCTTTCTGCAGAAGTCGTCGTCATGCTGTCTCTGTGCGTGTCTATGCCTGCATTAACAAATACTCCTATGTCAATACCAAAGCTTCACTTAGGTGATCACGCATATTTAATCTTTCGTGCAGCTGAAACGTGTGAATTCTGCCCCAGTCATAATGGCTTTGCTGGAGTGTGCATCTGTGACCTACAATCACTGTGCCAGTGCACATGACCTTGCTGAGTTGCATATGGAAAGCCCCCAAAGCAAAGCTGTGCAACACCCTCACCCAACAGTCTTCTCTTGGCTAATGGCAGTAAGATTAAGTCTGTGAAGTTCTTCGAATTTACAATATCAAAGGCTGTTTGTAGTCACGTAAACACCTGCAGCACACTAAGCTCAACTTTTGACTCTTTATTAATAACTGTGAGTCTCTCCATAGCTCATTAGGAACAGCTAGCATGGGATTCCAATGCATTCCATCACAATAGCCTTGCAATAAATTCTACCTTGAAAAGTTTGATAAGGAGGATGTATTTTCTGGTGTGATGGTTCAGCCTCCAAAATGATCAACACCTTGTGAACATTATTACCTCTCTCACAAATTCAGTTTCTGAAGCCCTAAGCAGAAACGGTATATATTAAAATTGTACAAATACACACGTTTTTTCTTGGCTCATCTGTTTGTCCTGTTGTATGTGTGTGCGGGGAGTTTTTTTTTTTTTTTTTTTTTTTTTTTTTGCTTATGCTTCAGGTCGGCTCTTCTCTAAAATGGTTTCTTAAGAAGTCTCGAGGCTACGTACTTCCTGTGCTTTAAACATGGCCACTGAAATGTTTTTGTTTGTTTGTTTTATTTTGGTAGTGTTTTTTTGTGCAAATATCATCGTTGTTGGTGCTATTGTAAAGAATAACTTCTTTGATTGTTGTTTTTGCATAATGATGAACACCAGAATAAACCACAGTAGCATCATGCATCTGTGACGTTACATGAACAGAGCAACTTCAGCCATTTGTCAGAAACGGAAATATGAATCTACTGGTGATAAACATTAAACCTGCCTTCAGGTCTGTGGCAGACACTGTCACCACTGCTCACTACAGTAGCTAGGAAGCTCATCAGGTGCAGGTCACATTCAATGAGCGATTATGTTTCTTGGAATTATTTTAATAAACAGCTGGGAAGTAATCACAAAGATGTCAATAAATGTACTTTAGAGTGGCAATTATTAGTCAATCAATCAATTATTTGATTGACGGACCATTTATGAGCATCTGTGTTCTCAAATGTGGCATATTGCTCTTTTTCTTCAGTATATAAATTGAGTATTTTAATGTTTTGGTTTGTCAGTTAGACTTAATGAGCAAATAGAAGACATTGCTGTGGTCTCTGAGACACTGCAAATGTTGTTTTTCACTACTTTTTAGACATTTTATAGAGTGAACCTTTTGAAACAATTATAGCAATAGATTTATGGAATAATAATATTGATAAGGAAAATAATCGTTGGAGCCCTTATGTACTTCATAAATAATTGTTGCAGTATGGTTGTGGAAGAAGTATTACATTTTGTTTCATGTGCTATGAAAAGGCTGTCTTACATTAGTGAACACAGCAGAAGGCCTGTGTGAACATTTCAAGTCATTCTTCTTAATTCCATTCTTTTCCACTCAGTACTAACCAGCTTTATTCTGAGTCACATCTCCAGTCTTACTAAGTCCCTCCCCTGATTCACTCCGAGCAAGTCTTTTGCCTGGTTTCCATTACAAGGCCAAACACAACTAGCATTTACTCATTAACTGTCCCTTTCAAATTCCCAGAAAAAAAATTCTCTCTCTTTTTTTTTTATCCTGTTGCCAACAGAGATGATTTGTCAATTAAGGCTGCAGCTTCTCACTAAGCAAACCGAGGGTTATGATACTGCATTATAAACATTCAGAGTTTGCTCTGGCCCTGCCAAGTCCCACTTGGCACTGGCTTTTGGGTGGAAAATGTTATCCTGGTAAGATCTCCTTCCCTGTATAAACCTCGGTCTTGCTCAGTGGTACCAGGAACTGTAGTCATTGTGGGCAGAACCACACAGTACAGTTTATACAGAGACAATGGTCTGGCACAGCGGGATAAGGGAAAGGAACTTCTGGGCATATCTTTCCATGTCGTTTTTTTGTAGTTTTAGAAAAAAATCAATTACAGCAGAATTAGATTTTATGCTTTTTAATGTTGGAGAGAACAATAATCAATTAAAGGGGCCATATTCTGAAAAACAGGTTTTCTCTGGTCTCTACACTTATAAACTGGTCCTCCCCGAGCCTGTCAACTCCCAGGATGAGGAAAACAAGTAATTCCTGCATGGTCTCTGCAGCCCACCCTCCGGTAAACCGGCGTTCCTACAGGCTGTTCAGATTCAGCTCCCTTTGTTACGTAACGAAAGGAGTCATTTGCATAGGCCAAACTCCTCTGCACGATGATAGGAGATATCCGAAAGGGGGGCGTTTCACAACACAGCACGGACGGAGCCAGCCCGACAGCGCGGACCAAGAGCGCGGACCGGCAGCGCAGAGAACGCAGACCGGGAGCTGGCTTTGCCTCGACACTGACCCCCATAAAAGGATCTGTCCCAGCCATACGGGACCCAGCAACTTCACCTGAGCCACATAGCCGAGCCATAGCGATACATCCACTGTAAACATTGGCGCATGCTGCCGCGTAGGGTAAGAGGCATCCTGTCTCTCTCCGCGTAGGCGATGACAGACGGAGCTCATTAGCATTTAAAGGTGCAGGCACAGAAACAGCCTAATCTCAGGGGAGCTCAGTAGAGCTCATTTGAGCAATTTTTAGACTTTAGCTGAAATTCAGGGCCACAGATGGGTTTGGGGCAATGCATATCGAAAACAATGTTGTTTTCCTCTGACAGCTGTGTAAAATTGATGAAAAACAGAATAATATGGGATCTTTTAATGACCAAATAATGTCAATTAATAGCCTAAACAGTCGGTACTGGCATATATGTTAACAAATAGAAAGTATATAAATGCTTTCAAGCTGTTTTGACCCCAATGGCCCTTTTTGTTGTAGTATCATTTAAAGATATGATTTATTGTTGTTATTTTAAGTGTGCTCTTCAAAATGTCTCTCCTTAACCCTTAAAATATGCTGTCTCGGAACACAGCTTTCTCAAGACTGTTTGTTCGTTTGTTGTAAAAAAATAAAAAAAAATTAAAGGAAATATGTTGTTCTTTTTATGTTTTTCTTATCAGATATCAATTTTGGTGTCTGAAAAAATATTTGTCAGGATTTTTTATCCAAAGTGTACCAAAGAGATTGATGAGTTAATTTAGGAATCGCAAGAAAGACATTCACAAAAAAGCAAAGAGGCAGTGAAGACTCGATTGTGGGGGGGGGGGGGGGGGACAAGAATACGTTTACTAGTCTATACACGCACAGTTACTGGAAACACAACACACCCTTAACAGACCATCACACGAACACACACCCATAACTGACACATCTCAAGTCATACATGTGGATTAGCACATGTGAAGTTTCGTAGAAACACAAAAGCAGTCGCAGACGCATGCAAGCAATTTCCTGTCTCATAAAAGACACCCTAAGTACTTTTCAAATACATGTACTTATGGTGAAAAAACATTTCATCCACTTCACTACATCATTCAAGCAAGAAGTCGATTTACATTGCTAATTTCTTTACATAGAAAAACGTCTTATGCAAGTGTAAACAGTGTTCACAAGTGTGAGATTTCCACACAGGCTTTTGTGAGTCGGGTAAAATACTCGAAAACTCAGCTGCACGTGTGCAAACAGTGTCAGTGTTGTGCATTTCTCTACTTTCCTGTTTCTCCGTTAACTGATCTGGTTGTTTTCCATGCTATTTCAGCTGCAGTTTTATTAGCTTTTGTTCGGGCGATCATGAAATCTTATCTTACTTGGGATAATATATCTTGGTCGGGTGAGTTGTACATTGTAGGCAAGATTATGATTAAAATTTTAAAAATATTCACTCTGGAACAGTGGTCAAAAATCTAATAGTTTATCACATTAATCTTGTAACATCTTGCCATTCATATCAGCAGATATTTCTCCTCAGAAATCTACTCCGTCTGAGTAGAATAACTATTTTTTTTAAAAGTACATTTATATGGTGGTGACAGGAAATGAGGCAGGAGAGAGCCCCCCCAGCCATACTCAAATAGGGGGTGTAGTGACCACACGGTCATCACACCAGATCATTAGGCTTCCAGGGCACTCTGAAAATTATATCTCATGCTGATGCTGCACAAGCATTTAAACGTATATAGTAGTAGTTACATTTTAGGCTCACAAAGCTGCCTCCCACTTGTGTTACCACTTCAGTGAAATGGTGGTGAATGTATTTAAAAAAAGAAAAAAAAATCCACCGGTTACCTAATATAACTGACAGACCAAACTTTAAGTTGTTTCCATTGGTATTATTGTCTTTCCTAGAAAGCAATCCCAAGAAAAATTGTTCACTTCTGGTCTTTATGTTCCGAGGCAAAAACGATCTGTGGGAGGAGTGTTAAGTTGGAAATGTATTTCAAGTAAACTCTTCATGTGACTCAATATCTACTCAATTGCCATTTTATTATGTACACCAAGCGAAAGTAATGTAATCTCATAAGACAGCCCTGCAGGCAGCAAGAAATCCTACTTTAATGAAGGTTAAAATGTTCCTTTATGTTGAACCATTTAAAAAAGATGTTCATCAACGTACTAGGATTGTTTTGGAGCAAGTTGTTTGTGGTAATGTAGAGTTGTGTTGCTATAAGTGCTTTAAAGAACTAATAAATAATGATGCATTATTATAGCTTAAACTACTTGGCAGTATATAAAGTCATCATCATTAGCATATACAGTCATATATATATTTCTGCATTCTGAGTACCTTTGCTTTTGGTCCTTTAAGTACATTTTGATGATAATACTTTTGTACTTTTACTTCAGTAAAATTTTCAATGCAGGACTTTTACTTGTAAGAGACTGTAGTATTCCTACTTTACTAAAGTAGAGATCTGAGTACCACTTCCACCACTCTATGTTAAGATCAGAGGCTTTTCTTTCAGATACAGTTCATGGCTCTCTCTTTTCTCTCTCCATCGTCTTGTGTCTCTCTCTCCACTGTGACATTAATAAAACTTCTCAGGCACATTTCTTGTACCTGTAGCTCTGAATTTTCACCTTTATGTTTCCTTATATTCTACACTTAAAACATTCAGGGGCAAAATTACCTGACCTAGCCTCACAGATTGATATAAAGGAGCTATGAAGTCCTCTAACATGTGTCTCTGCTTGGCCTCATTATATGTCCTGACTTAGTAAGATGATTTTATTGATGTTTGTATATATTCTATTTATTCAACTTGAATCCCTTGACATTGCCTACTGGATTAATTTTTTTTCAGAACTCGACAGAGATAAACTTTTTCTCTTCTTTTTTTTTCTGCTCTGTCAGGCTTTCCAATTGGTCTTTTCTCGTGCACAAACCCCAGCTAACTAATTTACAAGGAACTGCGCTCATTTCTGTGAATCTTGAGTGTGCTGTCTTAACTTCTGCATATTTGGCTTATATATCAGTGTTTCTGAGAAGTATGCAAGCAGGGCAGCACAATGAACTGACACATTTATTCATCACTGATGGCTGCTTCTGACAGATTTCCTAGAACACACTCATCTCTATCAGTGTTGTAACCTGACAACTAGTGTGTGTGTGTGTGCGTGCGTGCGTGTTTCTCACATCCTCCTTGATGCTACAGATAGAGCTGTTTGTGAATGTGATCTGATCTCCTGACTGCCTGTACTCCACCTATGTACACGTACCAGAAACCATTTTATACAAAGGTGGCTGTCAAGAGTTCTTTTCTCAGTGGAGAGAAAGAGCTGATCAGAATGAACAGTAAAGTGTATAAAATAAGAACGTAAAACTTTCATAGCATCTTACAGTCATGTTAACTTTCTGTAAATTAATTGTCATACAAAACATACAGTAAAGGCTAGACCCCAAAATGCAAGATCATTTTTACTTAAAGTGTAAAAACACAAAAAACAAACAAACAAAAGAAACAGTTGTGATTATAGATGTTGCCATTTTCTTGCATTTGTATGTTTTTTTTGTGTGTGTGCTCTCCGTGGATGTAATCGTGAGCCGAGAATAATTTGAAGGCCTGTCGAGTCTGTAAAATATCCCTTAAATTATCATGTTTTAGATCTGCTTTTTGAGTTAAATTCTACTTTGACCAAATCAAAAGAGACCCAACACAAACCACTGATCCAACCCAACCTTTAAAGAGAGAAACTACAAGAATCAGACCAGGCGGCTACCACAGCCTCACTACTGTCGCTACCAAGATTACTACCAAGAAGCTACATTTGTTAACGACTTTGCACCAGAAGTCAGATCGAAGCAGATGAACCAGGTGCAACAATAGCACTATATGCATCATGTTTCGTGTTAAATTAAGTACTCTTATATTTAATATATATATATATTTACTGCCAACATTTGCCACCAATTCTGCTGTAGATTGTATTCATTGCTACAGTACAGGAATAAAAGTTTCCTGTAAGAGTGCATTGGGATCAGAGAATCTATTTCTGTCCCGCTGCCTATGGAGGAAAACCTGGAGTGTTAATCTGTGTGACACAAACAACAGGTGGTAGAGTCTGGCAATAGAATTGAAGGGTGAAGACAATGCCAGCTGCTACAGATCACCATTGTGTTAGCTGCAGCTAAAGCTAATTGTATAAACATTCAACACAGTGTGTATATATATATATATTATATATACACACACACACACACACACACACACACACACACACACACACACACAACATAACAAGAATGTGTGTACAGTAGCCACGATCCAGGCACAGCTATGAAGTTCTAAGATGTTCACGTCAGCCAGATTATAATAACCATCCCGTAACATGAGCTTGTTATGTGAGCTACTGAGAGACGGAAGCGGACGAAAACATCATATATGTGTCGACCGATGAGGAAAGCATAACTTCCTGAAATGACAAATTTCAAATTTCTGTCAACACAACCTACTTTTTAACCAACTGCTTAGTGTAGTTCATTGATGTGTGTAGTAGTTTTTAGACAACAATGGAGCATTGATGGTGCAGAAGAAAAAGATATAGATATAGAAGTGTGTGTGTGTGTGTGTGTGTGTGTGTGTGTGTGTGTGTGTGTGTGTGTGTGTGTGTGTGTGTGTGTGTGTGTGTGTGTGTGTGTGTGTGTGTGCTGGACTCTCCTTAAACTCTGCAGGATTACCAAAGTGGTCTCAAGAGACACACACACACACACATGCCTGCATGCACCCGGGACAGTGTTGGCTATGCTGACCCTCGGAGGGGTAGTGGAATGTGGAGTGTCAGTCCGTTGCCGCGGCGACGATCTTGAGAAAGGGACCCTGGGAAGATCTTTTTGGACTCCAAACATCCTGTGTGTCACCCCTGTGTGTGTGTGTGTGTGTGTGTGTGTGTGTGTGTGTGTGTGTGTGTGTGTGTGTGTGTGTGTGTGTGTGTGTGTGTGTGTGTGCGTGTGTGTGTGTGTGCGTGTGTGTGTGTGCGTGTGTGTGTGTGCGTGTGTGTGCGTGTGTGTGCGCTCAAACATAGACGTACTTGTGACGGTGTGGGTGAGAGGTTGCGTGGCTGCATCTGTTTGTTTGATCAATGTTTATGTCAGGTTCTGGCATGTAGGGATGTGTGTGTGTGTATGAAACCGTTTTTGAAGCAGTTGTTACTTTGATTGATTGAGCAGTCAGCGTCGGTGCCTAAAAAGCTTCTGCTGGATTTTTCTTTTATTCTATTAATTTATTCAACAGGAACAATGCCGTCATCAAACACTGTCTCATAATCTTTAGAAAGTGATGCAGCAAATCGTCATTTGGAGATGCCATACAGCCGACATGTTTTTTTGTGAATTGCTGAATTTTGGGAAAATGTTTTTAAAATGATAACAAATTGGAAAATATTTCCAACTGTTATCCCTGGCCAGGTGTTAAAAATGCACTGTAACAATTAAAATGTTCACACACGACATAACAAATATGCACAAAACAGTGTAGTAAGGAAAAAACATGCAAGAACTGGAGGGAGAGAAAACACAGAGATAACATACAGTATATTTCAAAAGCCAATTTGTAGAACGTACTGTCACGGTTGCATATCTGTGTCTCATATTCACAATATCAGGCCCGTGTGTGAAGCTGAAACATAGTAGTGAAAGTTGACTCAATCTGAAATGAACCATGATTGAAAATCGAAAAGTCGCCATAGGGTCATATTACTGGGACAGATCACCATCAGCTTATGTTACACAGTGATTTTAGTTGCCAAGAAGTGATTTAAATCTGTCAGTTTTTAAGAAATGTTTGTTATATCTATATGGGGCTACAATTAGCACTTTATTTTTAAGTTGATTGGTTGATTACTTTTCAGAATTAATTGGTCCTTTTTGAGTATAAAACATATCAAAATATTGTGAAAAATGTACATCAGAATTTCCCAAAGTCCAAGGTTTGACAAAAACATACAAAAATACAAACTTGTGCTCTGCCGCTAAATATTGTTGAAACTGACATTTTTTATATATTCTTTAGTTTAAAAATAAAAAAGTTTGTTGTTTTTTTGGAAATCCCAAAATATCTGATGGATTCAAGGGAAATGTGCTTACATTGTCTTATTTATTTACATTTGACGAAGGGATGCAACCTTTGAAAACCACAATCTTGGGTTTGAATAGTTCATATAATCAATGAAGAGGTCCAACAAGCTGATAAG
This sequence comes from Eutrigla gurnardus, assembly GCF_963514095.1. NCBI lineage: Eukaryota > Metazoa > Chordata > Actinopteri > Perciformes > Triglidae > Eutrigla > Eutrigla gurnardus. The sequence continues at coordinate 12,707,381 of NC_139936.1, read as the reverse complement.
AAAAATATATGATACTGTAAGACTACTCCCCAACCTCAAAGCTATTCAAAAGGGCATTTTAAGGTAACTGGAAATTAATTTAAGGAGTTATACGATCCAACTATGGTCCGTTATTTGTGATGCTGCTCTGCTATTGTTTTATAACGCCTTCAATCAGACATCATCCTTAATCCCACACAGCATTTAGCTGATTAACAGGCCTTGAACACACACGCACACAGCACTTCCTGTGCACTTGATGTACGTCATCAATTTCCCCAAATCATGCCTCTTATGATGCTCACACTTATATTATGTGCTGTGACAAATGGTTGTTGAAGTTGACACAACATTACATGTAGTTACTGTGGTTAATAAAACTGGAATAACTTGTAAACAGCCCAACCGAGTTATGAAACTAAAGGACGCACTGCCGTATTAGTATTTTATGCCTGCTTTGTACTTTTCCATTGTAAGCTGTTGATGAAACTGCAGTCCTGCTTGTTCTCCGGAGTGAGAAATCCATCTTGACATATGTTTAGACTGACACTCGCAGCTTTAAACCATCATGTACCGAGACATTTTGACATGATGTCCTTGCGTCTTTGCCCCCACTGATGGAGACGTTAAAAGTTAAACACTGAAGTTATGAGCATGCACTCTTCCTTTGGTACCACTTCAATACTTTCACAGTTGCAGGATGAGGAACCGCAGCGCTATGCAAACAAAGACGAACGGAAATTTAAGACGTTAATGAAACGCTTCCCTACAGGTTTTTACAGTATATTCACAGATTCATGCTTACACTCTATGGCTTTGTCTGAATCTGTCCATTTTATCTGGCTCAGTCACCTGTATAGTGCGTCTACATTTAGAGGATGTTACATAAGCTGTTGTTTTTCACCATCTCTATAGGAAAAGGATTAAGCCTGCAGTCTTGTTACTCCATTAACCTGCCACTCACACATCTGCACACCAGGGGCACATTTCTAAAATGAGTAAACATGTGTTTCGACTGACGTTTAAAGCCCTGGATGTACATTATTAATGGTGACATTGGTAATTCAAAACAAAACAACTGTGAAATCATATCAGTAAATAGCCCCCCCTCCTCTTACATAGGAGCAAGACCTCAAGACCCTAACAGACATGGTCACATGGTCATTTTGTGTGTCTTTGTGGTGGTTTTGCTTCTCCGTGGCCTTGGTTGGTGTGTCCATGAGTCTGTTCCTGTGTGTGTCCTCTCTAGGGAGTATGACAGACTGCTTGCACTAATAGAGAATGTGCTGTGAGCTTGAACTCGCTCCCCCGATGAAGTTGATTCACAGAAATCAGGCGTGTTATGTTGTTGCTCAACCAGTCAGACATCTGCTGCCTCTCTTTTTCTTTTTTTTAATTCTTTTTCTTTTCCCGTCCACAGACACATGGTTCCTCAAAGATGCTCTTAGTCAGAAACTCATTCACAATCTCACAATAAATTCCTCTCAATGAGTCACTCTCAGCTCGTATTCTCACCAACACACATGCCCACACACACACACACACACACCCACACACACACACACACACACACACACACACACACACACACACACACACACACACACAGAGTACCCGTCTTATTAACTGTTGCACATCCGGTGTATTTATGGCTTTGATGGTAAAACTTTATCTTCATCTCTTTGTTCTAGTTTCTGTTCCTTTTACATAAGATGGATAAGTTCATTAACCAGCAATGTCCAAATAAATGTAAACTGAATTGTGCTCAAAGTTAGAGTTCTGAAATATTTTACATTTCAAATCGTTTGTGTGTAATACTACAGCTCATGTTATTTTCTATATAGATTATTCTGGCAATTTGTTTTAATTTTCATTTTGATATTTCTGAAAAATGCCATGTACAATTTCCCAAAGCCCAATATTACTTTTTAATTTGTCTTGTTTTGTCCGATCCACAGTCCAAAATCTAAACATATTCCATTCAACATGATAATAAACAGAAAAGGCGGCAAATCCTCCCATTTGGAGAAGTTTAAACAAGAGAGTGTAATTATATCATCAAAAAGCAGTTTGAACCTTTCAATAGGTTAAATGTCAAAACAGCAGCTGACAGAAGAAACCCTGAAACAATCTGTTGATGAAGACCATGCAATATGATCTGAAGCTCAAGAACAACTTTTCAGTTGACCCTTTAATTGAGATTGTTTTGTCTCCTGCTGTTTCTAAGGCCAAGAATTATCTACGAACCTCAATTTTGTTCCCTTCAAATTATTTATTCTTTACATAATCTTTTTATGTTGTTGCTTTTACTTTTGTTTTTAAATCACTTGGCTGTATCTGAAGTGTGACTGAATGAGTCTATTATCAATCAACCTTTTTTTTTTTTTTGCATACTATCTTGTATGCGTCTTCCGTATGTGCTTGTGGTCTTTCCTGCATGTGTGCACTCCGTCCCTCTGAGAATATACTGATTGTATCTTTCTACAAAACGCAGTTATAAGAAAACCTGAAGTTTAAACCTAAATCTTAAAGAAACATAATTCCACGAACATCCTGGACTCAAATGCAACTGTGGCAGCAATTTGGTTACAAGTACTACTTTCCAGTTCCTCATTCACAGACTCAGGTCTTTCTAAAGAGTCACATCACTCACAACTCTGTGTCACCGTGCTTTTTAATGATCATATTAGACACTGCGGTTGAAATAAAGAGCGTTTGGAGTTACAGGGTTCATTCACATCACCGGCAAGCTGAGGAAATTGGGCATGTGGGGGGTTAATCTATTCTTTTGATGTGTATGCCTGTTTTGATGTGTGCGTGTGTGTGTGTGTAGGATTGTCATAGACATTCCTCAGGCTCACACACTGTCACATAGACTAAAACTCATCCAGTGCACAAAGCCCTGGAATCTGTCCTCCCTGCTCTTTCTTCTGCTCTTCATCCCTCCCTCTTCTCCCACCCAACGCCATGTCTTTCACTGTCTCGTCTGTTTCCTTTTGCTGCTTCTGCTCTCTCACGCTACTCCCCCCCCCCCCCCCCCCCCCCCCCCCTCCCCTGTATATGTGTTTGGCCCCATAGGGTTGATGTTCATCCAACTGTAGCTTATTAGCTTCCACTCTGTACTGGAGAAAGTCCAGTGCGCTTCATTTTCATTACTGGTAGGTTAAGTAAATTAATTTAAGGGGACTCCATCCTGGGCTGGGTGATGATATTTTCATCTCTCTAGATAGTGACAAGATGAAGTTACAGTTCATACTCAAAATGAATCCATCACAGATCAAGAACATACTGTATTATAGGATTTATTTTAGTATGTTGTTAAAACAAACATAATTTAAACATAACTTTATACTATGTGATATTGAATGCTTAGCTGACATATACACAGTAGTTTTAAACTCTCAGTGAGTGTTGCTGGCTCTCTTGTCTCCACAAGTATTTCTATCAGCTGTCACTCAGGCTTCATTTCAGAGAGTGACCATTGACCCTTGACATGCCACGAGCCTTAACACATGGCTGAACAAGTCATCCATCTGTGTGTGTGTTTATGCCGCCGGCTCTGTGAGCACTCGTTTCCATCAGAGGCCTTGAAGGCATCACTTTATTAGTATAGGCGTGTGATTGAATTGGGTGCACGTGTCTGCAGTTGTGTACCCGTGGATGTGCACACCCACACCATCCTTCTGTGCAGAGTTTCATGTCTACCTGCGTGGGACAGGACTTTAAGGACTAGATTTACTAGTGCATTAAAGTCAAGGCCACTGGTGGTTTTGTTGATGGCCGACATGCAGAAACTCAAGGTCACTGCATCAGCCACCAGGAAGCCCCTCATATCTCATTCTTCACTGACATAGTATGACATGTCGGATTGTGAAGGACCAAGTGCAAGAGCTGTAACATCTGCACCATCGTCTCTGTTCCCTTCACTGTGTAGAGATTCCGATGCCATATGTTCCATTTAAACCGATTAGTGTTGTGATTGGATGTTATCATTGCAGAGTTACACAGATGGGGGAAAAAAAGAGATTTTTTCCGACATGTCCTAGTGGGCTACTTGGACCTACGCCATGAGAGCACCCACCATGCTCTTCTTTTCATATGCCTTTTCTGTCACTAAGGGAGGCTTGAGTTTCGGCAGCTCCGAGGCTTCGCACTCACATACTGCACATGTGCATATCCTGAAGTCTAGTTCGGTATCTGTAGATTAAACCTTAAAATTAGACACATTGCTGTGTCTTCCTACTCAGAAGACAAATCGCCAAGATATTTGAATAAAGGTGTGGGGGGGGGTATGTAGACAGCTAGAAATGTGCAAACCTTGCTGCACTAATGTACAATTGAAATCTCGGGTTGTATTCGATTTTAAGCCCAAATGAGGCTGTTTACAACAAATGAGGTAGGGAAAGTGATGACGTTTGTCACCAAGACACCCTCTGCCACCGCAAAACAATGTAGGTGAACGGAATGTTTATGCCTTTCCAGACACAAGGTCTCAATTTCTTTGGATAATTATCCAATGACCCATTTAAGGATAATTATTTAACCAAAATCTTGACACCCCACCAAGTCGTGTTTCCTCACAGACTGGCAGCTAAGCCGTGGTTTGTCTGTCGTTCAGGGTGCTGTTGAACCATTCAGGGAATTTAGCAATATCACATTTTCAGTGACCGTAGTCATCGGAAGCTGGTTGAAGGCTTGTTTCCTCATTACTCAGAGTTTGGAAAAAGACATTTACCTTTTAAAGAGAGTATAATTGCAGTCATAAAACACCTCGCTCACACTCTTCCTTTCTTGTTTAATTTTCTTCTTTCTGTCACCTTTTGTGACAAAACCGCCCGACCTGTCTCACAGTCAACATGTGTTGTGGTGTTTTTCAGGCCTCCAGTCCCAAGCTGACAACTCATTGCTCCGATATCCAAGAAGTCCGTCGTTGCAACCGGCTGGAGATGCCTGACAACTTAAACACGTTTGTTTTAAAGGTGTGTACAAGTTGCCAACTGACTGGATATGACATTTTAATCAAGAGGGCTACAGCTGTAGTTTGGTTGTTTACATCCACATATGCTTAGATCTTCACCCCGCCAACATTGACAGGAAGCTGGACAATCAACGTGTCATACCGTTTCATAACAAAACTAATCAGCAGCCTTTATTTAGACGTCATTGGTTTAAACTTACGTACGTGTATAGATGAGAGGAAAAAACATCCACAGAATCTTCTCACATAACCAGACTTCTCTGTTGTCCGTCCACATTCTCCACCATTTTTATTCATTTATTTAAATGAAAACCATTCCGTGTGAAAAATTGAATGAATTAAACTTGATTAAAACCCTTTATTCATGAAGAAGAGTTAATAAAATAAACTTGTGGCTGCTTCTGCTTCACCAAAAGGCATGCATTTTGATCATTGGAGCCACAAAAAAGTTGAGCAACCACCGAAATGGCAATATTGAACCATACATATTATTACTAGCATTAGAAAAATTGCACGGCTTCTATATAATGTGGACAGTCTATTTGAAAGCATCTTTGTCTATGCAGGTTAATCGAGGTAGTCTGATATTTGAGACGGACAACGACCAGCAAGTGAGCTCCTGGACCACAGAGCTAAAAGAATGTATCAGCAACAGGTGAGAAACACATAATAAGCACAAAGTCAGGTACTTGACATTACGTGAAACCTCGGTGTTTGAACTGTGTTTGTTCCAATTCTTCTTGTGAGCACGAAACTGAACTGAAGACTGAAGTGGTAAATCATTTTCAAACCACATTTAAAGGGGTTTTTTTCCAGCATATATTTGACTCTGACTCAAAATGTAGTCATGGAATCAATAATATGGCTCAACCTGAGCAAGCCAGCTGTGTCCCAGACACACACCCACACAGATATACAGAGTATGTAACTGGAGCCTGCATCACCCTCATCCCTCTCTTTTTCCTGGAAATATTTAACACTTGGACTTGGCTGTTTTTCGTGTTTGTGTTTGTGGGTGTGTTGGATGTTTACTTGTGCTGAGGTATGTGTTTGCAAATGCAAGTGAGAATATTTTTCAGTTTTTGTATATGTGAACAAACATTTGCGTGTAAGTTTGTCCATGCATTCATTTGCTGTAGGGCTCCACAGACTGGAGTCTTGTTATTTGGAATATTGCTGGAAATAATCATTCATCAAATTCATCAGTCAACTTAATATTTACACCCAACGTTGGAGAGCTAACACATCTGGAGGGTATCTCTGTTACGGCTTGGATGTTCAGCAATAAATGTAGTTTTGAAATCAAACGGAACTTTTTTTGTCTGTAACTTTCAAAGTTATTACAGTTGCAGAGTTCCGGCAGTCACTAGACACTGTAAGCTTATACGTTTAGTATTTGGGGCAATTCTCTATATTTAGTAATATTCATAGTTAAACTCTATACTGTAATACAGATTAGAGGTGTGTGTGTGTGTGTGTGTGTGTGTGTGTGTGTGTGTGTGTGTGTGTGTGTGTGTGTGTGTGTGTGTGTGTGTGTGTGTGCACAAGTGTTCGTTGCTTTGTGAAAGGAAGTGTGGGGGAGGTCTGAGACTCTGGAGAATCTCAGGACCTTTCTCATTTCTGCAGATGTCTGTGATGCTCTTACACACGCACACACACACACACACACACACACACACACACACACACACAGGGTTGAAGCTTGAGTCTAGTGTTTATTCTGCAAGTAAAGTTAGTAAAACTTTATTTATACGGCACCTTTTTTAACACAGGTTACAATATGCTGTGTGCCACTGGATGCTTCAAACGATGTGCTTGTCAGATAATTTAAGGCCTAGCCCTCGTTCAGACCGACTTGTGTTTATTTGAACAGAGCCAGTCTGTCAACACTTTCCAGAACAACAATCCCAGAATCATGACCACTTTACACAACTATTTTGCAGGTGTGCAGAGTTTGAACTGACCTCTTTGTACTATGTCACAGCAAGAAATGCACAGGTGTTTCAGTTTCACACTCCTGATATTGTGCATGCTAGCTTACTGTCACACTGGGACACAGAGAAGAAGGTAACGTCTGTGCTGTTCCTAATATAAATGTGTGCTTTTAAAAGGGCATATTGTCCGAAAGTGCGCATTAGCCGAGTTCATATGATTCGTAAGTCGAGATTGCAAAAAAACCTGCAAAACGGAGACGGCAGCGTGTTGCTGTGATGCTTTTTGAGTGGGGGCCATTTGAAAAAAGTATAAACAGTATTCCTTTTTAGATGTGGTCGGATGTGGGAGGTGTAGCATTGCTGACTGGCTGAAATGTCCACACTTTGCAAATGTCCTCACTTTGCTAGAGTACGATGTGAACTGATTCTCACAAAGATAGAAGAACACACACACATACACACACACACACACACACACACACACACAAGAGTGAGGAGAAAGAAAGGAGACTTGTCTTCCTGTTATTCAGAGCGCTGCAAACTCAAGTCAGCATTTTAGCAGGATCTGCTCGGGCTTCCTTTTTTAACCTTCCCGTTCTCATCTGTGCTTGTACACACACATAGTGTGTGTGTGTATGTGTGTGTGTGTATGCGTGTGTGTGTGTATCCGTGCAGTGAAACAGAAGAACAGTGAGTCTTAGTTCAGATGTGAACTGGTGAACTGGACTCACTTCCTGTCTGTGCTCGGTGTCTTTGTGTTCCTTCAGCCTGCTGTTTCCTCCATGTTCACTAGACTCACCTCACCAACACACACGCCCCTCTCAAATATTTTATACTTACAAAGAAAAGTAGAGTTATTCTTTGATAACCCATAAAAAATACATTTGAAATTAATGGTAAGACATTTATTTCAAACTAAGGAGTTTCATGCTCCTTTCCTTTTCATGATGGGAATAGTAGAAACGTAAGCTCCCTAATCTAGCTGTTATGTATAGTTGTGTTTTTATTAGAGTGTGGGATGGGCTGTGTAAGAAAGTTCAATACAAAAAAAAAATGCTGACTGATTGAAGTAGAAATACACATAGGTATGTCCACGTAGGTTGTATTTTGTCAGGCACTCTTATTAAGATTAAGAGACCTGAGAACAATAAATATTTAGAACACAAACGGCCAAAAAAAACACAACCACATAATAACAAGGAACTAAAACAGTTGCACAAGTCTATTTGGGGGCAGGTTGCAGTTCTTTCTATTTAAAAGGTGCATAGTACCTGAAATCAGTTCCGTGCTAGAGGGTTTGTGTGTGAACATAAATGTCTATGTCTGTGTGTCGACATCTTAAACTTGTATACAAGGAAGGGTATACATGGATATATACTCCTGAATGTATACATGGAGGACTGAAGGTTTTCCTGAAGTCTGAGTTTAAATACCTCTTTCTGTGTATTCACAATGCTTTTGTATGCTCTGTGATATTGCCTATTCCAAATAAAACGAAAATTCAAAAGAACGCATATTTTTGTAAAGACACAGTGGTGTTAATTACAGTAACTGAGTGCATCATTTGCACTGCATTGTACAGCAACTTGAATGTGGTTTCCCCACAAACAGAAATAAGCTGCTGATCTTCCAGCACAAACAGAGCTGAAGCATTCTTTTAAGACAGATGGTGAAACCCAAATGGGAAATAATTGCTTGAAATTAAATGAAACGGTCATGAAAGTGTCTCCCCAGGTGGTCCACAATGAGAATAACATGCATGTGTTGTCGAGGATACTGTGTGTGTGTGTGTGTGTGTGTCTGTCTGTGTGTGTGTGTGTGTGTGTGTGTGTGTGCGTAATCTGAAACCTGTTGTTGTCCTTCAGGTCAGGCAGTGTGGATCTGGAGCCTCTTCCCTCCCCAGCTGACAGCTCCTCTCCAGCCAATCACAGAGGGAACTCAGAGTTAGCAAATCAAAGTGAGTGGTGAGATGAGGGATCACGTCAGTGTAAATCACAAGTGAGCTACATTTGTTTTTGAAGAGTAAACAAAGGTACATTTTTAACTAAGCGGGCATTTCAGACTGCCTGGTGCAACTTTAAAGATGTTGTACATTTCCACAGATTCCCTGTGCCAGAAGGAATTATTACAGATGTTTTTAGTGCTTTCAATTTTGTTTTTAACTCCAAATGAAGTGGTTTCGACCATCTAGTTAAACTCTTAATTTACTGCCTGAACATCTGAAATCTCTTCTGTACTTTCCCGTTGAACTTGAGTGCACAGCGATTAAATTAGTGAATACACTGTCATCACAACCAACAGAAGCAATGGACAAAACCTACCAAAACGGTAAAGTTCTGGGCTATAAAACCAACAAAGATGACTCAAAGAACTAAAACGCTGCATAGATCGAAGGGGACCTGCAGAGTTAGGTGCTAATTCATTGTGAGTTTGTCACTATGGGCAACATCTTTCACATTACAAATCACGTCATTTGATTATTTAATATGAAAGTATTGATCCGTCCAACTGTATGATTTATAAAAAATGACAGCATTTTTCTTTCTCTGTTCACCCCTCCAGGCCCCGTCACCTTCGCCCCGCCCCAGCAGGTTGTTCAGAAGCCTGATCACTTCCTGTTCTCCTACCCTTGGTTCCATGGACCCATCTCCCGCGTCAAGGCCGCCTATCTGGTCCAGAGCTCCGGACCGGAGGGACACGGAGTATTTCTGGTCCGACAGAGTGAGACACGGAGGGGAGACTACGTCCTCACGTTTAACTACCAGGGAAAAGCAAAGGTACACACTGGGATTTTAGTTCACATTTGGAAGTGGTTCACCAAAAAAAAAAAAAATGTTGCAATATGAACCCCAAACCCACACTTCTTATTTTCGGCCGGGCACGTCCAAACTGGTGACGACCTCGTTTCCTGACAACGGTGGTGGATACTTAAATGAGGAAGCATTACGCAACACAATGCTGATGGGAAAGACCTTTTAACGAGTGTGAGCGCTGACCGGCGGTGTAAAGAAAAAAAGGAAGGGGCACAATTCATCTCTTGTTGAATCTCAGTGTTTTTCCCTCCTCACGTCCCTGTCTCTCTGTCTCTGCAGCACCTGCGCCTCTCGCTAACAGAATGGGGTCAGTGCAGGGTGCAGCACCTGCGCTTCCCCTCCGTTATGGAAATGCTCAGTCACTTCCGCCTCTTCCCCATCCCGCTAGAGTGTGGAGCCGCAGGTGCCGTCACTCTGTCCAGCTTTGTAGTGGCTGGCTCCAGCCCTCCATCACAGGGTGAGACACCTCAGTCACATCTCTCTCTGTCAAACTGAAACATGATTCATGTCTGAGTGGGGACTTTTACATCAATGTGGTAATTACGACTTGCATCCAGTATTTGATAGTTTCACCTTTATGGTAACGTATGGTAGATTTCAGCATTTAAGTTGATGAATGCCGTCTTAATATTTCCAACAGTAATGATGACAGATAAAACAAATAAGATTTATCCTTTTTCTTTTGTTTTCATACCTCAGGTCAGCTCTCAGGTGCTCTTCTCGTGCCTTTCTCCCTCCATCGGTGGAGCTCTGAGCCCAGCTTGGCTCACTGCAGCATGGCTCGCAACTCCAGCCAGCCCCGCTCCTCCTGCTCCACCAGCACCGCTTCCACCCCCAGCTCTGTTTCCCAGCAGGGAAACCGCCTGTTCCCTCGCATCAACCCCGTCCCCGACCCTCCTCCGTCAGTGCCGCTTCCACTTCGTCGGAGTGAATCGGTTGGCAGACGACCCCTGCTTCGGCACCCCACATCCCACATCCCTCAGCGGGACTCAGACTATGAGCTGGAGCCCGAGCCAGGTCGCAAGCGGGCGATCGACAACCAGTACATGTTGCTCTGACCCGCCGAGTCACCAAACACCACCATCACTTCCGACAGACAGCAGACATGTTCATGTACACATCATGCAGACATGTTTTCTTACCCCCATCCAGCTTCATGATGAGACTGTCAGAGTGTGCATGATGCTGCCGTGATTATAGCAGATTTGTGAACTTAAGCAAAGAAGTCTTTGTCTGATGTCAAAACACACACACACACACACACACACACACACTCACTATGTCTGTGCTGGGAGTGTGTTTACCAGTGTCAGACCCTCACAAACTCCATCCCGAGTGTCCACAGTGAATGTATTTCTGGGAGTTTTATAACAATGTTGAGTATGATGATTAGTTTCATTTTATTGATGCTGAGGTTCTATGTGAGAGAGGGAGGGCCACACATGTAGCTGTCTTTGACCCCCGGGCAAAAAATATATATTTTTCCAATGTTTCTATTCTTGTGAATTCAATGAGGTTTGCTTGATTTACCTTAACCTGAACCGATGAGAAGCCACTGCTTTAACTTGGTTAAATCAAGTGCTCCTTTAAAATATGAGAAGACATTTACTCTTCACACGCAGACATTTGTGTGGAGTAAACTCACACCATTTTATATAAACACACAAATGAGGAAGCACTCTTATTTTGGAGTGTCTGCACACTGTTACATATTCCTCCTCTCGCGCATTATTATATATTAAGTGCACAGTGCTTTCAATGCACTTCGGAAAACAATGTGTATTTTTTTTCAATACACAGATTTTTTTTTGTAAAAAAAAGAGAAAAAATAAATAACGAGGGGAAATGGAAGAAGTTTGGAAGCTGTTAGTAGAAAGTGATCTGCGTGCACCACTTAAAAACTTTTAAACCTTCACTGAAACTAAGACAGAGACCCATGGGAATCATTTTTACAAAAAGCAGTATTAACTTAACATGATACGACTGTAACATCCCGTTACAGTCCATGACCGTTGCATCAGCATGATTGTGCTGATCTCAATTGGCTTTAATACTCAACCTGGAGTCTGTATGTGGGAATTCGTGTCCCAATTCATACCGAAGTTTTTTTCAAAATCAGCATCAAGTATATTTGGAGCGTCACATGTTGCATTTCGAGCACCGAAGGCATTATGTGGTCAAAATTAACTTTTGCGTGTGCACAAAGTTTCACATGGTCTCACAGAAAAAAGTCCTGCCACAAAAAACAAAGAAACTCATTTACATAAATATAATAATATAATTTATGTTTTTGCCATTCTGTAAAACATGAAGCATGTTTTACATTTAAATTAGGGGGATGTATATTATTATGATGGTATTGGCTTGTAATACTTGATACAAAGTCACTGTGTGACAGAAGAGCCACCATGAGGAGAAAAGAGGAGTTAAGCTTCTCTACAGGATTACATTTTTTCTTTTTTTTTTCTCTTGATGGAAACATGATTTGGCTAAAATTGACTTTACTTTTCATAAGTACTTAAAATTAATTTGATTCTGAGCGTTACAAATTAGTAATGGAATATTCATTATATTTATATTATACTACTTACATGGCATATAAAGTATTCTGTGTCACCAAAGTGAGACCAAAGGAGGAATAGAATCGGGTATTTGGTGCAGCCAAAATGAGGGTCAGCGTGATGGTAACATCAGTCCAGCTTTATAAATGTGTGATAATCATCCCGGTCTACTTTAAATTCCCTTCAGGGATTTAATGCAGACCGTGATGCGATGTGATTTCTGCGAGACAGAGTGCCCCTGTAGATATTAACATTTATTTTTCTACAACTTCTACCGGCGAATCTTGATCATTACGTCCCCAAAACGACTTTTTACACTCATAGAAAAATTATTTTTCATCGCGTTTCTTCTCACGTTTACGACAGCAGCTAAAAGAAGAATCAAGGAGGAGGAAAATAATATATTTTTTATGCTATACTTATAATTGAACTCCTATGGTTCAAACGAGAGAAGGTTTTGTTTCAGTCAGCTCAGGTGTGAATTTTGTTGTCAAGAGCCGACATTATATAAAGGAATACGTCCAAAAATGAGGCCTTAACCAAAGAGAGCATTTTATTTTACTTTTTTTGTACCTAGTGACCAGTTTGTTCGGGGTGTTACATCTCATCGATCACACTTTCCTTAAAAGCGGCCAAGAGCTGATTCGTAGCCCAAAGTGTTTCCGTCTTGAGATCAGACTATGGCCGCACTCGATTTGTTTCCGTTACACTCTTACTTGTGAACCTCTTCTCTCCTCACAGAAAACACTGAACAGCCCATGAACAGTGAGCGGTGGGCCACGTGCAGCAGTAGTTTTGACACGCATCAAAGATGACATTTTCTGTAATTTAGTAACTGAAGCTTCACTTCCATTAGTGACGGGATGACTTTGGGAAATAGTGTGCTAGGACTCGTCTGTCTGTCTTTTAACCTTGCTTAAACACTAACTTTAGCTCCAGTTGAATTAAGATTTGCCTTCAGTAAACCTACGCTTAACGTATGGTTTTTAGACCTTAGTCTTTTCTGCCATCGTTTCCTGTTTTTATAAGAAGAAAATGCAACTCAATTTCCTCATGAAACATGACCAGAGTAAGTCTGCTGTGATTGCTCCTTTTGTTACGCAATAAGTCAGCTTTAACTACCAAAGGAACATTTTTTACAATGGTTGTATAGTGTCTTTATGTATCATCGTGCTCAAGACTGACATCTTTAAAGTGTTAAGGGGAACAAAAACAAGGACGTTTTTGGCAAAAGTACGGTTGGTCTTCCCGCCTTTATGGGCCCAAGTCTAAAACAAATCGCTCATCACTTAGTGTTTTTTTTTATTATTTCTGCTAAAGGAAAGCAACGGTAACGATAACTATATTGACTATCAGTCCCCTCTCTTTGCTGGTATTTTTAGGGAGAATGACTGTGCCTTTGCCACAAAGCTGCTGTTGCTTTTCCCCTTTTTTCGAAAGCTCAGGGTGTGACGTAGTGCAGAACTTGTGTAGTGCAATATCTGAAAGATGCCCAGTGCTTCACACCTTTTTTTTTATGAATGAAAGAACCAACCAGATGGATGATTTAAGCGAGTGAGAATTCAATCCTGCATCTTCTGAAAATATTTGATAAATCCCAAAGGTCCCAGAAAAAAAAATGCTATATTCAAAACTAGGGCTATCACATTTTCCTACTGTTTTATGGCTTTTCGTTTTGTGTCATTCCAATTTGTCTGCAAGAATCGAGTTAACACTTGTGAAATCCCTGCGTCTAATCCTCAACATCAGCTCGAACAACGTCTTTAGTCTCTCCCGTATGTGTATTTGAAAATGTCCAGTTGATGAATGTAAATAGTTCTCAATACTGTTCATTCTGTTTGTCAACTTAGCACTGTAAACATTCCAGTTCAACTTGACAACAGTCAACGAAAACCACAACATCATCGTCATTGTGTTTGCATCCCTTTCAGTTATAAGCATCTAAATTATATTAAATATATATATCAACTGTATATTTGACTTTTCTAAAATAAACCTAACCAAAAAAAAATTAATCACTCACATGATCAGTTTGTGATTTTTGTCTGAAGTCTCTGTGTCACCTTTTTCTCTGAAATATATAGCTGCTGCTGTACTAGAGGTTTCAAATGAAAGGTACTTTCACTTGGACTCAAGGTTGATCTGATTAGAGTTGGTGGTCAAAGGTCAAGGTCACTAACCATTGTCTACCGCTTATCCTGTATTCAGGGTCGCGGGGGGGCTGGAGCCGATCCCACTACTCGGCACTATGATTACTATGATTTTTTTTTACATAATAACCTTATTCAACAAACTATACTATGACACATTTTATGAGTTTTATTCAACATATACTTTTTGAAATACTATAGAATTACTTTTTTATAACTTTATTCAACAAACTATACTATGACTTTCTTTTTACAGCTGCACGGTGGTGTAGCGGGTACCACTGCCGCTTCACAGCAAGAGGAGCTGGGTTCGAGTCCCGCTGCAGGTTCAGGTTTCTTCTGTGTGGAGCTTGCGTGTTCTCCCTGTGTGAGCTTTGTCTGCTTCCTCCCACAGTCCAAAGACATGCAGGATGGGGTTACGTTAGTTGATGACTACATTGCCTGTGTGAATGTTTTTTCTGTCTGCCCAGGGTGTCCCCTGCCTTCACCCATTGTCAGGATGGAGCTATTTATATATATATATATATATATGACTTTATTCAACATGCTATGACTTTTTTGACATAGTATGACACATTTTATGAGTTGTATTCAACATACTATGCCTTTTTCTGACTTACTACACTATTACTTTTTTTGACATGCTATAGGCTACTATGACTTTTTTTATGACTTTATTCAACATACTATACTATGACTTTTTTTCAACATACTATACTATGACTTTTTTTCAACATACTATACTATGACTTTTTTTATGACTTTATTCAACATACTATACTATGACTTTTTATGACTTTATTCAACATACTATACTATGACTTTTTTATGACTTTTTTTCAACATACTATACTATGACTTTTTTTATGACTTTTTTCAACATACTATACTATGACTTTTTTATGACTTTATTCAACATACTATACTATGACTTTTTTATGACTTTTTTTCAACATACTATACTATGACTTTTTTTTATGACTTTATTCAACATACTATACTATGACTTTTTTCAACATACTATACTATGACTTTTTTATGACTTTTTTTCAACATACTATACTATGACTTTTTTTATGACTTTATTCAACATACTATACTATGACTTTTTTTATGACTTTATTCAACATACTATACTATGACTTTTTTTATGACTTTATTCAACATACTATACTATGACTTTTTTATGACTTTATTCAACATACTATACTATGACTTTTTTTCAACATACTATACTATGACTTTTTTATGACTTTATTCAACATACTATACTATGACTTTTTTCAACATACTATACTATGACTTTTTTTATGACTTTATTCAACATACTATACTGACTTTTTTTATGACTTTATTCAACATACTATACTATGACTTTTTTTCAACATACTATACTATGACTTTTTTTATGACTTTTTTTCAACACACTATACTATGACTTTTTTTATGACTTTATTCAACATACTATACTATGACTTTTTTATGACTTTTTTTCAACATACTATACTATGACTTTTTTTATGACTTTATTCAACATACTATACTATGACTTTTTTCAACATACTATACTATGACTTTTTTTATGACTTTATTCAACATACTATACTGACTTTTTTTATGACTTTATTCAACATACTATACTATGACTTTTTTTCAACATACTATACTATGACTTTTTTAATGACTTTTTTTCAACACACTATACTATGACTTTTTTTATGACTTTATTCAACATACTATACTATGACTTTTTTATGACTTTTTTTCAACATACTATACTATGACTTTTTTTATGACTTTTTTCAACATACTATACTATGACTTTTTTATGACTTTATTCAACATACTATACTATGACTTTTTTATGACTTTTTTTCAACATACTATACTATGACTTTTTTTTATGACTTTATTCAACATACTATACTATGACTTTTTTATGACTTTATTCAACATACTATACTATGACTTTTTTCAACATACTATACTATGACTTTTTTATGACTTTTTTTCAACATACTATACTATGACTTTTTTTATGACTTTATTCAACATACTATACTATGACTTTTTTTCAACACACTATACTATGACTTTTTTTATGACTTTATTCAACATACTATACTATGACTTTTTTTATGACTTTATTCAACATACTATACTATGACTTTTTTATGACTTTATTCAACATACTATACTATGACTTTTTTTCAACATACTATACTATGACTTTTTTATGACTTTATTCAACATACTATACTATGACTTTTTTCAACATACTATACTATGACTTTTTTTATGACTTTATTCAACATACTATACTGACTTTTTTTATGACTTTATTCAACATACTATACTATGACTTTTTTTCAACATACTATACTATGACTTTTTTTATGACTTTTTTTCAACACACTATACTATGACTTTTTTTATGACTTTATTCAACATACTATACTATGACTTTTTTATGACTTTTTTTCAACATACTATACTATGACTTTTTTTATGACTTTATTCAACATACTATACTATGACTTTTTTCAACATACTATACTATGACTTTTTTTATGACTTTATTCAACATACTATACTGACTTTTTTATGACTTTATTCAACATACTATACTATGACTTTTTTTCAACATACTATACTATGACTTTTTTAATGACTTTTTTTCAACACACTATACTATGACTTTTTTTATGACTTTATTCAACATACTATACTATGACTTTTTTATTACTTTTTTTCAACATACTATACTATGACTTTTTTTATGACTTTTTTCAACATACTATACTATGACTTTTTTATGACTTTATTCAACATACTATACTATGACTTTTTTATGACTTTTTTTCAACATACTATACTATGACTTTTTTTATGACTTTATTCAACATACTATACTATGACTTTTTTCAACATACTATACTATGACTTTTTTATGACTTTTTTTCAACATACTATACTATGACTTTTTTTATGACTTTATTCAACATACTATACTATGACTTTTTTTATGACTTTTTTTCAACATACTATACTATGACTTTTTTTATGACTTTATTCAACATACTATACTATGACTTTTTTTCAACACACTATACTATGACTTTTTTTATGACTTTATTCAACATACTATACTATGACTTTTTTATGACTTTATTCAACATACTATACTATGACTTTTTTATGACTTTATTCAACATACTATACTATCACTTTTTTCAACATACTATACTATGACTTTTTTATGACTTTATTCAACATACTATACTGACTTTTTTTATGACTTTATTCAACATACTATACTAAGACATGCAGGATGGGGTTACGTTAGTTGAGGACTACATTGCCTATGTGAATGTTTTTTCTGTCTGCCCAGGGTGTCCCCTGCCTTCACCCATTGTTAGGATGGAGCTATTTATATATATATATATATGACTTTATTCAACATGCTATGACTTTTTTGACATAGTATGACACATTTTATGAGTTGTATTCAACATACTATGCCTTTTTGTGACTTACTACACTATTACTCTTTTTGACATGCTATAGGCTACTATGACTTTTTTTATGACTTTATTCAACATACTATACTATGACTTTTTTTCAACATACTATACTATGACTTTTTTTCAACATACTATACTATGACTTTTTTTCAACATACTATACTATGACTTTTTTATGACTTTATTCAACATACTATACTATGACTTTTTATGACTTTATTCAACATACTATACTATGACTTTTTTATGACTTTTTTTCAACATACTATACTATGACTTTTTTTATGACTTTATTCAACATACTATACTATGACTTTTTTTCAACACACTATACTATGACTTTTTTTATGACTTTATTCAACATACTATACTATGACTTTTTTATGACTTGATTCAACATACTATACTATGACTTTTTTGAACATACTATACTATGACTTTTTTATGACTTTATTCAACATACTATACTATGACTTTTTTATGACTTTATTCAACATACTATACTATGACTTTTTTTATGACTTTATTCAACATACTATACTATGACTTTTTTATGACTTGATTCAACATACTATACTATGACTTTTTTCAACATACTATACTATGACTTTTTTTATGACTTTATTCAACATACTATACTGACTTTTTTTATGACTTTATTCAACATACTATACTATGACTTTTTTTCAACATACTATACTATGACTTTTTTATGACTTTATTCAACATACTATACTATGACTTTTTTCAACATACTATACTATGACTTTTTTTATGACTTTATTCAACATACTATACTGACTTTTTTTATGACTTTATTCAACATACTATACTATGACTTTTTTTCAACATACTATACTATGACTTTTTTTATGACTTTTTTTCAACACACTATACTATGACTTTTTTTATGACTTTATTCAACATACTATACTATGACTTTTTTATGACTTTTTTTCAACATACTATACTATGACTTTTTTTATGACTTTATTCAACATACTATACTATGACTTTTTTCAACATACTATACTATGACTTTTTTTATGACTTTATTCAACATACTATACTGACTTTTTTTATGACTTTATTCAACATACTATACTATGACTTTTTTTCAACATACTATACTATGACTTTTTTAATGACTTTTTTTCAACACACTATACTATGACTTTTTTTATGACTTTATTCAACATACTATACTATGACTTTTTTATGACTTTTTTTCAACATACTATACTATGACTTTTTTTATGACTTTATTCAACATACTATACTATGACTTTTTTATGACTTTTTTTCAACATACTATACTATGACTTTTTTTATGACTTTATTCAACATACTATACTATGACTTTTTTCAACATACTATACTATGACTTTTTTTATGACTTTATTCAACATACTATACTGACTTTTTTTATGACTTTATTCAACATACTATACTATGACTTTTTTTCAACATACTATACTATGACTTTTTTAATGACTTTTTTTCAACACACTATACTATGACTTTTTTTATGACTTTATTCAACATACTATACTAAGACATGCAGGATGGGGTTACGTTAGTTGAGGACTACATTGCCTATGTGAATGTTTTTTCTGTCTGCCCAGGGTGTCCCCTGCCTTCACCCATTGTCAGGATTGAGCTATTTATATATATATATATATATATATATATATATATATATATATATATATATGACTTTATTCAACATGCTATGACTTTTTTGACATAGTATGACACATTTTATGAGTTGTATTCAACATACTATGCCTTTTTGTGACTTACTACACTATTACTTTTTTTGACATGCTATAGGCTACTATGACTTTTTTTATGACTTTATTCAACATACTATACTATGACTTTTTTTCAACATACTATACTATGACTTTTTTTCAACATACTATACTATGACTTTTTTTCAACATACTATACTATGACTTTTTTTATGACTTTATTCAACATACTATACTATGACTTTTTATGACTTTATTCAACATACTATACTATGACTTTTTTATGACTTTATTCAACATACTATACTATGACTTTTTTAATGACTTTATTCAACATACTATACTATGACTTTTTTATGACTTGATTCAACATACTATACTATGACTTTTTTCAACATACTATACTATGACTTTTTTATGACTTTATTCAACATACTATACTGACTTTTTTTATGACTTTATTCAACATACTATACTATGACTTTTTTTCAACATACTATACTATGACTTTTTTATGACTTTATTCAACATACTATACTATGACTTTTTTCAACATACTATACTATGACTTTTTTTATGACTTTATTCAACATACTATACTGACTTTTTTTATGACTTTATTCAACATACTATACTATGACTTTTTTTCAACATACTATACTATGACTTTTTTTATGACTTTTTTTCAACACACTATACTATGACTTTTTTTATGACTTTATTCAACATACTATACTATGACTTTTTTATGACTTTTTTTCAACATACTATACTATGACTTTTTTTATGACTTTATTCAACATACTATACTATGACTTTTTTTCAACACACTATACTATGACTTTTTTTATGACTTTATTCAACATACTATACTATGACTTTTTTGACTTTATTCAACATACTATACTATGACTTTTTTATGACTTTATTCAACATACTATACTATGACTTTTTTCAACATACTATACTATGACTTTTTTATGACTTTATTCAACATACTATACTGACTTTTTTTTATGACTTTATTCAACATACTATACTATGACTTTTTTTCAACATACTATACTATGACTTTTTTTATGAGTTTTTTTCAACACACTATACTATGACTTTTTTTATGACTTTATTCAACATACTATACTATGACTTTTTTTATGACTTTATTCAACATACTATACTATGACTTTTTTTCAACACACTATACTATGACTTTTTTTATGACTTTATTCAACATACTATACTATGACTTTTTTTCAACATACTATACTATGACTTTTTTTATGACTTTATTCAACATACTATACTATGACTTTTTTTCAACACACTATACTATGACTTTTTTTATGACTTTATTCAACATACTATACTATGACTTTTTTTATTACTTTTTTTCAACATACTATACTATGACTTTTTTTATGACTTTATTCAACATACTATACTATGACTTTTTTCAACATACTATACTATGACTTTTTATGACTTTATTCAACATACTATACTATGACTTTTTTTATGACTTTTTTTCAACATACTATACTATGACTTTTTTTATGACTTTATTCAACATACTATACTATGACTTTTTTTCAACACACTATACTATGACTTTTTTTATGACTTTATTCAACATACTATACTATGACTTTTTTTATGAGTTTTTTTCAACACACTATACTATGACTTTTTTATGACTTTTTTTCAACATACTATACTATGACTTTTTTTATGACTTTATTCAACATACTATACTGACTTTTTTTTATGACTTTATTCAACATACTATACTATGACTTTTTTTCAACATACTATACTATGACTTTTTTTATGACTTTATTCAACATACTATACTATGACTTTTTTATGACTTTATTCAACATACTATACTATGACTTTTTTTCAACATACTATACTATGACTTTTTTTATGACTTTATTCAACATACTATACTATGACTTTTTTTGACTTTATTCAACATACTATACTGACTTTTTTTTATGACTTTATTCAACATACTATACTATGACTTTTTTTGACTTTATTCAACATACTATACTATGACTTTTTTTATGACTTTATTCAACATACTATACTATGACTTTTTTTATGACTTTATTCAACATACTATACTATGACTTTTTTTATGACTTTATTCAAAATACTATACTATGACTTTTTTTCAACATACTATACTATGACTTTTGTTCGACATACTTTGATGTGACTTTTATAATAAAACAAAATGTGTCATAGTATAGTATGTCTAAAAAAGTCATACTATAGCATAGCATACTATGTCTTATTATTGGGCAGCCAGTTACAATGCACTACGCTTTATGGTTAATTAAACTGATCAAATCCTAAAAGAAACAGGCAATCCTTTCACTATTGATTTAGCTTCATCTTAAATTGTTTGACTGGATAATAGCAGATTATATTATATTCTGGTTGAATGATGACAGTGTTGAAGCTGTGGAACCTACTTGTATAAAACAGTTTTCTAAATGATACGATTTTCCAATGGTAAAAGAATTATATTTGCAAATGATCGTGCATATGTACAGTATATAGAGTTCGCCAAACCCTTCAACTCACTTTCAAGTGTAAAAATATGAAAAAAATAATATACAAATAAATAATGGCAGGCTCTGATCTTACACTCCTCAAAATTCCTCCGATTTTTTGCTGCCTCAAACCGATTGGCTCCTCCTGAAGAAGCAAATTCTTAAACACAGGTCAAATTTATATATTTTGACTGTTGAACATCAAAAAGGCTTCATCATTTCCTAAAAGAGGAGTAAACTGTACTGAAACTAGAAACACTGATTCTTCTGAATTATATTTACTGATCCTTTTAACTGTTGGTGAATGTCTCTCATGTGTTCTTTAGTAATAGACCTTATGACCTTCTGACCTGTGAGTATTTATGTCAGCAGAACGGCGTGCGTGGGATAGGTCAGAAAATGAGTGTCGATGTTCACGGTAATGAAGCAACAGATGACACACACAAAATGGAATGCAACCACAAAACGCCATTCAGTTTTTAAAACTTTTTTATTGTTTTTAAATTTTTTTACTCATTTTTTAAATTATTTATATTATCTACAAAGTAAAAGTTTTAACTTAAAAGTTACATAAGGGTCAGGTGAGAACTGGGATCTGGTCACCTCCGCCATTAGAATTTCATAAATAACATTTCTCCTGTCCTTGGCTGCCAACACGTGTTTATTTCACAGGAAGATTCTTGTCATGTTTCATTTTTAGTTTGGTTAGAAACCTGTCGTGTAGTCTGGAAACAAACGCAGCACATAGCAGCAGCAATAAACAGTAAGATTAATACTGTCTAAAAGTTGGAAGATGTTTTCTTTTCAGAACAAGGTGCAGACAAAAAACAAGTTCCAGTTGAATTTTCTTCTTCACTCTCACTGATTAGTTTCTCTCATTCTCTCTTTCATGTCTTACTTGGCAAGCTCACTCAAGTTGCAATTTGGGACCCCTGATAGTGTGTGTGTTTGTGTGTTTCTGTGTGTGTGTTTTCAGATGTCTGCGTGTAAACAGGGGCTGAATAAAAGCAGTCTTGCCCGTTAAAACTCTCTAGCTTGTTAAAACATGTCACAGCATCAACCTGTTAACATTCTCTTATTGCCTAGTCTGGGAGAGAAAGAGGGAGGGAGGGAGGGGGGAGGGAGGGGGGGGAAGAGAAAAGCTGATGTGAAGCATGTCTGGTGAGGATGAGGAAAGAGAGGAGAGGGACGGCTCTTATTCTCTTCATCGCCTGCTTATGAAGGCTCTGGTTGAGAAGCGAATCAAAGAGCCGGTCCCTCGGCTTGCTGGCGCTCTCTATCTACAGCTGCTGCTGATGATGAGCTTGCACTGCAGAGAGGAGACAAAATGGGGGGGGATGTCCACAATTCAGAGGTTCAGAATGTCTCTAAAATTATTGATATTGTAGACAGCTGCTTCACGTCTCACAGGCCACACTGGCTTAAAATCTGCTGATGTATAATTACCATGATATCAATATTTAAAAAATGTCACATTTATTATTAATTTGAGTATATTGTGACAAACCTAGAGCACATACATGAGTATACACAACAGGAGTAAGGTACAAAGACACGCTATCATACATATCTCCTTACTGTAGGAAGGTAAGGAAACATGCAAAGTACATATTCCTGAAGTTTGCTATTTAATAAAAGAAACATACCTTGTGGATGTGTCAGGTAGGAGAAATGTGTGGTGGAGGAAACGGGTATGGGGTTGAGAGCAGACTGGGGCATGGGTTGCTGCGGACCCCCCGGAGGACCTTGGGTAGCCATCAACATCATCGTGGGGTGGGTCTGGCCCGGGTGGTGAGACTGCACTAAACCAGACTGCATATGAGCCTGTGTGTGTGTGTGTGTGTGTGTGTGTGTGTGTGTGTGTGTGTGTGTGTGTGTGTGTGTGTGTGTGTGTGTGTGTGTGTGTGTGAAAATGAGGGGAAAAGTGTGACAGAAAGTGAGAATGACAATGAGAGATGAACAGAAGGACACAATTTAATTAAAAAGATGAAACAGACGAGCATCAGTGTCACAACATTCACAACTTCTGCCTGTATGTTACTGACAGAAGCAGCACGGACATATTGTTGTGACCCGGGGGTCAAACTCTGTTGTGCCATTAATATCTTAAACATAGTAAAAGTGAGTTTGCAGGTGTTCTGCTATTTTATAACCACACAAATAGGATTTTGTGAGACTATGGTGGGTGGAGTCGGGACCCTCTAGGGGGTCTGGGGAGACGTTTTTAGTCCCAAATTAAAGTGTCAGTCTAAGGAAGGGCGAGGGGTGCTGTAAAGCTAATACGTCTGGAGCTGCAAGCCGCAGATCGCTGTGCACCGTTGCGGGGGAAATCCTCATGGAGAGCCAGCCCACCCGTTGAGGAGTGTAAAAGTATTTTTGGGTCCATTATGAAACTCTGGCAGGCCGCCACAGTCTAGGTAATTAATGGGCTACACCGAGGACATGAATATACCATCTGAAATGTTTCCTGCCAACAAGTGAAAATTTGTCCCACCTGTCAGCAATCTGATGGCCTGCCAGCGGGCCCGGTTGGCATTTCTGTTTTTCTGCTTCAGTTTTCTAGCTATCTTAAAGGCAACTGGTATCATATGAAAATATTGTGGGTTTTTACTTAACACATTGTATCGTTAAGTACTTAGAAGTAACCCAAGCTAACCACATCCTGACTCATGTTCCATACTTTACACTGATACAGGGTGTGATAAGCTTTCTCATTTAATTCTCGAAACAAAGCCAATGCATGCGTGTTTCCTATCGTGGCAAACCTTTATGAGACGCTGCCAATCTTATCAATCGTCCCAGCTTGACAAGCTGACGACAGGTTGTGACCTACCTGCTGCACGTGTGCCATGTGGTTGTGGTTGTAGCCGTGCTGGACCTGCTGAGGGTGGATATAGACAGTCTGCTGGGCAGAGGGGAATGATGCCTGGGGAGACTGGGGGTTGGGCCCCGGGGTCATGGAGGGGGGAGTGGGGGCCAAGGCCGAATACATCTGCTGTTGCTGGGGCTGGTTGGCCAGGTGGAGGGCCTGGGCTGCTGCCGCCGCTACAACACACAAGAAAACACAAATAGAAACACAATACTACTACACACAATACTTATGATCATGCACTTACACAGATGTCTTATACTTCTGCAGATGTGCACCTATGCATGAACTCATGCACGCCAGGAATACACAACACTGCAGCAGATTGCGTGTAGCATATCATTTCTTTTTGATTTGGACCTGGCGTTTTTGTTAGGCGATCTTTTATTTATTTGACAGGTATGACTCAATAGTTCACATGAGTTGGACCCAACACAAGATGGCTGGAAAAAATGATGATAGAGTTGAATGATGAGGAGCAGCTCCCGTGCCAAGAATGAATAAGTTGATGTTTTTCTTGGAATGGATGTAAGGTACACGTCTGGAAAACCCGGCTCTGAAGTCCATTCAAACTTCTGCTTTGTCCACGGTACTTGGCGCATAGTCACGCTTTTCAGAGGCCGCATGGCGCATCTCTGCACAACCCTGCAAGTTTCTCAATCCTGCACAAGCTTTTCCACAGAAGTATAAATTAGGCAGAAAAACCTCACCTGCTGCTGCCTGCTGATGTTGGGAGTGCTGGACTGGGCTGGCTGCTGGGTGGTTAGGAGGACCGCCATGTTGTTGGGGACCACCCTGCTGGCCTTGACCTGTAGGTGTGGCAGAGGGCTGGGGGTGCTGTTGGTGGGGGTGTAGGGTGGCATTGGGGTGGGGGTACTGCTGAGGCATTGGCCCTGGAGACACTGCAAGACCAAAATGAGTCAGGATGAAAGGGATTTGAACAGGACACACAACTTAACCTGCACATTCTGGCCTGTTGCACACGAGCTTACACAAGTGATGCGCCGACATACCATACATGGTGTGTGTCTGCTCTGGGTACTGTGTAGTAGAGGAAGAGACAAGTGTGGGTTGGCCGTGCGTGGGAGGTGCCATCATCCTGGCATTTCCCTGCATTACCGGACTGAACACATGCTGCGCCTGAAGGACACACAAGGACGGACAGAAGACGGACAATATCAGCATTAGAGCCTTTGTATGTAACCTAATCAAGGTTGAGAAGGTCATTCTATACAGAAACACTTTGTTTTATTATTTGAAATCCTTGTAACACACTAATGGCAAACGGAGTCTGAACAAAGGTGCAGGATTTATTCGGTTCGGCGATGAGTTAAAAGTCTCTGGTTTTTCTAAATGATCTACTCAACCTTTAAACAATGTTTAGTCCTTAACTATGGCTGGGTATCCAACTCCAATGGTAAAGATTTAATATAGTATCAAAATTCCAAAAAGTACCAAAAGTTCTTATGTGGCTTCTTTAGTTAAATTAAAAAGAAAAACAAGCAAACATTTCCCAAACTAAGGTATCTACAGAAGTCAATCGTTTTTGTACTGGTACCAAACCTCAGCTATTTTACATAAGCACTATTCAACATGAAAAACACATTTAATTCAAATCGGTGCATTTGGTAGGCTTTGAAGATTTTTCCTGGAAATTAGCTCCAAGTTAAGATGTTTTCCGTTTAGATTTAATCTCTTTCTCCGTTCCCCTCTCATTATCCATCCATCCATCTGTATGTTAACAGGAATAACACTGATATTCATTTCTCATCCCTTTTTAATATTAGCTAATTAGTTAACCATTGGCACACCGAAAGAAATCCTAATCACCTCTGTGTTCCTGCACTCGTTCTATCACAGCCTGCTTGCAAATAAGGTAACAACACTTCAGGTATAAGAGACAGGAGTCTCCACAAATCAGAGGTGATGACACACTGGCATTGTGCCTGGCATTCTGTCAGGCTGCTGGACTGCTGGCATCTGTCACATAAATGGCTGACTGGTGAATAGTGGGAGAGATAAATACTGCCAGCACTAACTAACGGTGCCAGAGCAACTGTAATGGTTACATGTGGCTAAACAGAGGCTGAGCACTGCTGAAAAAGCTGCTAAAGGTCACGTTGTTCTGACACAACCTTACCTGTGATTGGTAGTGTGTCATCTGCTGGACCAGTGGCTGACTGGTGAACTGCTGTGGGCTGCAGGTAAAGTACTGGGCAGGGTATGCAGGGCTCTGTGCTACAATAGGGGGTCCTGCTGCCGTAGCTGGGTGCATCATGGTGGGCGTGCCTTGCGGGTGGTGCTGGTCTGACCTCTGCTGGGGCATGTTGGGTACTGGACAATCATGCAAGAGATTTCAAGTGGGAAGAAGATTAGTTACATTTAACATCCCTTAAATCTGAACTAAACTGAATAACTTCAGCCCCCCCCCAAAAAAAACTTTCTTAAGATGAGTAACACTTGATCAGATGAGTTTCCCAACGTGATTACTCAAATCCCACATTCATATAGCTCATCCAAGTTAAGTGCAACTATATCTTCATTCAGTCACTTTGGTGTCAAATCTGGTCTGTGCAGTGTTGCTGTATGATTGCTGCTTTTCTTTCTTCTGCCCGTGTGGTGTGACACCATATATACTGGACCCACAGCATACCTGTTACTGCGTGTGTGATGTATTGTGCATGTTCAAGAGACGGAGAAAGAGAGAGGTGGGAGGAAAATGAGAGAAAGTTATTCTCACCTTTACCTGGTCTGTAGGGTTTAGACTGGCTGACTGTCATATGAGGCATCTGAACCTGGTACATAGCTGGAGACTGGAGTGAGGAGGGGAACGGAGAAAATAGGTTTATACTCAATCAAGTCACAACACTTCAGCATCAATTATTATTATTTGTGTGGAACTACTTTTACTACCCATCTATGAGTCTGGACACCAACTACTCAGCTTTTAGCTTTACTTGCTAAACTTTTACCCAATACATACAAAAAAACATTAAAAACATATGCGCATGTGAGACTGTGGGACTTATCTCTTACCTGGGGCCACATGCATTTTCTATGCCTGTCTCTCATTGGGCTGAATGATGAGAGTTATAACTATGACTACGCCCCAAACACTGCTCGTCATCTTCCATTCATTAACTCTTTAACATTATACACCATTCATATCTATTACAAATGTACTACTACAGCAGAAACAAAGAGGCTCAAATTCCTATTAGCTTACAGCCATTTGATGGTAAACAGATGAAGCCAATAGAAATAAGATGAAGTCTGTGAGGACAGTTTAAATTAATTGCAATAAGAAGTTGGCAAACCATCATCTGATGGCATTAATTCAACAAGCAAAAAAAACAAAAACATCTCAGTAATGATTGGCCTTAAAAACAAAACAAAAGGATTTAAAAAGTTCACAAACCTTCCATATTATGCTTTTCTAATGGAGCGAGAGAGAGAGGAGGAGGGGGAGAAAAGGAAAAAAAGAACCACTCTTTAGTTGTTAACCAAGTTATTTTATCGTTTGCACGTGTCTGATGTTGGATCACCATGTTTTTCTTAAAGCAACACAGGAAAGAATATACATTTATGAATACAAATGTAACAGCTTCCCTCATTAATATGCTGAAAACATTTAATAAGTGCTTTGAGAGCACTCAAACATTCTTTTGAAATCATTAGGTATACAAATTTAATCATTACTTCCTTTAAACATGCTAAGTCTGTTATCCAAAATATCTACCTAAAGTTTTTTTTTCAAATAATAGAGCAAAAATAATTAAAATAACAGTGCCTGGAAGATGACAGAGGAAAGCAAAGTGATAAAGTGGAAGAACGCACGAATGTTCTGTATATCACGGTGTACAAAGAAAACTAAATTACCAAACAATGTTAAATGTATCCTATTAAGAATGAAAATAAGTAAAGACATATGTTGTCATGCATTATAAATGAATCAAATCCAGGAAAAGAGAGGAATCAAATGAGGACAAACATAAGCAGTCATGTTAGGAGACCTCATGGTGATGGCTGCTAGTAATTGGTTTGAATGAATTTTGCATATCATATTGTTTAAATACTCAGGGTGTCATTGTACTACATATTGCAGCATGCAGGTGTGTGTCTCACCTGCACTCCAGGGCTGACTGGTGTGAGGGGATACATCTGGGGGAAGCAGACTGTCTGACCGTAGACAGTTTGGGGCTGCTGGACCACGATGGAGGGGCTAGGCTGGCCCTGAGGCCGGGGAGGCGTAGGGGTGTTGGCTGGTTTGGGCTGATGAAGGACCATATGAATACAGACAGACATTCATTTATGATAGATTTCAGTTTGTGGTATAATAATTGTGTAGTCTGGAAGCAGCACGGCATACAACTGAC
Source organism: Eutrigla gurnardus (assembly GCF_963514095.1). Lineage (NCBI taxonomy): Eukaryota > Metazoa > Chordata > Actinopteri > Perciformes > Triglidae > Eutrigla > Eutrigla gurnardus. The sequence continues at coordinate 12,677,879 of NC_139936.1, read as the reverse complement.
CTGCGCATTGAATCGGGGTTTGAACTCATTGGCATTTGGGTTCAGGGTTGATTTTCTCACTTGACTGGAAGAGGACATCAAACAGTGAAGAAGTTAGTTAGATTCAGTAATTTCCAGCTGGGCAAACATTCCTCAAAAAGGAGTAAATAGCATATTTGTTGGAGACCATTTTCAGCAGCGGATTAAAACACATTTGATGCTCTAGTGAGCAGCAGGATGTGTATGAGCGATCGAAGTACAGGGTCCAAATTGTTGGTGAAGAAGGAACATGTCATCCATTGCGATGGTGTAGCACATTGATGTGTTTTTAATTGGTTTTGAACCACAATGGAATACAATGTTCCACATTAAATGCTTGTTATAACAAAGCTTATGTTGGCCTAGGTCTTTTCATGATTTCATCACAATAAGAAATATACAGAGTATCAGCAGACTTATCCTTTAAATACACATTCAGTTTCCCCTCTCAACCATACTGTTTATTCCACTCACTCTTGCACTGCCTCTTTCTTTTCCTCCTTCTCTTCATGCTTGGGTCCACTAAATGAGGAAGTGGCTGTCGTCTGAACTCCTTGTGATGTCACATCCAGCCCCGCCCTCTTTATGTCAGGGGCGGAGGGAGACGGGGACAGTGCAGCGGGGCTGCCGGGCTTACTGGCGTTTGTGGTGGTGGTGGATGGAGCACTACTGGGGGTGCCAGCACCGATCACTACCACACCGTCTTCAGTGCCCTCCCGTCCCACTGCGGAGGCTTTGTCCAGGGGAAGGTCTTTCGGCTTGTCTACTGGATCTCTGGGAGGCTTGGTCATCATCTGGTCAAAAGCAGGGTCTGGGTTTGAACTAGACTGCAACTGGAAGAAGGAGGAAGAAAAGAAGGAGTTAGAGGAAGCACATACAAGCTACAAAAACATGAGGTTATGTCAGCTTTTGAGCACACTCACCCTAAAATCAACACTAAATTTCTTTAAATTATCTATTTGTTTTCTGTGGTCTGGTGCCATAGAAGGGGGTCCTGTAAGGTGAGCAGAGAGAGAGAGAGAGATGGTATGAGTATTTCAGTGATTATCAAATGGATGAGGTCATACTGCTGGTTTTCATATATTGTACCTTTACAGACTGGTCTGGTGATACTAGTTGAGCTTTCCAAGGGTTTAATATTCTCCTTGTTTGCCGTGGGGGACGTCTGTCTTGTCTCCTGGACACGACATTCTTTTGCTATAACAGAAACATCATCAGTTGACTTCCATTAAAATAGCACAGCAAGGAACAGTCCTTCTGATAGTGACTGAACCTACACTAAAACGTCAAATCCAGATACACAGAAACCAGGTATTTTATAGCATTCCTCATTCCCTAAATCAATCACTGAAAGTGTGGGTGAACTTTAACCCTACCATCTCCTGAAGAGGATGTGACCATGTTGGGGGCAGGGCTCGCAGCAGTAGGAGCGGAAGCTGAGGTTGCTGTAGCAACAGTTTCCACCGGAGCTGTTCCTGTCTGGGTAGCTGGGAGGGAGGAGGTGCCGGAGGATGCTCCACCCATACTATTCTGTCGCGGAGAGCGAGGTCTGTGAGCTGAGGCGGGGGACAGGAAATTTGATTTTGGTGATCGGAAATGTTCATACAGTTGGAAAAATGAATTGAAAATAAAAACACACAGAGTGGAGAAGTTCAGAAGAAGGGAAGAACTCCTTTACCTCCACTAACCACTGATGACCATGTCCCTCCAGAGGAACTGCTCCGAGAGGGTGGGGTCACTGGGACATCTCCGGGGACATTGTGGGAAATTAAATCCACTCCTGGAGGGATTCCAGTGGTCCGGCAGGGTGGCGCTCTGTGAGCCCGAGGTGTCCGCTGTGATTTTGGAGACATCCTGGGTGGGCCTGTAGATGAAAAACAAAATAAAGATGAAGACAGACAGAACTCCACACACAGACAGTGGATTTGAGGTAAACACACCTAAAAATCAGTGTTTCCTACTATGTGTTGCGAAGGTTTTTCCTTGAAACTCCTCTGTTTCTCATAAAAACTTAAAAAACCAAAACCTCTGCACTTATTACAATTCAATCTAGTAGTGTTTTTGGTGACATGCATGTTAGTGGAGAAACTGCAGAAGATCCTGTAAAGTGATCAAACAACACACCACACTTTTCAAACCACAACCACGTGAAGTGAGAGATGAGAAACAGGGAAACGGAGGATAGAGGAGGATGGAAACCCGTATTTAAAGATTTCACTGAGTACAAAACTCGATCTTTAGCTAAATACTAGTTAAATATTAGGCCATTCAGTGTCAACACATTTGAAAAGTATAAACACGATCCAAATGTATTTGGACAGGGACACTTAATTATTTTTGGTCAGCACTCCAGCTCATTGGAATTAAACGCTAAACAAGGACTAACAGGTTAAAGGTTTTGCTTCCAGTTTTAAATGTTGCTGCAAGTGTACATAGGAGGACTCAAAACCATTATCAAATTAATGCCCACGATCAATGGAAAATAGTAGTGATTCTACAAACAAATCACATTTGTTTTTGATAAATTCAACGTAATTAAAGAGCATATTGGTACTCTTTTGTTTGCAGTCGTCCAGTGGTTGATTTCCTCTCATTGCTGTACTAATGAGAGGCTGATATTACAACAGATAACACTTGCTAGGTGTCATCAGAGAAGCAACATTTCTTAAATCTTTTACGCCCAAAATGTCAAAAGGCAGGATATCATATCCAAATGCGCAGGAGTACAGAGCTAATATATCCACTAAAATAAAACTTCTGTCTGCATCTTTCCTATGCTTCATTCACAATTTTGCTTTTTTTTTTAATTGCGAAAATCAAACCTTTGAAAGGTTTATGGTTACAAATATGTTTTCAATTCGATAGCAGCCACAATATTCTTAATTATCTAAAATATTGTGCAACCTGCTGAGATCTTCCACTTCCACAACTCTTGCTAGAAAGAATGCACAGCACACATCGTGGTGCACCCACATGCCAAGGTGAAACTGCTTGACAAACTGACAAAGGATCAGCTGAGTGGTTTATCAAACCCGTACCAAATTTCCATTTGCAAGGAAATTGCAAATCTGACCCCAAATCAGCCTTATGAAGCAATTTCACCCATTTGTGTTGTTCCACACTAGACCTGGGCAAATTTATTTTTGAAAGTAGTTTAGTTATTTAACCTTAAAACCCTTCTAACATCTTCCGTCTGATTATTTATGGAATATCACTTCCATATTGAGCCAAATCCATACACCTTCAACTCATGCCTTTGCCCAGGTCTACTCCACACTGATGTGGGTACCTTCTGAAGACATGCGTTTGGGCAGAGTGGAGGCCGGCGGCGTGGGCCCATGGTGGGAAAAGGAGGATGAGGAGGAGGGATAGGAGGGGTGGGATGAATGAGAGGGAGGCCTGGAAGGTCGAGAGGGGGGTCTGGAGGGTGGCCTGGTGGGCGTGGTTGCCCGAGGAGGCAGGGAGGAGGGGCCAGACTGGTAACGAGAAGGGGGGCGGGAGGAAGGAGACGGACAGGGTGAGGGCCAATGGGATGAACCTAAAAGAGGGAAGGACAAATGATCAAGGATGACAAACAGCAGGTAACAACCAGTTAAAGTGGGGAAAACAAAGGTATAGCAGGAATGTAAAGGAAAGGGGATTAATAATATGAGAAAGAATGGCCAGGCAGAAATAAAATGATTCAACTGACATAAGTACAATGAACAAATGAATTAACAGCAACAAAACATCCCAGAAACGCTGCAACTCTGTACGTTAACTCCGTAGGGTTGTGTGTGATGTGTTAAACATACCTCCGTTAACCACTCTCTGGTCAGCCCCGGAGCTGGGACTGTAGTCGTGAGGTCCTGGTCGAGGAGTTGAGGGTCCAGCGGAGCTCTGAGCAAGACGAGGTGAATTCTGACGTCCTGGTCCCCAGGACATCGCCTCCCTGTTCCTCTGACCTGGAGGAATGTACTTGTTCTCTCTGCACACACAGACACACACAAAAATACAACATTGTTCAGTTAAATCTGTGAAAGACATTAGTCAAGATAATAAAGGGGAGGGGTTAATCCTACACCACTCCATTCAAATAAGTACTTCTCATCAGGCAAAATTAGGATGTTTTCAAGTTACTAAGGGAGCAGCTGCTGTCTGAATTGAAGTGAATTTGCTGCAACTACTCCGTCTCCCTTTAAGGCTTAACTATGCTTCATCAAGCCCAAGCCTTTCTACTGCAGGCCCACACAATTGGCAAGCATTATGTACATATATTACATACTTGTGCTCACCCGTGCACTTTAATGGCGAGGGCTCAAAGTCCTTGAGATAAATATAGCATAGCCAATGCTAATACATAGATTCTGCCGTTTGTAAAGTCTTTCTAAAATATCAGGCACTGGAAATGGAGTGTGTACAATGAGTCTCTACGTTTTTATTAATAAACACAGTACCTGTGGGATAGAAAAAAGCACCCCCCAATGATAAATCATCTCTGATGATATTTATAGTCAGTTTTACTGCATGAACATGTGAGGGCGAATGTAATATTTGATTGAATAACTACACTACTACTCACCTACCTAGGCGATGAAGTCTATAAATAGGCCAAGCCAGATGATTGACTTTATGGTATGCACATTTATTATTATTAATAACAACAGTAACGAATTATAAACTAAATCCTAGGACTGTAAATGTTGCAGTGTTGTGTTGCTGCATTCTTTTGTGCATAAAGAAGCACACATTAACAGCCAATTTACCAACAATGAGAATTAATTAAATTTGAAAGGCATGTGCTGGTTGATAACACAATCTGCAATTACATAATGGCAAGCACCAACTCACTCACCTGTACACGAATTATGTTTTAACCCCAAGTGTGTATGTGCCTCCTGGTCTCACCTGCTAAGTGTGTGTGTCTCCCTTTCCCCTCGCACTACAGCAGTGTATTTCTCCTCCTCAGAGCGTTCGTCATTCTCCAGAGCCACACGGGCCTTGTATGTGGCACTGGCCTCGATCTCTTCTGCCAGCTGGGCAGCACGCGCCTCCCTCTTGAGGAACTCTTCTGAGTTGTCGCGCTCCAAGGGGACCCTGAGGAGTTCAAGTCATGTATTAGGAGTATAGGTAAAGGCAAATCAAGCAAACATATTCTAATAAACCCAAAGTGCTTACGTGTATGTGGATAGGCTGCTGTCATATGTAGACAAGACTCCATACTTCTCCTCGTTGTACTTGAACATATCATTCGGGTCCCAACCGTTTGACTGATACAACAGAGAGAAATCATTTCACTAAAGAACCATTAAAGAATTATAAATGCTGTGGATCAGATGACACAACGCCTCGTTACTTATTTTCCTGTCAAATAAAAACTATGCAATTGACAAACCTCATCATATGAAGGCCTGTATGAATTCTGTTGTGTTCGTTTTCTTACCACGTCTGTATCCAGAGACTCGAGGCTGTCAGAGTTGTGGGTCTCTCCTCCATCCCACGGCTCTAGATCCTTCTCTTTGTGCTCGCCATTGATCTTACCGCTCACTGCTGCATCTGTGAAGTTGTCTGCCGCACATACAAAGAATACATATTTATGTACCACACACACACACACACACACACACGCACACACGCACGCACGCACACACACACGCACACACACACGCACGCTCACACGCACGCACACACGCACGCACACACTTTATGCAGGCAAGCACTCAAGAGCCACGAGCTCTCACAGCAATGGTCTATATGACCAAAACATTTTTTTTTAAATTGCTATTGCTTGAGCTGGCCTTGGTAAAGCTAACCATGGAAAAACCTTGAAAAACAACATTTGCATATGAGAAAGTCTTCATGGGGCTGATAGTCCAAACTACCACCCACTGTAATTAAGTAAACTTATAGGATTCTATGGTTGACTACACTAAAACCAGAGACAGGCACCCTCAAAGAAAAAAAAAACAATTAAAGTGAAAGGAAATCTCATGTCAGCCCAAGTCTGTGCTCACATTTTCAGAACTGGCACCAATGGACTGCATGCATTAAGCATATCAGCCACCTGGAGTAACCATAACTTAGCCATTCCAAATCATCCCACAATACAAAGTGCATTTAAGCATTTCAGAGCAAGTTGAGAGATACTAGATGGCACCATGCAGACAGATGGGCTAAAAGGCCTGGATTATATTAGTAGTGGTGGTTGGTATGCTCCATGCATTCGTTCCATCAAGGGAATTGTACAAAAAATAAGGAACATTTACAAATCAAATGTGAGCATAGTGAGGGCTAGCGAACATGCATTTAGATTGCAGTCAAGTATTACCTCAAAGCACTTCAGGGCCAAACCAAATTAAACATCCTGGCATAATACGATTTTTAATACAATGCTCAGAAAGCAAATTAAGGTGCTTGTGCTCGGTATGAGTCTTTAATCTGTTGCTTTCAATGGAATCATATTTGTAATGCTTATAATTTCCCTTTTTCCATCTAGCTCCAATTTGAACTGAGCTCTGGTGCAGCAATATTTAAAATCAAGCACCACAGCACCCCAATGTGTAAGACAAAAATAATAACCATATCCTAATAATCATATCCATCCTGTTCCAAAAGTGACTCACTTCTTTAAGTGTGTCATTGGTGGCTGGCTCCAATTATGCTGGGGCCTAAACCATAAAATAATTTGATAAAACTACCAAATTTTAAAACCTAACTTTACATGTCTTCTTAAAACTAACACTACTGTTGAAAACAAATAAAAACAAGTACTAGTGTCAGTTTACTACATTAAATATTGACACCATTCCCACATGCTCAGATTCCTCATAAGTGAGCATAAGGCCATATGTATGACATCTAAGGTCATGACCAGGAGGCTTCAGCATCTGCTGATCTCTAAAGTACAAGCTTAACTATGTAGATAACAGCGTATGATAGAGCACGTGGTAACTCTTCCACCGAAAGCAACATCCAGTCAAAAGATAACAAAACACCTGGCGGGAAGATGGAGCGAGACTGACTTGGAACAAACATTTGATTGTTATTCTTAGGTTATGTGAAAGCATCCCCAAATTCTCTCATGAAATTTGATTTAAAAAAAGCAGCAATAGGGTGCAACAGATCAGACCCAAGCCTTGAAGGTTCAAAAATGTGTTTGAATGCATACAGAGAAGTGCGAGAGCAGAAAACAGCCATATATTACCTGTGTCAGAGGAGACTAGACCATTGGAGAGGAGAGACAGACAGATGACAGAGAGTCAGATGATGGACTGACAGAATGACTGACCAGCGATTACACAAACAATTGATTGCATGTTTTTTTTTTTTTTACACAACTTTAGTTAGTGTGGTTTTCATAGACTCCCCACATCCCATATTTCAGCTATTGACTTGATGAAGACACATATACCTTCTAAATGAAAATGACATTTCTAACCAGTACACAATCTGCAGAAATAACAGTTATTTAAACACACTGAATTTAACTACCTTGTTGACTGAGTAACACAGGATCACTAACATTTGCAAATTGTTGCTAAATTTCCATAATTGTCCACTTCAACAACCATATTATATTACAAGTGGTGCCAATGCAGTAATATCTCTTCTAAGTATGTGGCGAAACCCTCACACATTTTCACCTTTTCATTTTCAGAAAATAAAACCCTCCCCCGCAGTCCATTATCATTCAAAGAAGAATTGTACGGGTCAAGATTAATTAGATGAAGAAGACTCATGCAGCCTTTATTGAGTGTCCTTGCTGCACCAGGGCAACCTTTCGGATCAATCAATAGACCACATTAATCTTCGATGCCTGGTCACTCAGAGCACACACACAAGATTTCAACCACGGCAAAGACTGTCATGTCAAGGGAGTGAATACACACTGAAATGGATCAAAATGTTGTGTGCATGCACTGATGGGCATCCACCCTGGCATGTGTTTATTTTGCTGTATGTGTAATGAATACAAAGTGACGAACTCACCAATTTACATTCTGTATGCTTTTTTTTTGTTTTAAGTATATACACTAGGTGTATATAAAGACTGCTGTTCACGTGCCCAGATGATATTTGATAAACACAAAGACCCAAGGTACCTTTCTTGGCGAAATTCAGGTCCACATCTTTGAAGGTCACCACTACAACATCTGAGGCCTTAAAAATTATGCTCTCCACAATGTCCTCTTTCCTGGGAGCAATGCTCGGCTCTGGGCTCTTTCTATGAGCTGCATCCAACACCAGGTCACACTGAGGAAGGAAGTCATGGTAGGATTAAAAGGGGAATCTGAAATACAGCAAAAGCATTTACTATCTACAGACTAGATGAGGAACAATGGGATATGTTGGACAGAACCCCTTCATTGGTTCATCCCAATCACGTACCGCAGTAGCTGGATGGAAAGGAAATTAATTGGCAATCATTTTGATAAATCGATCAATCTTTTAAGTAAAATGATCAAGGAAAAATGTCAAACATTCTCTGGTTCCAACTTCAGGGATGAGTTGCTGTTTTTTTCTATGCTCTATTGGTGTGAATTACATATTTTTTTCATTTTGGACTTCTGATTAGACCAAATGAGCCATTTGAAAAAAGAAGAAGTCACCTTGGGCTCTGGAAAATTGGGACAGATTTCTTTAGCTATTTTCTGACATTTTATACACTAAACGATGAAGCATTTACCCGAAAAAAAAAAGTGATAGTATAATGAAAATTATCCTGATGAGCACAACCAAAAAAATAGGGCCGAATTAATTAAACCACTTTGTGTCTTTAATTGGAATGAAAACCTCCAATCTTGGCCTAGCATGGCACATCACCATGCTTGCCTCAGGCCGAACTATAGGAAATTATTTCTGGGTTCTTGAACTGAAGTTTGAGTGACATCAATCAATTTAATGGATGCTCATTTAATGGCATCGATGCCAGATGGAGGAGCTTGTGACCTAAAATTTCCTCAAAACAATAAGTAATAAAACACTAGTATAATATTATAGAAGAAAATTGAAAACAGAAGCCCTGCACACGAACCTTACACTGTTGACTAAGAGTCTGTGCACAGGAGTGGTGAATATTTCAGCATGTTTGACTGTTCAGCTTGCACACACTGGAGTAATAAAAGCCAAATATGATGCTTTGATTTGGTCTCAAAACAAAATGGTGTGTGTGCGCTTGTGCAAACACCAAATCTAATGTATTTTGGAGTATCCTGTGAGCCTTATTCACATTTCAGTCAAAACAACCTTAGAAAAGACAGCGGATAATGTATGTTATTGACATCCTATTGAGAATTGAAGTTAAAGCCAAGTGAACTCGACATAAATGTCTACTATTACACAGGTTAAACCTTTCATTTGTGCAAAATGAATATTTCAACCTTAAAGGGAAGATGAAGGGTCACATACATCTCCTCCTTAAAGGGAAAGATGGAAAGGGCGATCTACGCTGGAGCCACCTCAGGGGTGAAGCTGCTATTGAGTGCTGACCTCGCACTATCTTCCCAGCATAGTTAACCTAAATATTAGTACTGCCAGTAAGGAAATTGCAGCTCTAGCTCCATATTAGCACCTATCTAGAACATTGCTCTATGTGTGATCCTTACCTCTGGACCGTATGTCTTAAATACCCCTTCATAGACTGCTCCATTTTTCACTTTCAGCTCACACTTGGTCCCCTGTGAATAAATAGACATATCATTATTCACTGTATGCAACACTCATTCCATTAAATGCCAATATCAATAAACAGATTTAAAAAACAAGTTCAGAAACCCATCTGCTTTGAAAAATACAAATGATTGATCAATTTCTGCTTTGTTTATGTAACCAGCTGTCTCTCCAGATCACACAGGCTTTGTTTATAGCAGCGTAGACATTTTGAGGAAACAGCATGTCGTTAAAGTGAGACTGCAGTAAATAATGCTGTTACAAATTAATTTACAGTAAGCACAGCTCATGTGGTTGTTTCAAACATGTTTTTTTGTATCTGTGCTTATTTATCCATTCGTTATTGTTATGACACAGAAGACAAAATTCAGGACATACTAGACATATCTGTAACATCTAAAAAATGTTAAGACAGACAGATAACATACCACCACTGAAGTCAAGACATGGACCATCCTCATATTTGCATATACACCATTGAAAATGACCTAAAGAAGAAAAAAGACCAGTTAACTTCTGATGTATCCTATTCGCAAAGAAAGAATGTCAAATAGGTTCTTACAGACATGTTTCATTCATAACAATGAACATATCCAACAACTGGATTTAAGCGTTCTCTGAGGTCCATTCTGTGCATTCTTCTAAACCAAATGTCATGTCTTAATAAAAACCATCAAATCAAATCAAATGACTTGCACTGGCTTATAATAGTTTATCAGTTACTTACTGCTGAGGGACCTTTACCACTGTGTCTTCCCCTGAAAGAAAAAATGACATTGTTTTCATCATAAGCACTTTAGTTCTCACTAGCATATTGAAAAAAACGCCCTCTCCAATGGGGGGGGGGGGGCATAATTATTATTACACATTTGAATGCAATGCAGATCCTGAAATTTGCAAAAGACTCCAGAATATTTTGCTGGTTGGAATAATGTGAATAACGGGCTGCCAGCCAAACACTCAGTAGCCTACATTTTTTCCCAAGCATGTCCTAAAATGCACCTTGTTCAGCAGCTGGCACATGGCCAGGCATTCACACTTGATTCGATGTGGGCAAGGACCACTCTCCCTGCATTGTATCCCGTTTTAATAAATGAGTAATATGCTCAATTTAACAGTTGGTTCCTCAATATTAAAATAAATAAAACCAATTCCAAGCAATGGCAAGCGGAAATGGGCCGATTTCGTTTGCCCTATCGCGTTTTACACCATCTTCGCTCGGCCTTAATGGATGAACCCTACGCAATGAATGGGACGTACTGTCCTAGTGACCGGTGAACAAGAAGCCTGACCAAATTAAGACCACTCAAATTTACAATACGCATGCAGCGTCTGCACCGACAGCGTGTGTTAGCTTTAACCTGGGGACGACATGTACAGAAATGTCATGCTTCAAGGGCATTATTTACACGATCAGCAACGGCAACGTCAAGGTTGAAAGCCCGTCGGTCTATAATTCCCCCTTTTCTCCTCACCCGCCCCTTTCTTTCGTGCGCCCACACGTTTATATCAATTTCTTGGCAAACCCGTTGCAGCAATGTTGCGGTAATGTACCAAACCCGGTGACAATAAAACGAAAACACCTCTGTTTCAACACGGTCTCATGAATTGAAAAGTCGCCAGCCCGTCCCGTTAGCTAATCGCTATAAAACTGAATGAGGCAAGTGCACTGAATTACAAAGCATGGGCTGTCAAACGGCTAATTAACGCTCTTAGCTAAATCGGCTCCAAAGCTGATAGTAAACTGATAAACGACTTGTCAAGCGGCATCGCCCCTACACACGTTTCTCCACCCTACACACCTCTAATCAGAGACTATAGATTATAGGTTGTATTTACCCCGCAAGAGGGGGTAACGCTGGCTCGAAGTTGCAACATTACCGGGGCAAGCAGCAGACAGGCCTCGCTAGCTAAACTGCATAACGTTACGCTAGGTGACAAACACGTCGCAAGGCCCGCATAACGTTCAGAAACGCGTACTACTTTTGGACCACTTAACGGGAGTGTCATCTCTCAAAACTGCCACTGTTGATAGTGCCTGCATGCAAGCACCAAAGATTGGCCACAAAAACCACCGCTGCCGTGTTCGTATTTCGCCAAGTTAACAATTTAATTCCACAGACCTGCCCAGATTCTGTCGTCCCCCGCCGCTTCCTCCGGCACCGGAGGCGGCTGCACCAGAGGTGTTGCCACCGCCGGGCTTACTGCGATTTCCACCGGCCTTCATTGACATGGTGATCCCATAAAACACGGTGTCTTAAAACGACCAGCTTCGCCCCGCAATTTCTTGACGATGTGTGATTGTGTGACAGCACGCTAACGTTAGCGATCCTAAATTCTGGCTAGCTAACGGGGTAATGTCAACGTGCCTCTTGAGGAAGATGCTATGCTAAAAAGCTAGCTCGCCAACCGTTGCTATCTAAATTAGCAATCTGTACAATTCCTATTAAAACGGGAAAAAAATAATATTTTAAAAAGACAACAAGCGCCAATCACTCTTCCAAAATAGACATAGGTGCTACACCTCTTGTCAAATTGTTATGTTATCCGAACAAAAAAAATAGATAATCTCAAAATAGGGTTTACAGCTATCTCGGCTTCTTTCCGTTGCTAACAGCGAAAAGACCAAAACAGTCTGAAAGGGGACAAAAAACAGCGGAGGGATATATGAAAGGCGTAACGGCTCATAACGTATAACGTTAATCTAAACATTCCTACACCGTGTTCGTTGACAAACATCAGTCTGTTAAATATACAAACGTAGTTGTATTTAATATGGACCACAAAATAAGAATCTAGATACGTTGTTTGGCAAAATTAGACATACAACATGGCACTATTTTCAGGAAGTCCACGAATCCTCGACGGCTGTTTTGTGGAATCCACGTGAGCCGGCGAACACACACGGGCGCTCACCCATAGGAAACACAGAATCAAGCTATTCACACACTGATTGTGTGTTGATGTGCATATTATCGGCAATTTACACATTACAACATGACTGCCTGATAAAGATGACACTTTGTTGAAGTTGCTCCCGTCATGCTTATCACTGGTCTGACCTCGACAAACCGAACAAACTGACACATAGAGTTAGGTAGGGAAATTACCTTTACAGCATATAATATAATATGAAAAGAAAATTACACAATGATTTTGTCTTTACACGATACAATGTTAAGTACCTGGATGCACACACTAAATAATGCTACATATATTCCCAAAACACTGCACTCCTGATATGATTCACTTTAACATTTTTTTTTTTATTCAAGCTAAATCTAATCTAAAACGACATTTCCCTTATGTTTTTCCTTTTCCTCAACATGTTGTATAGGCTACGGAACTTCTATAGGCTATTTTTTAAGCATCTGTTTCCTTTAAAGGTGTAATAGAGCATTAATATTGCAGCAGACAACTATTTGCATTGTAAAGATAAAGTAATAGTTATATCTACCTGAGCAGATAATAAAGTGACTCTCCATCTCTCTCTTTATGTGTGTGTGTGTTGTAATCTGAGCTTCATCTTGAGCTTTGTTGACACCAGGCTGCCCATGCTTTTTGGCCAGCTCATAGCCTCATATAGGCAGTTTCAGCTGATATCATTGCTTCCAGTCGCCACAGCCATCACCAGAGAGACGCTGAGGGGCAGTAGAAATGCTCACAATCTCGTATTTAGCACCATTAAAGAAACTTAAAAAACAAAAAATGTATGATTAAAATACATTAATATTATTTTTTTCAAATTGAAGGATATTTTCCAGTAACATTCAATAACTAACTTAGGACCACATTAGCTTCACACTTCATGAAGGAAAAAAATCCATGTCAGACACCTTTTATAATTTTCTCCAACACTATCTGACAGTATGTTCTGCATTTATTCTTTCAGTTAGAATTTGTATTATTATAAGACATATAGCAAAAAAAATGGTAATGCTCATTTCAGGTGTTCACAAATAGAAAACAGGGAGGGGAACAATAGATGACCTGCTAGACTGTTCATACAATTACCTATTAAATTAGTGTTTCTTTGAGTTAGCCTTCTAGTCAGAGTCACAATATCTATATATCTATTTTATTGAGTTACTTTTTAATTCCAATTATGACACCTATCTGGAAAAACATGTGGGTTGTGCAAAAAAAAATCCTGCATTATGAGGAATTGATGTATCTGGTAGTACATGTTCTCTCGCTTTGACAACATCTGTTAGTTATTTAAGGTTGATTCAGAGCATTTTCATGGCCAAACAATACATTCTATTCTTTTGAACTGCACTTATTAAAACAAGCATACAAACTAGCCTATACTATTTAATACCCTGCCCCTCCAAATGTGAGGTGCATTTCAAAGTAATCACTGCTGTTTACCCCTGCCATGAATTTCTTCATGTTATACTTGATAATAGTATTTGCAGTAAAGTTACATAAAAACAACAAACCATGTATCTTCTAGTTAGAAGATGACATGATTAGACACTATAATATTTGTTTTAGAGAGCTTTTCTTGTGTTTACATAATTGCCGTCTCTGTTACAGAAAAAGATGCTGAACTTCTGATCAACTATATTTTTCTACTAGGATTTGTTTCTCCCATTCATAAAGAAAATCCTCATCCAATTTGTTACGGACCGCGAACTAGTTTTGTTTAGCCATTTTATTTATTCAAATTCTATTTGTGTGTGTTATCCATATTAAGGTATTCTGCATGTTCTTTTTGCCTTATTGTTTGTCCAAGAAGCAACTTGTTAATAAAGTTTGTTTTTAAAAACGGGGGGCCTTTATGAGGACCCGCAAGAGTCTGTCCATTTCAAAATTTATTTTTTATCAAAATTTACAACCGTTATCTTCAAAATGTACCGACCAATACACGCTTGACACATATCAACAACACGTGTATTTACAGAAAAATAATTGTAATCCACACATTCTGCGAATTTTCAAATCATGTCGTTTATTTTTGATCAGGCGTTCAGCACGGGAGCCGGGTTGTGGATTCCCTCTGACAAGCAACTGTGGGATTAGCTAAATAGTCCAGAGATGTGTGCATCTCCTTGGTCACATTTGAAAACATACTCCATCAGCCCTTTCCGTCACCGAGACTGTGTTATTGTTACGTACGAGCGCCGGTTTTTATTAGGCCTACACGGTTTTATGGAAGAATGTTAACGTCTGTGGCTTCGAGTAGAGCTGGAAAACGAACTTGCCACTGGAGCTAACAGGCTAGCCCGCTAGCAGGCTCGGCTCGACGACATAATAGGCTGCCGTGCTTCTGGGAACATAGTGTGCTCGTCCTGACGGATCAACCCAGCCTCAATCGAGGATAGCACTCGTGATTTTCCGATAGTGTTATTTGGTCTCCTTTTGTCTTCTGGAGTTACCGTTGTGTAAATCAATCTGCCCTGGCCAAGGGATGGAGAGGCACTAGCTTACTTCGCCAGTCCCCGGTGTCATCGCGGCGTTAGCAGAGCACTGCTCTCATTGCGCTTGCTAAAAATACACCTCTCGCCCCATGCTCAGTGCGCCTCCAAAAGCGGTGGGCTAGTCCACATTGGACCCGTCTTCGGCTGTTCTGTTCAGCTCGCTCGGAGTTTGCCACTATACATGGTCACCACACTGAGTTTAAGACGTCTGGACGAGCGAGTCGGACCCCGAGGTTATGAGCGGCGCTGGTCTGATCTAACGTTACGTTGCACCGACTCGTGGACTAAAGGTCTCCGAGTGCACCAACCTCGGCCCTGTCTGTTGGTCGGTGGCCGGATATCATTTTTGCCCAAATGGCCTTTTGTCATAAATAGCAATATAACGCGCCGTGGTCCAGCCCGGGATTGCGAGACCTAACTGTGTGAAGGTCGGAGAAAACGCTTTGTTTTTACTGTCAACTGTGGGGGATTGGCGAGGCAGACCTCATCTGTCCAGAGCTCAGCACCATGTCGGAGGATAATAACGCAGACAAGTTCATCAAGGTAATTATAACTCATTTCAATTTGGATTTTATAAAGTGAACAATGCCATTTGTTTTAGGGTCTGTGTCTACAACATAATCGTCACTACTTCTGTCAACACTTAGGTCAAAAGTTGCCGTATGCTCTACTGATTCCAGTGAATACTGGGCTTAAAAAGTGCACTTTAATCTAAAGAGTCATATTGGTGCAGCACATGGAAGCAAAGTAGTTTACAAATGGTAGAAAAGTTTTACCCTTTTTATAAAATATCACTGTGCAGCGTGGATCTCTTACATGGTCATAGTCATATTTCCATACACCCTGGCTCTGAGATTTGTTCCTGGCCCACTCCCCTCAATGTGTCACTGCCCAGGCTTTTATGCAAGCTGTAAAATGTGATCCCGAGTAGCCTGACCCCTGTTTTCACAGTTGGGTCAGCATGTACTTAAAGCGGTGTTGATTGAGGGGATGGCACAGAGAACTGCAGCACACTGGGGTCGTTATCATAACCAAGGATTAGTGGGTTAAAGTGAACCAAACACCCTGGTATCAACACCATGACACTCTAAAGAAATGGTTTAATTGGTAAGCAGCTTTGTTAGATCCATTGTCCAGGACTGTTAAGGTTGGGCGTAGTGAAGTCAGATCCCTCGACCAATATGATGGTTATGGTTCCTGGGTAGTTGTCAGCTGAGAAGCCTGTTGTCCTGTGTTTCGTAATCAGCACGAATCCCAATCAGTTTTTGAGTTTACACAGACCTGATTGGAGTGGGCAGGTCAGTGAGAGGGAGGAGAAATGATGCTGCCTCTTGGGCAGAGGAAAACAATTCACTGGATTGTGCTGGCCAAAAATAATATTCTCAGGAAAGGTTAATCATTTTCTGATCTCAAGTGTGGGGTTAGTTACATAAAGTATAAACAGAGATTGGTATACTTAGCCAGCTTTACTCAAACACAGCATACATTTGGAAATATTCACAAACTAAAAAATATTCTAATCCAGCACAAGAAAGTATTTTATGCTAAACAGCAGTTGATTATTGAGGTAAAGGCAAAGATTGGGAATGGTCCTTTGAGGACTGACCTCTTATTCAGAGCAGTTGGCTTTTCCTTTTCAGGCTGGGATGTTGGTTTGTTCCTCCCTACCTCAGATGTGGTCATGTCATCTCGTCCTGGTGACTTTTATCAGCTGTCCCCAAAACCGCTGTGATTTTGAGTTAGTTGAATGTTGCCATGTCCTCTTCTCGTTGAGGTAAGGACACAATGTGTGCAACTAGATGGAGATAAGTGTGAATCTTGACTTTGACACATCCATCTGATCCTGGATGCATTTGGTGGACCTTCCCAATAGGAGCGCCAGAGCGAGGTAGCAAGGATCGGCATGATTATTATCATGATCTGTTCGCACTGAAGGTTATTGGTGTCTGTCTGCCATGAGGGTCGTAGTTGCAGGTTTGGTACATAATGCTGGATGAAACTTCCCAAGACAGGATCAGCCAGCCATCTCCTCCTCTCAGTCTAGTCGTTGTGGATGTACTTTTCTTTGAAGGGAGGCATCCCGCCACCCCAAGAGCAGCGAATATGGGGGAACAAGGTCAGAGGCAGCCAGGTTAGAACATATGTATCCCAAAGGTTTGGACTTCTTCTCCTCCACCAGTATATTATGGAGTACTGGCTCAGGGATGGACTTTCCCATGTGCCTCCAAACTGTGGGGCATATAGGGGACTAAAACAGAAGATAATCTGTTGAGCCTGCTGTGCAGACCGCCCATATGGGGTAAAAGGGGCCCAGTTTCTAGGGGGGCCTATAGAGGACAGTAATAAATTATGTTAATCTTAAATATAAGCAATACTGAACAAATATTTTTGGCCAAAATGTTTAAATAAGTATTGGTTAATGACACACACAAACATTGTATTCATGGTTGATTTTGTTAAATGTAGCCTGTTTCATAATGGAAGAAAAAAAACAAGATATTTACTGATCTAAACTAGTTATTACCTAATTTTATAAAGCAGTACTTTCTGTACTTCTGCTGAAGTGGATGATAAAGGGTCCAAAATCAATAGACTCTGGTAGACAGGAATGCTGGCTTGGAGAGAAATCTGCCATTTTTGGGATATTCAGTTCTTCTTTGACAGTACTTACGTTGCCTAATGGCTGCCTTTCCCCATAAGATCCAATTTAAACAGCTTTGCTCCCCAAAAACTAATTCTTGCATAGAGGAATCCATTTCATGATTCTTGATGCACAATGAAGCAACAGTGTGTTGGAATCCAGGACTATTGGATGGATCACATCAGATCTACTGCTCTCAGGAGCCTTCCACCTACCCAAATGTGACCAACTACTGGATCAGGTGCTAATGGAAGTATCCTACCATTAGATCGCAGGATCTCATCACTGCTGCTAGTTCAGATGGGGAAAAAAACCTCTTCCTGGAATTGGGGGAATCCTTGCCAGGCTTCCAGATGCTGAAGTTTGAAATGTCAATGCTTAACATTTGACAGAAGTGATGTTGATGTTGAAGAAGCGAGCAGATTTTTTTCTCCTCTGGTGGCTTAATCAGTAGAGTTACAGCCCTTGTTCCCATATGCTAGTTGGATGCTAGCTGTGAAGCATCACAAAAACATGTGAACCTCTGAAGTGTTGAGAGGTTGGGTCATAACTTCAGGAAAGTCTCACCTTAGGTAAAAATCTTAGCTCAAGTTCCCACGAGGACCATCAATTAGCCAGATTCATCGATAGGATCATCCCCTCCTCTCTTAGTTCATCACAGGTCTTGTACCATCACCTTAGCCCTGGTAAGATAGGGAATCAGATAGTCTGGTGGAAAATACCGACTGGCCAGTGTCCAGCCAGATGGTGAGGACAGAAGGATCAGGTGTCAGTAGTAATCTATGATGATGTCCTCGTAGGTCAATACAACAGTTCTACTGTGATAGTATGGCCTCTTGTGGATCAGAGGTACAGTGAAGTTACCTGCCCTCAGCAGTCAGATCAGAAGTTTCTTATTAGTTCTTTGCCTCCGTCTGTGGGATTTGGGCTCTGCAGAGAGAGAACAAACATATACACAATATATAAAATCAGGGCATTACAGGGCAGGGGTGGTTACTCTCCAGACAGGAGTGTTTTATGTCACAAGCCTTCGCACAAAAGTTTCTTATTTCTTTCTACATTCGATTTAGCCTTTTGTTTGGTGTGGTTTCTCTTCCTGACAGGAGACATCTATTCTAGACGAGTACAACATAAACTGGACACAGAAGTTGGGAGCCGGCATCAGTGGACCCGTCAGGTGAGTGTGAGAGTGTGTTGAAAAGTACATTTCTACACATCTTTCTCCAGTTCATGAATATTATCTTTTCTACTGTGTTGCTTGTGCTGCGTCAGATTACTATCAAACTGTTGCAGCCAGAGCAGCAGGGGATGTTTTCTCTCTTCTTTTTTATCAAACTAAGGACAGGACGTATCGCATAACAAGGAGACATCATCATGGTACTTTTGGTTTGTGATTGTTAAATTGTCTTGCGAGTGTCGATGGAAATGGGTTCAACTGGGGTTGTTTAGGAATACAGAAATCCTTCTGCCCGGTAAGCCCGGCTGTGATCCAAGAGGAATTGATAGTTCTTTCTAGTTTTGTTTAGATGTTAAGAATATATTGGATTGTGGTTCAGAATATTAAAAAATTTCATGATAGGATTAAATAGAGAGATGGATATTGGTGTATTGCCCAGCCCAGTTACAGTGCATTAATCCACCATGGTTGTGAATGCTGCTGTTGAGCCAAACTTGGATTAAAGTATGATGTCACAGCATATGCATCCGCTAACCGAGCTATCGAACGGACACATTTTGTGACTGCTGGCAAAAAAAAAGACCTTCCTGCATGTCACTTCTCCTGTGGTTTTATTGCATCACGTTCACTGTGGCACCATTTCACTAGCACCATCTGACTTTATCCTTGACACATTAACACATATTGAGAATATGAAAGGGGCCAGATGCTTGTCACATGATGGGAGGGATTTAACAGACTGGACCAACCACTAGTGTGTAAACATCTGAAATTAAGTTCTTTCCTCACCTGCCTCTGTTGTTTGTTTTCTCACCTGCCTCAGGAATTTTACCTGTCACATCCAACATTTACCCGATATTCGACAGGAGGCAGGTGCTAACTTCCCTGTATGTAACACTGTCGCAACCCGTGGCTTAATACGGAGATGTTTGGCACCCGTAGCCTCACACAATCCATGTATGCGCAGCACCCTGGGCTTAAATCTATCCAACCCTGAATGTTTATCCAACCCCGACACCTTTCAGTCGAAATATGAGGGATCAATGATAAAACTCAGCAGTTTTCTTTCCCCCTCTCTTCATTCTTCTCTCCAATCTTTCCACCCTCCAACACTGAAATATTCACAATAAGAAGCAATGACGTTTGAGCCTTTATTTATTTTTTATTCTTTTTTACTAATGAACCAATTCTGAAACTCTGTTAGTCATGTGATGAATCGTGCATATATATGGTACAATATCTTCATCGGATTAACTCCTGTTTGCGTTTAAGATCCATTCAGTAACTGTAAAACTAACTGCTCAAACAGCTTTTTAAGTGTTTATTCTGTCTGACTGCCTTGCTGATTCCAGCTAGATGCTGTAATATATCAATGTTGTGCCCATTCTGCACTTTTAAGCTATCGTGAGTCTGTACCAGCCTGTTGTTTAAAACAAATAAAGTAACGTGCAGTTTTGGCCTCAAGTGACAAGAAGAACGACTGAGAAATTGACTCATCAGCCCTCCATGTAAACACATTCTTGAACTCTATGACTCACGTCCTACTCTGTAGAACTCTACTCTGTTCTTTGAGCAACTCTGACTGTCTCGTGTTTTTCTAACTCTGTATTTCATGGAGATTTAGACTCACACAAATCCTTTTTATTTTATTTTTATTCTCCTCCTCACCTCTTTCTGTCTCCCACTCTCACATTCATGTGTTTTACTGTTGCAGCCTCCCTCTGTCTAACTCTGTGATTCAGTAGGTCGGTTTGCTTTCCAGTGGAGTGAACTTTGGCCGAAGCAGAATGTTTCTTGCAGTAATGCTTTAATAGTGTAATCTGAGTTTAAGGTCCAGAGGTTGCTGTTTTAAAGTGAGCGTTTCAGTCATTTGCTGCTTAGAGGAGGGTGAAAGGAGTTGATAGCGCGGCCCATATTTCACCTGTGTTCTGCTGCAATCCTGAAATGTAATTTGAAGACCCCCATGACCAGGGGATATTCATATGACCACAGAAGATGTAGACAATATTCAAATGTTCCATGATAATCTGCAACTGCCAGAGTACTGATCTCTATCTAGTCGGCTGCTTTCTTGTCTGCGTTTATAACGGGCCAAATTTAACTTGACAGCACATCTTGTACCCCAACTTTATCACATGTAGAACTATATTCAGCCACATAGAAATGGACAATAAAGCGAAAAGCTAATTAAATATAAATAGAATGTAACCCTGACACAAGCATCAGGAGTTCATGTTGTGCTGCCAACATCGTTCAAACTATAGTCTTAACCTTTTGACCAAGCTACATAGTAAGCAGGACTTTTCAGTCAAGAAATAAACTCCACTGCTCTCTGATAGACAAATTATCTTATAGTGACACTCTTTCTGATTGAACTCAAATCTAGTTTGGCATTTCTGACCGTCATATAAATCAATATGATATAACTATGGCTGATATAGCTCTCTATTTTTAATATTTCACTTGGCATAAACACGATTCCATTTTACAGACAAGGATTGAAAGCCTGACATCAATGACAAACGGAGCGAAACACCAGAAAATAAGAAAAGCCCCTCCAGACGACAGAAACCACCCTGGTCATTCTCTGCGTACACGATCACATGTGACACGGATCGGGTGATCATGTGTATTGACTCTTGTTTTCTCCCCGTTTAGAGTTTGTGTGAAGAAGTCATCTCAGGAACGCTTGGCCCTGAAAATCCTCATTGATCGCCCCAAGGCCAGGAATGAGGTTCGAGGAAATAATGTAGCAGTTTTGATTAATGGCTGTTGTCTGTTGCTGTATCAATATGCTTTGTTCCGCCTGCCTTCCTGTTATTGGTCTCTATTAATTCCTGGTTTCCTTTCCTAGTCAATCTGTCTCCCACATCTCCTCTGTCTGTTTTTCTGTGCGTCTTTGTTTCTTAACATTGCCTTCCTGTGGTGAACACTTTCTCTAGCAGCCTCTCCATGTCATTAGCAGACGAGCAGCTCATACAGCAGTGAGACATGCAGTCAAAACAAGCAGCGCAGGCTTGCTTCACACGAGCTCCCGCTGCTGTGAAAGCGGTCATAGAAGAGCACAAACACACAGATTACCACTAAACAATGTATTATTCAGGTACTTTTAATCATCTTTCTAGATGAGGGTGTATCTAGTACTCAGATTCGTGTATGTGCATGAGGAGTATGAGTTCAGTGTCGGCGCTTTAATAACGGTTACACGGTCTTGCAAGTGGCTTTTTTCGTTATTTTGACGCTGCATCATTTTCATTGTTCAATTTGCATCAGTTGGAAGAAGCCACACGCTCGTTAGCTGCATAGTTTGTAGTATCTGATAGTTCAATGTTACAGTTTATGAGGCAGATTCTTGCAATAAGACTCACTGTAGGTAAATCTATTAATGTCGGGGTTTATGTGTGGATTCAGTTCAATTGTATCTATAAACACAGCCTCAGAGGGCTTTACAATCTGTACAACATCCTCTCTCCTGGGTCACAGCTCCACTACCAAAGTACTAAACCACCTTCAGTTTGCAGGCGGGCATCTCTCACACACTCACACACACACACACGAAGGAAAAGTAAACAAGGCCTTCACTGAATTTCTGCTACAGCGTGTCTACACAAAATGTTGGTGTATTTTAAGCCTAAAGTCTATTTTCCTCCGTTTTATGCACCTAACAACATGAATAGGGTTCTGAACTCTGACAAAACCTAGACTCCACTACTAGGACACATCCTGTGACGACACAGGCAGAGGACTGAGGCTGCTCTGCTGTGTCGACATCATGCTATGGGTTGATGGTTATGACAATTTACAGTGAAACCATTGTGTCAGCTTTCACTATGTATCATTTCTGGGTTTTAGGACTCATTCCTGCAGCTCTATAGATATCAGGTTATACAAGTACATATATCAAACAGAATAGGAATATGTGAAAAGCTCTATTATTGGTCACCCCCAGTTTCTTGTCCAATAGAAATATGTATTTGTGTGCTTGGTAAAACTAGGTAAAGCTATGAGGGGAAACAACCTCACAAACACTAGATGCTCCATCGTCTCTGCTGCAGTTTAACAAGATTACTTTCTGTGGGATGCTCTTCTGTGTTGTAGTTTCACTGTTATAAAATCAAACCAGCATATTTAAGTGGATTACATTTTACAGGCTGTTTGATTCTCTCCCATGCAGGTGCGCCTCCACATGATGTGTGCCAACCACCCAAACATAGTGCAAATCCTGGAGGTTTACGCAAACAGTGTCCAGTTCCCACACGAGTCCAGCCCAAGGTAAAGAGCTAGGACTCTCATGCCTTTCCTTTTTTTTTTTTTTTAAAGTTTACATCAATCCATCTCCTCTATTGCTCTTTTCCCCGACACAACCACACCTCCTGTCTTACAGAGCGAGGCTCCTGATTGTTATGGAGATGATGGAGGGTGGCGAGCTGTTCCACAGAATCAGTCAGCACAGGCACTTTACTGAAAAGATGGCCAGTCAGGTCACTAAACAGGTGGGTCGAGACGCTCACACAAAACACACACTACAGCATAACAGCACACACACAGACAGACAGGCAGACAGACAGAGTGGTGTCTCATACTGATGTATCTTCCTCCTTGTAGATCAGTCAAGCCTTGGAACATTGTCACTCCCTTAATATTGCACATCGCGACCTGAAGCCCGAGAACCTGCTCTTTAAGGATAACTCTCTGGTAAGTAGCTGAAGTTGCAGACATAAATATCGCTATTTTAAAATGATACCACGCCTGATGCTTTTGCTACAAAAGGAAAATAAACTTTGCCAGACGGTAAGGCTGCAGATTGACTCTTTGAGACACTAACTAGGAAAATTGACTGATTTGTATTTGGGAGAAATTGGCCAAGATAATGTGTAGGCTTTGGGAATATCTGGGACTGGAAATGCACTCTTACTCTGGCAGCACATTTAATGATCCCCCTGGAACCTGAATGTGTTCATTAAAAATAAGAATCGTCAAGTGAAGCTCAAGCCAGAAATATCTATGCACGTTCACATTTCTCACTCTGTGATCTGTCTTTTCCACAGGACGCACCTGTGAAGTTGTGTGACTTTGGCTTTGCCAAAATTGATCAAGGAGACTTGATGACCCCTCAGTTCACTCCCTATTATGTAGCACCTCAGGTAAAAAGCAAAGATAGAATTAAACCAAAGACTCTTGTTAAATGTACACACATGGATCGAAACACCTCAGATGCAGTAATAATGAAAGCTGAAGCACGTTTCCATGATGTATCGCCGTTTCTCTTCAGGTACTTGAGGCTCAAAGAAGACACCAAAAGGAAAAGTCTGGAATTATACCTACTTCACCCACTCCTTATACCTATAACAAGGTGAGACTCATACCTGCTACTGTATCTTATACAAAACCTTTTTAACTGCTCACTTAAACATGTTTTTAAAGTGTACTGTGATGGAACAAATGGCATCTACGGTTTCAAATCAGGCCTAATATTGCACAGCTTCTTCTGCTAGACGACCTTCATGAAATAAAGCCATCAAATTAAGTGCCCCCATATCCTATCGCTATTTTCCAAGCTACGTCGAGGCTTTTGTCACATGGAAGTGGGCGTGGTCTCATCCCTCCACCACTTACTGAAGTTACATTTAAGTAAATGTGTCTTTTCTTGTTCCTGTCGTTCTTCAGAGCTGTGACTTGTGGTCCCTCGGTGTGATCATCTACGTGATGCTGTGCGGCTATCCTCCGTTCTATTCCAAGCACCACAGTCGCACCATCCCAAAGGACATGAGGAAAAAGATCATGACGGGCAGCTTTGACTTCCCTGAAGATGAATGGAGCCAAATCTCTGAGATGGCCAAGGACATCGTACGCAAGTAAGTCATTTTCTCCGTCTGGTCTGGTTACCGCATCTTGTTGTCCCAGAACGTGACACACAGAACTCCTCTTCTCCTACTCTCCTTCTTTCAGTCATACCGTCCCTCATTCGTCCTTTTTCTGTCCAATAATTTGTGCCGCCTCCCCGTCTGGCCTGCCCCCTACAGGCTGCTGAAGGTGAAGCCAGAGGAGAGGCTGACGATTGAGGGAGTCTTGGATCACCCTTGGCTCAACTGCACTGAAGCCCTCGACAACGTGCTGCCCTCTGCCCAGATGATGATGGATAAGGTGACTGTGACGCTAATAGGCGCAAAATCTTGCATGTCCTGAATTATTTGACCAGCTGGCTCACAGTGACTGGTGTCTTCTTCCTATTCTTCCTGTCTGTCCGCTCACCTTCCAGGCGGTAGTCGCAGGTATCCAGCAGGCCCACGCAGAGCAGCTGGCCAACATGAGAATTCAGGATCTGAACGTCAGCCTGAAGCCTCTGAACTCTGTCAACAATCCAATCCTCAGGAAGCGGAAACTACTAGGGTAGGAGTGCTTTTGTTGAAGATATTCTAGCAACTTTTCTCATCTTGTGTTTTTTTTAAGTGATCAGATATGGTAGCAAGATAAGGAGAGATTCTAATGTTTCCACTTGTGCTAAATCTAAACTAAAATGTCATCCTCTTCAGTTACTAGTCTCCTAATTGGGTCAACGTTTGGAATGTGTTTTGGTGTCCATGTTGCAGCCCCAAGCCCAGCGAAGGTTTCTTCATTCATGACCCAGAGAACGGAGGGGAAGACTCCAACGTAGCGCTGGAAAAATTACGCGATGTCATAGCACAGTGTATACTACCACAAGCTGGTGAGTAAACCCACACTGATGTCGACATTATAATTAACTAAACTCAAGAAAAAAAACACACACGCAACCAACATTTTACTGGTATCACCTGGTATTTAAATTTAGTGGCCCAGTCTGCTATCTTAGACAATACTGAGAAAGCCATGTTTTACAGGTACGATGAATAAACATTGCTGGACTTCTAATTGTCCAGATACTTGGGTATTGTGGAGATATTGTCTATTTTTGTAGAAATAATCCTCAGTAATGTGGATATAATGACTAGGTAGGTAAAAGTAAATCATAAAACAGCTAGAACAGTTGGAAAGGTTCAGAAAATTCACCTCACTGAAATGCAGCCTTTAAAACCAGGAAAACAGTTATGCCATATTGTAATATCCAAAATCTAAGATAACTAGTTTCATTGCGACATATTGTATATATGTTGTTTTCTTGTCAATGTAAAGTGTCTCTTAGTGAAAGAGAATCGCTTCTGAAATGAAATGTTTGCGTTTGTCTAGGAGAGAACGAGGACGAGAAGCTCAACGAGGTGATGTATGAAGCCTGGAGGTTCAACAGAGACTGTAAACAGCTGAGAGACGGCCTGCAGGGGCTCAGCTGGGACGGTCAGTGTCATTCCATCTGGAACCATTAAACAATTACTAGGGAAGCAGCTGTCGTTGCTTTTGACATCTGGAAAAAGGCTGAATTACAGTATTTACCTGTAGTTTCATTGTCAATGTGTCCAACATTAGCAACATAACTTCTGACTCTCTTTTCCCTTCCAGTATATGTATTTAGCTGGAATGATGGCCCAGGTTATCTGGCCTTTTTGCTTCATCTGACTGCCTAAAAAAAACAGCTGCAGTTACAAAAACAGCTCACTCAAAGTGTAACTTCATCCCCAGGTCTGAGGTTTAGTCCACTCAGTGCATCATTTCATGCTTGTAATGCTGCAGTGATAAATAGGGAAAAAGTAAAAACGATCGATGCAGTGGGAGAGGTGAGGCGGTCGGTCTCACTAAAGGGCATTTTTTAAATTTCTTGACGTAGATTTAGTGCCGATATAAAACAGCAGATGGTGTGTTGAGCCATTTTCAACCATTTCTTTCTCTTTTTTATTTATTTATTTGGTAAGAATTGTCAATATGAACACCATCATTGATATCTTTCATCAAAGTACATTCATATCATTTACTATTTAGCTTAACGAAACATGTCAAAGCGTGAAGTTACTCTTTAATGATCAGTTAACGAGGGGTAAACTTGGCATCCCTAATATATTCTATTTTAGTGCCTGTGGTGAAAGCCTGATAGATAACGGATCAAGTGAAGAAGACAGATGATGGGTCGGTGTAAATAAGTTGATCAATGCAGTCCGACTCTTTTCCAGTTAATCGTTTATCCGTAGCTGTTCGTTGAGTATGTGGTAACCAGGTCCTTAACCTTTATTTTTCCCGTTGCAGGACGATCCTTCTCTGATAAAGTCGACCGCTTGAAGTTGGCCGAAGTAGTGAAACAGGCCATTGAAGAGAAGACAAATCTCCAAGAATCTCATTAGCAAACGCTGTCTTTCTATCTCCTTTTTATATTGTTTAATATGACCCTTTTTAACCCATATCTGTAAAGAGGCTTTTTTATGTAAAATGATGCGCTAACTTTTTTTCTTTTTTTTCATGAATTCACTTGCAAGACCTACTGTACAGCTGTAGATATATTTCAAAGAGGACTCATTGGTACTATAATTTTTTTTTAATGGACACTTTCAAAGAACATTGAAAAAAAAAAAAACCCTATATTTTCATTTTTTGCAAAAAAGAGAAAAGAGAAAAATCAGTTACAGAAATTATTTTCTGGGAGGGAAATTTTATTAGCAGCTTGTCTAGGGCATCGCATATTTTATCCCAGTTATTTAATTTTATTCTGTTTTATTTTCTTTTAACCATCTTAAGAATTGTATTTATTTAAACAAAGATTTCCATTATTTTATATCTTCTGTGTAGCCTGGCAGTCGAGAGACGCTGCCTGCGATGTGACTTTGTTCTTCCACACACTCTTGATTCTGAGATTGTGTTTAAATTATACGAATCTTTGTTTTCACTTGATCATTTTGATGTGTAGAGGTCAAGGCAGAGTGGGAATGGAGGTAAAAAAAAAAGTATCACAAAACCAACCCCAAATTATTTTAGTCAAACCCTTTTTTAAGCTGGTAATAGATGCTATTAAATAGACAAAGCAGTGTAAATAGGCATGGACACTATGGCTCATTTAGATGGTTTTTGGAGCTTTTAACTGCCTCACAATGACAGGTTTTTTTTCCAGATACAGTTAAAAGTTCCGGTTGAGTTTATTGTCACAAACTCTTTGAGTTCAACTCATACACGTGGAAGGGACGATACCGCGCGTCAGCTCCTGAAGTTTTTGTCCGGCACATGAAATTAAGCGAATTATTTTATATTGAGGCGTTTTTATGTCTTAGCATTTCTGATGTGATTCTGAAAGGTCTTAAATTCAGTCTCCAGTTAAAAGTCGCGTTGATCTGTGAACCTTTTGACATGAAGTCGTATCTCCTGGGATTCAGACCGGAGTCCGTTAATATTGAAGTCCTTTTTAGAGCAGGAGCGCTTGCTGCTCGAGCCAACAGAGACACAGAAACACCGGGCCTTTTTCGGTGCAATGTTGACATCTCTACGCCAGGAAAAAAACAAAAGACTACAAGGGCTTCAGCGTCCTTTTAACAGGTCCGTTTCAGTGTTTTACAGTTCTGACTTGCAGCGCTACTGAATGTGTAATGGGGCAATAATATATTCATGCATTCATAGCGGATGAATGTACATGGAAGTGAGATACAATCCATCAGTATTACCGTCTTGATTTCACTCATCTTCATCCTTTAGCTGTGATTAATGTCACTGGTTGGCCAGGATGACATCCCTGCTGTGCCGTTCTGCTCTCGTGCTCCATGTCTGATAGTATTTCTTCAAAGAAGGGATTCATGTTCAGGTGTTTGAAAGAGGCCACGTTGATCTGGGGCCCAGAGTTCTCTTGTTCGGTGCCTGGTTATTTCTCCAATAATGTTTCCTGTTTGTGAAAATTATCAGAATTTTTTTTTTATTTTTTTTATTCCCTTTTTGATGATGTCTTCATAGAGAACGTACGTTCGAGTCAGGATTACTACGTTGACCATTTTTGACCTTAATGAAAAGGATGTCTATTCTGGATCATTTGAAAACATTGGAGCAAAATATTGTTGCTGTGCAGTGAAAAACTTGTCTCCAAAAGATAAACTCATGAAGAAAATTCAGCTACTTAAGCTAAATGACCTGTCAAATGCATCGCCACGTAGCTACGCTCAGAATAAGAGGACGTTTCCCACCATTTGTAAGTGACATGAAGGAAAGCTTTTCATTTTGGTGTGGCTTAAAAACAAATACTACAAAAAGGCTCATCGTTACTGTCGTGATTCTGTCTTGACGATGGTTCGTCACGCAGCCTCCCCTTCAAGTCTTAATGGTAACCACAGCTTGTTTGAGAAGGCCTTATTATTCCATGGCTAAGTTTAATGCTCAAATGTGCCTTGTTGACGGGGCGGTGTCTTCATTCTTTACTGCTCTGATCAGTAAAATCTAATTATGGGAGGAAGGGGACAGAATCATTCTAAAGTAGTGTTATCGCTATTTAAACTTTCGGCTGTGATTTGCTTGTTTTCTTGTAACAAAATGATGGCTTTCATTTTGCAAATTGGTGTATTAGTTTGGCAACATTTTGTTGAAATGAATATATCGTTTTTTATTTGGGGAAATCTGTCCTTTTGCTTGATTCTTTTTTTGGGGGCTTGTGTCTCAATATATCCTCTTATTTCACCACTGACACATTAAGGGAATAGTTCAACATTTTGGGAAATACCCGTATTCGCCTTTTTGCCGAGTGTTTGCATAGC
Source organism: Eutrigla gurnardus (assembly GCF_963514095.1). NCBI lineage: Eukaryota > Metazoa > Chordata > Actinopteri > Perciformes > Triglidae > Eutrigla > Eutrigla gurnardus. The sequence continues at coordinate 12,648,347 of NC_139936.1, read as the reverse complement.
TTGCCTGTAAGTTAGCAGCCGGTTTGCTTAGCTTAAGCTAATGACTGAAAAGGAGTAAACGACTGGCAACAAAATCTGCTTTCCAGCACCTGTAAATCACAGTAATCAACACATTGTTTCTTTTTAAATAAATCTCATACAAAATTGACAATTGTTGCTTTTAACCGGGTTGAATTAGTGGTCGGCCTATTTCTTAATTGGGCACAGTTCCTCTGCAGGTTGTCGAGCAACCGACCAAAAAAATAGGGGCACTGACAAACCCTTTGAAAGCAATAAAGTATTATTTTTACACTTCAGTTTTTGTGCATATTAAAGTGAAACTTCATCCTCATGTCCTAAGCCTCCATCCACTGCATAATTGTAAAAAAAAAAAAAAAAAAAAATGTAGAAGGTGCTGAGAAATGGCTGAAAGCTTTGAGCAGCGTCGACAAATATGAAAACTGCAGTACTTTGGAGAACAGTGATATGGCATGGGGCACTGAATTTGATGGATTTGCTGTCCACAAATGAGGCAAAGAATTCCACCCCGTGGCCTCTCTGCCTCTCTCCCACCACACTGGGAGACAAGTTCATTGGGAGGAGGGCAGTGTATTCATAAGCATTTTCTACTGTAAATTCAAGGCATATATCTTGATATGGGTACACCTAACGATGAAAACACCAAGTGAAAAATAAATACAATCATGCTCAGACACCATTTACCTGCCGTTTGCAGCCCAGTGTTACTAAAAATGCCAGAGCGGCAGCTGGTTTTGGAGATGCTTCCTCCCTGCTGCATCCTCTTGACTGAGTAACCGCTGCTGCTGCTGCTGCAGGATGCATCAGACTGACATTCAGTCGAACCAAACTTAAGACATATTTCACAAATATTAAATAGCATCTACTTAGTCACATCCTCTCTTATCTGCTCGGTGAGGAGAGCCCAGATTTCTGATTTTATTAAAATGAATCTATTGTTCGTGGATGCTGACTGAGGATAAATAAATGTCGTTTTAAAAAAAATCAGCTCATTAAAAATGACTAGTCAGCACTCGCTATCCTAGATAAATTCCAAGTTGCTTCCGTTTCCTCTGCTGTGTGTGTACTAAAGTATCGAAAGCTGGGGGTTTTTGAGCCATTCCTTGTTTGTTTAAGTCAGGAAGAAATACAGAGGGAAGGAAATCATTTAAGTTCCAAGATTTTTCTCTGCTTTAACAATCACTTCTTTTTTTTCTTCTTTTTTTTTTTTATATAATTCTGGTCTGGCAGTTATGTAGCATGTACCTGAATCCCTCACGAAGACTCGCTGTGATTCTGTCTACACAGCTATGTTTTGTTTTGCCCTTTTGCCTTCTTTGGAACATCATCAACATGCTGACTTTCTAATAAAGGAATTTGACTTTTGAACAGAGTTTTTTTTTCTTCTTCTGTGGTGTGTTTGAGTAGTCATTGGCGTGCTGTCAATGACTACTACTATGTGAATTGAACTCGAACGCAGCCCATACTAGGGACAGTTGCGCATGCGCACACAAACAAACTATGCACATGTTCAACTTACACGAAACATAATGGAAAGACGCTCGTAAACATTTTTAACTAAACTTAATGCCATAACATCAAGCAGCTTACTGAGCTCACTACGCATAGAGGTGCTGGCGAATTTGCGACTTCACGTTAGCACACATAAATGTCGTGAAAGCCAATGGTCCAAGTCCTATAAGTACACCCAGTACATACGGAACAAACAGCCGAAGAAGAGCGAAAAGTAAATAAACTTCACTTTACACAGCCATACACAAAAACGATGTCTTACCTTACCTCGAGGCTGCTCTGTCTGGATGATTGCCGTGTTCATTCCAGCCGTGTTTGTTAATTTACAGAGCATTCTTCCGCGTGAAAACTATGGTTTATGTCTCCATCTAGTGGATGCGTCGTGGTACTACAGGCGTCGGAAAGCTGTCCCTGAACAATGAATTATGGTTGTCTTTCAATAGGAACTACAGGTCTGATTCCTCTTTCAACACAATGCTAAAACAGTTGTATTTATATGGAATTACTACTCATAATGAAATGTGAATTATACAGTTTACAGAGTTTTTACAGACAAGTGCAAATAAAACTTACTTGCCTCTACTAAAACTTTGCTCTGCTTCACTTCATCAGCGTCAGTCTGTGCACAGGTATTGTTCAGGAGTTTTGGGAGGGTTTCGGTGCCGCAACTGCTTCAGCCAAAAAGGATATTCAGTGTGAATTTTTGTTTTTTTTATTGCAGAAATCAAATCTTTAATTTATGCTGTGTTCCATTTTTATTTACTCTGACCCAGTAACATACAGTATATCCGATGGTTTCACCTCTGCAAATATCTAAAAAAGAGTCACCTTTATTACAATGCAGAGGATTGAAGAGTATAAGGTCACCATGGAATTATTTTAAATGCAGTTCGTTTGCACACTTAGTTATGAGGAATTTGGCTTTTTTATTTTTTCACTGTTCAATTTGCACTTTTTATCTACTGCGATTTATACATCTTATACTTTTTATATTGCTCTTCCAACATGTTTTTTTTTTTTACATATTGTGTTCTTTATCTTTAGTTACTGTGTTGTCACTGTGTGTAATGCTGCTGCTACTCTAATTTCCCAGCTTGGGATCAATAAAGTATATCTATCTATCTATCTATCTATCTATCTATCTATCTATCTATCTATCTATCTCAACAAAAATATAAACGCAACACTTTTGTTTTTGCTCCCATTTTTCATGAGATGGACTTAAAGATCTAAAATTCATTCCAGATACACAATATTACCATTTCTCTCAAACATTGTTCACAAATCTGTCTAAATGTGTGATAGTGAGCACTTCTGCTTTGCTGAGATAATCCATCCCACCTCACAGGTGTGCCACATCAAGATGCTGATCTGACATCATGATTAGTGCACAGGTGTGCCTTAGACTGTCCACAATAAAAGGCCAATAGATGCCTATCTATCTATCTTGTGTGAGAAGCTTTGAGTAATTAATTGCAAAGTAAAGCTTCAAAAATCTAAATGCTGAGTATTTAATGATGCACTTTAATCCAAAAGATTTTTGGACATTTCTCTAAACTTTAAACAACAAACAAAATCTACTCACTGTGGCATTAGAGGTTAATCTTTTATTGAGCTTTAGAGAGCAGATAGAAATCTAGGACAAAATCTTCTTAAGAAATTTATAACATCAGAAGGCAAAAAGCATGTCGACATTGAGGCATAACCAAAGACACATTTTCTATGTTACACATATTTAAGGCACATTTGTCTCTGTGTGTGTGTGTTGAAAAGCAGCAATAAAACCAGAAATTTGCTCCCACACCATCAAAAGCTTGAAAGACAAAAGAGTACTTTAAAGTCGGTTTTACAGAGGGCAGAATTTTCTAATACAGCCGAACTGATCTTTAATAGCAGTGGAAGTGTATAGACTAAAATTAAATAGAAAAAAAAATACCAGTAGTTCTGAGTGTAACGTTCATGACATTATGAGGGGAAAGAATATTGCTGCCGTATGACACAGCTTACACGCATTTCACCTATTAAGCCCATTTGTGACACCATTAATTTGACCAAGCACAGGAAAAAGTCTCATTGGGTCCCTCATCCCATTTAAAGGGGCAAATATTAAGATTAAATACAAACCAGGCAATGAGTGCCTAGAGAGAGAGAACATGTTTCTAATTCTTTTTGAGTTTGAAGTTCAGTAATTGGAGTTGAGCATTCAAAGTTAACTAGACACAGATATTTGAATCCATACTGGCACTTAAATGCCAAGTGTAAATGGGTTAAACACAATCTGTACGTCTGGAATGTGTTTCCTAGAGCTTTGGTCCCTACTCCACCACAACATATTCTGTCCCTCAGTCCACAGTGTGCAATGTCCAAGACAAATCCCTCACAGGCGGAAATGCACTCGGCAAACTGTAAAAAACGTGGCAATCCAATGCTTTGAAATGAACACTGATGCGACGCGGAGGGCTGAGGTGTTTGCACAAAATAATGGAACTAAAATGGAGTTACAGTTGGAAAGAGAGCAGCAAATCCATTTTAGGTACTTAATAAAACTCTGAGCTCCCCGACCCCCCTAAGACCAAAAGGAAGACAGTGATGATGCTTCAACAGGGCCGGCTCAGTCCGAGTCCTCATCGTCCAAGTACTCCTCGGCGTTGCTGTGTGCGCGGGTGATGCCTGAAACAAGAGAAATCAAACATCTCACTGCTTATGTGTAGAGGTCTCCTGTAGTACTGATAGTACCAATGCATAGTACTGAAAGTTAACTCTAGGACTAGAAATAATATAAATATTATTATTATTCCATACTGTTTACATGATGGATAAGGCTTCATAAACTATCATTATTATTATACATTATGGCTCATCTCATGTGGCATTCTCAGGACAGACAGTATGAGACAGAAAAGATCACTATATATCTTTACTGAGTGGCACAAAGGTTACATGAAATTGGCTAACAGTTTGCAGAAGTTTTGAAACACATTTTCTTCATCTGCAGCTCTTACAGAGGCTCAGTTACGTTTTAAGCTTACTGGATCCCATAGCCTGTTCATAACGGTGTCTGATGAGGCTTTCTGTTCCCTGGTTGTAATGGAGAATGTAACACACATGTCAAACCAGTTATTGCTCCCCCCTTGAACAGTTTGTGACCTTTGCTGCGCTGCTGCTGCTGGTGCTAAAATCAAGGATCGACTGTGGCCTTTACTGGGAAGTATTCTGCTAAATGACCTAAATGTAAATGTAAATGTAAGTAGTAGCTGCAATACTTACTGGCTCCCTGCCTCCTTTTGAGAAGTGATGCACACATTGGGTTGGTGGACATCTCCAGAGCCAGCTTATTCTCATTGTTCCTGAAGTCGATCCTCGGGTCTGAAACAAACACAACTCACAATAAAAGACTGAAAACTAAAAATCACACACACAAACACACAAAATATGTTTCCCTGCTTTGTTTTGGTAGCCATCCAAATAAAGAAGGTGACTTTCTTTTTTATAAGCCAAATAAGAGACGTGGCCGGATACTCACTCTTGTTTAGCAACATTTCCACAATGTCAGAATAACCCTTCCACGCAGCAGCATGCAGAGCGGTGTCCCCAAGTTTATTCTGAAACACAAAGCATCGACGTCACCCTGTCAGCCATCAACTTTGACATCATTGCGACCCGAACCACAGCTCTAAAAGAAAGATGCCTTATTCAAAATAAAGAGCAACATTACACGTCTAAGTAATACAGTATGTTGGGCCCATCATCGGCCTCCAGAAGAGCCTCAATGTGTCTCAGTACAGGTGTGATAGAGATATTGCCAGGGTGTGATTTGTGAGAAAAAATAAATAAATAAAAAGGGTGGGGGGGTAAATTATGTATTAATTAATTAAATAATTGTATAGACAATAATATTGCAACTTGAATTCAACCACTGAATTTGCAGGAATATTTGAATCCATTTTGGTCAGAAGGTTAAATGCAAATTTAAGATGCCAGGATCAAATCCTCCCCTTTCAGTAACATGAATCGTGCCACTTGGCCTCTTAAAAAGTAATATTCAACATATTAATAGACTAAGTACTATGCCTGCTTGTCAGAAAACAGTCTGCATTGATGACGAGCTTCTGTCTTCTTTTTTCTGATTTCCTGTGGAGGGGTCATCAGAGGCGTATCATCCCTCCTTCGCACAAATCTCTGAGCAGGAAGGAGGCAACGCCTGGTCTGTTTACTGAGATGAACAGCAGACTGTTCAGCGGGGAGACCTTCATTCTAAATCTAGCATAGACACAGCGTCACACCGCCGGTCACATGAGTGCAAGCGCTGACAGTGCAAGTCCTTTTTCTTATTTTATTGTTGTCTGCACAATAGTTCTCAGGTTGCAAGTTGCACCCTGGGTATTGTATTCAATTCATCATAAAGCTTTTGCCATAACTCCATTCTGCAAATCTTGATATGAGAATATGAGATGGGCTTGGAAATCATGTAACAACATGCTGTTGTTTATGAGCCATTCGTTTTTAAACCCATCTTACCTGCTGATTGAGCTCCACGCTGGGCTGGCTTAGCAACACCTCCACCACATCTGACAGAAGAAGAAGAAAAAAGAGAACTTTGATTGGCTGATTGAGTGAAGAGATAGATAATGTATCACACAACAATGCAGGAACACAGAAGAACTGAAACGCATTAATAAACTAGTTCCTGTTTTTCTGTACTTCACTTCTCATGTAAAACAAATCTGCTGGTGTGTCACAATTTCAGATTTCAGACATTCAGTCTCTGCCTCAACAAATGGGTTTGTTCAAAGAAGCTGCAGTTCTTTTTGTGGTCTCAATCATACCATAAAAGTAATTCTTGTTCTCTCTCAGTTGATTCACCCGGTACAACACATACGACACTATCATACCATAACATACCACCACCATGTATACCATGTAACTGCATATAAGGAGTGGACATGGTCATCGTGATGTCACCCATTGGTTTGTGGACTACAGTTTTGAAGCCTCGAGTTCGGCATTTTGGCCGTCGCCATCTTGGAATTTTTGCAACCAGTGACCATCACCACACATTTTTGTTTGGTTTTACAGTTCGTGGCTCATTCTCTCCTTTCCGCTGGGTCTATGATGCAACAGGGTGCTTGGAGGTTTGACTCCAGTATGGTGGCGAAGTGAAGTGAAGCGGCTGAAATGGAACAAAATGTTTTGTCTATAACTTCCCTGCAGGAGAGGGAACGTGGTACAACACATGGTTGCCCCGCCCCGCTGCGCAGCTCGACTCGGAGAAAGAGCAGCAATCGAAAAAAGAGGGATGACCGGAGTGAAAAAGGTGAATAGAGGTGTCTTCAGGTAGGTCAGAAGTTATGTACATTTCATCTTAAACATCCCAACTATTGTTACCTTTATGTCCTCCATGGCATGCCCAGTAGAGGGCAGTGTTTCCAGCCTTGTCCAGCCCGTTGATTCCAACCTTGTTTTCCACACATTCCCTCAGCCAGCTCAGATTGCCTGTTCAAACACACACATATGTGTGTACGCACAATTGAAGGGAAGAAGGCTATTAATAATAGGAGGGAATTGTCTCGGATGACATGTCACAAAGAATAACACATTGAAAAATGGTATTGTGTGGATAGTTTCCGCACCTCGTTTGGCTGCTTCGTGCAATGGATTATCAATAGATTCTGCCTGCTCAGCCACTAAAAAAACAGAACAAAACAAGACCATTACTGCATGATTTAAGATTCACTAATGAGGGATAATTAAAAGAGACAAATGTCTGTATTAAGTAGAGATGCACCGATACTGATATTGGATATTGATCCAAAATCGACTCAAATAACTGGTAATCTAATAATATAATATCTATGTATTTTAAAACATTTTTATACATCTTGCTTTGATAAAAAGTTAGGAAAGCAACTTCCAAAGTGCAGGTATGAGTATCAGTATCAGATCAGTGCATTCCTAGTATTTTAGTCCCCACGTACATGTAATGGAATTCAAAGCTGTGGTTTCTACTCACCATAGTTACTTGGAATTAGTCCCGTCCTTCCTCGGCACGTCCCCTTCCACCAATTACTGTCACTCTAGAGATAAAAGTAATGCAGAAATCTTTATTAAAAACATATCACAGAAGAGAGACAAGCAGGGCAAAAGTGAACAAAAAAAGAATGCAAGTAAAATAGTAATGAAAGGAAGAAAATGTTGACAAAAAGTCTTCAACTAAAATGGAGATACAATACAAGTTCAGATTCAAACTGAAAGGGTCATGAGCACTTGAGGATGAGCTTTTACTTACTGTGTCAGAGATGTACAAGAAGTCTCCTTCTTCAAAGAACAGCTCGTCTGGCTGAAAAATAAACAACAAGACAATGTTAATCCAGACTAATCAATCAGTGTAATGTCGTCTATTCTAAGACTGACTTTTGTGTTGCATCTCACCACCGTTCTTTAAATGTTTTATTACTAACTGAAACACTAAACTGCTAAATTTGCTTCTTTCATTACTTTTACTATTTTTAAATGTATAAAATCAAATTATTCACTAATGGTAAAGAAAAGGAAAAAGTACATTGGAATATGTTAATTATTTAAGTTGATTTCATCCATTTCATCAGCACCCCTAAGTTTTTGCCATCTGGCAGCATACGGTTCGTCTTACATAGCATGTCTTTGGTTTGTGCAATTAATATTTCGACCATAAGGTGATGTTTTAACTCATCAGGCTCACAACCATCGGATTTACTGATGAATAAACCAAATTAACCAGAATATGTTATTTAACTCTTCTACTCCATTGCTGCACATTAAAGTCATATTGAAGTACAGAAAAGGACTCAACCATTGATCTTCAATGCTGCCCTACTTGCCAGGAGGCAAAATGGGCAGTAAGTAATTGGTCTTCAACAATCATCAAATATTAGAAAAACAAATCAATCTTAACAAACCAAAATCTCATACCGTTCTGGGGTCAAAGGTGAACAGTGCTCGGAACACCTTGACTTGGCCTAATAAAGAGAAAACACAAGAAGTTCATGTTAGAATGTATATTTATGGACAGTTTGTGCAACGTTTACCACGTTCCTTTATGCACAGGACTGGTGAGCAGAGCACACTGTACTTGAGAATATTACAGCTTTGAAAAGGTTCGTTCTGATGTTTTAGGGGTTGTATGAATGAATCGAGTCAGTGTATTTCCTACAGCACACTTTAAGTTGCCGTCAGAAGGCCCTTTCTGATTTGGAACTGAAGCCTCTATCGGTTGGTTTGTTTCTATTATTCAGTGACTCAGTATATCTGCAATAATCCCTTAAAAACACCAAAATCAGTTAGTTTGGATTCACCAAAGTCCCACAATAACACAAACTAACAGATCGAGGCAGCGGTTGATCGGCAACTTCTGTGATCTGCGGTTAAACTACGGGTTTTGTCAATGGAATCTTCGAAGAGAGCACATACGGCTTTGGTTCCCCCGATGGAAAGGGCTGTTTGACGGCAAGGTAGAGCAGTGAAAACATATTAAAAATATAGTGTTTGCTTAATCTGATATGGGTTTTTTAATGTGGGTTTAGCTGCTATCCTCATCGACAGCAGTACATTGATTTGCTCCTGTGCCGGGACTCCCGTCTGCAAGAGCCATTGGCATGTAGCCCGGCCTACAATGCAACCTGCACTTAAGACACATAGCTCCTTATGTCTGCTCGTGAACGCCTTCACTAAAATGACTGCTACAGCCAACAACAATACACATTTTTACATGCAGCGCCGGGACAGAAACACATAGCTGGCCCTTGGTAAGTCACCAGCAGAGGTAACTGCCCTCTGGTCCCCCGTGATGGCTCGCCGTCAAGCCTGGCGTTACCAGAGTGCTTGTGGCCTTAGTCAACAGCTGAACTACTTCATGGAGACCTACAACAGAGCTTGAAGAAGCAGTACTGCATTTTCACTTTTATTATTTACTTATTTTATCAAAAAAAAATCTCTTTTTTAAGCAATGTCTGAAGTTGTGTGCAGTATGGTGTACTGTATTTTTTACTTCAGATACACAAAGTTTACTAAACAGACTAATGACGTGGCTACACCAAGTACGGGCTTTTGCTTTGAATTTCAGGTAAAAAAACAATTCCATGCAAATTTGACTTATTTGCGCCAGTAGATAAACAATGCTTCACTCCACAGACTTCCCTTTCAAAGATTTGTCTTGTTCCACATGCTCTTATTGGACACAAACACACACACGGCTGGTAAATGCTGATTGCTTTAGCGAACGGGTCTAAATGTTGGACAGTTGTAACCCTCCCTCTGCGCTTACTCAGGGCTTCTGTTTAGCGAGCACACTGCCTCAGTGTCTCAGAATGAGGGGGGCTGCACAAGCCTGACTCTGTTCAACACAGCAAGCATGTCTTCTCTGCAGGCCCGGTCACGTCGCTCAAAACACACAAAAACCTGTGCCAACGGGTCCATGTTTTCTCCATATTTTAAACCCTTCAGCACGTAAAGATTCATTCTAGCCAAAAAAACAACAAAAAAATGTCCTCAGAGTGAGCAAAACATTGACAGTATATTTTATTTGCTTGTTAGTTTTGATGAAATTCAGCTCAATTTCAATGCAAGAGAAACTCAAACAGAGCAGCCCCCCCCCCCCCAAAAAAAAGGTGTCTAAACCTGACTTCCCCTATTACTGTTTGAAGCTCAACCCAAAAAACTTACCATTAAAGCCTCCAAAAATATGACACCAAGTAGTTCAGAGTAGTAGTACAGTTCTCTAGTATTGCCCTCTAAATACCTGGTTAACACAAAACTCTTAAAATGTACCGGTTTAGGTAGGGAGAAGAAGGGAGCACAAAAAAATGAACTCACAAGCCTGGTCCTGTTCGTTAGATAACATTGTTCAGGGTGCACCTATAAATTAAGTTACCATGGCACATGTGTAAAGCTGAAGATCTCTTCAAGTATCCACTGAACAAAACAAAAAAAGGTTTTAATTGAACTTTGAAAATAAATGTGATTTATTTATTTTTGTTGTTGATCAAAACATCCATTAGAGGGACAGTTACAGACTGGAAGCCCTGAAGCCGGGTGAGATCAGTTAAAAAGGACCAAAATCATCCAACGTGGTGGTTTGAACCAGAGGCCTTCAGTTAAAGAACTGCACCACCACACAACTATAAGCTGCTCACTACGATAAAACTCATGTAGGCAGTGAACCCTCAGCCATCCGTGTGAGTTACCGCATAGATGAAGCTACATCAGTGAAGCACCGACTATCTAATACTACTGAGGACTCTTCTGCAGCACGCCAACCAGCCATCTGTCAAGATAGACGGGACCGACTGCAGTCACTACCAGGCGTGGTGTCATGGAGCCGAGTCACGAATAAACATCAACAAGAGCATGATTGCTAATGAATGATGATTCCAGTTGTGTGTGTGCTCCGATTTCACAGCTAGCAGGCAAAACGTGACCATTTAGATTCTTTAAATTGTTCTCTGACATCCCACGTGAACAGCTTTTACTTTTCTTTTGTTTGCTTCTTTTACACCTGTCATTAGCTGATGCACAAGATGTGACAATTAAAAAAACAAACAAACACTGAATTGCCAGTTTAGTAAGTGAATTTAGCTGAGATGAATGTGGTTCAATACACCATCACTGCAATAAATCCTTCCTTCATAAAGAAAACAAAACAACTCCAAAACGCTTCACATTATGATCTTCAATAATACAGCATGTTTTCCAGGGCTGTAAACTTTGTGCCAATTATTCAGTTGATGACGTATGCCTATTAGTAACAGGAGGACCAGAATAGCAGCACAGGCTGAGTTTGCAGGAAATGAAGACTTATGCCATTGATCATCATCATCACCTCCTAACATACGGCCTAAAAGCCACTGAGTGGTGGAACTCTCCTTGCATGATTGATGAAAATAGGGAAGTCAAAGAGGCCTTAGCTGCTGCTGCTAAGAGCTGGATCCCCCTGTCAATCAGCAGTGAAGGCAATGTTACCAGCGCCTCTTCAGTCTTAGTCTTCTCTGTAACAATTAACATTCATATTAATTAGAGTTTATGGGATTTATTTCCACTGGGTGACATTTTACCAGAAAAATCAGGCGACCTCGCTCCCGAAGTACTCACCGTCCGCCCATTAAGCTTTCAACGCCAACAAGGTGTGTAAATTAGTCCTCGCTATAGACGAAGCAGAAGTTTGGGGCTGAATTAAAACGACCCAATAGTCGCAGTTGTTCTTACCTGGCTTGGCCGGCTTGGGAGGAGGTTTCGACATTTGCGAGGTTCACAGATAGAAATAAATAAATAAAACGAAATCCGTGGTGGGTTGTTTCGGTCACAAAAACGTCGCTTGAGTATGAACGCTTTGCTGTCACTGCCAATGAGGAAGTGCGAGCAGCACTACAGGCTAGACCGGAAAAGTAAGACTGCGCATGCGCACAGCTGAACCTGAAGGCTGCTTCTTCTTGTTTACTTCTCTTCTTGTGTTTTATGGCGTTTTTGGCAAAACACCGTTATGATGGTGATTATATGAGTTATAAAGTGGCAATAGTACGTGATGGTAAGCAGCATTCAGCAATGTATATCTCTCAAATACAGTTATCCCAAAAGTCAATGCACCTGAAGAAATGTAAAATCCACCTTAACAACACAAAAATGACAGTAGGCCTACCAACACAAACCAACAGGTTCGGAACAGAAATATTAAAAGCAAGAATATAAACAGCACTTGACAGGATGGGAAATGTGAGCCATTGCTATAATAATTTCATGAATAACTCACTTTTACATACTTTTTTAATGTTTTAACAAATTATTTATTTATTCATGTAAACCCTGAGCTTTCTCCACAGTGTTTCATCTATATAAATGTATAATTTAATAATAAGGGCAAAGCCTCCACAAAGGTTTTAGTAAAGATACCACCAGGCGCAAACTCATTTGGCACACTTTGGCACCAAAGTGTGCCAAATGGTTTACTTTCCACTTCCAATAGGAACTGGCTGGAAAATATGTCCATTATATGAGTCTATTGTCATCTACTGGAGCTTTTGTATATTAAATTTGCCTTGTGCTTCAACAACTTCTACTATTGTACACACAATAAAATCAATAAAACATGCATAATTTTGTCTCCAAATGGAGTAGTTTTATTATACAAACAGATAAGTAATACACAAATGCCAATGTGCAATTAAAAAAAAAAAAAAAAAAATACAAATTATCCAAACAAATACTATATAATAAAAAAGTTAAACTTGCTAATGTGCAATATAAATGTAAATGGTCAATGTCAACGTCCAATAAGAAAACAAAATAATCTCAATAAGTGCAACACTGTACTCTTGAAAACTATTACATGTTCGAATAATGTAAACATGAACAGGATAAAAAAGTAACGGTGCAATATATGCAACTATTTACAATTTCAATGGGCTATAAGGGGGCGGATTGTTGGCTGGCGTCATCACTCACTCTGAAGTCCCATCCCATGGTACTCCAGAAAGAAGTTTCTCTCTAGAGATGGGGTTTATGGCTCTTTGAAGGGAGCCGGATCTTGAGGAGCCGTTCTTTTCAAAGAGCCGTTCAAAAGACTGTCTCATTTATATTAATTTATTTTTAAGATGCTAGCCTAATGGTAACCCATTTTATCTGGGAAATAATCACTGGGAGGAATGATAGGGTAAGATTTGGATCTGAATTATTCAGACTTAGACATCGGATATCTGAGTTTGATATATTTTAAATATTGATTATAATTTAATTTAACATATGTGGACTAGATTTTAATGTCTGATCTGCGTTCATTGTAAACATTCCACAAGGTGGTGCTATATCCCTCTGCTTTGACAGTGAGATGACTATTTTGGATCTTTGTATACAATGTGTCGAAGCTCTCCGTCTCATTGGAGCAGGAGGAGGAGCAGCATGTGTGCGCGTGCTGTGAGCGTGACAGCGATAAAAAAAAAAAGAAAAAAAAAAAGAACGAAAAACAAAAAATGAACTGCGACTCGGTTCCCATCGTTCATAAAGAGCCGTTCAATAGATTCGGTTCGTTCGTGAACGTCACAACTCTATTTCTCTCAGGAACGAAGCAAAGTGCCACATTGCACTTGGAGCAGTAAATAGGCGTCTTCGTGTCCTTTACTTAATAGCCCGGCATCTGCTTCTCCTTCTCCGTTGGCCGCGCAGACCAAACCCTGCGGTCCTGAGCGACAGTTCTCCACCGGTACAAGTGTTGGTGAGCCAACATCACTGCGAGTAATCTGTAAATGCGACGTCTGACCGCCTCTGTAATCTCGCAAAATGTCCTTCTCGTTGTTATAAATGTTCTTTGCCATGGCGGGAAAAACGGTGTCAGATATAACTTTGTAAAACTTCGTTGCGCCTACGCCTCCCTTGCGCTCTCTGTGCGTAAAAGATTCCTGCAACACGACGACGTCGCCGTCGGAACGCATGGATGTTAAATCAGCTGGGTATTGTATTCCATAGGATGTTTGACTACAAACATGGCCGCACCGCGGATGGATTTACGACGATATAAATAATTGATTTCTTCTTGTCCCGCGCGTTAAATTAGCCCCAAAAAGTTAAAACCGATTTATAAACATATATATATATATTATATATATATTTGCACTAAAATACACTTTCGTTCTTGCTTTATGAAGATTAGGGTCTACACTTTGAGCAACAGTTGAAAAGAAACACCATTGTCCCGTTTTTTAGCGGATTAATACGGCTGTAGTTTGTTTGGCCCTTCGGCTGGCGGCTGGCCGATCGGGCTAAATAGGTTCATTCATTTGCTTTGAGGAGTTTTTGCACGTTAAGACAGTGAAATGAAGACCCTCGTCGTAGGAGTTGGCGGGTGAGTAAATCCCGAGCATTGTAAACATTAGTTGCTGTGTTGACCTCCTTGCAAGCCTTTTATTGTCCTCCTTGGGTCATTTTGCTCCAGATTGCCTGTTGGAACTCAGATAGCATTTTGCACCACATATTTAAGATATAAAGTTGAAACTCATGTTTTTATTATTACATCACACTTTACTAGTCTATGCTAAATGGGAAATACAGGAAGACGAGACAACAGGTCACATACAGGCTCCAGGAGATGCATTAGCCTATACTATTATTAAATTACATGTTATTACTGTCTAATATACATGCAGTGGGACCATCAGGGACGCCATCAGATCAATAGGGCATGTGACAACCATGTGGCAGATAAGACTGATGATAAGAGTTGGTTTGAGGGGGAAAAGTCACATGTCTAACATGTGTCTAACATGTGTCTAACATGTGTAAACATGCAGTCCTGAGAGCCAGAGAGAGAAATCAAATTAACAGTATATTATGCGGTCACGTTGTCGGTTGCTATTTGTGAACACAGCATCTCTCTCTTCAACAAAATAAGAGAACGAGCATCGTCTCTGCATAATATATAACATTATATTATATCTATATACATCATTTTTTCGTAAATTGTTTTATATTATGCAAATTATTTTTAATTCACTGCAGAGAGGTACTGGAAACTGTTGAGGCATCGAAGGGTCAATTTGAAAATATTTTATTTAAATTATTCATAATTTGTAAATGCAGACATTCAATAGAAGTGGCACACAGATATGCACACCCCTGCAGATACATATGTGAAAGAAAAATGAAATCAGGATGACGGTGAAGTTCTATGACTGAAATATTACATTTTCATTAGATTTAGCACTAACGGTGTGCAGGATATCTTTACTTTAATTTGCAATATCTCTCATTGTGACTTGTCTTGTTCGAAAACTAACTTACCAGGTTGAAAGCAGCGTTTCACTGGTCTCTTTGTTTAAAGTTTGTTGCACTTGATATGGTTTGGCAGCATGTCTGGCATTTGTAAATATTATTGGAAATATTACTACACCACCAACTAACATAATTAAAAACATTCAGTTTGTTTTGTTTTTAAACAAAAGATGTATTGAGTATTTACGATACAGGCGTTTGGCCTATAAATATTCTGGTTATACACAAGTTATGGTATTTGTTCTTTTACATACATTTTTTTTATTTTTTATGTGGATCCCTTAATGTATTGGCTGGCACATTTGCCAACACTGACATCTGCAATAAGCTGATATCAGCTGATAAATCAGCCGGCTGCTGTGGCATTGACATCCTGTAGTACACGACTACATCACAGCAAATAGCTTCTTAGCTGCTGTTAAATTGCACTTTTTTGGCTATTGTTGACTTGAGGTACGCAGTTATCTTCATTAAAAAGTTGCCGATTTCAGTTCATTTGAAGCAAGTGAGTAAAAGAAGTAACAATTTCAATTTGTGCGGCTTTAAAATGTTCGTATGCACGGATTTTCTTTCAGGATGACCAATGGAGGAAAATCTACTCTTGCGAGGAGTCTACACCAGCAGATACCCAACAGCTGTCTCATTGCACAGGATACATATTTTAAGGTACATGTCTTTAAATCATATCATTGCTTTTATACTTTGGCGGTTATGTTGGAAATATGAGAGCTTGAGTGATCACGCCCCTTTTCTTCAGGAGGATTCTGTGATACCAGTGGACAGAAATGGGTTCAAGCAATATGACAGTAAGGACACTTTATTCAGTTGTTGTTTTTTGAAGATATCAAGACATTTTCGGCACAGCTGGAGTCCGTCTATTCATCCATCTGAAAATGGTGGATGGATGAATGGGTTGATGCTACCATGAAGAACACTGCAGCATATCATTTCTATATTTTCTTGGGAGGTTGTAAAAAATTGCAAATTGTTGGCATATGTTTCCTATATATTTTAAATGTAATACTTTTAGGCCAAAAAGGAAAAAAGAAAGCTTTAATTGTAAAAACATCTATTTAGACCTTTGTGATTTGTTTTGAATTTGTAATATTATTTATTTAAACAGGGACAGTGCACAAAAAACCTTATATAAAACAAAGAGAGATGCATTGCAGCAGGTTTTATCAAACTTGCTATTTTCCACCTGTAGTCCCTAAAATGATTATTTTCATTGTATTTCTTGATTTTACTTGGTATTCCTTATAAAATGTCATAGTATAGTAAAAGCTATTCATTACAATGTCCCATTAAATGTTATAAAAACAAAGAAAAGCAGAACATCCTCAAATTTGAGATGCGGGAACCTGAGAATAATTGGCATATTGATGATAAATAACCTTAATATTAAGCCTTCTGACTGAGCAATGATAACCCTTCTCATTTTGTTCCATTGAAGCGCTCGATGCTCTCCACATGGACACGATGATGAAGGAGGTCAACTCATGGCGAAGGGATCCTGAGTCCTTCTTGAAGCGGCAAGGCCTGAGCCCAGAGCACACAGCACCGTCAGTGGACGAGGAGGTGTATGTGCTCATTGTGGAGGGCTTCCTCATTTTCAACCACAGGTACACGAAGGAGGCTCTAGTGAAGTTACTGTGCCTAGAATTTAAGGGTCCATAATATTCTCGAAAGTTCCCAAGAAGGAATTATATATAACGTGATGCTAATTTTAGAGAAAATGTGTTGCAAAATGTGTTGCAAAGTATGCAACTTCCAACTGTCAGTTACAGTTTGTAACTGTCCCCCAGGCTTAATTTAATGATACAAATCTGTCAATTAGTCATAATGCTGTAACTAACTGATTATTTTTGTGTGCTTTACCTTTCCAGGCCTCTGAATGAGCTGTTTTACAAAAGATACTTCTTGGAAATACCTTATGATGTCTGCCAGAGGAGACGAAGGTCAATCAATCTTTTCTCTACTACCTTTTTAGATGGACTTTGTGTCCATTTGTTATGTTTGAGCTTCAGTTAACAAAAAGCAGAAAGAACATTTACCAATGTTGCTCTCTGTGATAGGTCGAGGGTGTACACGCCTCCTGATCCTCCCGGATACTTTGATGGACACGTGTGGCCAATGTACCTTAAAAACCGCCAGGAGATGGAGATCACAGTGTCTGGAATTTGTGAGTGTCCAGTCAGAGCTGCCGCATGGGGCAATTAGGGTATTTATGTGGTTTATGTTAAATAGTGGACCCGTTATCATAGTTGCAGATTTACTAGTACGAAATCTTATCTGTTTTTCCAAGTATTTCTGGATGGACTGAAGCCAAAGGAAGAACTGCTGACTGATGTGCATAAAGAGGTTTGTCAGGAAATAAAAAGGCTCAGGGGTAAGTTGCTAACAATATTAAGAAAATCATGAGAAATATCTAACTATTTTTTACCACATCTGTTTGTATTTGGGAGTTCTGAAGTTTCGCTAATGCCCTTTTAGTTAGGCTACTTAAAATACTGTATTTAAATTAAGAACAAAAATATGCCACATTTAATTTTAATTCAAGAACGAAATGGTCAGAATTGTATTTGTTTGCCTTTCTGAAGATGGAGACTGGTGTTCCAGTGGAATGTGTGACCGAAGGGACCATGACCTAAGCTGTGGATGAGAATTTACTATCAAGGTGCATAAAACCAGCACACCTCTACAGTCACGTCATGTCACACCAGTTCTCAATGAACTGATTATCTGGGGCTCGAGTTGTGTGGTCTGTTATACTATAAAATGTTTGCTATTGCACGGTAATTCAGTGTTAAGAAAATAAATCAACAATAATCAGCACTCCGGATTCTGTCTTCATTTGAAACAAAGATGTCTTGCTAAATGATTCAGCTGGAGACCAGACGGAGACTGCAAGAATCACAGTGAAGCCGATGACTTTCCAGTAACGGACGTTATTTTAAAATAATAACGGTATTTTACAGTGACATTCTGCACATAAATATGTGAAGTTGCAATGTTTGATCTCTCACTATGTTGTTTTTGTGAGTTACATAAAGTGTGCATGATTGCTAAAGATCACTTTAAAATCCTTTCTCACTCAACTTTATATATTACAAATATTAAACGATGATCACTGCATACTGTGGTTTGGTGAGCATCATTTCTTGCTTTACATGATTTGTCAAAGACCCCAATTGTGAATTTGTACCATTGGTGGCAGTTTGTCTCCACCTGGTGGTTCATTCTGATAACTGCAGAGGGGCTAAACGTTATTCTCTGCAAAAGTACTCTATGACCTGATTACAAAGCTCTGTGTGCAGCAAACGATACGTGTGTTGACCCTGTCATTTTATTTTATTATTATGCAACCAATTAAATCGAATCAAAACGGGGCCTAAACTTTAGCTAATTATGCAGGACCTGTCATATTGAGCTTCAACACAACTGACATGCTGTTTATCCTTGGGCCTTGGGGTCCCGTGAAGGTCTTTAAATGAGTAGTTTCCCACTTTGCCAGGTTGGTTTAAAAATGTAATGAAAGAAAAGTTCCACAATCACTACAGTGACTGGTGTCCTGTGGAGGATTTACCACCGGTCGTGTGGAAGGTTTTGTTGAGTTTGTGTTGTTTCACAATAGTGCTCTACTGGCAACCCCATAAGGACACAGTTGGGTGACAAAACACACATTTCTGCTGATTCAACTTGTTCCCCTGTTGGACTTTGATTTAAGTCCTAGTCTAGTCATTTTGCTTCCCTATAAACATAACCACAATGCTATCCTAAAAAAGCAGATTTTCAAAAATGTCGATTCAATCATTTCTTGAAAATAGACACAAACTCCTGGATTGAAGTGATGTTACAGGACCTTTTCTAGAAAGGGCTATACCATAGCTCTGCAAAATGATCCACACCTTTTTTATCCTATAAATAGAAAGCCTGCTTTCAGTTTCAGACTGAAACCAGTTTGACAGCACTGAGCCCCAGTGTGTCGTGTGAACCGAGAGCTGCTTTCTTAAACGCTCTCATGTCATTTATATTAACTTCATTCGGTCCTAAGTCTGATGAATGATTCTGGGGTCATTTCCCACCACACTAAATAATAGAAATGTTTCCAAAAATTCCATGCTGTCGTGAATATTTCTACATCAGCAACTAACTAGCGTGACATGCATGTGCAGCGGAGGTCACATCTGGACATTCTTTACTTCCCTGTACCGACTATATCCTCTTTTAACTCAATATAAACAGGTCTGCTGCAGCTTAACTTGACACTCTCTCAGCCTCACATCTTTGGGAAAGCTGAATTAAACCTTGAATGGTCACTGGGAACATGGCTGACAGGACAGGATTTTCAACATATGTGTGTTTGTTTTTTGCCTGCTGCTTCTGTTGCAGCAAAGCTATGTCGATTAAACTCTACCAGGAGACTGTGAATGACAGACCTGTGATAGGTAAGTGAAACATTTAAAAAAAGAAGATGTTTCTTGTAGCCGTATCACTTGCAATGTTCACAGCCATTTCTATTTTTGTCACACAGGCATTTTGACTCAGATAGTTTCGGATGAAGTCATGAAACCTTTCGGGAGTACCTACATACCTTCCTCCTATGTGAAATTCATCGAGTCTGGGGGCAGCAGAGTGATGCCCATCAGGTAGAAACATCACCACCATCACTTTACACATTTGACTGGAGCTTTATGATTTGATCTGTCAGTTTTCTGCAGAATAAAAATGTATAAACTGCTTCTTTAGGCAGTAGTATCAGACTGAGGTTACTTCGAGGATGCAGTATATTTGGAAATGTAAATGACAAGTAAATGGATGTTCTTCCGCAGATTGACGCTTGATACCGCTGAATATGAAAAAATCTTCAGGGAGATAAATGGGTGAGCTTCGTGACTATAAATGTGGTGGAAGAGGAACATACATTAATATCTTAAATAAATGCACAGATTGTATTTCTCTCAGATCTCAGTCTCTAACTGCTCTAACTGTGTGATTCTCTTTAGCTTGCTTCTCATCGGGGGAGCAGTAGATTTGGAGACATCAGACTTTGCCAGGGTGGCAAAGATATTTTACAGACTCGCTCTGATGGTTTGTACAGCAGAACATAATTTCCATTGTTTCTCCCTCGAAGGCTGTAACTGTTTGTCTCTCTCTCATTTTGAATCCATTTTCTGTTTATTGTCTCTCAGGTATCTCTCATTTTTATTATCTCAAGTATTGTTTGAATTCAGTTTTTTGAGAGACTGCTCATCTATCCTGAGCATTTTTTTTTTAAACCAGCAGCATTTCATTCAACTTTTTAACTCCACTACTATTACATTTTTACCGACTTGCTTTGAATTCTTAGTATGCTGGTAAAACACACTATACTAACATATATAACTATAACTCATAAAACATAATGACCGTATATGCAGATCATACATTAAAATACGCTTGACATGAATCCATCAGAAATGTAACTAAAAGGATTCAAGCATTGCGCTGAGGACAAATTTTTATGATATTAAAGAGTTGCTTATTTTTAATATATGTTTACCTACAGTAAACAAACAAATCAATGCGGGACATTAACAATTTGTCATATTGTTTCAGACACAAAAAAGTAAAAATCCTGACTGTGTGCGTTTCAGGCCAATGATGAGGGGGATTTCTTCCCCATCTGGGGTACATGCATGGGCATGCAGCTGCTGACTGTGTTGGTGGCCGGTGAAAATCTGCTGGCAAACACTATTGCTGAGAATGTAGCGCTGCCCCTCAACCTAACTGAAGGTTAGAGCTTACTGCATTATCGAATTTAGGGAATATCATATAGTTGATAAGGTCTAAATAAACTGGGCTATTTAATTGTTTGGCAACATTTTTTGGAAAAAATACACATACTCAACCGTACCACTTGGTGTCAGCAGAAGTGAGTTTCAAATCAGGTGGTGTTCTGTGTTTCCTCTTAGAATATCAATGATGAAACCTTGTATCTTTCAAAATGTGCTTGTTTTCTATCACGTATTTCTCTCTGCAGAGGCCGGCTCTAGTAGGATGTTTGAGGATTTCCCACCCAAACTCATGAGTGCTTTGACCCAAGAACCACTCACAGGCAATTTTCACCACTATGGGCTTATAGTGAAGGTACGGTAAATCCCTCTGGTGACCAGTGTCACTGTGCTGTATGTTTTACACTTCCTGTTTTTGTTGTGCTGAGAAATAAAATTAGAAATGTTGCGTTTCCTATGATTTCTGTCTGGACAGGAAATTGTGACAGGATGAGTCATACAGTACAGACAGATGTATAAATGAACAATCTGCTGGCATAACATTCATTAAGCATTGAGAGATAAAATCTAAGGATCCACCAATACATAAAAATAATAATAATATTTCAACAAATGATTACATTTGAGTACTCTCCGATACTGAGTGCCGAAAATAGTGCTTCATTATACCATTACTGTTCCAACAATGACCGTGAAATTAAGTCTTATCAGATTTTCCTCACTTTCTAACTTCAACAAATAAACATGATGCTGTTGCTGACATTTTAACATCCAACTCTGTGTTAACCTGATACAAACGGAGCATATTTTCCAGTCGGTGTGTTAATAATTAAGCGTTGCTATCAGTTGAGAGAATCTGTGTATATGACCAAAATTTAAGTCATGCTAGGGGTGTGCAGTGCTTATGTTCCATTCTAATATATGTAATCATGCTTTTAATATATGGTCTAAAGTTGGGCTACATATAGCCAATAAATCCTGGTCTATATCAGCGCTAAAACAAAGAGGCAACGGGTAGCCAAAACCCAGGGCCCCACAATCCCAGGTGCACAGTGTGGCCATTGGTTTGTGATACTGTAATTTGATTAATTATGTCATTTAAATTTCAGCTCGTATTAATCTTATGGGTGCATAATTTGTGTTTAATTAAATTAAGACTCAGCACATCTGGGGCCATTGAATATTTCAGAACAATAACTCTGTACAAAGTGTACAGAAAAATGTGTGTTTTTTGTTGTTTATCAAAAGGTAAGACATAAATGATAATGCAAGTGTAATAAGACAAATGTACCTTCAGACCTTCCAGGAAAATGAGAAGCTGCAGAGTTTCTTCTCCCTGCTGTCTACAAACGTTGCTCAGAACGGAGCCCACTTTGTATCAACCATAGAAGGTTACAAGATTATTTTTATATTAATTTGACAAACTTATAATCATTGCTCTGTAATAGAGTTGTAATGTTTTTGTTTTTGTTTCTTGCTCCATGCCAGGCAAAAGATATCCCTTCTATGGGGTACAGTGGCACCCAGAGGTAAATCGTTTTCAGTGGGACAGAAAGCGGAACTATCCTCATTCTGCTCATGCAGTTCAGTTGTCTTCTCTGCTGGCTGAGTTTTTTATCAATGAAGGTAAGATGACAAACGCGAAGTATCAATAAGAATAATAATATTCATTAGGTATGGTTGTGGGTTATGATGACACATTCTGTGATGCAATATACTGATATTGCAATAAAAGTGATGCAACTGAATTTAATTCATATCGACCAACACTATGTTGACAAATGTTGAGAAGAGAGTGGATATTTTATTTTAAGTGTAAACTGGAAAATTAACTCTGCTTCTGACTGATACATATTTAAATTAGCATAAAACAAAAATACTATCAACTACCTGTAAAAACTACATCTTTACAGCTTGAGGTTATACATGTATATATGGTGACATTTCATCCCTCGGGAGCTTTGAATGCGTATAACTGGTGGTATTAAGACTACTGTGGGCAATTCTGTAAATTATTGAGCAAATTGGCTTTATTGTTGTTGTTTTTTGTTATTGCTTCAGTGTTATGCAGTACATCGACTTGTCAAGTATGTATAGGTATTTAACTAGATTAAGCAAAAGAATAGCTAAATGTATGATTATTCTGTCCATAAACTCAATTTGAAATATTCATCATATCACAAAACTTATTGATATTGCAATATAAGACCCAATGAGATCAGATTAACATTCATAACATTTTGAGTTTAGAAAAAAATCATATTACATTGAGCACTTCTACACCCTGTTCCAATTAACTGCTTCATCAAGATGATTTGTCATTTCAATGAATTCTATTTGTATATTCTAGTCTAATCACATGCATCTCACTTCTGCTTTGTTTAGCGAGGAGAAGTTTACATCAGTTTGACAATCCTGAGGAAGAGGCGTCGTCACTGATTTACACCGACACGCCTGTCTACGCTGGAAACTTCACAGGATACGAACAGCTCTATTTCTTCTGAACTCCTCTAGTGTCTCCATCTGTGTGTCACTTTATATATAGTCTACGGGGGTTTTGACCTCTGAACACAAACTTATATATGCTGTTATTGCTACTGAAGGCTTGTTTCCATATTAAAATGTTTTTCGGGGCATTTTGGAGATGAACGTCTTTGTAGTAGAACACCCGGGTGAACCTTTAAGGAAAAGGCTGTGTGTGGGGTGATTCATTCTGTCCCGTGGGCCGTGATGTACTGTACTAACCTTTGAGCACAGTAACGGACATGTCCTCTGTATTTACATTTTTGTGAGCTTTTACATGGACTTCTTTAATGCCAACTTTGATATCGAAAGTTCTTTATTGACCTTGGAAACTGCAGTTGACGAAACAATCTCACATTACAGTGACCCTTCAGTATCTCCAAGGTCAAAATGGATTCATGACACCAAGTCATTATTTTTGAAACATCATCTAGACCTTTTTGAATAGAAATAAAATCTACAAAGAAATGCAATAATGATTTCATTTTGAAAATACTTCATTTTGGAGGCAAACCTATGGGGTCCAAAGGCATCCAGGGTTTTTTTTGTAGTGAATAGGGGTGAAGGGTTAGGGTTCTATTAAGGTTAAAATTTGCAGTGAAGCCTGAGTGAATGTTTTAAAAAGTTTTAAAATGTTGCTTTAAAGTTGAGCGTTAAAGTTTATTCGTCAACTTGGGACCAATAGTTACTGCAAAAGATCATCTCATGTCATCTCATAGTTTTCATCAAGGAATAAATGCATTCCATCCTTCATCCATTGAGGAAGACAATGAGGCTGAACGCTCCAAGCTAGAAAGTTTGTAAATTTTGTTTTTTATTTACTAGACTTGATTATTTTAGATAAATTTGCTTAATCAACCCCAGAAGTTAGCATAGCACTGGTTCCCTCCAAAAACACCATTGGATTCCATTGAATTTTGGATGGATCAATACAGCATCAATGAAAGCCGACCATCTG
Organism: Eutrigla gurnardus; assembly: GCF_963514095.1. NCBI lineage: Eukaryota > Metazoa > Chordata > Actinopteri > Perciformes > Triglidae > Eutrigla > Eutrigla gurnardus. The sequence continues at coordinate 12,623,774 of NC_139936.1, read as the reverse complement.
TATTAGATATATTAATATTCTTCCTAAATTCACTGGAATTTCAAGTAAAACCACATCATTGATAGCTTTATCAATCAAGCACAACTCTCAAGTTTAGCAACAGCCAGCACGCTGATTTGTTAAGATATCAGCTAACTAACTCACATGTGACTTAGATGAGGTCGGCAGCACCGTGGCTATTGTAACTTCTCTTTCACGCTTTCAAGAACTACTCATTTATAGTTGCTACTTCTCTACTGTAATAAAAGTGGTTAAACGCTTCAGATTCTGCACACAAGCTACCTGTTGGTGAACTGTGCTCCTTTTCCATCTCCCTCTCTCTCTCTCATGCGTGAGATGAAAAAACTCACACTGTGCACTCCCACTTCAGTCTGTATTTTCGGCATCAAACCAATAACCCATAAAAAAAACAAGACGAGAGACCCGGAAGTGCAAATATGCTATCCCCCATTTTAGGACTCATCCTGCAGAACTAGAGCTGCAGCTAATTATTATTTTACATCATCGATTCATACAAAAATAACAAGTATTACTTATTGTTGTTGTTTGGTCTAAAAGCTAACGACACAATTCTGAAACATGGCTATCATAATTTCAGAGCCGACAGTGATCTCTTGTCCAATCAACAGTCCAACACCCCAAAAATACTCAGTTTACGGCCACATAAAAATGTGCATCGAACACACGTTCGAAAGGCAGGGGTCCACGAGCAAAAGGTAGGGGTCCACGAGCAAGAGTTTAGCCCCAAGGCCCCCCCAAGATGTTTAATGCGGCCCTGGAGGAGAGAGGACTTGGACTCATGACCTCAGTATTTTTTAAGTCTTGGCAATTATTTAGCCTGTAAAACACACACGCATGAGGAAATGAGAGATGTGAGGGGGAGATACCACGCGCACACGCAGTCCTTCCAGTCAGGCCGTCACAACACACGCCGACGCAGGCGGCCTCACTGATTGGTCCTCCCGCACGTCAGTCGCGTCTGCGGGGGGCGGGAGCAGGCGAATCCAGCCAGTGCTCTAGTTTCTCACACACAGATGCTACTGCTGCTGGCTCAGTGTTGTGCCGTCTATTAATAATAACAGAAACAGTCACGGCGAGGAGGAGAAGAACAAGGGGGAACCAATCCACATCACCATTTCTGCTTTTACCGATCTGGGATGAACCGAACAATGTGACATAGACGAATCCCCCTACAACTTTCGACAATCCCCGGGTGTTTTTTTTTTTTTTTTGCAGCCACCTTTTTATTCGTGTTTTTTTCACAGGTGCAATTGTCTCGTTCACGCTGCTGGCAGACACTCGCTGGCTCGACTGGGGGCACTTTATTGCGGCTTGTTGGTAAACACGAATCGGATTCCGCCGGCAAGGACTGCCTCTGGTGCATTGATGCACCCGTTTCAGTGGTGTAACGGTGAGCAGTCATTTTATTCCGTTAGGCCTCTGACATATATAGGCTATAATGTAAGACGAAGCCTGTTAGTTTAAGCAGAGTCATCTCTCGCAGCAGTAACATCATACAGCAAGATTGTGGGCTCTTAATCACTCGAGTGTTTTTCTCAATTTAGACATTTCTGTTGTGGAAAAGCTTTAGAAGAGTCCTCCACTTTATTTTGTAAGCCGTATGTTAAACCCGTCATACATTATTTATAACACACTATAGTTTTATAACATTTTATTGTATGTTTTAACAGTATAAGTATGTATTTATGTATATGTCAACAACTTTAACTTTTAAATACAAATGCATTACATTCCAATATAGTAAAACTGTATAGTAATATAAAATGAGACGTTATAATACTGTAAAGTAATAAACCCATAAAAATGTCTTTGTATCTGCCTTGATTACTATTATAACTATAGCTGCAACGATTTGTCGATGGATTATTAGTTTTAGTTATTTTTCAAGTGAAAAGGAGCTTCTCATGTGATGATTTTAATATTTTCTTTGTGATATATGATAGTAAATATACAGGTCTTTTGGTCGAATAAAACAAGCAGTTTTGATGCATCCCCTTAGTTATAGACACAATGATTAATAGAGATAATATTCAGCAGATTAGTTAATAAAAATGATACTTTAGTTTGTTATAAACATGTTTTAACATGTGTTGTTTACTGCTTATAAATGCTAAATAGGAGGACTTAAAGTAGTGTTAGTCACTTCTTGATTATATTGTTGATTATAAGTTATGCTATAATATTCTAATAACATTCCTTGAATGCCTGGTTTTATTTTTTATTTCATGTAAAAAACAGGAATTATCTGACTGTTTAATCAATTGGTGTATTATTTGGTAGAATAAGAGACTGCTTAAGAGAATCATTTATTTCCATCCAAATTACTTCCAGTTGAGAGCCACACAAGGCCAGCCATTGTGCTCTCTGTGTAACATTTTGCCTCTCCGGGTAATCTTGTTTACACTGACTGAATCTATCTGCAGTTACTCACATACACCCTCCCCAGGCCTCGACCGATTATCTCCTACAGCCCAAAAGTCTGAAGAACTTTTTCCGTCCCGTTTGAAAACTGTTGTTTTATGTCCAGAGGCGCATCTTTATGCTTAAAACAAAATGAAATGGTGCGTTATTGCTTTGTATTCACGTTGAAACCTGGTAAAGGTGATGGAGTAGTCGTCTTTTTTCCCTCTGGCTTTGCTTATTTGAGTGCAGCAGCCACAGCAGCCTCCTCGGTGGACTGTTGGTGGGGTTCAGACAAGAACAATTACTTCCTTTGTGCTGCTCAACTCCCATGCTATTCATAGGAGAAATAGCACACACACACAGTATCAACGAGTGACATTCTGCTGGGAAAAATGAAGGCAGCCAGCCAGCTCGGCTCTGTGTCAGTGTATCTGTGATGGTGCCTACAGTGTTTATGTGTGACACATGTAGTACTTTCATGCATGTGACGGGGACTTTTGGGCCCAATCTACTTTCTTTTTCTACTTCAGCAGCAGCAGCAGTCATGCAGGCGAGCTTGAGTGTTTCCCCCCATGTGAACTGTTGAATATTTGATGGGAAGTTCTGCCTTTAATGCGAGCGGCAGCAGCAGCAGCAGCTTTGTGTGAACACGGCGTATATAGGACAAAACCCCACCAGGCATCTCATAGGAGCTGTCACGGAAGCTGCCATAGTCGAGGTATTTTACAGCTCCATCAAATCACGGAGGGGCTTTCCTGCCTTTTTGAACATCATCTTGAGAATCTGTCCGACAGCTTAGACTGAATACGTCGTCTTTGGATTCTCTCAAAATGAGAACTTTCGTTTTAGCTAGCCTTCATCCTTTTTTTCTCCTGCATCTGCTATTCTTGGCGCCATGGCAACGGGGCGCCCCCTGAGTGTGCCAATATATAGGTCAGTGGTCATGAAGGGCTCCACCCAAAGCAAAATAGCACATATAGCTGTCTGCTCTCCATACATACAAAAGGTGGAGGAGGAGGACGTGAGCACCCATCCATATCGAGAGACAGACAGTCGTAACAAAGGCTTGAATACGAATGACCCAGACTTGGTTGGTGAGTCTGCTGCAGCTTCACAGGTGATTTGCCATCAGCTGTGCAGTGACACGAATACAGGAATATATACTTCCCCCTCCCCATGCTGTACGTGTCTCTTTGTCTGCTCCATCTTTGTGAAGCAGCTTGTTTGACACAATGTAAAGACAAAGGCTTTGTTTGTTTGTTTGCATGTTCACATCCTCAAGTGTGTTCAGCTATCATTGTGGACAGTGAAGTCATGGACTAACTGATAATTGTGAATATAGATGAGCCATGAAAAGAAGTTTCACATTTGACATTATTTCACATTATGATGGTGCACATGCACCATGAAACCATCTGACAGGCTTAAAGGGGAAAACAATATTTTGGTGGTACTCTTAACACCTCATAGACATCTGAAATAATAAAAGGGCCCGAACTAGAGACTGACTTATTGTAGCATCACAAGCCAAAACTATTCAGATTCACTGCTTTCATCTTTAACAACATTTTGTATTTTTAAGGCTAATCATTTTCTTTCATTTGAAATATTAATCTAGTAGCTGTCAAATATCTCTCTGAAATGTGGTGTAGAACTGTAAAAAAGCATGACATGTAAATACTCCAGTAAAATACAACATAAAGTACAGCACATGAGTACTTAGTTAAGTCAGAGGCTATTTAGTAGGCCATATCCCCACTACAATTCCATAGTGTAGAAATAATACTTAGACCATGAAGTAGGCAGATAAGATTTATAGAAAATATAGATGAACAGTGTGGAATGTGGTATTTGGTCTTTTCTCTTGGATAAATACTCAGAAAGCCGGTTTGGTTGGTGAAAAGTCAATGTTCTTAGTTTTGACTCCTGACATCTTGATTTGTCAGATCCTTCAGTTTAATTTACAAAACGCCGGGGTCTCTGGTAGTCTTCGCCTCTCGCTGAGTGAAGTCATTTAGTGGTGGAACTTGAATGTGTAGCCATCAAGGAGCCTTGATAAATGGAGCATCACTGCTCATTCAGAGAGAGTGAAACTACGAGGCGGGAAGTATTGATCCTCCCATATTGCAATTTCCACTGTGAGGTGGGAGAAATGTCAAATAGAAATGTCAAGGTGTCATTTTGGCTCCAGGACAGACTAGAAATAAAACTGCCACAAGAAAACAATACCCATCACAGGGATATGAAACTGGTAAAGGTCTCCATTTATCGATCCATCTGTTCATCTATCTATTCATTAATGTATACCGCTACATCCATCCGTTTTTCCATCCATCTGTCTTTTTGTCCATCCATCATTGTGTATCTGTCTTTGTTTTCCCCTCCATTCATGAGTCATCCATCCCTCTATCCTTGTCCATGTGTCAATTCATCTGCACATCCATCAGTTTATCTGTCCATCTATTCATCTTCCTGACGATCTTTCATCTATCCATCCATCTGTTCAAAATATCCTCTATTTCATCCATTCATCTGTTTTTTCACCCATCCATCTACCAGTCTGTTGCTAGTCGATCTTAGGACTAGTAAACAGACCTGCATCTCTTTGAACTTGTGGGAGGAAGCTGGAGTAGAGAACACGCAACCCTTCGCCAAAACAGAGCAGCTACTGAATGTGTTTTTGGCAAATCTCTAAACATGGGCAATTTAATACACTACACTACAGTTTGTCTCTACTATGAAAATATGTTGCTGGACTTTCTTATGATTAAACAACACACAAGCGGATTTCACTCCGTCAGCTGCTGTAGTGTTTGATCAAAATGAAAACATGCAGATTCTCTCAGCCCTCTGCCGACACACGTCCTCCTCCCCCTGTGCTAATGTGGAGAGGTTCAAATCAGGGGACTGAGATGAGTCCTGTGTTAGCTCTGATTCACTATCACTCACTAGGTTAGTGTGACCCCCGAACTCACAATGCCCCCTCTCACTTGTAGATACTGACTTACTCATTACTCACGCAGACACACAAAGCACCAGTGTGCTCTCTTTGTCTCTTGTCTATCTTATCTACAAACACTTCTCTGCTTTAGTTTCTCCCTTGACATCTGGAAATTTGTGGTTCTTCACAATTTATTTATAGACAATTAACAACATAACAGACACACCCCGTCGAATACTGTAAACTGTGCACATAGTGCAACATGTCCAATGGTCATGGTCAAATTTGTTCTTCAATCCCCCCCCCCCCCCCCCGTCTCCAGCTCTGACCTTGACTGCAAATAGCGGTGCTACAGTGTTAATCTATTCTACGGTAAAACAAACACACACTGGAGTGTAGCGACACAGCAAGAAGGGTGGAGACAAAGGGGGGGTGGGGGGCACCTTTAATGGGAATACCATCTGTCTGGTTTGGAGCACACTGGGAAGTTGTCCCTAAATCACTGTTCAGATTACAGATATCTTAATCGAAAAAAAGAGATAATGCTGTCATTTTGCACTCACTCATTCTCAGAGTGAGTGCTTTGATTCTTAAACTGACTAGATATCACCAGTATCTTAAAAAATATGAAATTTTAATTTCACGAAAGAGGGCTGTGCACAGTTTTGTCCACGGTTAACGGCTCGAGACTGTTGGCACGATGCCTTTAAACTACGCTGACCTGTTATCAAAGAAGTGCAAATCTGCTGTGTTATAACATATACAACCCTGTTGCTTGGATACCCCATTAAGACTGTTTTACATGTTTCAGTACAGCATTGAAAAGGACTAATTTGCCATCACAGTAAAGTGCAGTGGTTGTCTTTCTCTACCTCGGCCCCTCAGCCTTTGTGTATGTTCATGTGCGTGTGTGTAAATCTTCAATTGCTGACTTCCATTAGAGGCGGACAAAGCTGCTGCTCTGACCCTCAGCATGAATAGCAGAGTACTTTAAATATGCGTATAATTGCATTCAGGTGAGATCGGGCCTTCATTTTTATTTATTTTTTCGAGAATACATCCTTTTGTTAATCTATTCTTAAAAAGTACCTCTGTCTTTGTTTAGGGTGCTTCTGTGGTCTGGGACTGGTTTACTCCAACAAGTCGTGCACCATGCCGCCCATCACCTTCCAGGACCTGCCTCTCAACATCTACATGGTCATCTTCGGGACAGGCATCTTTGTCTTCATCCTGAGCCTCATCTTCTGCTGTTACTTCATCAGGTGAGAGGAGACAGAAACAGGCATATTTAATCAAAAACAAGGAATTAGTGAAAAAAGAGGAACCGTTAAACTCAAACTTGCAGAGGAAGCCTTATGCTGTAGGTGGGTCAGATCGAGGTTGGATCATGTTCTAACTGCCAATGAAAAGCTACAGAATTATATGCGATAGTACCGAGACCACTTCCTCTCAAGTGTCGATCGAAGTGCGATTGCAATGCAACTTCGTCATTCGATCACGCCAGACACATCATCTGCCAAACTGTACGCTCAGCGATCAAATCTTGCTAGCGCTGGCATCCAATCAGCCAGACCACATGCTGACGTGGCCTGGTTGCATTGAGTTTGGATCTCAGTGAGGAAAGGACAGCATGTGGGCACCATCCGGGCAAATTATCAAACGTATGCTTTGCATCATCTTCCCCCCCAGACGAGAGGAAAACTGGGACTGAAGCACAGCTAAAACCAGCTGACTTAGTCGTGTAATGAAGACGGGTAAGCTTAACAAAGGACATTTATTGTGGTTTCTTTAACCACCGTTTTATAGCCAATTTGACCGGTTTGATATATCCGATCAGGTAGGTCGTATTGAAATGTCAAGTGTGGACACAGCTAATTTCAAATCTGGTGCATCCATTCATAGAAGTACATCCAAACTTTACCAAGTGGCAAAAATTAACCAGAGGTTGGGAAAACAGGTTAGGATTCGTAAAGCTGTACTACAGCAGTGCTTTGGGTTAAATGCTAACATCAGCATGCTAACATGCTCACAGGGACAATGCTAACATTCTGATGAGAAAGGTATGTCCAATATAGTGCATTATCATGCTAACAGTTGCTCACTAGCATGTAACACACAGCACAGCTGAGGCTGATGGGAATGTCATTTTGCAGGTATTTGATCATAGTGTTGGAAGTGAAATTAGACCTGATTGTGGCGTTGTAGTCAAGTCAATCCATCTAGATATTTCAGTCTGGAGCAAGTGGTGAATTGACACTGACATTGCCGTACATGAAAACCTCCACAGTAGGGGGATTTTGTGTGTGTGTGTGTGTGTGTGTGTGTGTGTGTGTGTGTGTGTGTGTGTGTGTGTGTGTGTAGGCGAGAAACGGTGAGGGAGGGAAGAAGGAAGGGGAAAAAAAGAAAGAAAAGAGGAACAGGGTGACCTCTCCCGCTGTTGACTGTGAACTCCCCGATGAGCTGAGGGGACATTTGTGTCTGAAGGACGGGATATGAGGGAATAGGAAGCAACCCGTCACAATGTGTGAAGACACCAGTGAGGAGAACTGCAGAGAGACTCAGAATAAACATGACCTGAATAGCACACAGTGGGAGTACACAAAAATATGACACATGAACATCTGCAGCATACAAAATCTCACAACATAACATCAACACCTGCAGTAGGGTTTGTTTTGTAGCCTGAGCTGGTTTTGGATGACTGAGCATCTGTACTTGGACAATAACATCTCATAATGTGCTATTTCTGGTGTTGTATTTGAATTGCCCCTGTTATCACCATGTCAAACCATTTGAAATAACGTGTCTGTTGGCTGGAGGCATACAGAGCAATCAGAATACAAATGCACATCCCTAACAGTTGGTTCCAGTAGGTCTGTGGTGCTTCTTTTTGCCTCCTGTGTACAATGAATTCTAATAGCAGCACCAAGTGAAATAGATGACAGTGCCAACAATCTAAACAACTTCTAAATAAATAATAATAAACATAGTTTACTCTTGACCTCAGCAAAAAACTCTAAAAGGAATCACTGTATACTACCTGCTGCAAACCGCAGACAGACACGGTTAGCAACTCTCTGGTGAAGAAAGTGGAGCATTTAGCAGCTCAAGAGACAGATATTTCAAGAAGGGTGTAGCTGCACTCGTTTCCACTTCCCCCAAATGGGCAAAAAGCAAGTCGTTGCAGGTTGAAATGTTGCCGATTTTGGCCAATAAAAAAAAAAAAATCCAATGTCTGTTCTGGAGCTGATTATTCCACACAATCTTCATCAGAGGGAGGTGGCCCAATGTCTTGGAACTATAGATGATTTTAATGACTTCTCATTCATTCAGACCACACTGTAGACTGCTGATGAACATCATGTCCCTAAATTGACTTTACAGTGAGATTCATTTGTCGAGAATAGTCAGAAGATAATTGCAACAGGGCAAACCTCATGAAATGTTCCCAATATTAGGTGGGAAAAGTTTGTATTTTCATTTGGAGAGCAATTATTTTGAGAAACATGAATTTCTTTGTTTCAAATGTCAGGGAAACCTGAAGGAAATCTTTTAAAAGACAAAAAAACACCTTGCAGGCATATTTCTGTAATCAGAAATGTTTTGTTTGGCCTCATTTTGGCATTAAATTGACCATCAGCTCTGTCAGAAAAGCTTGGACCCTTCTTGTTTCTTCTAAAGCACTTGCCTGTAAATCATAACCAATGAGTCACTTCCTTCCAGCCCCATTAACATGCTGAAGGTAATCTTGGGTAGGAGTGTGATTGTGAATTCATTTATAGAGCTGGTGATTCATCAGATGAATACTGAGTGATGAATGCCATTCTCTGTTGGGGGCAGGCTTCCTATTATACACTCAGACAAGCTCCCTCTATATCCCCTGGATCAGGGAGTTGAGGGATGATCAGGGATGATTTTTAACACTGCAGCGACTTCAAAATCTGTCTCTATTCGTCCATGTGAGATTCTCTCTTTCAATCATACAAAGCAAAAAAAAAGCAATTATACTTGTATCTTTTCAGCCTAGATATTCAAACAGTTGCTGTTTTAATTGTGGCACACACTGGGGGTTGTACACAGCAGTACCTGCAAAGTACAAGAGTGCAAAACCACAAGAGTGCCAAAAGCACCAAAATATCCCATTTTAGTTGAGCTCAAACAACATAGTCTGTATTCAGTGTTTTTAGCATCAACATTCACTCAAGTACTGCACTCAAGTAGATTTCTTTGGGTACATTTACTCTACAGCAGCTTTTCAATGTCATGTTACTTTATACTATATGCTTTTACTAAAATATTGTACTTTTTACTGCATTTACATTCATCTAATACCTTTCGCCACTAGCTACTTTACAGATTACATTTAAAAACAAATCACATGATTAATTCAACATATATTAGATTAAACTATCCAAAAGTATTCAGTAGTTAATTGTTTGTTTTTTCAATTTACTGTCAGTGATCCTAGAGATTGGATCTGTGAAATCCCCAAAGGCCCAAAGACAGGACAACAACAGGAAAACATGACTGTACTCTGTCAAACTACGAATAATCAGAAATGCTTCTCAAGTCAACCTGCAGTAATATGACATACAGATATCATTTTAACTGCAGCGAACTGGAAAGGCAGACAGACATTTTTAAAACAGAGACAGTTAATTCCGAAATGCTTCAGCAGCAGAAGGGGAAGTCTAGAGGTCACATGTGAAATTGTGAACACAGAGAGTCAGCAGCTTATCAAGTCAGAGAGAGAGAGATTTCCATAAAGTTGGACTGTAGAGATAATTGAGGTTATGAGCTGGAGTGTAGCATTGGAATAATAATATACTTTACCATATAATATTGTAATCAATAAATAAATCTAAACTCCAGCTGTGGATTTCTTTATCTTTATATCAAATCGATCATGTCAAAGTAGGAAACAAATGTATTGCAAGATGGCATAAGCAGTCACATTTGTATCAAAACATTGGCTTGGCTAATAACTTTATGCAAGGAAATGATATAGTGTTTGATGTGCTAGAATGAAGTCTGCTAAAATGTGTTCATAAAAGGAAAAGCAGTAGTTTCTTTAATTCCTGTTTCATTCATTGTTAATTTATACAATAATAACTGGTCAGCAGTAGCCATATGATGATTTTTGGATTCTTACAGACAAGCACAATTGAGACGCACCCCCTTTCACCCACTTCACATCATTCTCCAGGCATGGGAAACCTCAACACATGTAAAACGTGTATCCTCACATTGTTCTGCATGGAAGGCTGTTAGCGGCAATCAGCGTAAACAATAAACCAAGTGACAAACACAAGCAATCACTGTCATTCCCTTACTTTAAGCAGTGAGATACGATTTCATTTTTGAGGAGGGGGGGGTGGATCAGATCACATATTAACATTCATCTTTCATCTCAGATGCTGTCACTGCATTTAGTTTCAGACTCAAATCACAGACAGTGATAGACATTTGAGTCTATGTTTAGTCGTGTAAAAACAGGAGGCCAAAAATAACCGCCTGAACAGACGCAGCTCGCCAAGTGATAAAGATCTCCTTTCTATTGTTGGTTATGAGGGTGGTGCAGGGATTCAAAGACGCGACGTACTTGTGTATGTGCGTGGAAGCGTGTGTTAGCGTTTGCGTGGAGGGCGTGTGAACAATGTGTGTGTGCGCTTGCAGGGGAACACGTATTTTAGGTGACCAGTAGCTCCTTGAAAGGTCTGTTAATTGTCAAAGCTTACCCTGCTTCTGTTACATGCAGGGCCATCATTTAACCACACATACTTAGCCAACCTGAATCCAAATACATGCTGTTAAATTCAGCTTTGAGTAAATACAGAAACCTTCATCCTAAAGTGGTGGAACTAAGTACACTTACTCATGTACTATAATTAAGCACAATTATTTACTTGAGTGTTTCCATTTCATGCCACAGTACTTTGTACTTATTCCACTACATTTCAGATGTAAATATATCTTAGATTTTAATCCACTATAATGATCTGATAGCTTTCCCTCCTTTTCCACTGGGGAAGAAGTATTTAAGTATGTAAGCAATGCCACAATGTAGAAATAATACCAATAATAAAAATAACCCTTATTTTAATCACACTTTTCTAAAAACAATGTTTACAAAGGGAACACACTTGATTCACATAAAAGCCTGTTTATAAAAGTGTGTTTTTAGAAGTGACTTAAAAGATGAAACAGATTTGGCTAGCCTAATCTCCTTTGTAATTTACGGGTGTAAAGATCTAATGGAGAGAGCACTGTACCCTTTAGTATGGAGGCTGGCCCATGGCATGACCAAAGGAGCCTTGTCTGAGGATCTAAGGCTGCGTTCCGAGCTTTAAAAGCAATCAGTGAAATCTTGAAATCAATTCTGAAACCTACTTGGGTTATCTCTACGATTAATAGAGTGTTTGAATTCTACCTGCAGCATTTAGAACAAGCTGGAGACATGAGATTGATTTTTGACTGAGCCGTGTATAGAGAGTTTCGGTAGTCTAAAGGAGATGAAATAAAAGCATGAATTACCTTCTGAGCTCACTGTCAAACAGCAAGATCTCATTTGAGAAACTATTTCCTTTAAAAACAATATAGATATTGGTAAGTCAAAGTGTGACATCTGTGATCTTATATTTTCAACCAAAAAGGGACAAAAAAAATCTGTTTTATTTGAAGGCTTCAAGACTGTGGCTGTGGAGGGGCTAATTGACAGAATCTATGGCTTGGATCAGAGTTTAAGAGTTGTGACAGACTTCCTATTTTTGAGAGGAGCAATGGGATCAAGTACTGCCAAACAAGATCGGTTAAAACGAGTGTCTTGCTCATCAGTGTCACTTTGGGATTGTGACAGATATATCACTGTGAGTTGCCAGGAAATCCTCAGAGCATTTGGCAGCAGAGGTTGCTTGTGTTAAAGAGAACTGAGTGGTGAGGACTGCTTTGAAGTAGTAGGAAGTGGGGGAGCATCAAATCCATTTGCCTTGTGGTCAGACACACGTACACACACACACACACACACACACACACACACACACACACACACACACACAAACACATCTGTTGTCACATGATTATTGAGGGTCAAGCCATGTGAGAGAAGGAGGTCGAGAGTGTGGCCTTTTACATGAGCAGCCTCATTGACAGATTGACTAAGGCATAAAGACTCAATTAGCTGCATAAAATCAGTGACATATGATTTCACCAAGTGTCAAAATTCTGTCATATTTAGGCCCAAAGAGAGACAAAAGATCAGACAATTCCTGGAACGGTAGGCAGATAGGTTCAGTTTAGGGGGTCTGTAGACAAGGAGAGCAAGGGAGCCTAACTGTATACTGGGAAACTCAGTGATTTGAAGTGTGAAAAATGCCATTACTGATGAGGCTTTCAATGTTTTTTGTGAATAACAGCTACCTCGCCTCCACGGCCAGATAGCTTGGATTGGTGGAAATTACCCAAGAACATTTTTGTGTGGCCTCAATCAATGGTGTGAAATCACCTAGACTCAACAAGGTTTCACTTTTCTTTGCTTCAATAAATCATTTCTTTGATGATCACATGTTCTGTATGTAATAAATGAAATGGAAATAGTCAAGTAAAGTACCTCAAATCTGTATCCAAGTACAGCACCTGAGTAAATGGACTTTTGTACATTATGTCAGTGATCACTTTGAATGTAGGACTTTCTACTTTTACTTGAGTTAAGGATCTGGATTCAGTAAGTAAATCCAAAGTACGGTTGAATGAATGTTCTACAGGTTGTAAACAAAGTTATGTATTAATGTGTTTCTCTATTCATCCACAGCAAACTACGACACCAAGCCCAGAGTGAGCGGTTTGGATACAGAGAGGTAAAGCCTCACAATAATATTCAAGCATCCATGAAGGGCTGAATAAAATAAATCTCTCTTAATCATATTGTTTTTGATATTCTTACAGGTGGTTTTAAAAGGAGATCCAAAAAAGCTGAACCTTCATGGGGTAAGGAAATTATTTACATGCATATTTGCACTAATTTCTGCACAAACACACAGCTTTAAAACAAAAATGATGCATAATTTCATCAAATAACCATGCTCACTGTCCTGTCCGTCACTCACACAGCAGACATGTGCCGTGTGTCTGGAGGACTTCAAAGTGAAAGATGAGCTGGGAGTGTTGCCATGCCAACATGCTTTCCACAGGAAGTGAGTACAGGAGAGCACAGCGGAGTCTTTCTTGTTATCGCTTTTCACCCACATGTGCTTGTTAAAATGAGAATGATCATGTTTGATCTGATACACAAATAGTTTGAGTTGATTCTTTGCTGACATTAGAGCGGCGTCACAGGAGCTATTGTTCAACAGTGCCGACTTTAAGGGAGGCGTTCAAGGCGTATCTCACGCATCATCTTGTACATGATATGACTATCAATCAGGAAATAAAAAAGGCATTCAAAATATAGAATGGATATATTTGACTTAAGTGTGCACAACAGGAACATTTGACAAGTGAAAAATATGATTATCCTTATTCGCCTGATTTTTTTGGAAGTGTATAACAATATGTATTAAGAAAGACAAATCTTAAGGGGTGGGGTCAAGCCACTGATGGTGGTGGAGTAAAGCCAGCTGCTGGTTGATTTAAAGTCTCCTGGAGGTGTTATGTTGTAAGGATTGGTTGGAGTAATGTGGGAAGAAAACTCATTGGCCAGGAGGAACTTTTACAGTGCTGGAAAGCATTGGTATGGAGACAATTAGAGCAGAAAGAAACAGGAACAAAGAAAAAATGGGAGAGAAAACACCACCAAAACGTCATATTAATACAGGACTCTCACATGCTTTTGCATGGGCAATGGTGAAAAATATACAGGTCTAGATGTAACAAATTTACTCAAGTCCGTTTTTGCAGCACTTATACTTTACTTGAGTACTTTCATTTTTTGTTCTAATTCACGACCAACATTGCTCAACTAGTTATATTTACTAGCTTCTTTGAACACATAAAACATGTAATCAGCTTATTTAAAATAAAATATCATTGTTCAAGATTAAATAAACCAATTATATAGTAAAATGACTACAATTCAACTAGCTAAAGTATCAAAATGCTGCTGACACATTGACCATTCATACTCGTACGTTTACTATTAATACATTATAGATATATTTTGCTGCTTGTTTTTTATGGTGTTATATTGTTACTATTACTTCAGTAAAAGATCCTCTCCTGTCTGTGATCTTCTGTCCAGGTGTCTGGTAAAGTGGCTGGAGGTGCGCTGCGTCTGCCCCATGTGCAACAAACCCATAGCCGGCCCACCTGAGCAGCACCACAGCATAGGGACTCTCCTAGATGAACTGGTGTAACCTCACAACCCATGCCAGCTTCGGTGGGACACCGGCGCCCGGGGCCAAACCAGCTGATATAATTTAGCAACCAACGGGAAGAGAAACACTGTTTTGCTGTTAAAAATACAGCAAAAACACCAACATGATGATAGCAAGATGGGGTAACCTAGTTACCACCTGGAGAAAGACTCTGAAGGATGCTGTTGCCTAGCAACCATCTCCGAGATGGCAACACGACACCTTGTGGTGTCTGAGAGATTATCTCCAGCCACCCACACATCACTCCAGCACTCTACACTCTTCAACATCCCCCTCTCTACCTGCTCCGTCACATCTTCCCTTGTTGCCCCGAGTCAGGTTAACAACACCACAAAAGAGTTACATTTTTCACAAAGTGGATTGAGTGTTGAAGGATGGCAGCGCTGGGTAGGAGCGACTGATTTCCTCCAAGCGCGTAAGCGTGTTATTTTCATTGATATGAAATAATATCAGTATCGCCCGAGGTCATTAAAACGTCTGCTTAATTCTTTCAGACAAAAAACAGTTTTGAGACAAAACAACGGAAGAATAAAGATATTTCAACATCATCAGCCGAGCACAAGAACACGTTGACAGAAGCTACACTGCTAACAATACAGTAAATTCTTGTTTTAAAAAAAAGAAGGTTTAACAAACATTTCTGGAGCCTTCTTGAAACGAAGGCCCAGAGAGAATATTTACTAGACAGGGTTGTTGAAAATTGCTTTAAAGGCAATGGAAAACTTTATTTATTTATTTATTTATTTTTAAGACTTGCGTAGAGTATTAATTCTAGACACACTGGGGGAAATTATGGAATACGTGATTCAGGCATCATCAGTGGGACCTAAATTCTTAAACCTTTTCAGACGGAGCAGCTCAAACTGTAGTCCATGTGGAGCAAATTAATCACTATTTCTATCAAGTCAAACCAACTGATTTCTTTGCTGGTATGTGCCACTGATAATGGTGTGTAAAATCTATATTGGTGCCCACCTCTACAATGATATCATGTATGTTCTCCGTGTTGTTTTTTTCCCCACTGGGATGTTTTTATTATTCAGACATGTTTCTATTGTGTTACTATAGATGGAAGGAACTGACACTTCCTGCCTTTCACTGTAAGAGTTCGGTTCTTTGTTGAAATGTGTTGAATTTGTTTTTAGATATTGCACTTTAAATTCACAAAAAACAGCCTTTGTTCTTCTAAAACGTTAGACTAAGGTTTGGATGCAGCACCGCAGGTTTCTTGTTTTCCAGTGTGGTGAATCTTTTATAAAAAAAAGTCTGTGAAGTATCTAAGATGCTGCTGGATCTGAAGAGAAGGGAAGCAGCAAACCCTCGCTGTTGTTCTGTGAATTCATCTGGGAAGCAACTAAATCTCACTTTCATACATTTCTGTGGCATTATTGCTGGTGATTCTGTTTTTACATTCTTCGGTCGTAGGTTTGTTTTGTGATTTACAGCTATTCAGAAAGCGACACACTGCCTAAAATTGAGCACAAAACTCACAAAGCACATTGTCCAGATAAAGACGTCACCTGCATTCTAATTAAAAGCTAAACACACATATGAGGCTGTTGAATTCACGTGAAGCCGCCGTTTCAAGAAAAGAAAATGTTAAAGAGATTTGTTCACTCTGATTCAGGCTACATTCCACATTTTGTAATTCAAACAGATGTAAATAACTTGAAACAATAATAAATACATTTGTCTGTTTTGTTCAGTTTCTCTTGTTCATTTCCTGGTAGTCACATATCTGGCGCCATCATCAGGTGAAATACTGCATGACAAAATGTATGAAATCATCTTCATCACCAGCTCTCAACCTTTTAGACTTTTGAATCTTTAGGGCTGATTTAGAATTGATTTTACTATCTTACTCAAGACTTAATTTTAGGGAAGGTTAGAGTGCAAAAAAAGTTGACACAATGCAAGAAATGTTAAGGCAATCCTCAGGAGTATTTTTACTCCTCAGGAGTATGTATTTCTAGCACCGTTAGTTTTTAGTGTGTCAAGTATTTGTTTCATACTGTTTGAATACACAGTGCTAGACAATAAGAGAAAAACCAGAACATAAATAAATGAGTAGTAAATAATATAAAGGAGGGGAATAAACAAAGGTGTTTAACAGCTGCTTTTTAAAAGGTGGGTGTATTAAAAGTGTGAATAATCATCTTCATCTCAGCTTGAGACACACATTCAGTAATATTCTTCTATTACCGATATTATA
The DNA here is from genome assembly GCF_963514095.1 of Eutrigla gurnardus. Taxonomy (NCBI): domain Eukaryota; kingdom Metazoa; phylum Chordata; class Actinopteri; order Perciformes; family Triglidae; genus Eutrigla; species Eutrigla gurnardus. The sequence continues at coordinate 12,606,829 of NC_139936.1, read as the reverse complement.
TATTAATAATAATAATAACAAGAACTACACTAAGACGGAATACAAGATCCACTCTCTCCGAGTAGTCTTTCCTTTAAAACAAATTTGACTTGGATGTCAAGCCATGTCGCTGACACTCAAATTGTATTTATTTAACACTTTAAAAAATATGAATAAAATGTAATTATGAAGTACCATATTACAGTAAATGCATTCATATCGGGCACTGAAAATCCCTATGATATGAAGTGAGTAATGGGGAAACAAAAAAAAAAAGATTTAGAGACGCCAGAGCTCAGGAGTCGACATCCGAATGAAAACAAGGACCATCTGTACGCTGCCTCATTAAATGTGCAAGACCTCGTCCTATTGGTGGGTCCGACCGGTACCTAGCTATTTCCCCAAAGCAGATTGCAGGTGGCAGAGCATCGAAAGTCTGAAGGGCATTCCTTACTCCGGTTGCCTTCTAATTAGACTTAAGGCCAATGAGGAGCCTCGGGGGGACCTGAAAGGGGATTCAGGATGGAGGCAGATGGTATGAGATCTGATATGGATGGAAGTGAACACTGGGTCTGATAGAAAGTGAAAGATGGGAGAAAAAAAAGAGAGGAGAGGGAGGTGCTGGGAGAAGGTGGAGACTGAGAGGAGAGAGGATGGGAGTGAAGAGGCACAGTTTGGCCACTTCATCTCTAAATTCTGACAAGGTAGCGAGTTGTTTAATCATTATATGGATGAGTACATTTCTTTGTGATGGCAAACACGCATTTCCTGCAAGACTGCAAATCAAACGCCTGCAAAAGAAGTAGGACAAGGGCTGAGAGATGAAGAGATGAGCAGTTCAGGATGATGGACAACTTATCTTTGAGACTCATAGCAGTTGGTAATTATATCAAAATTCTTCTTTTAAAGCAGCCTGTCATTAATTACAGCTTTGCAAGTTGCCATGTCTGCGTTGGGGGTGATGTTTGCATGTTTAACTCTGACATCTTTTTTTTTTTTTCAATCAGTTCCCTCAGCAATACATCTGATAACCCACAGTGATTTTACTGCCTGTAAGGTGTTCAACCGAGATGAAGCATTAGTCTTTTTAAACAGATGATTTTTTTATATAATATAAATATATAAAAATTTGCTGACTTAATGGTAGAATGCAGTGGTATGAACACATGCACACATGCATCAACACACTCTCTCTCTCTCATAAACACACACACTGCTTGGGTGGACCTGGAAACATAAGCAAGTCTTTCATGAGATCAGCTTCTACCTGAGCAATAAAGAGCCATCTGTGCTGTGAATAAACTCATGATGGCAACACACACACACACACACACACACACACACACACACACACACACACACACACACACACACACACACACACACACACACACACACACACACACACACACACACACACACACACACACAGAGAAATGCTTGTTCTGTCACTTCCCACCTTGAGCGTCGTGGCACTGCAGAGTGAATGTAAGGTCAGGTTATTTCTCTTTCTGTGCATTTTATAGTAGAACCTAAAGCTGACCAGCAGTCCAACAGCAGTGAGACGAGGGCGCATGAAAGGTAATGAAATAAGCTGCTCACAAAACATTGAGACACATCGGGACGAGACTGACCAGGTTTGTTGGTTCACCTTCTCCGGCTGTCATTTGATTTGTTAGACGTAGTAACAATTTCTTTATATTAAGGTCTCTCCTCCATCTGTTTCTTTCTTTGTTTAAGGGCTTTCTTGTGATAAAATGTTAACAAAATTAACTTGATCTTTGCTGTTAACGTTTTCACAATAAGTGTACAATCAACAGTAGACCTGTCTTAGTGCAAATGATTTAACATTTTGACAAATTAATAACATTGACTACTGCTTACTACTAATACAGTCATTCATGTTCCCCAGAGTGTGAATCATAACTTTGGTGATCCTCTGATTTTCCTTCTAGCGCCACCATTAGGTCATAGTCATATTTTCCTTTGGTTCAGGAAAACTACCGTTAAAATGTATGACATTCCCATCAGTTGCAGCCGCACTTTGGTTTGGTGCTAATTAACAAATGTTAGCATGCTAACACGCTAAACTTAGATGGTGAACATGGTGAATATTACACCAGCATGCTGACATTAGCATTTAGCACAGAGCACTGGTGTGCCTACATGCAACATTACAGGGCTGTCAGCATGTCTGTGGACTCTTTAAGTCTCCTGATAACAGTATAAAAGGAAAAGTTGCTTATTGGTTACTGCAGTTTGTGTCAATAATCTGTAATTAGTAGTCACAACTAGACTTTATAAATGTATTTTAAGTGGTCACAAGACTAAAAGGTTCGGAACCACTGCTTTAAAATGATTATTGTTCTAATAGTGAGTTTCAGCACTCTGGTGATGATCTCTACATGCGACCCAACACCTGTGAAGATGCTGAGGATGTGACAGATGCCTGAGGATGTGACAGAGGCAGACAACATAAGAAAACAGGAGGATGTACTCTTTAAAAACCATATTTATTAATCTATGGTTTAGGTACTATGGGTTTCTCATCTTTTTGTGGGTGAATCTTCACATGACCAAAGGAACAGTCATGATTTTATATACCTCAAGAGTTTAAAGACAATCCACCATGTTTAAACGGTGGCTTTTGGCCCTGGTGGCACGGGTCGGCCTCATTGTGCTCGGCCTCTGCTGCTGTTTGTCCCTGTTCTACCTCCTCGCCTGTAAACCGCCATCTCACAGCAGCCAGCAATCTCTGCTGTGGTCTGGAGGGGCCACCAGTAAGGAGGGATATATGGCCTTGTTGCAGGAGAGGGAGGAATCTCACAGACATTACATCAACAGCCTGATGAAACAGATAGCCCAGCTGAAGGAGGCTCTCCAGGAGAGGACGCAGCAGCTTCAAGAGTCCCTGGAAAAAGCTAAAACAAGAGGAATTCTGCCTCAGGGTCTGGAGAGTCTGCACAAAACCTCAGCACAGACTGATCTGAAGGTAGAAAAACATGATACAGGAGTAGCGTGTGCTGATGAGATAAGTGTGCCGTTACAGATGTAGTAGTAAAACTTTACATCATATCCTCCAGAATTTCTTACGCTCCCAGCTGAACCAGGCAGAGGTGAACTCGGCCGTAAAGTTGCCCAGCGAATATGCAGTGATCCCTTTTGACACTTTCACACTCAGGAGGTGAGTGGGACAATCGTTCATCGGAGTACTTCTGATCTGGAGTCTTACCTCATGCTTCTTTATAAACTGCCGTGATTTTTGTGTCACTCAGGGTATACCAGCTGGAGACGGGGCTGACGAGGCACCCGGAGGAGAGGCCTGTAAGGAGAGACCACAGAGACGAGCTGATCAGCACGGTGGAAACCGCTCTGCACGTCCTGAACGGACCTCAGCAACACACAGACAACACCAGACAGAAGCGCACATACTCCCCTTCAGACTTTCTAGAGGGTGAGAAAGATTCCACTTCATTAATTAATTAATCACGTTTAATCTTGATGGATGACTGGGAAACTTCAATAGCTGGACAAATTAAGACATTTAAGATTCAAGATTTTTTTTTCTGTAAGTTGACTTAAAAGACACCCAACTAAATTGACTTTAGTTTATATAACTCATGAACCATTAAACACTGTGCCATTACTGTCATACTGTCAACTATTATTTTCGACAAAATTACAGGAAAGAATATGGCACCAATACAATAATGTGTAGTCTGTCTTTGTCGCAGGGTTGACGCGTACAGAACGGGACAGAGGAACCAGTTACGAGCTAATGTTTAAAGGCGACGGCCCGCAGACCTTCACGCAGCTCGTGCTCTTCAGGCCGTTTGGTCCTGTGATGAAGGTGAAGAGCGAGAGTGTGGACACGCGCAGCACAGTAATCAACATCATCGTTCCTCTTTCCAAGAGGCCGGACGCATTCAAGCAGTTCATTAACAACTTCAGGTACCGTCTGGAAATGTGATTAATAAGCCAACAGCATTCACATTACCTGTGATTGTATCGGGACATTATTGAGAGCCAATTGAATTTTTGTCTTAATGGAGTAGCTTGGTTGAAAGGCAATAAGATTTAATAAATAAATCATTTTAAAAAGCTAAAGGGTAATTTGCTCTAGATACGGTGGTGTAGAAGTGAGCCGAACACATGTTTATTTATATAATTTGCGTTGTGTTTTTGGATCAGAGAAGTGTGCATCCAGCAGGACGGCAGGGTTCATCTGACTGTGGTCTACTTTGGTCGAGATCAGATAGACCAGGTGAAAGCCATGATGGACCAGACCACCAGGTAACATCATCATTTACAGATTAATTTACAGCTAATGTCACATTGGTTTGGTGTGTTGGAGTAAAAAAATATTCATCAACAACATCCTTCCTCTATCTTTTGGTTGAACAGAGCGAGTCAATCTTTACATTTGAATGTCGGAATCTGAGGTAATAGATGTTGTATGTCTAATATGCTGCCCTGCACTGAATGACTGCTTTGGGCTTCAAAAAGATGCGCTTGGCATTTATCATTCAAATTTCAACTGAGGTTAATAGAACTGAAAGTAATGTATTACTGAGAAAGGCATTACTGCCCGATACTGACCATGAGAGGTCCTCGAGCATGCAGCCACAACTGGCCACAGAAAATATTATGCCACAGCATAAAAGTCCAGGCACCGATCCGATACCACGTAATTTATTAGAAATAGGAATTTATTTAAGATTAAATGCCTTTTTTAATTTTACAATATGGTGGCTGCACTTCACGGTGGTTCACACTGACTCAGACACGCACTCGGACTCAAACATGACCTATAAAATCATTCTGCTGGGAGAGATAAAAATGGCAAGTAAGAGAGTATGGGAGCAAAATACTGATGATCCTCTGTGAGGTACCAATACATGTAATGCTGCAAAAGTGTGATGAAACTTTATGTCTGCAGCTTGGTTGCATTTGAATAATTATTCACAAAAACATCTTCAGCTGCATCAGATTACAGGTAAACCACAAAGAGATTACCTGTTTTAAGATTTGCCCATGACAGCCCTCCTGTCTTCCTCTTCTTCAGAGAAACCCGATTCAGGGGATTCACTTTAATCCAGCTAAACGAGGAGTTTTCTCGTGGCCGTGGTTTGGAAGTGGGCGCCAGGGCGTGGAGGCGGAGCCAAAATGTCCTGCTCTTCTTCTGTGACGTTGACATCCACTTCTCAGCTGATTTCTTAACTTCATGTCGTCTCAACGCAGAGCCTGGTGAGAGAGAGGGTTGATCCCGTTAAGCATCAGCTCATAGAGAGTCAGTGTCTGCCTCCTCATGCTGTCTGCACCATTACAGGGGGTTTTCTCTGCCCTTCAGGTTAATTAACAAGTAGCACGGCCAAATGGAAATTAGCCAGTCCACATTTTTCCTAGCTTCAGGATACTAACATCGACAAGGTATCATGGGGCCAGAAATAGGATGGATAATAATGTTAAAGGTGTTGGTTGACGTACCACAAAGAGAACAAGAAAACTAACAGGGGTGATGTCAATGTATTCTGTGAAAAACACCCAAAATGTGAGGCACTAACCTCATAATTAAAATGACACACAGAAAACATGTATACTACAGTAGATTGATGGTGTTTTCAAATCTGACAAATAATTATATTTTTTATCATGTTATTAGTTTTTCACAGGCAGTATTTGTTTATGTTTCATGTTTGCACCTGGACTTTGAACAGTTTTAACCGTTTTTGTCTCCAGGTAAGAAAGTGTACTATCCAGTGCTCTTCAGCCAGTACAACCCATCTATAATCTACAGTAATCACACACGTCTACCTTCTGTTCAACAGCAACTGGTAGGTAGAAAAAAAATACACAAATGGCTATATTTACTTGAAATATTATTACTGTCAGATGTCATCAGGATGTAAAAGACTGATTTGTTCCTTATCTAAGGTCATAAGGAAGGAAACTGGATTCTGGAGAGACTTTGGGTTTGGCATGACATGCCAGTACAGGTCTGATTTCCTCAACATAGGTAATGAAAAGGCTTGTGTCATCATCAATTTCCCCAATTTCATCATAATCCTAGTACAACTAAATATTACAATACACATACTATAAAGCAATACAAGTGCATGCTGTTTTGCATTTTTATATAAAATTCCACTATTTTAAGTTGTACATAAACAGTTAAAGTGAAAATGACTGTTTTCAACCACCTTGACCCTTTCCCTAGCTGTGAAAAAGCAATTTCACTTCCTGATATGTTGTTAGTTTGAACATTTGAATGGCCTCTCTCAGCTTTATACCCTTTCCTTGTTTAAATACGTACAATAAAGGAACCAAGATTTTAACTCAGCCATGGAACAAGCATACCTAAAGTTAAAGGGAAAATGTGCAACCTTTTACATGGATGTTCAATCAATAATAATGGTAAATGTAGTCCACTGAAGAAATAAATTCCCCGAAAAAATGAAAATTACATTAATAGAAATCACCCTTCTGGACCTGGATGTCTCTTCCAGTTTATCTTCAGGATGATTAAAAGGACTCCAGCACTAGAGAGGAGGTAACTTTAGTGCATAGAAATCTACATATCGCTCTCAGGCGGCCACAGCATCCAACAAAAGCTGTCTACGCTGACATTCATTACAGCAGAATGTTTCAGTTTCTGTTGGCATCGGAGGGCAAATTGAGCGAAGCCACCACCAATTTGTGTTGGTGCCAGGTTGTGGAGGGTCCCACCAGCAACAGCAGCCTTGAGCGGCCTCTCTCCGGCTGAATATCAGAGTCAGCTAAAACATTGTCAACTCAACACTGTCAAATTTACACTCCCAAAAATCCTCATCCATGACATACTCTGCACTCATATATTGGGATGCCATTTTCTCAAGCAACAAGAAGAACAAGGAATGTTTTGAGCAACTCTGCCCCACAGCTACCAAAGCTGAGAGTAGCTTTCTGTAGTTCTACCATAAGTTTTGGGATACGAAAGAACAAAAGCCTTTGCAGCTTCATCCCAGAGAGACAGTCAACTCCAGGCGTATTTCATGCTAGAAAACTAACTAATAGGTAGTTAAAGATCGGTGACTTTTCCTTTTAAGTTACACATGTCTCCTGATTCTCACTGCAACTTCTCTACTTCCTGGCAGGTGGTTTTGACCGTACCATCAAAGGCTGGGGGTTAGAGGATGTGCACCTGTACAGGAAGTACCTTCACAGTAAGCTGATGGTGATTCGCTCTCCCTCTCGCAGCCTTTTCCACTTGTGGCACGAGAAAAACTGTGCCGACGAGCTCCCCCCAGACAAATACAAGATGTGTATGCAGACCAAAGCCATGAGTGAGGCCTCGCACGGCCAGCTGGGGGAGCTGTTTTTCAAAAGGGAAATTGAGGCTCATTTGAGCTCCCAGAAGCAGATGAACAGAGGAACATGATGAGGACAATATAATAGGGCTTTGGTGGCGTTATTAGTCACTGTTCTGTATGTTATTGTTCTGGTTTTCATGGTAATTTATGTTAACATTAACTATTCAACTTCAAACAAATGATGATTAACTATGATCATTGATCCCCATAAAAACACAAACTTGGGAAAATAAATACTGGTGTATTTTGTGTGAATAAAACTATGAGTTATATGATGTGTTGATGTAATGTGGGTTTTCTTTCCATATTAAAGTCCCAGAGGGAATGTTGCAAAAACTAAGCTTAATAGCTTGTGTGGTTTTCTTATGGAAGGGTTCCAAACTTCTTCTGCCATGTGCCCGTCTGGAAGCAGAAAAAACAAACAAAACAAACTATAGCCTAACTTTAAATGTGAGAGGATTGTGCATCATGCAAATTGTAACAAACATGAACAAAGACTGTCTTGCTATGCTGACAGTGAACTCAAGAACGAGCTACACTTGTTTATATGTTGCACTTTCTAATAAGAGTACACATTTTTTTTTTTTTTCATTTTAAGTAATGCTTAACTAATGTGTGACGCAAGATGATTTCCGGAAAAAAAATTAAAGGTGTGTCATGAATTCCTGCGGCTCACCATTAACAAAGTATTTAGTCACTGTGATTTTATGTGATTAGTTGGTACTTAATAGATCATTTTAACAACCAGTTTTTATTCTTCCCAGACACTCAGAAGGCATCAGAACTCTTGTGAATCTGATACTTTTATCACACATTTTGGCTTGCCACAGCATAAAAAAATGTGTTAACTGATAATATTACGTAGTAATTATACATTGATATTTCACATAGGCCTATTTCTGTGTGTACAGGCATAGTCTATTGTGTGATGAATAAATCACAAACAAAGAAATAGAGGGAATTCCTATGGTTATATCTAATCAATGTGGTGCATTGATGATGAGACAGTAAACTCTCTTCTATTAATATTGATACTGATGTCACCTCGTTACCTCTGCGGATGAAGAGGGAGGAGCAACTCTGTATCAGCCGACGCCTGTCGTAGTGTGAACACAGGCATGCTATAGGCTCGAAACTCCTATTACCACTTCCCTGTTCTATGCTGCATTCAAATACACCTCGGAAATTCCATATAAAGTCTGTCCAATGGCTAGAAAAGACACTCATAATTCTGTTTAGTTGATAAACGGTATGTAACCCAATCCTGTACATCTCGCTATGTTCAGAAGGAGCTAGGTTTTGAGTGCAATAACCATAAATACCACAACAAGTGAATTCAGTTAACTCCAACTTTAGTTTGCCTATGAATAGAAAATCATATGCAAAGTTTACATCGATTTAAAAATCTGAGTAAGCAAAATGAATGCAAATACTTAACGTATTATCTGTTACTCTCTAGCATATATTAACACAATTCAAACTTCACCAACTGAGTAAACACAATCATTTTGACAAACACTCTTAGCAGGAACAGTAAAACTAAAATTGTTAGATCACCATTTATTATCAAACGTACTGCTGCTTGAAAAATCACTTAAGTTATCTTATGCAACATGAGGAGTATCTTTAAGTGATTAAGAACTCCACATGAGAATAAATTCCTATTTTTACTCCTTTAGTAAACATGTTGAATATTCCAAAGTAACTTACACTTTTAATATCAAATACATTTCCCTCTAGACACATGCTATTCATAAAAGGCACAGTAAAAAAAAAAACTAAAGGAAATCACTTTGTTGCTAACACACAACAAAGCTTTAGGTTACCAGGGTAACCCCGATTCTCTGATAACGGAGTGAGGTATCTGGCTATAGGAAGCACCTTGAGTCTTGACCAATCATGGAAGTTTCAATAACACCACCAATCAATTTTAGATGCATGCGGTGTCCCGTCTGTCATTTCAAGCATTTTTCTTCCACATATTCCACACATGCAAGTAGTTGTTGTGAGATACCAGTGTTACTCCGGTAACCTAGTTCTTCAAACATCATTCGGTATCACACTATGGGAGATATGGTCCCCTCCTGAATTGCATGTCTCCACCCACTTGAGTCGACACCACACACCCTCCCCATGGGCTGGATATCCTGCAGTTAACATGACCTCAAGCTTAGGACTGAGTGTGCCATTCAAGGTGCAATTACGTAGAGCCTGTAGGCTTTCCGGGGGGCGGCATTCCACTACTGTCATAAACCAAAATTATGGCCGCCATCATCCAGTGTGACAGGCACTGGTGAGTCTGAGCCAAGATACAGAGAGTTGGCTACTCTTCCTAAATCCCTTAGTCCTTTCCAAATAGATGTGTAAAGCTCTAAGTGGATGGGGTGAGTTAATTAACCCGTTCCCTCTCCCCTACCCTAGTATGTCTAATAGTATGAACTTCTCTTTGAATTATAAACTAACATCAGCTAACTGAACAGTTACTGTAATTCCATTTCCCAGTGTACTCACAATAACGATAAAACAATACAATAGCAACAGTGAATCTTGTGTAAACTCGGATTTTGGGAACATCGCTTTAACCCAATGAAGTTGAAGGAACAGCATGGGAATAACGTGAGCTAATACTAGCCTGCTAGCGTCGATTAGCATTAGCATACCACTAGCTTTCCAGCCTCTTTGACACTGGGGAACTACTTTACATTTATTTATTTACATCATTTCAGCCAAATTTCACACAGTTTATCACACAACGCACCATTCTGTTCATGACTGACTGACTTGAGCTCACACAGAAAGCTATCAGATGGTCTTTTTAATTTAGCTAGTGTCACTTCGCTTTGACGCCGCCTTTATATCACAGACGCAACAAAACTCTTTTCAGCTCGGATTAATGTTTCTTCAAGTTACAGCTATGTACTAAGATTTTTACTCAAGTGTGCTACTGTTGTATTATTACCATAGTTCGGTTTAGGGTCAGTTTACCTGTTGAAATATGAAGATAACGGTTCAGAAGCCCTCTCTATCGCATTCACACTTGAACTGAACTGACGGCTTCTTCTACTCTACCGAGGGTCACGCGAGAGTGAGCGCGCCATCTGCTGACAGTTCGGCGCTTAGCAGGAATAAAACCATACCATAAAACCCACACCAACGCTCACTGTAAAAAAAAGTAGTACATATAGCCAGGCTACGGAGTCATAATAACACATCAACAGTCTCCAATAAAGAGGACAAAGAAAACCATGACACATGCTACAATTGTGTTTTATTTGAGCAAATAAACATATAAGTACATGATGATAGTATAAACTCTCTCAGTCAAGCGAACCAGCTCAGAGTTTTTTCCCAGCATTACGTGAAGGCAGCATTAATCGCAGAGGTAGGGGAGTGCTCGACGCGCTCGTGCTCACCGTCCGGTGTCTCATACGAGGAGAGGAGGGGTGTTATGATGGTGTCCGAGCAGTTGAGAGGGTGAGCGAGCGGCTCTTCGCTGTGTGTTGCCGTTAGACTAGATTTAGACTGTAGTTCTGTGTTTATGTTTTTTAGGGTGGGCTGTGTGTTAGCCGTTAATCTCCCGTTAGTTTTAGTTTCTCGGACGTTCCCGGAGTTTCGTGCCAACGCGGTGACGCTATTTTAATTTTTGGTGCTGGAGAAGCGAGACATGTGCGGCAGATAGGCTGCTGGGACGACCGGGACCGGACCTTTTTTTCTCCCCCCAGACCAGAAGAAGGAGACGCAACATGTTTGAAGCTGCGGGGACCCCTCTCATAGTGCTGGACTTTATCTGTCTCATCCTAGGTATGCGAACCGGATCCCGCCCCGTCTGTTAAACCAACACTGTAATCCGTTTGTTTTGATTATCAACAACTGCAGCTCGTTAAAGTGGACTTTAAAAACTCTTGCTATTCCAGTATAGAGACACATTATATGAAGTAGCCTCGCCGTTTCAGCAAATCAAATGATTTGCATACACGTCACACACACACGCACACACACACACACACACACACACACACACACACACACACACACACACACACACACACACACACACACACATGCACACGGGATGTTTGAGTTTTAGGGAGCCAGTCAGGAAGATGGAAAAAAGGGCAACAAAGTCTGTGTGTGTGTTTTTTTACCCAAGCAAAGCCTTATTTTTAGCACAGTGTTTGTAATGTAATCATAACGCAGAGACAAATTGCAGGGCTGCTAAATGTAACTGACAATACTGCAGTAAAAAAAAAAATAAAACATTAAAGAGACCTTTGCGCTGTGCAAGTGCAATTTGATAATAGCTGCTATAAAGATAGAGAGTGTTTATAGACAAACAGAAATCTCTCCCTGTGATTAATCTGAACTCTGCTTAGTCAGTGTCTTGTGGTCGGCTGGGCACCAATCCTCCCATATGTGATGTGGTGCTGGCAGCAGCATTCAAACCTCTCATTTCAAAGTATAGTTAATTATCAATCCTTGGTTCTATAATATGTGACACACTCCTGTAACAAATAATGATAATGAGAAGTATGCAGATACAGAAATTTGTACCCTGTGGTATAGGTTTAAATGAACAGGTTGAAACAAAGGCCTGAGACCGAGGCCAAAAAAGCAAAATCATTGGCAGTGATGGCTTCAGGTTAGACAAATGCCTTGCCGTGTGTCAGAGAAATCATATGAATGTGAATCCAAAGCAAGTCAAAGCACGTTTTATGCCTATATTTGGTGGTGATTCCTGTCCAGATGAACAACATAATGAGTCATATTCAGCGGAAACCTTCATTGTCTGTCCAACATGTGACTTTTGCAATATTGTTCAGTCGTAACTCAAGACCTCGAGCGTTTTATTAAGTTATTGTGCAACTTTATGAACAGAGTGCGTTATTAACCTCGTGGATAAATGAAAGCCACAAGAGTTACCAGAAGGTGGGAAACGCCTGTGTGTGCCAACCTCTCACATTGACTAAAACGTAAAACCATAGCATTGTGTAAGAGTGGTGGCTCATAACTCAGTCACGCAGGTATTTGGAGCTGCTTGTAAATGCGATGTTCATTTTGATGAGTTAAGACATAAGACGAGTTGACAAAGATATAATTTATACTAATTCTCTGCCACTTTCTCAATTTTAACAGTTGGCCTTCCATTTTTTATCCTCACCCCTCAACACCACCCTTTCAAACGGGGTTTCTTTTGTGATGACGAGTCCATCAGATACCCCCTCAAAGACGACACCATATCCTACCAGCTGCTGGGAGGGGTCATGATCCCCTTCACACTGATCGTTGTAAGTCCGGCGTCCGTCATCTTCCCATACTTTCTCTAACATTTAAATGTCAGCTGGCAGGGGGTTTATTATCGTACAACCTCTTCTGTTGCAGATTGTCTGCGGCGAGTGCCTTTCTGTTTACTTGTCTCGGATCATGAACCAGTCTTTGGGCACCAAGTATGTGGCATGTGTCTACAAAGCTGTGGGGAGCTACGTGTTCGGGGCTGCTGCTAGCCAATCGCTGACGGACATAGCCAAGTACTCCATCGGGCGTCTGCGGCCAAACTTCCTGGCTGTGTGCAAACCGGCCTGGAACAGCATCAACTGCAAAGCCGGCGGCTACGTTGAGAACTTCACCTGCACCGGAGACAAGTTTCTGGTAGATGAGGCCAGGTAATGGTCCCGAACCGCACACTGACTTAAATGTGTAAAATCAGTGGAGCACCCCTTTAATCCACTTCTAAATTCATATCAATATGTTAAACCTTTGTTATGAATGCATGAGCGACTTGATTGGTGCATAATTTCATTTTCTATCTCTTGTGTTTATGTTTTGCAGACTGTCCTTCTACTCTGGTCATTCATCCTTCTCTATGTACTGCATGCTGTTCCTTGTAGTAAGTACACATTTTCTACCTCATGGACTATAAAGCCTAAATGTGGCTTTTGAGTGCTAGCAACGCAAAAAATAATAATCATTCTAATACAGAAATTTGCTTGCTCTATTTTACAGTCCATTAAAATTTACACTAAAAAAATTTTTGTTATGACATAAAAAGTGTCATAATCCCCCGAGGTTTTATAATATTATTGAATAATAATTTCCTCTTCCTCCTGTAGCTGTACATTCAAGCTAGACTGAGGTCAGAATGGTCGCGGCTTGTGCGTCCCACCATCCAATTCTTCCTGATTGCCACTGCTGTGTATGTGGGTCTGTCCCGGGTGTCTGACTACAAACATCACTGGAGTGATGTGCTCACTGGCCTCCTGCAAGGAGGATTAGTGGCTACTCTCACAGTAAGTTCCATCCATAGATCTGTTAGGATAATGGCTAAGCAGGGTTTAATGTATTTTTAATGCAGTGGTTTCACAATATGAAAAATTTTAAATGTCAAGTAATTAAAGCCCCAGTCGGCAACATTTTTTGATCATATTCACTGAAGCCGACACTATGCTCCAATAGAGCAACATAAATCATCCGGTTTTAGAAAAAAACGTAGAGCCTGTTTGTTTTGCAAAAGCTCGTTCCAATATCACAGGCACACACATTGCATTGAATTGTTTGTAGCGTGATGGCGGAGGGAAGTAGCAACAAGCTTCCAATTCCTCGGTTAAAAACCGAAACAAGGAGGTCCAAAACAACCAAGGAAACCAAGGAAAAGAAAGATTGCGACCATGCCCGTGATAAAACCAGAGTCAACATCGGACCCGCGTTTCAAAGGTGGCGTGATCTAAGGGATTTCAAAGGGCACGAAGTCGAGGGGAAGGAGCTCGGTGGTTGTGGGGGAGGAGCATGAGAGTTGTAAACATTCAAAATCGGACTTGCCAACTGGGACTTTAATTAAAATAAATAAGGCTTTATTTATTTTTTATTTTATTTAAAAGTACAATAGTCAAATAAATAAGAATTAGAGTAGAAGTCTACTACTACCAGTAACAGTAGAATGTGTTTTAATGGTGTTGCTTGTTTTTCTGCAGGTCTTCTGTGTGTCTAATTTCTTTGAGCAGCCAGTGGACCCTGTAGTGTCACAGGAGGAAGACCTATCACACACCAGTTTGCAGGAAAATCCCTCCAATGGGAACCACTATGGCAGCACTGACTGAATCTGAGGCCTTAAAGACAATCCCCCACGGGGCCTTGATTTCTTCAAAATGGTCACAGATGACCTAAAACGTGTCAATGAACTGCAAGTGTTCGATATTAACCGCTGGCTGTTTTTGTGCATCTCTTCAACACAGTTTGCCCTGTGGAGCCGACCCTACAGGCTTTAGCTGCTACCTTTGGTGTGGTTGGTAAACTTTGATCAAAGGAAAGAAAAGTGCACTACTGACGACGGTTCTTGCACTTTACTGAGATAGAAAAAAGAAGCAGAACTTTCTGGGTAAATCCAATCATGACAAAACAAAATACAGCAGAGTGGGTTACCTTAGAGAAAGTGTAAGCTCGATGGAAATGTGGTTTCTAGTGTATATTGGTCTGATGTTGCCATCATGAATGAATGAAATTCCTTTTGCCCAGAATATAATGAGTGTCTGTGTGCACACTGCAAGCAGGCTTCTAGTGAGCCTGGCACCTGTGAATAAGAAAACCTGGACTGTCCGTAAATTTCAAGACTGAACTCTGAATTGAAATAATATATTTAATGTTGATGTTCTGTTCTGTTCCTTCCCTGATGTTTATCATGTACCAAAAATACAATGCATTGATTTTTCTTCTCTTTCTTTTTTTTTACAGTTTGTATGAAGCTCTATGTTTTTGTCAATGCAGCTTGAAACAGTATTGTTTAGAGCAGTAATTCGGGGGAAACTCGTGACAAATAAACTCTGTTTTGCTACTTTGTTAAAAAGGAGAGAAATTATTCCTGTGTGTTTTTCTGTAGAAAAAAAACAAAGCAAGTGAATGGAGCCTCGGACACAATGCAGCTGCTGATTTTAAAGCATAAATAAATATTTCTGGTAATAATGCAGTGTAAAGTGTGGCTTTAAGGAAGAGAAACCAAGATTGATGATTCAGCAACTGCATAGTCTCAGAAGTTAAGACCTGGAAGAAAAGAAAAACATTGCTTTGGTGCCTGCAGACAGACCAAAGAAACCACAAGCATGTACAATGTACTATTACTTCATATTCTCACTGTGTCTAACAGGAAGCGCTTGGCTTGTCTTCACCAAAGAAAACTGTCAGCAGACAGGCGCTGATCCTTGCTGGCTGCTAATGTCCGAGTTCAAGATCTACTTTAGTTTAAATCCTATTACTGTGAACTAGGTTTAGTTTAACACGCAATGACAGCAATACAGCACACTCATCAATGTCAACTCAGGTCTACAGGCTCCATGCAAAGCCACTTATGTATGTATGTATGAGCAGGGCAACTGTGGTTCCTCTGCACTCGTCTAGGTCGAGGACAGTTGGCCTTCGGAGAAAAATCTAATTTACACAAGAAAAAATGATTGTGATATAGAAATATATTGTCAGGTGAAATAATAATGAATTCACAAAATAGAATTCTGTCAATTTAGCCTTCATGCCAAGTACCACCACTGAAAAATCAGCAATAATGCGTTCATGTCATTTTATTATAATAATATTAATGATAATAAGGCAGGTGTTTTTTTTTGAAGAGGTGGGTTTTGAGTTGAGATTTGATTGAGATGAGTGAGTCTGAGTTGCATAAAATTCTACTGAAAATCTGCTGTAATGAAAGTATTACAGATGCCACTATTTGCGGAGTAGATAAAAGATCTCTGTTAAGTCACAGCTCGGACAAAATGACGGATGTAACAATGTCAGTTAAACTGTAAGTGCCATGGACCTCTGAAAGAAGTGGTTGCTTGATGTTCAACTGATGTTGGCTGCTGGAGGCAGGAGAGTGAGCAAATCACATGATGAAATACTTCTGTAACCGTTGGGCTTTGTTTCATCCTGTTGTCTCGGGTGAAACTTTCTCAGTCTCAGGTCCTGTTAAAGCTTCGGTTATCCACTGCCAATTATTGCCGTACTTCAGCATGTAATTTTTAGGAATGTGTTGATTTACGAACTTCCCTCAGAGAAACGTACCATTGTCTCTTTATTGACTAAACTCTGCTGACCCCATTGAACAAATTTGATTAAGAGGTCGAACAGCACTAGTGCTCGTACTACCTAGGGATTATGAATGAATGGGTGTTTTAGAGATTCCCTCCTGAGTACTTTCGCTTGAAACTATGCATAAAGAGAACTGAACCAGGATGTAGAAATAGGTGGTTTAAAACGCTGGGTGGACTCTCCTGGGGAAATTGCAAAATGCTATGAAAAAAAGATCTGATTAATATGCATTGGAGAACACTCATCAACATCAAGGGGAATTTGAAAACTATTGCTTAATATTTTGATTCATATTTCATAGATAGCTGGTTCATGACTCCAAGTCCGCTTTCTCCATTGAAAGAATATTGCTGTTGCATCACTTCTACCTTCCCCCACGTCTGAAATCTGACCGATCATGTTGTCTGCTGCACCACAGAGCTCTCTGTTGTTCTCACGCTGACCTCGACAATAGTCTGTATTGAAAGCAGCTCCATTCACTCTCACGTGTCACACGTCTCACTTTATCTGGCCAGGCAGTGATGCCACTGGAGGAACAAGTGACTGCAGTGGCAGTTTTTCAACAATTTGGCACCGAAACAGCATAAATCTAATTCAGCTCACACTACACTGCCTTTTGTTCCTTACTCTGTACCAGCCCATTTCTCTTGAGATCATGACTACTCGAAGAACCTGACACTACAGGATCCTATTAAGAGTATCAACAAACAAAGGGAAACAATGGATGGAATTGTAGCTTCGTTGAACTCCACCTATGTGAGAGTAGAGTTTAAAGTTTCAGCTGGAGTCTGTCTGTCTCATCTTGTTCCGGTTTCCAAGGAGACAAAAAACCACGAGAGAAGTAAAACATTGGGGAATGAGGTGTGAATGTGATTGGGTCATTTGGTATACAAATGTCCTGTTGTGGAAACACAGGTATGAAAATAAAGGCTTTTACATAAGGGCGCTGCATGGTGTCGGTGGGAATATTGTTACGCTCAACATTAGCAGCCAGTGTGTTTTTGATGAGAAACTGTTGACGAACCCAAGATTTCCAATTGATGCAATTGTAAACCTGTATAAAAATGAGTGGAAAGTAGGGAGAGAATTAGTAAAATGGGAGAACGGCATTGCTGCATCCTCTTATTGTGTATGTATGATGGTCAAATTCATATAATTTTCTTTAAAATACTACATACTTGACTGTTGTGGGGCCTTCTAGCAACTAGGTCCAAATGCAGTCCACCATCAACGAGTGACAGTTGAGAACTACTGCTGAGTCTGCTGAGTAGCTCAGTCTACTTTATGGCATCTATGGCCACCTACTGGACAAAGGGGGGAACACAGTATTTGCTTTACAATTATCATTTTACTGTACACTTAGAAACTGAGCAAATAGTTGATTCATTTATGCATAGAAAAACTCATATTTAAATCAGTTTTAATCATTCAGTACAGTTATGAAAATTGACTATTCTTGGGGTAGGGCAAAAACAAGCAGGTTGAAGCAGACCCTTATATTTTGGGCATTCATTTTCACTTTTTTAAACCATGTTCCAGTTGACAAGAATATGTTATTACTTGATGACATTTTTTTTTAAATTGTAAATTGTCGCCTTTTGCAGATTAGATGGAAGAGCACTCACTATTTCAAATGCATATTTATATATAAATGTGCTATGCGAGTTACATAATGCATATTTGTTTCAGACCACAAATCTCTATCTATTCTCACTACAGTCAAAGTCAGTGGTTTGGAGCAGTCTTTCGGGACATATAACACAGGACAATACGAGGAGTTGATGTGTGACAGTCACTGAATTTATTATCATGGTATCAAACATTTCACCCCATCATTTCAACCAGTTTGGAAACTGGGTTTACAGTCCTTCCATCCTTTGAAAACAGTATGGACCAAAAGTCTACACACACACACTCATAAATATAATGCTCTTATGAACAACTCATTACAGTAAACAGAATTCAAGACTGCTATGTGGATTGTTATGTACGTTACCTTTACGTTTTGGTACACTGAAATATTAGGCAGACATGAATGTGTTGAAATGTGTTCTTCTCACGTGAGACATTACTCTTCTGCCATTGGTGAGATCTGCTCACAGGGAAATAGCCTAAACACTAAACGTACTGTAGTTATGTGCACAATCAGAAGAATTTACACCACAGTAATTTTGTAAAATTTTATTTGGAGAAATCTGTACATGGAGGTTTTGGCCTTCAGTTATCACATATATAAGCATAATGGGGTCACAGACACGTAGCTCACTGAAGATCAAGAGAAGTGCTAGCCACTACTCAAAACTGGACAGGAAACTAAGTACAACCTGCTTCAGTTTAGCCTCTGATGCCTCTGAGATCTGGCCGTCAGCTCTGAAACAAAAAACAGGTCAAGTCAACACTTTTTTTTTTTAAACTGTAAATATCCATGTTAACTGATCAAACATTGTGGCGGAGAAATCTCTCACTTGATTGCGGTCAGCAGGTCCTGGTGCTGGCTGAGGACGTGCTGCAGGAAAGCGCTCTCGAACCTTGTGATCTTGCTGGGCTCCATCTTGTCCAAGAGACCTCTGACACCAGCGTAGATGACGGTTACCTGCTCCTCAATGGCCATGGGACCTGGACGAGGTGGGGGAGACAGGTTAGTTTTGCATTGTGAGACATACAAAACCAGCATAGTATTTCCATTTTACTTCTTGGGAGACAGACATTGTTTGACATATGATACTCACAGTACTGTCCCTGCTTGAGCAACTCTGTGAGTCTGACACCCCTGTTAAGGAGCTGCTGGGTGGCAGCGTCAAGGTCAGAGCCAAACTGGGCGAAGGCAGCCACCTCACGGTACTGAGCCAGCTCCAGCTTCATGGTACCGGCCACCTGTAGGGTAGAAATACGTGACTTTATAAAAAAGGTGGAAATTGGTGCCTCTATTCGATGAAATGCAGAATTTACTTTGATAAAGCAGTTAACGATTTACTGAACACTCAGTCAACATGAAAGAAATGTCTAAATCAAAAAAATAAAACCCACCTGCTTCATGGCTTTGGTCTGGGCAGCAGAGCCTACTCTGGACACAGACAGACCCACGTTGATAGCTGGGCGGATACCCTTGTAGAACAGCTCAGTCTCCAAAAAGATCTACAGTGGACAGATGAAGTTATTACAACGTAAGAGCACTGTGATCTAGAAGGTTTCATGGATACGATACCAAATATATGAATGACAACTTTGGACTAACCTGTCCGTCTGTGATGGAGATGACATTGGTGGGGATGTAGGCAGACACGTCGCCGGCCTGGGTCTCGATGACGGGCAGGGCAGTGAGGGAGCCGCCGCCAAAGTTGTCGTTCATCTTAGCGGCTCTCTCCAGCAGACGGGAGTGCAGGTAGAACACATCGCCGGGGTAAGCCTCACGACCAGGAGGACGACGCAGCAGCAGGGACATCTGACGGTAGGCAACAGCCTGGGAGGAAGAGGGGACAAATTTACCATGCATGCAGGCAATATTTTCCAGCTGCTAACTAATCATGGGCAACATGTATCAGGGAAATCTTAAACTGTAATTTCAAGCTTTGTGAGCTTTACAGAATTTCCCTTTTTTGGTTTCATTATAAAAGCAGCAATGTGAGCCCTCACCTGCTTGGACAGATCATCATAAATGATCAGGGCATGCTTGCCGTTGTCTCTGAAGTACTCTCCCATGGAGCAGCCAGAGTATGGGGCCAGGTACTGCAGAGGAGCAGCGTCGGAGGCAGTGGCAGAGACCACGATGGTGTACTTCATGGCATCAGCATCAGTCAGCCTCTTCACTAGCTGAGCAACAGTGGACCTCTTCTGTCCAATGGCGACGTAGATGCAGTACAGCTTCTTCTTCTCATCGGTTCCCTCGTTGAAGCGCTTCTGGTTGATGATTGTGTCGATGGCAATGGCGGTTTTGCTGGAGCATGGAGATAGATTTAAAAAGCATTAACTACAAAAATCTAACTTAGATTTAGCGCCCTTCAATCCAGAGAATTGTCATATGTCCAAAGACTAATGAAAATGTATTTTTCGCATTTACCCGGTCTGCCTGTCACCAATGATCAGTTCACGTTGGCCTCTACCAATGGGCACCAGGCTGTCCACAGCCTTGATTCCAGTTTGCATGGGCTCCCTCACAGAGATACGGGGGATGATACCGGGGGCCTTCAGACCCACACGCCTTCTGATGCTGGCGCCCAGGGGACCCTGAGGAAAAGTAAATATGCATTTTTAAAAGATAAACAGACATCAATATGCTCACAGATGTGCCAAATAAAGCTATTTTAATTAAACAAGTAACGATTCAAATTTGTTATTTTAAAATCAATCAAATCAGTAACTGAAATGTTGTGTATTATTGGTGTGAAGATGGTTCACAACATCTGCACAACTAATTAAGTGCAAGAATTGGTGTAGCTCTAACGGATTCCAGCTAGAAGTAATCTGAAAGATCAAAACTTCAGCAATGGTAATCCGATTTGCTACTTAAACATAGGTTATAGTGACTAAAGACTCATGTTACCTTTCCATCGATGGCATTTCCCAGAGCATCCACCACACGGCCAAGCAGCTCCTCGCCTACAGGGACATCCACAATGGCACCAGTCCTCTTCACGATGTCACCCTCCTTGATCAGTTTGTCGTTACCGAACACCACAACACCAACATTGTCGGGTTCCAAATTCAGAGACATGCCCTGGAGAAAACAACAAAACAAAACTTATAAGCAGAATTATTGTGTTACGCGGGTTGCGTTGGCATATAGGTTATGAAGAGAGCTAAACTAAATATGTTAGCTATTTAATGTTTTGGAGCCTGTCAATTCAAGCTGACTGTACCGTGTGTGAAAACACTTCAATAAATATTACAATGGGAAGGTCTTTGGTGTAGCTTTACATTTGTGCATTTAGAACCTGGAAACAAAACATCCGTGATTCATGGCATCTTTTTCTACATACCTTAAGTCCAGAGGAGAACTCCACCATCTCTTCTGCCTGGACATTTCTCAGCCCATACACTCTGGCAATACCATCACCAATGGACAGCACACGTCCCGTCTCCTCCAGGTCTGCAGAGGTGTCAGCTCCCAGGATCTTCTCCTCCAGGATTGAGGACACCTCGGCGGTGCCTGTAAAAAAAAACAAAACAAGACATAGTAAGTAAGTAAAATTTATTTATAAAAGCACATTTATAACAGTTCACACTGAACAAAGTGCCGTACATTCAATAGGTAAAAAAGTAAAAACAACATGCATGTTATAGGACCCCACTTTGCCACTATAAAATATATAGAAATTGTTAAAAGGAAAACCAGATGTCTATATATAAATCATGGAACTTGATGACATGAGAACACTGTAATATATAATAGAATTAACTTGATTGCCACTTGATTAATAAAACAATTCTTCCTTTGAGACCAATTCATCCACCACCTAGCTTAGCATAAATATTCTACCAGCTGACTCATGTCAACAATATTGACATTGCTATGATTTTGTCAGTGTCTCTTCTATGCAAACTGTTTTTAAAAACGTATAGACTCTATAGCTATTACCAGATATTTTCAAGCACATATGGATACCCAGATAAACATGTACACCAGTTGAATGTTATTCCGTTTGTTCAACACAGCAATTACAAAGACAAGCTGCGTAAACATAGTATAAGCAATGCCTTCATTAATCACCTTCGGGGGCTGACCCCGACTTTAAGAGGATACAGTTCATATGTTGTTTACGGCTCACCTGTCTTCTGCAGCCATGGTCTGTGTGTGTGGAGGTGGTTGACCCCGACGCAAGCGGCTGGTAGAGCCTTGGACACCTGATTAAAACGACAGAGTTGGCGTTAATTGCAAATCATAGTTCCATATAAACATCGCAGTGGGAGGATAAAATGCACACTTTAAATGCTGAGCTAGTGTAACGCTGCGCAGCGAAGATGACATGCGCTGTCAGGCTTCCTGACCTTCAAAGCGTGGCTGAATGAGTCGTTAGCTGGGAGCTAGCATTAGCTTGCGTGCTGACATTTGCGCTGCTTGCTGCAGGACGGAGACCGTCGTTTCACAAGGGCAACTTCGACAAACACATTGGATGCATTCATGTCGAGGTTATTAATGCGAATTTATAGTCACCTTATCAATGCGAGTTCCTAGTTGCGTTCAAGGCCGCATTAATAAGTCGATAAGTTAGCTGGCGGCCTTAACAATACCCTTCACGCCCACAAGGTTCACACAGATATCAGACAAACTTGCTGCAAAAGCCCCAGCAGACATAGATTGTTTAATACTTACAAATCCTGCCCTTCTGGGAAGGGTCCTGGCCAAAGCTGCTGCAACTCTCACGGATAACATTTTGACGGGTTGCTAATGAACTGTCCTCCACCAGTAGCGGCTTCGACCTGGCTGAGAGTGAGAAGATCGTAATGGCTGAATGAACTCTTCTTCTATTTATGGGACACTTCCCTCTTTTACTCCTCAACTCTGCCCCCTGCAGTCCTGGAGATGCTACAGGCTATAAACATAACATGTAAGGAGTGGTATATGTAAAATATAAAATATAATACAGCACACTTAACTACTTACTTCTACTAATCTACAGCGTCTTTATGTGTCAGATAAATAAAACAATATAATGTAGTGAAACTGAAGTATAAAGTAGCATAACATTAAAATTGTATCTTAATAGTGCAGTACTTGGGTAAATGTACTTAATTCCTTTCCCCCACTATGTATGTAAATGAGTGGACAGAATATAGATCCTTTTGGTGTTTGAAACACTGATAAAGGTATTTTGCAGGTGGAGTCCATGGCGGCAGAAAGTGACAGTTGTGTAATAGCGCTGTCACATGAGCCCTACTACACCACACTGTCAGTCCACCAGCTTGTAGAAAACACAGACGAGACCTTCTGCATCGACAATGAGGCCCTTTATGACATCTGTTTCCGTACCTTTTAACTCACAAGCCCCTCAGGTGACCTCAGCCACTTGGTCTCTGCCACCATGAGTGGCGTCACCACCTGCCTCAGGTCCCCTGGTCAGCTCAGCACTGACCTGACTTGCTGTCAACATGGTGCCATCCCCCCCTGTCTGCACTTCTTCATGACAGGCGTTGCTCCCCTCACAAGCTAAGGCCAGCAGTACCGAGCACTTACTGTG
Source organism: Eutrigla gurnardus (assembly GCF_963514095.1). Taxonomy (NCBI): domain Eukaryota; kingdom Metazoa; phylum Chordata; class Actinopteri; order Perciformes; family Triglidae; genus Eutrigla; species Eutrigla gurnardus. Next base: position 12,583,257 of record NC_139936.1, on the reverse strand, counting down.
CCAATTCAATTCAATTGTATTTCTAGTGTCATATCACAACAAATGTGATCTCAGGTCACTTTACACATTGAGCAGGACTAGAACACGCTCATGATTTTCAGAGTCAATACATTTCTATACAATACATACAAGTCCCAACATCACCAAGGAGCAAGTATTACAGCGCGACAGTAGCGAGAAAAAAACGGCCACAGCTCATCCAGCAGATGTTCGACGCAAAGCTGCCTGTGACCCACCACACGGCCGCTACCTGTCTGTGGCTGCCATCTCCGAAGTCACATGTCCATGAAGGAGGTGAACGAGCAGATGCTCAATGCGCAGAACAAGAACAGCAGCTACTTTGTTGAATGGATGATGAAGAGGATGAGGAGGAGGTGGCCTAAATGTGTCACTCAAGTATCTTCTGTACAGTTGTTCTACAGACAAATGTCATGTTTTACATTTTTAAAAGTTCTCCTGCCCATTCAAGTCTGCCTTCCTGATTTGTATGACTGAGTGTGCAATATATATTGAAATGTTTTAAAATACACATGCCATCAGATGGTATGGTACGATTCACCATGGCAACCGGGAGAGAGTTAGACATATTACTTTATGTTAATGATGAAAACAAGCTCATCCTTAGAAAGTGGCGCAACACAGCTGCAACAAAGACAGTTGGTGTGGGAGGCAATTACTGCCTGAATTAACAGGTATGACTGAATGAAAAAGTCAATTGAATCACAAAGACCCAAAAAGAAATTGGCTGCAGTTTATAATGAACTTATGAATGTTGAACTTGTATTAATTATTTAAACAGTAATGCAGAAAAAAACGAAAGGCAACTAAGGAGGATAGGTTAGACAAAGAAAGGAATATATTGAGATTTAATGTCATCAACCATTACACATTGCAATTCACCATAATTAATCCTTTATGAACGTTAGAATATGTCCAAAACAAAAGACAGATTTTTTTTACAAAATGAATAATTTAGAACATCAGGTTTAAAATGAATGTAAGATAAAGCTTTATATTAGAAAATAAATGTTTTGATGTAGGGCGAAGACACATTTTCTTCAGTGGTTTTAACAGAGTGGGATTGGTTGTATTTTTAAGTAAAAGAAGCAATTTAGTCAAGCTTGTGTAACTGAGATAAATTATCTACAAGGAGCAGAACATTGATATTTTGACAAAAACTCTTCATGACTTAAAAAACAACATTGGCCATTTACAAGTTGATTTTTTTTGTTTTTAAATGCATTCTTCCATTAATGGAATTTGCACATCATTAGGAAGCATAAAGTGTTCCCATGTTCTCCTGGAAACAACTTGGGGTTCAGGGTCTCGCTCAAGGACAGTTCAACATGCGGACAGGAGGAGCCGCCGGGGATCAAACCACCAACCTTGTGACCCACTCTCCCCCCTTAGCCACAGCTGCCCATTCCCCAAATCAAGACTGCAACAGTCATTTGAAATATGATTAAAGGGGCATTCCACTGATTTTATGATGAGCAATACGCAGTGAAAAGGCTCTGGAGGGATATTTATTAAACCTGATTAAATCCTCAAATTGATCTCAGTTCGGCCTCAAGACTAAAATTTAATCAATTAGTTGATTAGACTGTTGGTCTGACAGAATATGCAGTTTGAAGATTGCTTGATTACTTGAGCTCCAGAAACTGTAACCCCCCCCCCCCCCCCCAACAATCAAATCAATCAAAAATAATGGCCATCTTATTTGATAATTTAATATGAACGTTATGTTAAACCTTAATATAAGTCCATATAAGTTTCAGCCTCATTAGCCAGGTATCGAAATCATTGCGAGTTCTCCAACTGTATTGCAGTGCAACGCTGAGTGGAAAATTAAAGATTTTTTCTTTATGTAACTACTGTGTATGATTGTCGCTCTCAACATGAACCAACAGTTTATTAATAGTATGTATATCTAGATAAATCGAGATTAACCGAGAGATGCCTCCTGTTTTGTTACGTAGCGCCGCAACATCGCCCTCTTTTGCTCCGGATATCAAATGACATGTCTGCTTTTGTCAACGACAACCGAGCGAGTCAGACAGTCGTTTCGGAGGGTTTGCCTGTGGTGCTAGCGAGCCAGCAACAACCAACCGCCTGAATGTAGATCCGCATGGGCTACTACTCCTCTTTCTCTCCAAATAACCCAGCGGAATCATAAGATAAGGATCCCAGGATGGTCTTAGTGCATGTCGGATATCTGGTTCTTCCTGTATTCGGCTCAGTGAGAAACAGAGGTACGGTATTCATATTTATATCGATCCAAAAAAACATGTGCCCTGTTTATCTTAATATTCACTGCAGCTGTTGGCTAGCTAGCTCGAGTTTAGCCGTTGGGTTAGCTCGCGTTAGCTAGCTTAAAATTAACAGTTAAATTATTCGCGAAAAAGCCCACAGCGCGGTACTACTTCAATTCGTACTCACTGCAGATTGATATAGACCAACGGATAACGTTGTCTGCCTGTCGAAATTCTGCCCAAAAGCAAGAAAAATACCGCCGCTAAAGATAAGCTAACTGTCTCGTTGGCAGAGGCTATGTCTTGGAACGGAAACATTTCTCACAAAGGTTTTCACATGCACGGGGCGTGCTGTCCAAAAAATACCTGACGTCCGAAACGCATAACCGCATATACAATCATGTCAGACAATGTCAACCTTACATATATGTTACGGGAGCGGTTATTATTATTTTAGTAACGTTACGGCATTTTGTTATATCCCCTCAAAGGCGCTACCGTGTATTTGCACTGTAAAAATACCGCAAAATAGACGTAGCCTTTCCAGCCAGTCAGCTTATCTGCTCCTGGATGATGTCATTTGAAGATCATCTGCTTCTGCTAGCGCTCGCCGTTTTTTTAGTTGTGATTTCAGTAATTATTATCCGCGTCATTTAGCCAGCGTACTAATCGATACATGGACCAATTGCCGGAGGAGCTCGGACTTCCGAGTTATTTAACTATCAGTCGTTTTTTTATATTTGCTAATTGGCAATTCAGCAGCTGTTCGTTTGAAGCTGCCGAATTGCAAAAAAAGGACCCAAGTATGTGGCTACAGTTAAACAATGGTAAAGCTACAGTGTAACATTAATTTCATAACAGTGGCATCAATGATTTCATTGTGCTTTTATTTCTGTTCTTATTTCCCTGTTTCATAGTATGGAGGCTGGCTCTACATTCTGCATTTATCAGATCTTTGTCGTCCCCCCCATTGTGTAGCTAATGATCATCTGCTGCTGTGTGGTGTGGCGTGGCCTCTGCCTGTTCTCTGCATTTAGCTGTATTGTGAATCCCTTCTTCATTTCCTCTTTCCATCAGAAGACGACATTGGTATTAAAAAACACCCCCTCCCCGAGATGTATTCAGCCATAGACTTTCCATGTTAAGCAGACTAAAAACAATAGCTAACACCTAGAACAGAGCACCTTTTTTGTCTTTTCTGTCAAATTGCTGTAGCACTGAGTTAACATCTTAGCTCATTTTTTTAGATATCAGTTGAATGTCATTGTGTACCTCCCATCCAGTCTTGATAGACAACATGCTGTAAATTCCTGTAAAGTGGATACATTTTGCATGATCTTAAATACTGCACTGCATTGTTGAACACCAGAATTTGGCTCATCTTCCTTCTCTTCACACAAGGTGCAATGTACATAATTAAAATTACCTTTTAATAAAAAAAAGCATGCAAATTAGAACCATATGCATGACATTTTGTATTGCTAAAAAACGCAGCATTCAAGCAAATGCTGTCATGTGATCACTTGAAATGATTGAAACGTACACTGCACCTGCACACAACAACCTGCCATAACTGTCTCCATTTTTGTGTAATCCTTTTGTTCCCTTTGCAAATTTCAAGCTTTGAATCACACTGAATTGTAAGGGCTCTTTGCCCTCGCAGGCAAACTAAACTAAACAATTACAGAAGCAAAACATGCTCACTGGTGGTTCATCACTTTCCAATTTTCCCCACTAACATAAGGCCAAAATGCTATCCATTTCACAGGGATGCCTATTTTCCTGCACTGCTAAAGAGATCCTCTATTAGTAATAACGTCTTTATTGTTTGGTTGTGGTCTCTCTTTACCTTTTGTTCTGGTAATAGTACTTTCAATGCATGGTCACATTTATGATTCATAATTTTTTTGTTTTTGTTTTTGGACATTGACTAGTGAAAATCCAATGTAATCTTTCTGTAGTAAAGATGTACCCTGCTGTACTGAAATCATGTGCTGTAGCCAACACGTCTGCTCATTGGATGCCGCTTTTGTTCTTTTTTAACCCTATATGGAGCATGGTGGGCCTTGCCTTCAGTCTATGTTGTTTATTTTTGTTGCATGGATTTATTCTATTATTACAAACAAACAAGAAAAAACAAAACAAATTCCACATATACTAATATTTTTCAATAAAGAATATAGTGTTTTTCCTAACCTTCAGTGTGCTTCTTGCTGATTTCCATTTATTGTCTTCCCTCTCCCTTGTCCCTATCCGCCCCTTCCCCCCTCCACCCCCACCTCCTCTCCCGCTGTGACAAAGATAGACAATTTCCACGCTTCCTCCATCACAGGGCCTGAATGAGTCTATCTGCTGTCATTCATGGTGATCGTTTTCACTGAGACGCTTGAAAACGCAGTGTGCTACTTACAGTCTAGACTTGAGCCTTTGACCCATGCCAGCAAGGTCATCTCTTGTCTGCCCGGCAACACTGACGACCTCAAAATAATGCTGGAAGGTCATGCTGCTTATCTTTGCTGGGTGTGTTTTTAAAATCATACTGCATTTTTCAAGCGTACTCTTAGTAAATGCAATGTAGACTTGCCTATTTCCTCATGATTTAAAAAAAAAAAAAAAAAAATCAATCACTGTTCACATCAGAATTCGCTGTCTCCTTTACACTGTCTAAGCGGGTTAAAGTCTAACCTTACTGGAGTTTTGCTGCACAATTTTGAGGTCTAACCTGTAAAAATCACTGCTTCATTTTTTTCCTGATGAACATAACAGAGCAAAGAGAATCCTGCTTCGCTACAGACCTATCATGGCTCCCTTTTCAGCCAGGGTTTTCTTAAATATTAAAAGCTAAATTTGTTTTTGCACTTTCTCAGACCATCCATAATCAAACATGTTTTAAGGTTACGGGTAGTATTAGTAGGACCACATTACACCCTAGCACAAATTAGCCTGTTTTGTTCTCCCTGTTCAGTCTCCTCAGCAGTCCATTCACAGCAGTTGCCAAATAGCTGTGGTTGGAGAGGGTATACAAAGCATTTAAGCTATTTCCTCTCAACTGCTGAATGTTGAGAGGAAATGTTGTATGAGAGAATAACTGTAGAGCTACACTGTGTAAGCGAGGCACAAAGATACAGCAGGTTTCTGTGAAGCAGAGATGTATAATCATGTTAACTTTGTTTTTGGTTAAGTTTGTAACAAGGATGGATTGATCTTTACGGTTATATAGAGACTTGGCACCTCAGTAGTTTGTTTGTCTTATAGACAGACGGGTACTAAAGGTTTTACTTAGTGGACACTGATCCACTGTCAGCAACAATTAAAAGCACAGAGCTACATTGAAGACCATATTCGGGTAAATGTCACCGGTTCTGATCCAGTTCGCTTTGTCTGTGAATCTGAAGACCAGCAGTCGATCCAGAGGTCGGAAATTCAATTACAGAAACGAAAGCTGGCATATTGTGTGCAGGACCAAAAGTGGTTGTCATGTTCATGGTACTTGTGGTAACCATCATTTCCCCACCCCCACAGAAGTTTTTTTCACCCTAGGTAAGAGGTAGGGCTTCATTAACATGTTATATCACACACACAGTGACACCACATTTCACCCACAATTAATTCCATCTAATCTCTCCCCTCAGGTCCCTGACAACTTCTCCTTATCCTCCACAGGATCCCATTTCAACCGGCAACAGCAGCAGCACAGCCATGCTACCTCCTGCCGGCACTTCCAGTTAGGTCCTCAGGCTCCGCTGCCCATGGACTTCCCCATGCCCCACCCAGGGCAGCCACAGTCAGGCATTAACCCTCACCTGGCCCCTCCGGGCCACCAGCACGGCCCTCCGCTCCACCCGCCCCTCAACCCCCTCCCTGCTCCCCAGTTCCAGGACATACCTGCCCCTCCCTTCCTACCTCAGGCATTACACCAGCAATACCTCCTCCAGCAGCAGATCCTCGAGGCCCAGCACCGACACATCCTGCCACCCTCCAGGTATTCACACAGTTTGAGGGGAATTTAAAACTATTAAAAAAAAAAAAAAAAAATCAAAAGGACGAATTGTTTCGGTTTCCAATTATCGTCATGGTTTTGCAGTGAGATCATGTTTGAGAACTTTTTCCTAGTATTTCTTCAAAAGTGTGGTTATTTGTCTTAGTAGACGCACCCCAGAGAGAGTTCCTCACCAGCCCCACAGACTGCGGCCCAACTATGAGTTTGCTCCCCCTCTTCATGTTCCTCCTCAGCCCGTGGTGCAGCAGCCTCGCTACCTGGCTGAGGGCACAGACTGGTAAGCAAAACCGTGTGTGTGTATATGTATATAGTGTGAAAGGGGATCAGATCAAGTTTACAAAGAGCCCAAATCAAACCAACTCTTATTAGACACTAACATTAGCAGTACATATTATACATGTCTTGCTAAATGCGACAGAAATGTATCAGGAAGGGAAAAAATAATGGTAGAGCTACTACCCACAGCAGCTCTAGAAAATGTTAAATCAAAAGTAAAATGATGTCTTGTAATGCTGGAGGAAAACAATGGTAGAAAAGGTGAAGGAGAAGTTAACATTCAACTAAGTATGTAAAAGAAATGCATGAGATAATGACTGCCAAAATGTGGTTATTATTCAGTGTTGCAAATCTCTTGCCAATGAAAATATGAGCAACAAAAACATAAAAGAGCAACTTGGAGCACAGGTTAGGAAGACGAGACAATCACAAAGAGAGGTCGAGGACTGGACTCAAGTAGTGCAGCGCCAGTTCACACATATATTTAGTCAGTGCTTTCTTTTTTTGTCTTCAGTACCCAATAGCTCTGTCAGATAAGCTGAAGTACGTAGTGCCCCTTCGAAGACACGGCCATTCATTTCCACCATTTATCTATTGCTTTTAGCCAACTGTCAATTCTTATTCCATTACTTTACCTAACTTTTCAGACTTGTCTGCCCACTTGCCAAATAGTTTTCATACACTCTGTACACAATGTTCTCGTAATACAGCTGACTCAATACGTGCATTTATTTACTCCACCACCGCTTTCAAGTACCTGCTGAGGTAGCCCCTCACAAGTGCCGCTGGTTAGGAATCACTGGCCTAAATAATGCTTGTTTTGTTGTTTTTTTGGTTTCTGTCCAGGGATCTAAGTGTAGATGCTGGGTTGCCCCCCCACCAGTATCACATCCATCCGCTGCCGCAGCACTATCAGCACTACTTGACATCTCCCAGGATGCACCACTTCCCTAGAAACAATGCCTCAACACAAGTGGTGAGCCCTGTCTGCCTCAGTGCAATCAATCATGCTCGTCTCGATGAACTCCCAGCGACTCTCCTCTGGGTTTCTGAGAATAACCCTGATCCCCAACGACCGTGGATGACCTATGTTCCAGTTTTTTCCTGATTTCTGCTGCAGAGCTGATGCTAGCTTCTTTCATCTGTCATCTTCCAGGTTGTCCATGAGATCAGAAACTACCCATATCCCCAGCTGCACTTGCTGGCTCTGCAAAGTCTCAACCCCTCCCGCCACGCGTCTGCTGTGAGAGAGAGCTACGAGGTCTGTACTGCTGTTTCCTCTCTCTCCTCAGCAGACACACCAGTCTACACCCATTTATCATTGTTTTCTCCGTGACCAATGCGCTGGACAGACCCGAGTGTGTAACCGATTATCTTATTTCCAATTAGTCCGGCTTCCAGATGCCTCAAATGGTCCAACTGCCTTCAATCACAATTTGTTTTCATTTTAACAAGATGCTGTTGTTTTCTGAGAGGCTCGTTCCTGTTCCCAGATGTGCTAATTTAATTTCCCATTCCACATTTTTGTGTCTTTTGTGTTTAAATGTGTTACACAAATGTTAATTGTGTTCATCTCAGCAAGCAAATACTTGTCAATGTTTCCTCTCCAGGAGCTTCTGCAGCTGGAGGACAGGCTGGGCAGTGTAAACCGTGGAGCAGTTCAGACCACCATAGAGAGATTTACTTTCCCTCACAAGTACAAAAAGGTCAGCCTTTTCCTTGCTAGCTCAGTGATGGATATTTTTGATGTGGGTTGGTACAGACAAGGCCATTGGCCAAGAAATAAGTGGAGCTACATGCGAAAGACGGGAATGGAAGCGGTGGGTTGAAAGGATGAAAGAGTGAAGGCGAGTGGGAATAGAGGGTCACGACTCTCGCAGTAGTTCAAAAGGTCAAACTCATTTCAGTTAGCAGATTAGCAAGACGGGTCTGCAGTGTGCACAATTCAAGACGGAGGATGAGTCATCCAGCTGTCTGCAGATATGTGCGTGGAATGAATTAAAAAAAAAAACGTCTACACTGACTGTGACCCAGATACTCTGGAGAAGAGTGTCAGATCATTTGGTACATTGTGAGTGAGAAGATATAATTGAGTCTTTTCCTTCTGATGTCTATTCTTTTTTTTCTTGGAAGCATGATTGGGGGACTCATTCGCCTGGGCTGACTGAAAAACGCCCTTGGCATAAACATATCAGCTCCTAGCACGCAGCAGCGCGACACATTTATAATAATACTCATAATTAAAGTCTGTTTGCCTTTCTCTCTCTCTCTCTGCAGAGAATACCCCAGGATCTGAAGATGTGTCTGGAGGATGAAGAGCTGGACACCGACGAGAAGTGCACCATCTGTCTATCAATGCTGGAGGATGGAGAGGATGTCAGGTACAACTATACCCTCATCTTTTGCTTTCTTGAGAGGGTGAAAATGCTGATTATGCAGATGTGAACGTAAGCTGTGCATACAGTTTATCTCCTGGGGGACACATTTGTTGTACCTCTCCTGGTCCTCAGTTACATACAGCTTTGAGCAATTCTAAAGTACTGGTATGCCAATGTTGGTCAGTCCACCACATTAGTTGAGACTGAAATATCTTAGATATTAAATTGCCTTGCAATTTTGTACAGGCATTTGTGGTCCGCAGAGGATGAATCCTATTGACTTTGGTTTTTCTTATAGCGTCACCAGCAGGTTGACATTTTTAGGTTTTTAAGGGAAATTTTTATAGTATTGGATTGTCTTGAAATGTTGTTCTTTACATGACATTAATCTAGCAACATCCTCAGGTCAGAATTCCAATTTGTCCAAGACTTTGGTTCTTGAGTTAATAATACCTAACCAAACTAATGGAATTCCCAAAAACTCATCCTTACTAATTGCATTAGTCCCGTTCTCTAAAAGAAGAATATTTTGGTGAGCTTGTAGCCATGTAATACGTTTATGTTTCCTGCCCAACGGTGTGACCGCTACAATGCAGTGGATTAAAGCTTTAAATGATGCAACCAAAATGTACTCTTACGGTTGTTTTGGGAAAGCTGCTTGAGGCGCCTTTTTCCCCTGACAAGATTTGCTAATTTATATACATTCACAATGTGTTCTTCCTGAATGGGCACACACAGAACTGAAGCAGTTTTTAACCTTAAATTGGTTCTGCCATGTGAGTTCAAAGCATCAGGTTTGAAAATCCTATCACAGGATTTCCTCCAGCAACATTAGCATTTCACAGATTCTTATGATGTGTGTGCAGTGTTGTGATCTAACTGGCAAAGTGACAGGGGAAGTCATTTTACTAGGTCGGTGAAACCTTCAGGTTTTCTAGGGTCGGGGTGAGTTGTATTTAAATGAAAAGAAATGGAGCAGTTTATGCAACTCGTGATGGTAAGAATCCAAAAATTCATCAAACTTTCATCATTCATAATGTTTTGGGCTTTGTTTAGTTTGGAATTCACAAGGTGAATGTTAAAACACAACTGGGAGAAGAGCATATGCCTTTGGTTCTGTTCACACGATGCATCAAAATGCGACATGCACATAATTGCACAAAATTCACAAAGAAATCCTTCTTTTAACTGTAGTATAAAGCGCAAATGTGGACTTCCTTAAACGGCAGTCGCAGTTTCCCCGCAGATTAAATCAAATGCGAAGCGAAATTCTATCACAAGAAGTCACTTGAGACACATTCAGATCTCAAGTGTGAAGCAGTCAATTGGATTGGGCTTTTTCAGAAATAACAGTTTAATCCTGGATTTATTGCAAGCATCCAATGTCTATCATTAAGGCTAAACTATTATTTTCAATTAATCTGAAAACTACTTTCTTGAAAAAATGGCCATGATGTTTTCAATAGTCCAATCCCCAAATATATGTGGTTTACTATCAATCTTTATATGGTCAAAAACCCAACAACTTCTCACATTGGAGAATGTCATTGGAGCCTGTCTCAAAAGCGAGAGTTTGCTTCCGCCAGGATTGTCCCTTGTGTCGATCCTGTTTATGATTTTCATGGAAAGACTTTCAAGGTGCAACCAGAGCAAGCAAGGTGTGTGTCCAGTTTGGGGACCTAATAATTAAATCTCAGCTCTTTGCAGATTATTTCGTTCTGCTCCTCCAGAATATGACCAGGAGTGAGGGTAATATGGAGCGTGAAATGGACAGGTGTTTAGATGTGGCATCAACATTGTGGTCAAGAGGAGTTGAAACGGAAGGAGCTTAGCTTCCTCGGGTTGCTCGGCTTAGCCTTAGAGACATCTGAAAGGAACTCCCGAGAAGAGCCGCTTTTGCTTAGAAAGGGGCCAGCTGAGGTGGTTTGAGCTTCTGATTTTGAAGCCTCCCTTTAGAGTTTTCCAGGCAAGTCCAACTGGTAAGAGGCCCTGGGGTAGACCCAGAACATGCTGCAGTGATTATGTACCTATTCTGGCCAGTTAATACCTCAGGGTTCCCAAGGAAGAGATGGAAAGCGTTGCATCATAAAGCTGAAAACAGAGCTGTTTATCTTTGCTCATGAAGAAAGTTTACATTTTAGAGATGCCCTACTTTTATTTTCAAAACTTGACTGTGTCTCTTCTGTGTTTGTAGGAGATTACCCTGCATGCACCTCTTCCACCAGGGGTGTGTGGACCAGTGGCTGGCTACCAGCAGGAAGTGCCCCATCTGCAGAGTGGACATTGAGACCCAACTCACCCCAGACAGTTGATAGCTCCTGTCGGCTTTTGCAGCTTTGGATCTGGTCTTGTTAATTCTCCATTTCCTCCCTCTGGGGGAAGCTCTGCCAAACACCCCTCTGTTTCCCTCTGCATCACTCAACGAGCCTGCCTCCCGAGACAGCTGTGACAGAGGGATCAACAAAGCACACTAACCTACAACACAACGAAGGATGGGGGATAGATAGGTGGCTGGACTGAAGGTTGGTTTAAATGGACTTGCTGGATGTAAACGTTAGAAAAGGACACGTATGGACAGATGTGCTGAGGCTTCACATAGATTCTGTCAGATTGTGTACCCTGTGTACATTTCTCCATACAGCCATCAAGAGAGGACACTCTGACTACCAACCTCCCCAGCTCAGTGTGGCGTATTAAGGCCATTTCCCTGCCACTACATCTAAACCCTTTCCCCCTAGGCCTGTGAAAAAATCCTTTAAGCTGCACTCTGCCCAAGCCCTCAGCACATCTGTACAGAACATTATCAAATGATTAGCATGAGGATGTTTGGTGTGAACTCTCGTAGCTGAACGCTTGTGGTGTAATGGAGTATAGTACTGAATAAGTATTCACAGAGTAACAGTGTTGTGTAGCAAGCAAAAGCCTTTTGAGAAATACGTTTGTGAAAAATAAACCTACCGAGAGGTCAAAAATATAGCTCAAATTATCAAATATTCCGAGTGTTAATTAATCATAGATAACGAGGAAAGAGCTAGTTGTGTAAAAAGGCCAAAAATCCCTCTTTCTTGTCTAACATGGTTTTGGATTAACAGTTAGTAGATGCCATCAGTCGATGCAAAACCCGCTAACTGCAGGCATGGCTTCAAGTGATCTGTGTAGTGTTGTAGTGGGGCCTCTATTATCTAGAGCAGAGGCCTCAGATGTGCATGCTGTATGGCAGGCTTGGGCTGTGTCGTTAATATTGTGGAGCAGTAGAAACAGGGACTGTGTGTCTGTGCATGTGAACCGTATACTATGACGACCCCACTCATTCATGGAGGAGGACAAGAATGCACCTAATACCCCCTCCTCACCTCCCTACGCCCACTCTTCTCCCTCCACTCATCCTGAGCCGACCAAAGTTGCCCTTAGACACGGATCTTAGACCGATGTAGCATTTCTCTCCCGATGTCCGAGGTTAGCTGCTAGTAGATCCGTGTCTAACTGCAACTCCTCTCTGTTGCCTCGCTCATGGCATGATAATGACATGAAAAGGCCAGCATGGGCTTGAGGATGCAGTGCCTGAGGTCTCGCCATCAGAGTGAATTAAATCTGACATTTGTATTTCTTATTACCAGAACCTTATTGCCTATCAACCAAGCACATGTGATTTCTATATACAGTGAATCGCCTCTGTTGTGTATCGGCTCCTTTTCATTTCAATCTAAGTTGCTCCCACTGTTATGACAAAAAAAAAGACTGTCTGGTGTTACAGGGGAAATCCAAACTAGTTTGCCTGTGATATGTGCTCGAATGTGTATGATTGTCCCCACCCCCTTCCCCCATGGTAGTAGTGTATGGTATTGCTAGAACAACTGTGATACGTTCAGTGATAGAAGCCGTATTCTCTATATCATGCATGAACCATGTCGGCGTAGTTCACTTGAAGGAGGGTGAAAGGGAGAAAAAGCCATCCATTTGAAAAATACCAAACAATTGTTCTTAACATTAATTTTATTTTCAATTGTCTTTTTCTGCCATTTTTCTTTTCCTTCTCGTTTTTTTTTTGCTCACATGCCAATTTGGACATGGTACTAATATGCCGAGTCCATGTCCATTTTAACCATAGTGAAGAAAAAGCTGCAACGCTGCAAAAACATATTTATTGTTGTTATAATGTAGCTTGTGTTTTGTAAATGCACTATAATATGGAGTTGCCTGATTTTTTGGTTTGGTGGTGTGGGTTCTTGTCCTAGATTTTGTGTTTCTATTCAGTTACAAGTATTTTCATGCTTCCTTGTGTATTATTGGAGGGTAACTTGACTGTTTGTGTTGCGTTTGTTTTTCTTTTTTCTTTTCGTATGAAACCTCCATCCAAAAAACTACAGATGGATGAAAATGGAGGTTTTGCTAGTTCACATAGAATGCTGTGATTAAAGATGCCTTAAGTATTTAACAATCATTATTTATTACTAACTGTAGCTAGCTAGCTATTGTGGTGGAATATTTAATGTCTCTCTCATAACTTTGCAATTTAATCAATATATTTATTTAAAATAACACAAAATATAAAAAAAAAAGAATACCTCATTATGCATTGGTCGGTGGGGATGCTTTTGCATGCCGTCTGTGTTTTCTTTTTCAAAGGAAAAAAAAGAAACCTGTTGAAAAATTGACTTTGGGATGTTTTCCCAACACATTTTTTAGCCAGCATGGTGCTGCTGATCTGGATTACATTCCATTCATCATTCACCTCTTGACTTTTACTATTAACTATTTTCATTTATTACACATCATCGCTGCTTTGATCTCAAGCTAATGACGGGGTACAATCCCTTTTTGTCTTAGTATGGCTCCACAATTAGCTTGCTTTTGTTACACGATACTGCTTTGTTTCCCACTATCAGTCCTAAATGATTTAATTCTGTTTTATTTCGGCCATCTTCATATTACATCGTATCTGGATCTCAATTTACTGCTTATTATTTTAGGACCCACATAATGAGTTATCTGTCCTTATGTATTGCTGGCTATTGCTTTGTGTGGGATTTGGGGAAGTATCTAACATGCTAACTTGAGCCATTGGTCTTATTGAGCAAATTACTGGTGTACTGTGGTTATACAATATAGATAGCGTGTTTTACACCTGGGTATAATAAGCTAACTGCGTTTTCGGTGTGCATTTCTTATTTATACTCTACTAATCCTGCAAATTATTATAACATGTATTGGATTCGGATGAAGCTGGCTGGTCTTATTATTTCATTTCGTGCTCTCACTGGCCTTACCCCATGTCCTCCACAGTGTACCCCATTATTCCAGAGCGAACTGGACAGTAGCCATAGTATTAACTCAAGCTGATGAACCGGAATGAACAGTAGAACTTAAAGCACAAGCTTTTTAATGCATGTCCTTCTCAGGTTTTCCTATGTGTATGTGGGAGTAGCTCTGTAGATGTGTTTAATATGATGCTGTACCTTCTTGAATATTTCAGATGTTTCTTTGCTGCTGAAAAAATGTTGATTATTAACCTGCCAGTGAAAAAGGGAAGTGGCCATCTTTGTACAACACACTGCTGTTTTGCTGTAACCGCGCAATGTTTTATGATCTTGAGTATTTTATAGAAAAGTAGAAGTATGTATCAATAATACGAAAGCAATAGCTAAATCATAATGAAGAATAACATGATCAGTGAATATTGTGGAAAATCTTTAGATTCACTCTGGGTGGATTTTGTACTGTATTTATTACTAATGATGATGCAAAAAGTTGCATAGCTTAACCCAAACTGTTCTGTCTCTTTTTTATTTATTGTCTTGTATATGATCTTTTTGTATGTGTTTTTCAAATAAACTGCCTAAAATGCTGAGAACTAATCTAACTTGTGGTGTTATTTGGTGCTGTGAAATAATCATTTCTGATTATCACTTCTTTTGAACTACTTAACCATAAACAGGTTTAATTAAATATATTGGCCAGTACAAGCTTATTGCTGATAAATCTCTATCAGTGCAGTTCAGAAATGCCAATTATATGCTTGAGATAATTTAGAAATTGTATCTTTGTCCTGCTCAATTAATAATAAAAAACAAACAAATCAAATTAAGGGTCCAAAAAGTGAATATTGCGAGTATATCCGATTGTACAGCTTCAAACATCCTTCATCTGTGAGCTATAATATTCATTTGTGAACATGGATTTTATTTTGATTACCGTGTTCCCAAACATTACTTATTGTACAACCATCAACTTCTACAGTACATTTTATTTTTAAATCAATGCTTAATAGGCTGACCAATTTTCACTTGAGACCATTTGTAAATTCATAACACTAATTTAATCTATATCCTGGCTTTCTTTTCTACCTGTATGTGTCAACAGCAAATGTCTACTGTGTTGGAGGATCTGCTTTGGGCAATATTCAGGTGTGTTTCACTTTATTATACCCACATTTTTACTAGAGTAGAGTTAGAAGAAGGACAATCTAAACAGTTGGCACAAATATAAAAAACAAATGTTTCCTTTAAATGTTGACATAAAAAGGTACATTCAGGCCTGTTAAGTTCCTTAAGTAACCTCTTTCCTTACAAAGCTCAAGTAAAAAAAAGTGTCTCTAAAAGGATGCTCACCTACTCTTTGATTCATGTGTCCTCCTAATATCTGGGGTAGAGCACTCGCTGAATCTGCCCGTCGGCCTTAAGAAAATCCAGCCACTTTCCACACTGGAAGATGGTTGTCACCGAGTTGGCTGTGTTGGTCACCTCCACACACTCTAAATACCACCCACAGTTGGAGCCGCTGCCGTCATGCTCCACTTTGACCCTCAGCAGCTCCCCGAGGTCCAGCATTTCCAGAACAAAGCGGTCCGTTCGCCCTCGCTCAAAAAGATTGCGGAACTTCTGCCGAAGATGACGCTTGCCGGAATCACCGTTGATGCCGTAGATGGTGACAAAAACGTCAGCGTCCGTGCCAGCTCCTTTCACATCCCCGGTGATGATGATGATTTCATACTTGACGGGGACCAGGTTGCGGACTTTGCTTGCAAAGCTCTCTATGGACTTGAAGCACTCAAATGTCAGGAATTGGTCTTTTTTGGCTGCCAGGGGGATTTGTGCATCACAGTGGAAGAAATACCTAAACAGGAGGGAAGGTTGAAGTCGCATCAACGTGACATATTTCATAACATAATGCAGGAAGTTATGAGCTTCAACTCACTTGTTTCCCAGCTCCCTTTCTGTCACCACCACCTCCATGACATGCCATGTGGCTTCATCCTTCACCTTCTTCCCATCTTTCGTAATGTGGCCGATGCAGATGCCAGCAATCTCCCCCACGTGCTTCGACGAGAACTCAAACGTGTCAGTGGCACCGCTGTGAAAGGGCAAACAAAAGTTACAACCAGTGTGTGCAGTTTCATTCTGAAAACTGAACGGGTAAATTCAGTGGTCTGTCAGTTTTTCTTTTGTGTGTCTCATGGGATTAAACCCCCTGAGAGCAGAGACTTGGAGAACAGAAAGTGAAGCTACAAGATGAAAGAGGGTAGAAAAACAAAACATGTGAAAGAGAGGAGATTATGTAAGGCCACATAATAGGGTTTTAACGTGAGCCGAATCACCTAGACTCCCTTTGAAGACCTACCATAAGAATTTCTTTTTCTTATTTTCCAGAACAAACTCCTTGGAGCGAGCTTTCCTTCCTTCCAACACAATCCAGGCGTTTTCCGTGGTGGAGGCATCGTCTGTGTTCGCAGTTGTTGTGGAAATTTCATATTCTGTGGCAATGCAGAGACAGAGATTGTCGATGATCATTTTACATCTGGTACATGGTTGTTAATAGGCTGCAAGTTGTAAAATAGCAGACAAGCTTGTAAATATGCCCACAGTGTTCCATTTTTACTAACTGGTTTTGTCACTGAGGTCTATAGAGTCGTTGTTGGCACAGGCCAGCTCCCTCATTATCTGCCTGTCGTCTTCATTTTTGGCCAACCAGCGGTCGCAGGGGAACCTAAAGGTTTCGTCCATGGCTTCATCTTTCACGTCAATATACTCCAGGTGCCAACCAGAAGCAGGGCCTGTTTATACCAACAGCAAGAAAGTCCATAATAGTTTTAGCCTTTAAATAAATGTATTTCTTCTTTTTTAAAAGATGATTTAATTTCAACTTTTTAGAATGTAATGATATGATGATGAAAATATGTTGTATCCCTATCTGTGCGTTGCAGCTATCAATTGTGATGGTTCACACAACATATCATAATTGTCTGAGAAACTCTTGAAGGAATAGTTTAGACATTTTGTTGCTTTCTTGTCGAGTTACATGAGAAGACTGATGCCACGCTCATTGTCTGAAAGTGGTAGTGAACTATTCAGTCTCAGCAAGAAAGCGCACAACTGTATTTCCAGAAATCCATTCTTGTAATATTAGACAAAACTATGCAGAAAGGGAAGATTCAGGCATTTCATCCAAATTTCTGTCAGTATGAGTTTGTACATTTTCCTTCAAGAAACAAGTAAAGAAAGATGTAAATACAGCAATTTTATATACTTGTCTCAGATTCAACCAAAAAACATTTTTTTACTAACAATATCCCCGACTGTAAATAATTTGATTAGATTGTAAAACCAACCTATCACATACCGAGATTGTAATCAAAGAAAACTCTAAGACAATGTAACCATCAAAGTCATATTAAAGCTGCCGTTTTAGAAAACAAAGTAGATATTGTCTACAGCACTCCTCACCTTTATTATCATGCCACACTCGGACCTTTGACAGTTCGCCCAGACTGAGCATGTCAGGGAATCGGAACACATCTTTCAATTTACGCTCAAACTTGTTCCTGTTGCTGCTCTCCTTCAGAGGCAGCGTGCCCGTGTCTCCGTACTCCCCGAACACCATCACAAATACATTGGCATCAGTACCAGCACCTACAATCACAGGCATTTACTGAAAACATGAAAACAGATCTGGATATATACCTTATAATGTTGCATTGGTGCTACTATGACATGGATATAGTAATCAGTAGTAAAACATGAGTGCAACATAAACATCCTGTGGCCTTACATGTCTTAATACTATGTATAAATACTAAGCCTAATTTAGGAGTATTTTCTTATAAAATGCTCAAGATGGCCAAAATAATTGTGACTCACCGCTGACATCACTGGTCTGAACTTGAATGATGTAGGTTGTTTTCTCCACCATCTCCTCCTCATCTACCACAGCTGGCAGCTCACACTCCTTTATCCTCTTTGGTCCTTTTGTCTTTGACAGCCAGTTCTCGTAAGTAAACAGATACATCTCCTCTGTGTTCAGGTTCCGCATCAGTATCTAAAAATATTTCATTTAGACCATTGAAATTTCATGTTTTCTTGGTGAATGTTACTGTTCATTTGCAGCAGTGGATATGACAAAAACACAAATATTAGTCATCTTCACGGCTGAATGATTTCAGGAAATTTCTAATTGCAATTTTTCTAACCAATCCTGTGATTTGAATTGCATTTTTAAATTTAGCTATGAGCCTGTATTTGTGGTCTATATAGTTTTAACAATATATAATTGTACCAAGCATGATCATTGATATATTGTTTCTATATGAATAGAACTAATGGTTTTCTCTTAATGCTGAAATCTTGATTTAAAATGGTGCAATTTGAATTATGATAGTAGTGGCAAATGTAGCCTAGAGCGAACTTTCTAATTCCACACCAACACATTTATTCACCTTCAAACTTGTAGTTGTCAAACCAAACTAAAGTTGACTCAAAAGACATCACTTCAAGCAAATTCACAAACTTTGCTTAGCTCATTTTGTATCCAGAAAAACTTTATACAACTTTTTCCACACAGTACTCCTCAAGACCTATACATATTATTTCTATAATTCTTTAGTACATACTATATTTTGATAGGTGTTAAAAAAAAATTGTGCTACGTTAGATTGTAGCCGTAGTAAACTGGACCTTACCCTGTCAAGAAACCAGTCAGGACGACTTCCAGAGCCATCGATCCGAACTCTGATCTTCTTCAGAGGAGCAATGTCGTCTACCTCCAAACTGAATGTGTCTTCTTGGTCCCTTTCAAACCTAAATGTAGATAATAAACAGCATAATTTAGCACTTTAAACCATCTGGACTTGAGTTGGTCATCTGAAATAAATTGTTTTGGAAATACATTGCTACTGATACCATTCTCATGTCCATAACTATCTACTTCAATACCAATAATAACTGATATACACACCCAGCAGTTTTGCATTATCATTGACAAGTTTTTGGTCTCTTTCAACTCCTGAGGGAAATATCTGACTCTGTACCCGCTAAATGCTCCACTATGTTGACTATGTTATAGTCAATATAAGCCCCCAACTAGAAAGGGAATAATGCAATATATTCAGTACATACAACTATTCCTTTAATGGAAAGTAAATGGTAATTGGAGGACTGACCTGTCCCCATTTTTGGGAAGCAGCATTTCTTCTGTGCTCCCATTGGCTCCGTATACCGTCAGGAAGATACTGGTATCTGTACCTGCATACTGAGTGTCACCTGTGACAACTGTTACCGAATAAATAACCTACAGTATACAGCAATAGATAATACAGATAAGCAAAAGACTAATTCTGCTTTTATACAACGCATTAATTGAATGTTTCCCAAGGTTTAGGTGCTGTGACTCACTTTGCGATTAATGTTGATCGTACTGGAATCCAGCACATTGAACAGTCTGGCTGTCAGACCATCTCCCCTGTCTTTAGCCAGCCAGCACTTACATGGAAAGATGTACTTGATACCTTTGGTTGGCACGGCAACCGACAGCTCATCCACCAACCAGCAGCTCTCTGGTGTGACACCGTTATGGCCAAGCTGAGGGAGAGATGGAGGGAGGAACGAGGAGGGAGAGGAGGGGGAGAAAGAAGGGGACGGTAGAACTGGGAATTGATATATCATTTGATTTGGTTTGAAGTAGGTACCAGAAGGCACAGCTAGAATTAATTATTGCTGAGCTAGAATGGCTTTATTTAAATTTTTAACATCAGTGCATCTGATGAGGCAGCAGAGACAAGACAGTTTCATAGATTAAGCAACAGAGACAGTCCTAGATTCTCACTTCCACTCTCTTGATCTCTCCTACGTCAGTTCCATAACACACAAAGTGCTCCATGGAGCCAGCTGGGAACCATTTCTTTCCCTCTGGCAGGTCCAGCCACAGTCGGTCCGTCTCCATATCGCTGGGGCCGGTGATGATGACATAGGCCCTGGCTGTAGTGCTGGCATCACGCTCCATCCCAGTGGACAAAGTGAAGTGATAGGGGATGACTGGGTGGAAGACAAGAAGAAGTGAAATGCGCGCCTTTATGTGTCTTTCCACGATTAGGATACAAATCTTTGGTCTGTACACAACATATGAAGCTATGGCCTTACTTGGACCCTCTTCCACAACGGCCACCTTTTTCTTCTTTTTCTTCTTGTTGGCATTTCTGTCTAGCCCCAGCTTGGCTTGAAGCATCTTTTTAGAATTTGGATCTGTGTTTCTTTCACCTTCATACCCCTGAACCAGACAAATGATGAAAAAATGTCCTTCTCATAACTAGTTTGACTGCAGCAACAGTTAATAGGATATCAAATACAAGAACAATTTAATAAAAAATAACCTATGTTTAACAAACCTTGACAAAGAATGTCCTCTCTATACGTTTGTCCTCTTTCTTCTTTGACAGCCAGCGCTCACACAGGAACATGTACACTTCGTCTGTTTCCAAATCCAGCACCTCCACCTGGTCAAGGTACCAATCGGCCGCCATCATGGAGTTGTCGTGACGAATACGAATCTTAAACACCTGGCCCAAGTCCACAGCGTCAATAGTGAACTTGTCCACCTACGAGGTAAAGGCAATATAGCACATTTGATACCTTTAAACACCAGGAGTGATGTGACAAGCCTCACACCTTTCTTCACATACCTGTCCTCTCTCAAACTTGTTCTTGTTCTCAGATTTGGCGAGTTTGCGCTCCCCTGTGTCTCCTAGGTCTCCGTAGATGGCGAGAAATACGTTGGCATCAGTTCCTGCTCCATGCATATCACCTGTCCGCACAGACACGGCATACGAGTGAGCTGTGATTGGAGAAAAAGAGACATTTGAATTATGTTGACGGACATAATGTTCGCACACAAATGAGTAATTATGGAGAATTTAGACATTTCTGGTGTTCACTGAATTTTTTTACATTTTTTTTATATGACTTGGGCAGCTTCCAATCCAACAGTATGTGTGTGTTCATGCACTATATTAATTAAGATATAATAATAAGTTGAAGCTACCTTTTAAGCTCCATTAAGCCAGGGGGAGCTGCTAATTCTCTGTAAGTCCATCACTCCAAGTATGAGCAACATTTTTCACATTGTCATTTGATACATTGTCATTCAAATGTAAAAAATGCACTTTGTAGAAAAATTACCCTGTGAGTGTGAATGTGTTATGCACCCTAACCACTGACTCTCACAGTTGGATTGTCTGAGGATCAGGAGCAAAGAAACATAAAAAGGGCTGCAAGCCGTGGGGCACCATCATGCAGAACGCTTTGTAGCATGCAGGACAAACTGTATGGCACTCCACCACGCTTTCTCCTCTGGAAGGACACCCTAGAGGACACTTTATCATGTTTTATCTACCACAGTGGCATCAGAGAGGGCATGCAGATAACAGTTAGTTGGTATCCATCATCCTAATCTGAGTAAATTGGGAAGCTGAAAATTTCCTCAGAATTGAAGTGGAGTAAATTTGTAAAGTGGCAAGAAACGTAGAGTTAAGTACAGTAGTACACCACTGAAACCAGGGTTAACCTACTTTCCAAAGCGTCCTCCACCTCAACTTCAGTCCTTTTCAGCTTCCCATCCCTGAGGAGTTTCTCTGTGATGATGTCCGAGGGGACCAGCTCCCTCACCGTCTCCCCATCATCTTCAGACTTGGCCAGCCAGCACTCGCATGGGAATATGGACGTCTCTGAACCCTGCAAATGAAAAGAAAAACAAATCCCAACACTAAGCCTGGCTATGTCGGCCTGACACTGAAGGAAAGTATACTCGACTCTGAGTTACTTAATGAGGGCACAGATAAGGAAACTCTTAATGTTGGATGTTTATCACCTTTCCTTTCCTGAGCTGTCGTCGGATCTCCACTCTGTCGAGGTGCCAACCTGGGTTGGTGCCCCTGTTGTCGTGTCCTATCCTTATTTTCTCTATAACATCACCAACATCCTCCAGCTGGAAAAAAAAAGACAACACAGTGTTTGCAGAGCTGAAGCTGCCATCTTAAAAGGCTGCATAGTTTAATTTCCACACACTCACCTCCACAATGAACATGTCCTCAGCTCCCCTCTCAAAGTAAAGACGTCTCTCTCTCTTGTTGACACACAGGTGTTTCTGCTGTGTGCACACTCCTTTACATCCATACAGGACTATGAACACATCAGCGTCTGTTCCCGCACCAAACACATCACTGGTGTATATCTTTATTTCATAAGGCACAACTGAGGAGAAGATGACAGTTTTGTTTGGTTGACAAGTAATGAGAGGAAAAACAGTTTAACAGGTTTCACATGCTGAGACTTAGAGAAAAAAAAGTGAGAAACTGCAGTTATTGAACACCTTGAAAAATATATATATTTTAAAGTCTAGTGTGCACAAGTCGATACTTTATAGGTTCAAGATAACTTCTGGCGGTCTGTTGCACCTATATGAAGGACATTTACATTTTAATGGTATATAGGCCGTTTTCACAGCCTTCTGACATGTCGTTGCAGGGTAGGCACAGGTGTAATTAATAACATTAATTATGTCGCTGATCCATTAAAGTGGGCGAGGACCCTGGTATTGTGCATGCTGGTCTACGAGAACGGCTGCGACACAATTAATAGAACGAGACCATCATTTTATTAATTACAACTCTGTGTACTTTGCCATGTCACGTCAAAATGGCTGCTGAGAGAACGGCCTGTTAGCACTTTGGGCATTTTGTAAAACTTTAGAATTGAATTCCAACATAAATTCAGAGATACATTTTTCACATATTGTTAATATAACTTTTGCTCCACTTTTTTTTTAATTTCATGGCAATAAGGTTTTATATGCAAAAGACATCTGATATAATAGGATCATTCGTAATTGATATGTTATAAGCTTGAGTAATTTTTGTGTTAATTTCGAGTTTTCTCAAGATGTCATAATAATGAAAGAATGTACATTTCTATTTATACTTATTTTTGCTTTTTGATGTATTACAGTTAATTAGATGATGACAATCACCTGCTGTAGAAGGAAGTGGAGAGGCAGAGTTTACTTTAAGTACGTATAGAGAGTAAACTGAGTAGTGACTGGCTACAGCGTAACATTGCAATGTTGTTTTTGTTAATTGTGATGAACAGTATCTGCTAAGTCAAGAGTACTGCTGCAGTGTTTTACGTTGCAGTGGGGTTTTAAATGCACCCCATGCAGCTACATTATGACACTTGTAATAGGCAGCATCAAAGACTCAATGCCCTGAACAAGCACCCTTCCTCAGATAGAGAGAGCTTTAAATACATTTTACTGCTAATGCTTCCACACTTCTATCTGGTTAAACTTTGCATGAAGCACTTTAGCAGGAAGATTTTTCAATCAGCACATTGCCGTTTTCACTAATGGATTCGAGTGGATTCCTTCACAGCTGTTCACTCACATGGCATGTAGAGTTCAGTCTGTAAGTCAGCGGGATAAAGATCTCTCACGATAACCCCATCATCTTCTCCTTTATCCAACCAGCGGCCGCATGGGAAGCATAGTCTCTGACCCTGTGAGACCGCATCAATCTCGACCCAGTCCAAGAACCAACCAGATGAACCCCCTGATTGTGAGAACACAGTCATATGTATTACCGTTACAAATAATCTGCATGTTTTTTTTGGTCTTCAGAGCCGTTTCTTTCCCTACCTGAGTTGTCGTGGCCAATTCGAAGCTTTTCCAGGTCGCCCAAATCCACAGCCTCCACAGTGAACTCATTGATCATCCCCTGTTCAAACTTATTCTTATAGGTCTTACAAGCCTTAAGGTTGATGATTCCTGTAAGTGACATGAAAATGTTTTAAATTCAGAGCCAAAAACATACAGTATGAGGTCACCACAACAATGCCAGGATGCAGGTCAGTTAATCCTACCAGTGTCGTCATTTTCACCGAATAGGATGGCAAACACGTTGGAATCAGTTCCAGCATACTTCTTCTCCCCAGTTTTGATCTTGAGAGTATACGTAGTGGACATGGCTGCAAGATCAAATTCAACAAATTTATCTTCAATCCTTTTCATCTTGACATTAATACATGAGACCCTCATTGTTCTCGTCTACACCTGAATGTTTGACCAGCACTAAGATAGATACTTGAGCAGGCCTTTCTTTCATCTTGTCCCTCGACTAAGATATGATTTGAAAGTGCATTACATTTCTGCTCGAGCCCCAGAGTGGTGCCTGTTCCCTCCTCATCCTCATCCTTCCTCATGAAGGCCTCGTCCACAGGAACCAACTCTCTTGCTATCTGTCCATCGTCCTCATCCACTGCCAGCCAGCGGGTACAAGGGAAATAGTAACTGCAGAAGAAATACCTCCGATCAGCACCAACGCCACGTTATCACCATCAGTTGTAGTATTACATGAAAATATTACTCCGACAGGTTTACTCTTGATAGAAGAATAACTGAATAAAACCAACGCAAACGTTTTGTTTGTTTCACCTACGTTGTATCATCCTTTGTGTCCACTATCTCAACACGATCAAGGTACCAAGATGAATAAGCCTGAGAATTGTCATGACGGATTCGTAGCTTCTTCAGAGGACCCAGATCAGCAGCTGTCACGATGAAAACATCCTCCTACCAAATACAGCGACAGGGGATACAGTTCTGTTACAGACAATCATCTTTTAAAGATTTGTTGGTATCTTTGTCTTTAAACAAATGTAAAATGCTGATCATATACACAGTGGCCACTTTATCTGGTTTACCGATACAATTTCTAAAAGTTCATTACAACAGCAGTGTTATAACATCCATCATTAAGAGGTTCTTAATGTTCAGTTTTTCGCCACATTGTTGGAAAAACATACAATTCTACGTTTATTAAGTCATAGTTACATGTGGTGTTTTTAACTTTTCCCCCTCCCTATTTCAACACACAAAGGGGGCAGAATATTAGAATAAATTAATAAAAGGTATTTAGAGCCTGGTGCTTGAAATGTTGCACGCAATAGATCCTTTTAATAGGAGCTACTAGGGGTGCGGATCAATCTGTTTTAATTCTGCTAGTTTCTTCATACGGTAACCATCCTATCAGACACTGGATGTGCTCGTCTTTTTAATGGGGAAGAATATTAGTTACGCCTACAAATATGATGAAGACCAGTTCAACACCAACCCTAGTTATTATAAACCCGTTGTTACAACAATTAATTAACACCTCTATGACAGTGTCAACACAAAAAATAAACATTATAGGCATCTAAGATTTTATGGCAGCACAGTTGCATTGCTGGTTGTATGAAAAATCTGAATCTGTAAAATAACTGGTAACTAATAGATGTTAGAACACTGTACTTCACAGACGATATTATTTGATATTTCTGGAGCCGACTGATTTCAAGAATTAACCATCAATCTCAATTTGAAACATACATTTTGCCTCTCAAAGTGTCGAAATACATCTTTCAGAACTGTAGTAACAGTATTGTAAATTCAGTAATTATTCAGTTTAATGAGAATGTTCTTGCCTACTCATTTCTGAAATAAACAGTAAATGTAGTTGTTTCTGTAAACAGACATTTCCCCCACTGGATGACATAAAGGCTATTGTTTCTTTTGATCTGTGGACGTGTTTCCACAGAGCCAGGTGTAATGTAGAGATTAATAATTCACAGGTTTGGATTAAGTTATGAGTAAAAGTAGGACAGGTTCAATGACACAGAGGACTCCTCACAGCTCCTCTCAGTCACAGCTGGCTTGCCTGCAGGAGAGCCTGTAATCCTACCAGAATACACTCCCACCCACACCTTGGTGCAAGTCTCGTGTTGCGTGGAAGCGCTTGAGTCTTGACTAGCTGACGGTTAATTGTAAGCAGGATACACTTCCTGGAGGGAAAATTGTAAAATCCTAATTAAATATATATTTTTTGTAATTGAGATTGAGGGTCGAAAATCATTATCGATCCTTATTTAAGTTAATGAACTAATAAATGAACTAATAAATTGTAAGAATGGGTTTTGCCTTTTTTATGAATTGTAGTGGAACATTTGTAATTATATTTCCCCCCGATTTGATTAATTATTTAATAAAATAACATAATTCATTGCATTTTCTTCCACTT
Organism: Eutrigla gurnardus; assembly: GCF_963514095.1. Classification (NCBI taxonomy): domain Eukaryota; kingdom Metazoa; phylum Chordata; class Actinopteri; order Perciformes; family Triglidae; genus Eutrigla; species Eutrigla gurnardus. The sequence goes on along the minus strand of NC_139936.1, from coordinate 12,556,980 downwards.
TATTTGCCATGCCTTTGTTTAAGATCTACCTGTCGCCGCTCAAATTTGTTGAGGTTGTCGGAGTTCTTCAGGTAGCGTTCTCCGGTGTCTCCATTTTCCCCGTAAATATTAATGAAGACATTGGCGTCGGTCCCAGCGCCCAGCATGTCACCAGTGAAGACACACACTTCGTAGGTGTTGACTGTCAGACAATACAAGGGATGAATAACTAACACCTCTTGACAAAAAGTGTAAAATCAAATGGTGCACGTCTACAACATCAACATGGAGTATGAGACATAAGCATGTATGAAAGAATCAGTCAGTCGTATACTGTAAGTCATCACTCCTGAGTTAATTTATGCATTAAAGCAGGTCCACCAGTCGGTGAGTAGTATTTCTTTAACTGTTGGTGTTAAGTAATTAGCTTGTTATTACTATATTTTTCAAATATATGACACTAGGTTCTTCTGGTGCATTTTACATTGTGCCAGATACAGGGATGCTTTATTATTCTGTACCTTCCAGTTCCTCTGCATCCTCAGGCAGCAGCTCCACCACCAGCTCACCGTCCTCCTCTCCCCCGGCCAGCCAGCGCGAACAGGGGAAATGGTAAGTCAGAACCACTTCCTGCATCTCCTCTCCTCCATCCTCGTCCTCGTCTTCCTCATCTTTCTTCTTTTTCTTCTTCTTTTTCTTGTCTTCCTTTTTCTTTTCCTTGGGCACCAATGACATGATTAGATGTTTGACATCTACGGTCTCCAGGAACCAGCCAGATCCGATCCCCGAGTCATCGTGACCGATGCGGATCTTGAAGACCTTCCCCACATCTTTGGCCTCTATCTGGGGAACAGTTGCAATGTTTTAACTCAAACTATAACTTCTAGACATCAACTTTTTTTTAAACTGCTTTAAAAATTACTTTTGGAGCAGCTTTATTCCAAGGTCCAATACCTTGAATATTTCTGTGGTGTTTCGCTCGTAGTTGTTCGATCTGCTTTCAAGTATGATGACCTCTGTCTTCCCCTTGTCCCCGTAGATCTGGATGAACACTCTGGCGTTGGTGCCAGCAAACGTCACATCTCCAGTCACTACAGTTACTTCATAGTTAATCACTGGAAAATAGAATATTCAGAGGAAATTATCATGAGAGAAAAGGAGTAAATCAATATGAGAACAACAATGTGAGAAAATGTGACTGAAGTAGAGACGTTTTAAATAATTCTCATGTTTTAGGGCTAGGTGATTTGGGGATGTAAACAACCTCACTAATCACAAATATAAGTTGATTTGCATGACATGCATAAGTGTGTCACAAGGATGGCCATGGCTGTGCAAAGCATGCATTCGCCTGGAAAACAAGCTGCGACGAAAAAATATCGCCCACGATCCTCTCAAGTGTGGAAGTACTTTAGGTCATTGATCAAATAAATCCAAGCCATAATCATTTTAAGTTTCACAGTAAAAAAAATACTGATTTTTCAGTTCAGGAAAAGGGTTACTTTGACGTACAGTGATTAAATTAATTGATGTCCAGTATTTTTCTGATCAGGAATAGAACAAATAGGATATATTATCTTGTTGCATTTGTTTGTTTTTAACAAATGATGATTGAATAAAAGAATGAAATGTTAATTCAACAAGATTCTGATATTTATTTTGGTCAAATAAATAATAATCAGGAATTCTAATTCAGAAAAGAAACATGATTTGGGGCAGGCCTATCACATTTTGTATTTTGATTAAAAAGACACCTGGATTTAAGTGCAGTCTTGATGTTATTTTCTAAAGGACCATGAAACTACAGAATAAGTCTTGAGATACGAGACCAATAAAAAATGCCACCATGTCAGGATGAATCTGCTGTGTGTGTGTGTGTGTGTGTGTAGTTTCTTCTAATGGTGTGAGATTGTGTGAACGTTGCGTACGCTGTTCCATGTCCAGGATCTCGCTTGGATAGATCTCCACCTCTGTCTTGCCGTCAGCCTCATGCTTAGACAGCCAGCGGTGACTGGGGAACATGTATTGCTTTCCATCCACTGGAACCATAAGCTGAACGCTGTCTAAGAACCAGCCGGCTCGCATCCCTTCGTTGGTGTGGCCAATCATCAGACGGTTGATCTGCAATGAGATTAAAGGGATGACATTTAAATTCAATACATTAAATACTTAAAAGACACATTTACTGAGAAGTCATAGAAAGAAAAAAGCATTTATTCAGTTTTCTACATCTCTTTATCGCTTACTTTAACAAATGCAACCTCATGCTTGGATCCAGTCTAATGAAAAATCAGTAAACTACTAATCCAGATCAATGAAAGAAGATAATCTTAATAAAATGTATCTAATATGGCTGCTTGAATGTAAATAACCTGATCATTTTCTTGTGGTTCATCCAAAACACCTTGACATCACGTATCGTTAGCATGGATAAACTAACTAAATATTTGACTGTCTACCTCCAATAAAATGTTTCTGAAGCTTCTGGTATCAACATCAAATCACTTGTTTTCACTTCTGCTGTGTCACCTGTCCAATATCAAAAGTTTCCACCCTGAAGATGTCAACGCGACCCGTTTCAAAGTAGTTCCCCAGGTTGTTGGCAGAGACCACCAACATCATCGTACTGGTGTCGCCTTTCTCTCCGTAGAGCTTGACAAACACGTTGGAGTCTGAGCTGCTTCCGGGGATGCTGCCCGTCTTCACCGCAATGTGATAGTCAATGTCTGACATACGCAGAGACACAAGGATGAGCATCGGGCGTGTTTACGTTTAAATATTAGTATTAAATCCAAGATTCTTGTAACTTACTGTAAAGACGCTGCCCATCTGAGAACGGGACTAACTCTCTGACAATTTGTCCGTCATCCTCGTTGCGGTCCAGCCACCTGCCGACACATTCGATTTAACAAACACTCCTCACCTATTACATATGCACAGCTGTGGTTACAACAACTGTTCAGCACCTTTTCTCTGTATTCACACTGAGGCTAATGCACCTGTTGCAGGGGAACTCCACAGCGTGGCTCTCAGCCTGTCCCTCCTCTCTTACAATCACTTTATCGAGGAACCAGCCACAGCCTCCACCTTTGCCATCGTGTCCAATCCTCACCCTGCGAATCTGCCCGATGGTTACTGCCTCCACTATAAATTCATCCAACTGGAAAGACAAAGAGACACAGTGAGTAACATCACATTTCGATGCCTTTTTGTAAATCAAAAACACAAGAATATGTGGGAACAACCAATTGACATTACAAGTTTACATCACACTTTTCCCCTGCAGATGAGTCTAGTTTATACATATACATTTGTATTAAATACTGTATTGTGGGTTGACTTGATGATGTTACAAAAGTACGCACACTTCCTTTCTCAAACTTGTTGACATTGTTTTTACAGTTGACCAGCTCTCGGTTTCCAGTGTCCCCATGGTCCCCAATCAGATTTAGAAAAACAGATGCATCCGTGCCGCTGCCGCCGACATTCCCCGTGCAAACAGTCACTCTGTATTTAATCACTGCAGGACAGAATAACAACCAGGTTTTACATTATTTTGGTGTGGCAAAGCAGATTGCTTTTGCTCGTGGTGAATACAAGTGCATAACCATACCAGGCAGTGGCTCAGTGATGAGGTCTCCAGTGGCAGGAAGCTCCCTCACAACCTCGTTGTCACCTTCATTTGTGTCCAGCCAGCCCTCACAAGGAAACGTATACTTCTCCTTTGTTAATGTCTTCAACAAAGTAGCCTAATTGGAAAGATGCAGTGCTTTAGTACATAATGGAGTGTTTGAATTATCATTTCATTCAAGTGTTTAAATGTTAATAAGCTGAACAATCCTCTGTAATCTCTTCATTTCTAGAGGCCAAAAGCACATTTTCACACATTCTACGACTCAATGTGTTTAAAACTGAGATACTCTGTTAAGGCATTTCCATATCTGTTGTGAACCAAGGATAAAATAAAAATAAAATCTAACCTATCTTTGTTTTCATGTTCAACTAGCAGGATCCTACAACAGTGCATATTTGGGCATCATATAATGAATACAAAATCCTAATAATATTAGTTGCTCTTTGTCAATCCATTTTATTTGTCTTTGTAAATAAAATTTCAAACTGTTATTATTTTATGATAACAATATACATATATATATATTTTTACCTTACTGAGATGCCATCCCGCAAAAGGATTTCTTTTCTCGTGCCAGATACGGAGTTTGGTCAATTTTCCCAAATCAGGCAGCTCAACCTGTAAGATCAAGAAGAAATGTTTCCTAAGAAACCTCATTATCTGATTGCTGATATTAAGGTGTGTGGTATTAACTTACCATAAACCTGTCTACTTGACCCTGTTCAAAATTGTCTGTTTTGTTGTCCAGTCTGATCTCATCGCTCTTGCCCTTCTCTCCATACACCTGGAAGGAGATATCTGCATCGGTTCCTGCACTGGGCAGGTCTGATGTCCAGATCCACAAGGACCAGGGGTTCTCTGAGGAGAACCAAATCAAATCAGTTTAACACGGTTTCTTTTCTTTTCTTTTTTTTTACACATTTGGGGCCTGCAGCTGCTTTGAGCTTACAGAGGGTTGCCAGTTTGACTATTTCTACTCCTCCACATCACATTCTTACATTAGAATTGTGAATGAATATAAATATACGGCAAAATGAATACATTTGTGCTAATGCACACATTCTGCTGTACATCTGGGGACCAAAAAAAAAAAAACATCAAGTAAGGTGCATAAAAACTGCATTCACAATGTACCTTCTTTTAAAAGAGCAATAGGAAAAACAACTCATTAAAATTACAAATTTGATTGAAGGCAGACTGCCCGCTGACTCATTATGCAAATATCTGATACATATGATGGAGCTTTGAACCTGTTTGCTCAGCATTTCGGGAAATACAAGTGAAAAAAAAAATCCAGCATTTTTGACATTCGGCTTACTCTTCTGTCTCTTCTGCCTGAGTGAGACCATCTCATAGAGCTCTCTCTCTATCAGCCCGTCTCCTTCTTTCTCATCCAGCCATTTACCGCATGGGAAGGTCTGCTCTATCCCCGTGAATGGACAGTACACTACTACCTACAAAAAAAAAAATGATTCAGCTGAAATACACAACCAGATTGTAGTATAGTGTTTGCCTGTGTGTGTGTGTATTTTCAGTGTACCTTCTCGCAGTACCACCCAGCACTGACTCCGTCATTGTCGTGTCCGATGGTGACTCTGCTGAGGGGACTGAGGAGTGACGCAATCTCAACGTTGAAGATGTCTGTCAGGGCCCGCTCAAACTTTCCTCCCGCCAAAAATACCTCAATACAAATACATGGAAGAAAAGTTAAGGGAAACAGTGGCTCATCCACTATAACATATATGTATCTGGAAGGGATTTTTCATACTCAGTGGCCTGAATTCAATAGTTTTGGATAGTGATTTCAGTAATGACCATTAAGCACCAAATATTGATTACTACTAGAACAAACATTACAGCATTATGTTCAAGGTCTTTTTGTACTTTGTTTCCTACAAATGAAAACAAACAACTCCTGCTGAAGCCATTGGTTTTTTTTTTTTAAATCAAGTACAAGCTGTCTTTTCCGTGTCTGCGTTATCTTCTCATCACCTTGCCACTGTTCTTCATCCCTTTTGAGCCGTGCATCACAATGTGGATTTTGGAATTGGTCCCGGCACCTCGGATGTTTCCTGTCACAATCTGGACGTTGTACACAATACCTGGTGGGTACAGTTACATGTCAGGCTATCAGAGGATCTGCCAGCGGGTCACTACGGTTCACGGCACCCAAACTCCCCAAGGAGCTGAGCAGCAACAAGATCAAGATCAATGATAGTCTGATCCAAGAATTAATGATCACACAGCTGGCCTCTGGCAAGTTGGATGGAAAACATATTTTTCCTTTTGGACTGAAAAAGAGAAACAGCAATGTGTTCTTTGGCAGTATAATTGTTATGTAATATTTTTCAGACCAGGCAATCAGATAATTATTCCAAACTGAGTGATGAATAATGGATGGATAATTTGGAGAAACACCAAAGTGTTGAGTTTATTTTCATCCTTGCTGTGACTGCATTTACTGACTGGTGAGGACAAGTACATGTCAGGCAGATTTTTAAAAACTCAAATTTCTCACCTGTGGGCTGGCTCTTCCCCACCAAAATGTCTCTCTGGATCTTCCCATCATCTTCATCAAGGGCAAACCAACGACTGACTGGAAATTCATACACTGTTTTGTTTCCCAGATCATCCACAACCACCTTTTCAAAAAGGTAAAATAAGGAATGTAATCACAGGCAACATCCGATTGAGGTCAAAAGTTACTGTAAAGCAAGGCAATGTTCTTGGTGAAAGAACATTTTGAACACTTTGAGACAGTTACTGTGGAAGGGTAAAGATTAACAGAGGAGGCGACAGGTTGCTTTTGTTGAAATTATAATTTATAAATCCTTTACCATATTTTCAAAATCCTGCTTGCACATTTATCTACATTTTACTATTACCATATTTAGTTTACTGAGAGATTGATGCTTTTTTTTCGTGGACTCTAATTAATTACATAATTTTATATTTGCAGCTAATTACTTATAACTTACTAACATACCATATAGTATAATGGTTTAAAAATGTTTTCACAGAATTGACAAATGTGAACTTTGATGGCAGCTCATGTGAAAGGCAAGCAGGACACGATTCATTACCGTTGTCGATGCTGATCTTTGGTGTCAGTCTGTGCTGCAGTCACCAACAAATCTACCCACTCGTCTGTCTGTTTGCTGTAAGGCAATCCCTTAATGGGTCATGGTTTCCCTTTACACAGAGGGTAGAATGACGACATATGGGCCGTGTGTGTGCGTCTGTTTGATTAACTCATCTCCCAGTTGTGCACATTGTGTGTGTGTTGGAGGAGCTTGGACATGAGACTGAGAGGAAATAAGAGGATTGCATGTCTTAAGTAACTCTGCAGAGATAGAACTGAGCAGTATGAGGAACAGGAAGACTCTATGATGTAGTTTTGTTTCAAGATCTTCTGTAAAATCCTTCAGTTACACATGATGTAGCAAATGAAAATAACATGTTATGCTTTAGCCATGTCTAAAGAACTGATAAAGCATTAATGACATGCATTTTGAACTAATTAATAGAATCTCTAGCTTCCTAAAGAAGCAGTCTAAATACAGTAAACAATACCCATCTGTTTCTTACCTTGTCCACAAACCATCCTGCTGAAGAACCTTTGTTATTATGGCCCAAGGTGATCTTCCTCACTTTGCCCAAGTTTGGTGCCTCCATGGTGAACTTGTCCTCTGTGCCCTTTTCAAAGTTATTTTTGTCATTGTCAAGCCGCCTTTCACCTAAAACATGAAAACAATTAGTAAATTCCATCAGAAAAATCTTGATTCAAACCCAACTGGAAAATGATCAACTTCCTTTTAAGCTGGTATTTAATTTCGGGAGAAAGTTCGTCATGTGAGCACAAACGTTATCTTCTGTGCTGTTATTTACCTGTGTCTCCAAACTCCCCAAAGATATTGATGAAGACATCTGCATCAGTTCCACTCCCTTTTATATCAGCAGTGAAAACACTGACTATATATTTATTATCTGGAAAATTAAGACCAAAAGCTTTAAAAACAAACTTCAGTTGCCGTGTGTATGAATAAAAATATTATTTGAATCCCGTTTGGGTGGACTCACTCAATTAATGACCAGAATAACAAATAACTAACTTTCTAAGAACAAACAAACCAACAAGGAATTAATAACATAATACTTGGGATTATAAAGTGTTACAAAGTGTATACTCATATCTGTGCAAACATACATTTGGGAATGTCCATGGGGTCAATACTACCCAGCAGGTCTCTGACATAAAGGCAGTCTCCCTCAACCTTGCTGAACCAGTTGTTACAAGCAAAGTAGAACCTCAGGTGAGGCCTGATCACATCCGTCACCACCACTCTGTCCAGGTACCAGTTGGAGCTCAGGCCGGTGTTGTCATGCTCAATCCTGAAGAAAGGAACAATCTACATACAAGTCTAATTCTTCTTGCAAACAAATCTCTCTAAATCTGATCCAAGGCCAAGTGTTTGGTCTAGGTCGAAACTAAAAGCTGTTCATACCTGATTGTGTTATATATCAATGTGAAAAACAGACTGAATAAGGGATGAAATGTCTTGAGTCTAACATACCTTATCTTTTTCAAAGGTCCAACATTGTGAGTTCTAATTCTGAACACATCAGTTTTGGCCTTTTCAAACGCTGTGCGACTCCTGAAATCACAAAAATAGTAAGTATGTTAGGCGCACCCTGAAATTCACCATGTTTTCCACTCATCAAACTCAGTGGAAAAGCATAGATTAAATCACGGAAAATAACAAAATATTCTATGTGCACTCATTCTTTATGAAACATAAAGCCTGTCAAAAGTTTTAGGAAAAATCATGCAGGAGATCGTGTCATACAAATCAAATGCAAATTTAACACCAAAATCACAAGTCATTTTTTCACAACCACCATGACATTAAGAATCAAATACCTCTTTTCTGTGCTGTTAGTGGAGAGAGAAAAAGGAAGAAAAAAAAACAGTTTTCAGCACCAACTCAAAAAGACGTAGTCCAACTGGCTAAGGTTATAACTCAGCCCTCTGACTGGAGCAGTATGATGAATTAAATTAAATTTTGGTTGTATATTTGACATAAATATTTTACTTTCACCCAACAAGTACAGATGGCCTTATATCCAGACATTTTTTCCAGAGGACTTACTTGCTAGCCAGGTGAACTTTGGGTGTGATGCCATAGTCTCCGAACAGAGTGACAAACACGTTGGCATCGGTGCCTGCTCCTCTCTCATCGCCAGTAATAGTCACCACCTCATACACTGGAGGGTTAAGTCACAAATTAACACAACACAAATGCATTTTCTCCTCAATTAAAAACAACTGATCATAGAAGGATTTTGCAAAACAAGAATATATATATATATATTACAAGAATATATTAAAAGTCTATTTAAATACATTTACAAAAGGTTTAGTTTTAGGTTTAGGACATGTGTTCAGTGTGTTTCTGTGAGTACATAAAGAGATCAGATCAGAAAAAGATCAGAAGATTTTTACCTTAAACAGTGAAAGTCAAAAAGAAAAGAAGATGAAGATATGTGACAGGTGTCATATAGCTGTAGGGTTGAAGACAACACCATGACGCTACATGAGTGGTACTTCATGCAGTGTAATGTTACCATGAACATCAAACTGAAGCATGGTCCCATTATTGCAGGAGCAACTTGTAATCCCATAATTGGTATCAAGGATGCAGCACTCATCGGACTATTTTCGCAAACGGAACTCACATCAAACTGTCCTTGGATTAATCACATAACAACGTGTTCTCTCTATAAAGAGTATTATAATTGCACAGGTAGCTTTTTGTGCATTTTAGTGGTTTACATTAAAAATGTTGCAATACCTTTCTTTTTGTGATACTCGTCCTCGTAGTTCTCCACTTTTTCTGGCTCGTAGGTGCGGAGCTCATTCTCATAGATCTCAACATAATTTTCAACCTTCTTCTTCTTTCCTTTTGTCTTCTTGGTGTCTTCGTCACTATCTCCCTTCACTGAGCCTTTCTTCTTCTTTTCCTTCTTTTTCTTTTTCCCTTCCTCTTCCTCCCCAGTTGCATGTTCTTCCTCTTTCTCGTCTCCTTCTCTTTCCTTCTTGGCTTTTTTATCCTTTGTCCCCATCTTGTCTTTGACCAAGGACTTCCTTGTGCCGTTCTTAGTAGTCTCAATCACATCGGGGAGTTTATCTCCTCTCTTTTTACTCTCCCAGTCATTGTTGTTATCCTCATTATCAGTATTCTGTGAGCCACTGCTCAACACATCCCTGCACTCCTCTTTGGCTTTCTTCTTCTTTTTGACCTTTTCTTTATCTCTCCTCTTCTTTTTGGTTTTTCTCACATCTAGACCTGATGTGTCAGAATTGTATCCTTCTTCATCGCTGTCTTTAAACTTCTTCTTTGATCTTCCAGCATCCTCTGACTCACTTACCTGCTTACTTTTCTTCTTGGGCTTTGGTTCCTGATCCTCTGAGTCCTCGTCATCTACATCTTTGGTTTCCTCCTTCAGGCTCCGTCTTGTTTTTTTCTTTTTTGTGGGCATCTTTAATTTATTTACTACCTCGTAACCGTAACCGATTCCTGTGTGGTCTGGTGAAACTTGATTAAACTGACCCAATACCGGACAGGAGTGACCTGCTGACAGGAGAGGTCCGCGTCAGAGTTGACAGACTGCTGTTTGGCAGGCGGCTGGGGAAGCCCATATCGGCTGGTTGACCGAGCGCCAGATGCCCTGACCTCATTAACAATGATAACCTGCATGTTGTCACCTGACCAGAGAAGAAACCCTCCCTGGGAATGGAGAGCTGCTAGAACATTTCAAAGTAGTATTACCGTAATCCCTCTTTTATGCAGTAAAACATTATTAGACTGTATTAGATACTTCTGTATGTGTATGCAGACAATGAACAGAATAAAAAGAAAAACATGTAAACACTGGTGGCCAGGGACCAGCAGCTACACAGAACACATGTGAGATGGTGATATCAAAACAAACTAATTATAAATATCAAAATGTCTTTGGGTCCTTTTATATCCAATTATATCACATTTCGTATGAGGGAAAAGGTGAATTGAGTGACTTTTGGCCACTGTGGAGAAGAGGAATGGGACGATATAGGATTTTATTGTGGTAAATTGATCGTAGTGAATATTCATTATCAGGAGAATTGTTAATATCATCATGAGTGATTACAAAAGGATAACTAGCTCGCTATCATAGAAAAGTGAAAAATAGAGCCATATTAAAAATATACAGGTTACAAAAAACTGTATATAATTTGTATTTGTCCTTTATTTATGCAGGAGACCTTATGATCATCTTATTTAAGATTTCAGTTTTTCACCAAAAAGGATGTGTCTGATCTGTAGCACAATAACAAATATTTTTTCACAAAATGTAAAATTATACGAGCATGATTAAGTGTCATTTTAGGAGTTTTAAGCATATTTTGATGATTATCAGTATAATAGCGTGACCGGTAGCATGACATGAAGTTTTCGTGTAATCCAATGCCTAGTGGAGAAAGACTGAAAAACAAACCCACTGAAAACACAACTCTGCTCTATTGTTAATCATCTGCCTGCTAATAGTTCATCTCACCAGTGATGGAGGAAGTATTTAGATCCTTCAGTAAAAGTACTAGCACCACACTGTAAAAATACACTCAAGTAAAACATCCTACATTGAAAATGAATTAGAAGTATAATCAAGAAAATGTACATAAATTATTAAAAGTAAAAGTATACAATGTCTTCTTACTGCATGTTTTTTGTTTGTAAAAATCTTAATTTGGAAAGCACGTTACTTATTTGCTGTCAGAAAAAAATATAAAGTTAAGTTAAAAAGTACTACATTTTCACCTCTGAATTGAGGTGGAGTAGGAGCAGTAAAGTACAAGTATATTCAATACTTAGTAACATCCCATCAACGTAGTACAAAGAAGTACTCACCTTTCAGCTCAAAATGTTCTTGCTAAAGCTAGTAGCTAACGCTAACTACGTAGCTAACGCTAACTATGTAGCTAGCACACATGTAGTGTGACCGGGCTAACTCAGCAACATACGTGGCGGATTCCATCTCATATACCAACGTACAGAAAAGTCCAAACTTCACAGTGACTTAAACAATGTCTACAGTCCGTCAGACGTGATACTTTTTTCCCCTATTATCCTGTAAACCAAAGTTTACACACAGGAACGTTTTCACTCACTGTGTTGATGGGTGTCAGGGCGGTTTGTCGAAAAATGTCAGATTTTAACATTGTATGTATTCATCTTTGTGGCCAGAGAGTAGACAAATATGTTTCCGTTGCTGTCAAACGGGTAAATACATTTAAAATGTAACCCCCCTATGTCTATGGCTACACGCAGGTGTTGAGGTTAGCGGACAATTGTACGTGGCTTCAACCGATTGTGAATTTAATAACGTTTAGTGTGTTATACACTGCCCCCTCGTGGCCATGCTTAAATTAACTACTGCGTCTCAATATGGGTCCTTGTTTCATAATATTAAGAGCTTTTACTCAGTAAAAGTACGAAAGCCACAGTGAAGTAAAGACCATGCATTTACATTTTTCATAAAACAAATAACAAATTTGAATAAAAAATAGGCATATAGCCCCACTTCAAGTGCCAAAAGAAAAAGTATGCATCGTCCAACATCTGATACACAGTACTTGAGTAAAATGTGCTTTGTTACTTTCCACCATGGCTTCACCAAATGTACATTACTGTAATTGAAAGGCAGTTTGCGTACTGTATTTTTCTTTAACTTCTCCATTACTGGATAGACTTTCCATTTATTCTCCTAGAGAGGAAGCTTTATCAACAGTTCAATTATAATCTATGCTGCTTTTTGTGAGGTGAGGTGTAGCATTTAGGATGAGGACCTTTAACAAACTAGAAACTCCAAGACAACCTCTTCCAGTTTAACAAAATGATTATATGGTAGGGATTATTCTGCTGGGCTGTTCATGTAACATTTCATGGTATTAAAATAGGATGTGCCTTTGCATGTTTGTGTAAACCTCATTAGAGCCAGCAGAGGGAGACACCTTCATTTGCATTTGGAGTCCAAACATGATGTAAGAACCACTCACTCAACAGAAGATGGGCACCTGCTGCATAAATAAGATTCAGTCGAAACAAAAACCAATCTCAAACACAAAACTAATCAAGAAACTACAAATGCAGCCACACAAAATGTACGTATTTAAACAATTGTGTTATGAAATGAAAAGTTGGCATTATATTCAACCTACATATCTGTACTGAATCCAAAGTATTAAGTATTTGTAATTTGTAAAGCTCTTTACTTTTGTCTATGAAAAATAAATATGAAAGTGCTATAATAAAGGCTTCAATCTATATTCATTTTCTATTACTAATTATATTGATTAATAAGTGTTTTTGTCATCACTTTAGGCAGTTCCCCCCCACGTCTCTCTCTCTCTCTCTGCTTCTGAAGAAGTGACAATGACCGGTCTGTAACCTTTCTGTTATAAGGCGTGGAGATCAACATTTGTCAGATGATGCATGCAGGAAACAGTTCCATCAAGGCTTTTCAAGATGTTTATTCTAACAACCCATACCTCAATTATTTTCAACATCTTTCAGATTCATCGAGAGCAAAGGAAGCACTTGAGACTACAGAGGAGCAGATAGGCCTGTTGTTGGCGTACACTACCGGGTCCAGATACTGGACTTTAGACGCTGCATTTATCTGCCATGTCTTTGAACATAGATTCAAAGGGTTGGAATCCCAAAGGTCATGTCATCGGTCAATCATTGGAGATTAAACACTGGAGTCAACTAAAGGCCATTGATACCAGTTCACAAGAACCATCAACAAGTTACAACTGGGAAACATCTACCAAAGTTTGACTGATCCTGTACACATTATATGGGTCTGTGTTGAAAGTTATAACTAATTTCTTTCAAACACACACACACACACACACACACACACACACACACACACACACACACACACACACACACACACACACACACACACACACACACACAGATAAAGACAGAAAGTATAACAACAGTGAACTATAGTTTGGGTTTGCAAAGAATAAACACATTCTGGTTCACGTTTTTATTCCACCAAAACATACTTGATTCAAATAGAGACTTTTAAGATTTAATAAAATTGTGAATGTGGTGGGAAAACGTTACAAAGAGGAGTTTTTTTTTTCTCTCCAACTTATTGTTTATTTTTCAAGACAAACTATCGTTGTATTATGACTTTTTGTCACATTTTCCAGTTTTTTCCTCATTTCATGGACCTATTCAAATATATCGTTGTGAAATGTCTCCTCTACGTGTTGTTGACTTCAGATAATTTAATATTTAATAATATAAGCTTTATTGATTTCAAATGTTTGTTTTCCATCCCGTTCAGAAGCAACTTTGTGATAATGTAACACAGCTCTCCGAAGACTCTCAAAACAAACACACTGGGTCTTTGGGATCACGCGGGACGCACGGAAGGAAATGAAGAGGAAATAGATTGTCGCAGCAGGATACGTGAGGAACATGGTCACTGTCATGTTGCCCGCCCAAGAGCAGCCACGATTGTGGTCAAATGATGTTATGATGAAGAGATCAGATCATGGTGAAACCTAAACACTGATTTACTGTCCCTTTTCACAGTAGATGTTTAGGTTGTTATACAACACAGAGAGGTTGTAACTGATGGCATTATTACTGTGGCCAACAGGAGTCCCTGGGCAATCAGGGCCACACACACATCTGGCCCCTAAAATTAACAATCCCCCCCCCCCCAGAAAAACAGAAAAGTACCTCAGATAAAAAAAATGACAAAGGCATGCCATTACATCATGGAGACTTTAACAGGATGTCATGATCCCAATTTATACTTTTGGTTTCTGTAAAGCAGCAGCAGCAGCAGCAGCAGTTTTGCATCCAGAAAACGTGTTCCTTCCAACTTGGATGAAAAAAAAAGGTCTAGACGGTAATTGTGTTTTTCACTACAGATTAAAATGTAGGACTAAGGCATTTTTTAAGCATTGGGAAAACAATACGTTCAGTTCAGTCTAGTGTTAGTCCCATGGGCGTCGCCACCATATAGCCTATTGAGCAAAAACATGTTAAGGCTCATTTATGCTCTACCTTAGATACGCATACGGTTACGGACGGAGCCTTCTATCCGTACTCTGCGTACATTTCGTCCGTATTTCTGTCCGTATCCTGCAAGCTTGCGGATGCGTACCGATACGGACCAAACGTTGCAGTACTAATGGAAATCGTGGGGGCAGTGTCGGGCATTGTAACACACACACACACACACACACACACACACACACACACACACACACACACACACACACACACACACACACACACACAAAACACACAAACAAGTGTTGTGAATAGCATACACAAATTTAAAAACTTTTGTTTGCGAATGGTGACGCACGTCTCTATTTACGCACGAAATGGAGCATAATGAGCCTTTAGAATGCGCCAGAATGTGGGAAATTGCATCTACTTAATTGCTAAATTTGTAGGGGTAGGACCCCCCGCCTAAACAGGACCCCCCACATATCAAATGCTGCTGACGCCCCTGGTTAGTCCATATAGATTAAAATGCCTGTTTATCATTTAAGGACCAGTTGCAGCTGCCAATTCTGTGCTTTAAATATTACTGTTGGGTTTACAATGTTGTTAACATTTAGATCACAGATAATCATCTCTTCTAACTTGGGGTTCCCATAATTGCCACTTATAAGCAATTATGCTCAGAGCGTGTAGTGCAGGTTGTAGTGCAGGTTGTTACGCAGAGTTCATGGCTTGACCAGCCAAAATAAAAAAGACAGTGAGCGTGTCAGCATCGCCGCTCAACCCCCAGTCAGAACGATATCACAGTCTTTGAAGCACGAGCAGAGTTATGTAAGCTTAAGTATCTATTTCATAGCCGTCTTTCAACCTTCAGAGTAAACTTCCTGTTATGTTTTAGTTTCCAATGAATCTGAGAAAAGATCTCGGCACCTCAAGGGGATAACTTTCTCAAAGAAATATTCCCACTGCAGTCTAAGTGGAGTCAGATATCGGTGTTGTGAAACCATGTTCTTCATCCACTCTGTCGGATGATTTTTTATTTAGAAACCAGACAACTGGTTTGTCATTCTATTCAAAGAATAGGTCTTTGCTATCCTTATCCGCATTCTCATCTCAATGTGTTGATTGTATTGTATTGCACACCTAATTAGCTACTAAGTATTTTCTAAAAGTGATGCTGAAGTGATCTAATAAAACAACATGTAAGACAAGAGCATTTGTGCCAGCTGTTAGGCAAACAATACACTTAAATCTCACAAATACTTAATTTGACACTTGTGTCAGCATGCTTCAGCTGACACACTCCTGTTCTTCACTGAATGAGACATAAACAGTTCGGGATAAAACACTTTGATCTGACAGAACACATTCGGGATGATTTATTTGCGCAGTTGTTTTCTGTCATTTCAAAACTGGATGATAATCAGTACCTTTTTCATATGACACAGCCAAGCCCAGGGCATGTGAGTCAGTCTGTTTGGTTTGGAAGGCCTGTTTCAGCTTGCATAGCGAGAACGTTACTGGAGCTGCTGCCAACGGACAATAAAGGATGATAAATTGGACAGGTGACAAAAAAAAAAAAGGTGCGGTCTATTTTGGACACAAATACCGGGGTGGTAGGATCAAAAGAGACCGAGCACAACAACAGAAATGGAGCCACAATAGGTGTCCTCACTCAACATCTGCGCTCCAACATTTTTGGTACTTTTTTCTTTTGCCTGCATGTTGAAAGTGCACTCAGAGGCGAAATCTGATATAGCAGCTGCAAGCAAGTCCCGGTAAAGCTCTGGTAAAGCACTTACATTTGTGCTGATCCACGCCACCAGGAATAAGTGGCCCTAGTAGTGGAAATGACGATGGTGTCTCATTACCTTTGGTGAGGGGCAATGACGTGAACTCAAGAACCACAAGAGGGAGAAACCCGAGCTGTTCAGGCGAAGCTTCTTTCTAATGAGCAAAACCACACATGCAACACACGATCATCATGATTAATATGCAGAATGATCTGCTCATTAAATGCTCAGAAAAACACAGTTCCCACCAATAGCTTGCCCTTTTGAAGTCAATGATTTCATAAAACATTTCAGGCTGACATAAAGTAGCTGATATATGGCCTGTAACTGTTTTATCTTGGTAGCCTAAATGACCCCCTCCACTAAATCATGTTTCTCTAGTGCACTGCACCTTTTGTCAGTAGTTCCCATGCATGCCATTGGCTCAGAGGCACAACTGACAAGATACAGGCTGTTTTCAATTAGCCCACATGAAAATGATCCTCGCTGCAGTGCAGCAGCAGCAGTATTAGACAGGACGAGTGCACTCACAGGGACTCATGACTAAAGTCGTGGCTTACTATATGAATCACAGTATCGTGAAAAGCATACACACGAGGTTCAAAAATCATTGACCCAATCTGAGTCAATAAACTATGGGTAGAAAGTGTTAGTGTTGTGTTTTTTTTTTGTATTACTGTTGGGTTATTTACACACTTATTTTAAATGTAAATATCACTATTTGTTATTGATTCTTAATAGTTTTTAATGTGTGCATCATTTTTACACAACTTACAATACATTTGTGATCGTCTTTCAGGTAAAACCTGAGCATGTTGGGTCAGGATAACCATATTTGGTCATATGAAAATCACTGGGTTAAAACAATTTATTTGTAATGGCTATAAAGTAAAACCCCTGTTTTTTAACCCAGTGATTCACAGTGTATTATGTTTTTAGTGCAGCATGTGCTTTTAAAGACTCTATGATTCATAACCATATTTGCTTTCCATGTGATTAATTAATTGGTTTCATACATTCGTCACTACCAGTGCTGGCACACAGAGCGAGTGGGTTTGAGTTATGAGGTGCTGAAATCTGAAAACAGATCAGGATATAAGCAGCATTAATGCCATCAACATTGTTTCAGAGCGCCATTTGTTGGAAACCCTCAGAGTAAGACGCAGTAATCGGATTCCCAGGCAGAACAACAGCTCACATTACTGGATCTGGAAAAGCTCTGTGGTCAAATTAACCTATTCTGAAAATGACTTGAAACGATGAGGGGGAATTCTACTCAGTGCGCAATAGGTGAGCACAGGGGATGATGATTATTTGTGAAAAGATGGAGAAACCTATGGGGGGAGAAATTGCTGAGTGCTCCGACAATCAAGGCATGAGGAGCAGAGTTGGCAGGGACAGTGGTGCAAGCTGGGAAACGCTGCCCATTCCCAGTATATGAGGACTTTCTGTTGCTTCTCTTTGTGGACCTGAAACTTGTTAATCATCATGTTTGTGCTGCATCATCATTAAACTCATGCTTTTTTTCCTAGTTGCTGTGAGGGGTTACATAACAGTGGAGATCAAAGTTACCAAATGGCTGCCGATTTCATGAGAACCGGCTGGTCTACATAATTCTGCTTTAAAACCTTTGACATAAGTTGCTCTCCACACTGTATATTTGTGTAGGATTTAACAGAGTCAGCAGGGTTACTCGGTCCGAGTCTGCTGTTAGCATTGCCCTCCCCTACCAGACTGAACACACGGGTTTCAACATGAGATAGTTGTAGATAGTAGTAGAATCAAGAATTGATCTCATAATAAGGTTGTGTTGTTTTATCTGTTTCAATGATTTTGTGTTTAATTGCTGTGGTTATAAATAAAAGACACAGGTGAAAATATAATTAATCACAAGACATGGCAACAACTGTGTGAGCTTTGTACAAACAGGAAAGACATAACCGTACCCGCTCTGAGGTTTGTTGCACCTCAGCAATTTGGTGTTGGGTTTTCATTAAGTTGGGTAACTTGAGAGAGACAGAAAAATAAGAGTGGTCAAAATCTGTTCAGTCAAGAGCAAGATGTCCTGACATGAAGTCCCTAAGTGAGGATCCTGTACCGTTTCCATAATGCAAATGAGAAGCATTTTTCACACCTCCAGGTTGTAACGCAGACATTGTAACTAACCGACATGAAACTTCCTTAATTCAGTTCTTACATTAAGGCATTAAGGTTTGTTTTTATATCACATATGCAAATGAGACACAAGTTCAAATGTTGGATAAAGCAAGGTTTAAATCTTGTTTCCCTTTGTTTGTTAACATATTAGAGTTTACAGACAGTAGTTTCTCTTTTTTTTCATCCCTCCATAAATCAGAAAATAATGTCAACGGCCATAAAAGAAATGCGCCATGGTTAGGAATAAAGTGTTCTATAAATCAGTCTATGAATGATAAATGAACTAACACCTGTCTAAAGGTCTTCACAATATAGATAGGAATGAAACTGGAAAGTTAGGTGTGCTACTGGAGTTTTTCCCACGAGAAAAACATGTCCAGATATGTATTTATGGTTTATTTGATTGAGCCAGATGCAACATAGACAAACCGAAAAGCTTTATTATATTATTATTACACTCAACAAAAATATAAACGCAACACTTTTGTTTTTGCTCCCATTTTTCATGAGATGGACTTAAAGATCTAAAATTAATTCCAGATACACAATATTACCATTTCTCTCAAACATTGTTCACAAATCAGTCTAAATGTGTGATCGTGAGCACTTCTGCTTTGCTGAGATAATCCATCCCACCTCACAGGTGTGCCACATCAAGATGCTGATCTGACATCATGATTAGTGCACAGGTGTACCTTATACTGCCCACAATAAAAGGCCACTCTGAAATGTGCAGTTTTGTCTCACAGCAAAATGCCACAGATGCCACAAGCATTGAGGGAGCGTGCAATTGGCATGCTGACAGCAGGAATGTCAACCAGATCTGTTGCTCGTGCATTGAATGTTCATTTCTCCACCATAAGCCATCTCCAAAGGTGTTTCAGAGAATATGGCAGTACATCCAACCGGCCTCACAACCGCAGACCACGTGTAACCACACCAGCCCAGGACCTACACATCCAGCAGGTTCACCTCCAAGATCGTCTGAGACCAGCCACTCAGACAGCTGCTGAAACAATTGGTTTGCATAACCAAACAATTTCTGCACAAACTGTCAGAAACCGTCTCAGGGAAGCTCAACTGCATGCTCGTCGTCCTCATCGGGGTCTTGACCTGACTCCAGCTCGTTGCCGTAACAGACTTGAGTGGGCAAATGCTCACATTCGATGGCTTCTGGCACGTTGGAGAGGTGTTCTCTTCACGGATGAATCTCGGTTTACATTGTTCAGGGCAGATGGCAGACAGCGTGTGTGGCGTCGTGTGGGTGAGCGCTTTGCTGATGTCAATGTTGTGGATCGAGTGGCCCATGGTGGTGGTGGGGTTATGGTATGGGCAGGCATCTGTTATGGACGAAGAACACAGGTGCATTTTATTGATGGCATTTTGAATGCACAGAGATACCGTGATGAGATCCTGAGGCCCATTGTTGTGCCATACATCCATGAACATCACCTCATGTTTCAGCAAGATAATGCACGGCCCCATGTTGCAAGGATCTGTACACAATTCTTGGAAGCTGAAAATGTCCCAGTTCTTGCATGGCCAGCATACTCACCGGACATGTCACCCATTGAGCATGTTTGGGATGTGCTTGACCGGCGTATACGACAGCGTGTACCAGTTCCCACTAATATCCAGCAACTTCGCACAGCCATTGAAGAGGAGTGGACCAACATTCCACAGGCCACAATTGACAATCTGATAAACTCTATGCGAAGAAGATGTGTTGCACTGCATGAGGCAAATGGTGGTCACACCAGATACTGACTCCCCTGAGTCCCCAGACCCCCAATAAAGCAAAAAAATTCACATTTCAGGGTGGCCTTTTATTGTGGACAGTCTAAGGCACACCTGTGCACTAATCATGATGTCAGATCAGCATCTTGATGTGGCACACCTGTGAGGTGGGATGGATTATCTCAGCAAAGCAGAAGTGCTCACTATCACACATTTAGACTGATTTGGGAACAATGTTTGAGAGAAATGGTAATATTGTGTATCTGGAATGAATTTTAGATCTTTAAGTCCATCTCATGAAAAATGGGAGCAAAAACAAAAGTGTTGCGTTTATATTTTTGTTGAGTGTATATTATAGCATTATTATAGAAAGCTATTTTTTGTGAATTTAGGAGAAATCTACAGGTGCCGGTAATCAAAGTGTAATATAATAAACACATGAACTTATATTTTGGGATGTTTTAATATAGAAACAAAAACGCCCAAACTCAAATCTGATAGGTGCTATTTTGTACGACCTCAGAAACCTCCGACATTATATAGGCTAAAATATGTTTTACTACTTTATACAGAAAAAAATAGCCCAAATCAAACCTGTCAACAGAAATGTCCTGGGAAAATAATAAAACAGAACTATCTGCTCGGTATGTGAGGGTAAAATGACCATTTGAGCATTCAAATTATCATCAAACAAGGCCTCTTTGTTCTGATAGCACATTAGCACTAAGGTCATATTGCTTCATGGGCGTCACATGGACAAAGGATGATCCTGACACTAATGTGAGATAAACACTTTGATGGGAAGCATCTCCCAGTCACATTTCCTCTTTTCTGCATCACCAGAGGGAAGAAGCACGTGGCTCTTATGCCACAGTACAGCCAACCATTTATCAGCATCCGGCATCAGTTCTGCTTTGGTTCTGGCGTATTTCCAGACCGGGATTGTTTAGTGTTCTCTACAACTGCGGGTGACAGCAGATGTGGAGGAGCAGCAGGTGTTTTCTGCTGTTTATCATCGAGCACATGAGGGAACAGGGTGTCACCGATGGACCCCGATGATGTAAAGCAGCTTCAACAGGTTTCCTCCTTTCATGTCAACATATCCAACAAGAAATAATCCCCTTTTCTTTTTTTTTTTGCTGATTGTTAGCCGAGGTCAGTGAGGCTATTCTCATTTGTACAGCATGTGAATGTACACCTGTTCACACAGACGGTAAATAGCAGCCTCATTGGTTGTCCATTTATACATTTAATTAGGTAGGTTTGGTCAGAGCGGAGAGGATCGAGCGGAGCGCTCCTTCCGTTTTTCACAGTTTCATTCAATTAATGTGTGTTGTTCCCAGAGTCTGGAGGATACTCTGACACCACTCTCTGCAATGTGTTTGTCTAAACCACCGCATTGCTTGTTTAAGCTTAACTGCAGTAAATTGGAGCCTTAGATTGTGTTTATTGTTTCAGGAGAGAAGCTCTCAGCCAGGTCTACTTCCTGAGACCCAGATTGTTTTTCCGCCTGCAGGCTAAAACTCTCTGATTCTTTGTGTGTCTGGCATTAGCTATTTGACACATTACCAAGATCCAGAGGCTTTTTGGACACTTTAACTTCTTATTTTTTGCATAACCTTGACCAGAGTGTTAAACTTTCATTTATTTGTCTATTAACTTTAGAGAAGTCGGTTCTTCTTGGGGCCATTTGTCTGTGCTAATGGGGGTCATGGTGTGATCTTATCAAACCATAGCAGGGAAAAAAGAGACTGTGAGAAACTTGGTGCTCGTGTTATTAACTTCCGCTTTATGTTGACAACATGTGCTGACATGTCAAAGGTCACATTTGCCGTGAAATGATAGCATAGACGTTAATTTACAGCATTATAATATATAATCAACACACTTGTTTTCCTGAAGTTCTCAGTTATCAACGCTCAATTTCAGCCCACACCAAGACATTTACAGATATGAAAAGCGATACAACAGCGACTATATATCCACGTATTTAATTCTACATGACAAAATAAACAGAACACAAAGTAAAGTGCATGAGTTAAAGAACAAAAGAGTTCAAATAAATTAAAATACCTTGTTTAATAGGCCACTTACAGATCAAACTCTACCTTTAACAAAATATCATTATACTGTACAATCTTGAGGGGCGTGATTCCCAGCATTCATCCACACGAACAAGCTTGTCTAAAATTAACAGCAACAAGAGAAACAAGAAAGGCAAGAATGTAAATCGCGACATGAAGCAACAACCTGGAGCCGATTTAATAAGAAGGAAAAGGCATGCGGACTGTGTGCTTCAAAGCTGATGGAAATAAGACATCAAGCTCACTTGGGTTCAAAAGTTCAGTCTATTATATATATTGTGGCACAGCAACGGAAGCTGTCAACTGACTAACATTAAGACATTCAAAAAGGGGAAATTCTGTCACAAGAAAGGAAATGCAGCAGAACAGGATCACAAAAATTCAAACAATCAAATGAGTGAGAATAATCAACAGAATAACTGTCCCTACAGACACAAAACAAGTCCTGACTTTGGATGGATCTGGATGTTAGTGCTGTAATCCTGGAAGGCGTTGGGATCAAGAAATACTTCTTTAGTGCGGCTAATCCCTTTAGAGTTGTGATTCAGCAACTAGAACTTTCTCCTAGAGAAGAATATTTTTATT
Source organism: Eutrigla gurnardus (assembly GCF_963514095.1). NCBI lineage: Eukaryota > Metazoa > Chordata > Actinopteri > Perciformes > Triglidae > Eutrigla > Eutrigla gurnardus. Next base: position 12,533,924 of record NC_139936.1, on the reverse strand, counting down.
ACAAACAATATTTTACACACACTGACCATCCAGAACGCAGTATTTCTCAAGCTGACAGGTGTGTTTAAATAACTAACCCTAATACATCACATTCAGAAACATCTGTCCACTGATCCGAACCACATTTTCTGTAGCTGAATGTTTAGTGTTAATAACTATGGAAACAACCTTTTTTATCATTTGAGATGACACGTGTGTATTCACAGGCTGAGGAACAAAAACATTGGTGATCACCACATAATAATACTGCACTGTACTTTTGTCATGGAATTAGTACATGTCCTTCACTGTACAACAAAGAGCTTTTCTTTTTAAGGCAAATCAATCCATATAATGGCAGCACAGCGGTTACTCACAAGGATCACATTCAATACTGATTTACCATACTGACCGCAAGCGTGTGACTCAATTATTCTAAATGTCTGGCCCCATTTACTTTACAATAAAAGGTCTCTCCACATTGATTGAGTGAAGCAGCTGAAATTAAAGAAAGGCTAGCTTTTCCATCACTGGCACCTGAGTCACGAAGAAATCATCTCTGTTAGAACGTCAAAGAATGACAAAATCGGAGACGGTCAGCACTTGAGGTAGCTGTGTGCTGGAACAGAGGACGGCAGGATGCTCACAGCTCTTCAGTGTTCTCTTTCTTTCTCGCTTCACGTGTCTGACTTCAGAAGAATAGTCATTTATTATTCCTAGGTCCATTTTTCAGAGGTTTAAAAGTTCACTTTGGGAGAAGTCACTCAGTAGACAATCTGATTCTGAAATGAGAACTTTCTGCGTTCCCAGACTTAAGTCAGATGCATTTCTCCTCCTCTGTGTCAGTGCTCAATGACACCTGAAGTGCTGGGTCTTTGGTGATTTCCCTGATTACAGGTGTCCCGTCTCTACTAGGACCCTCGGTGCTTCCCTGTTCAAACGAATAAGAAGCCTTTCTGACCGATGAAGTTCGTGAACCGGAGAGTGTGTCTGCTTTATGGCAGGTTCCTTTGCACACTTCGCTTCCCTCGGGCAGGTAGAGGAAGGTCTGGGAGCTGCTGGTGAAGTCTCGCAGATCATGGGAGGCCAGGGAGTGCGAGTCCCGGTTGGAGATGGCCGAGGAGAGCTGATGAGTGTCTAAACAGTGGAAGTTCCCCTGTATCTGTTGCCTCCTTTCTCCCATCTTGCAAAATAGGCACTTGATTTTCTCAATGAGCTTGAGCAGAACCGCCTTGCGGAGCAGGATGTAGATCCAGGGGTCGAGAATGGGGTTGAAGGAGGCGAAGCGTATCGCTCGTAGATCAGGGTTTTTGTCCAACCTCAGCTCCACTGGAGTCTTGTACAGCTGGTTCAAAAACACCTGAGCCTGAAGGGGAAGAAAGAATACAGAGTAGAGGAAGAATGAAAAGCACACTTATAAAAGCATGGAGCACCAGAGCAACAAGAGCATGTTGTGATGCGTGATGTTATAAAATCCAAATAGAAATATGTTTGAACGTTTTCTCTAATCATCCATTTGGATTTGGAACAAATTCCAAACATAAGTACATTTCTGCGTAAAAGAGTCATACGTAAAACGAGAGAGTAGTAGCTTAAAGGGGTAAAGGAACCAGTTATTAATGACACAATTCAATTCAATTTTATCTTTGCTTTCCATTCATCCACATGGGTTTGTATGAAAATGCATGACCATTTTTTTGTCTACGAAAACCTTGTGCGTAAAAGATCTGTGCGCAAAGGGTGGTAATCGTCCACAGGGCGCAGAGAACTTACCACAAGTGGTATGGAGCAGATAAGCACCACTGCCGATGTGCCTATAAGCAGGATGACCATCTGGATCTCTGCGCCGGCCAGACGCCCGAAGCTTCGTCCTCTCCTCGGCGGCTCCGCGTTGCGCCCCAGGTCGGTCCCCAGCGACATCCTGCGCACGAAGCGCCGGTGCATCCGGATCAAAGCCACGCACACCAGAACGTTGCAGATGACAGTGGCGAGGATAAGAAGAGAGCTGAAACCCGCGTACGTGTAGGAGTAGGCGGCATCGCTGGTCTTGTTGCTCCTCCACTCCAAAAAGCACCACGTTTGCGGGTATTGTTTCTTCACCTGTCCGAAGCCGACGATCGGCAGCGCGCAGAAGAGCGCGTTGGAGATGTAGATAGCCAAGAGAGTCAAACCCGCCAGTTTTTGGTCCACGTAGTCGTTGTAGAAGTAGGCATGGTTTATAGCGATGTATCTCTCCACCGACATGGCACAGATGATACTGAGACCCGCCAGAGAGAAGAAAAGCAAGGTGAATCCAAAGTACTGGCACAGGGGGTCCTCTCCCGGCCACGAGCCTTTCACATAAGTGGCGATGGTGACCGGACTGGCCAGCAGCGTGCCCAGGAGGTCCGTGACCGCCAGTCCACACACCAGCGTGTAAAACGTGGTTTCTTTCTGTTCCTTGCGAGATTTACAAAGAACCACGATGGCGATGACGTTCCCAACCACCCCGAAAATGAACATAATAGACGGAATGGTCGGGACCATCGTCCTCCCTGTCATGGATTGATTATTCATTATGTCCTTCAAACGCAAGTTAGACAAACTTTTCTCAACGCCAGTATTTCCAGTCCAGACCAGGAAATGTATTTGCACTTAAAAGAAACGTGGACATTGTCAAAATCAGAAGAAAAAAAATTGCAATTTGCACCTGATCTTAAAACCTAAGTTAAACAAAAGTTCGTCCCCCTTCATAGCATCATGACTGCTGTCGTTACCGACGGCAAGGATCAGATCCTCAGTTATAGCTTTGCAAGACAGAAGCACATTACACTCACCAGCACAGAGATAAAGGTAGCCAGACACCCGTGACTTCATTGAAATGAGGCTGTGCCTTCAAGTTTCCTGCAGGGTTCAGTCCCTCCCCTCCACTTCACTTCGCAGCCCTCATCTCTGCTTCATGGAAGGCCTTGGACACATTGTGTAACATCACAACCTTTAGGTTAACCTAAACGCATAATAATCCTGCACAAACATGCTTTGTTCCCAAATTGGTAGTGTGTTAACATTATGTTTGAATCCATTAGTTAAGGCTTGTAGAGCAATAGTTTATATTTTCACAGCCCAAAGAGCAGAATAAACCTTAAGATAAGGTAGTATGAAGAAAGATATGTGCAACAAGCTTCAAAGCGTAAAACATAAAAAGAGAATGTAGGACATAATACAGTAAAATAAAATATAAAACACAAAAATACACCCCTAATACTCCAATTTTGTAACAGTCAAATACATAATTCAGTGAAAGGTTATAATGATTTCCTGACAATCAACTCATAGGCTACTGGAATTGAGTTGGGGAAAAGGACTCTTTGTTTGCTCCATAATTAAATAAAAATCAACAAAATGTTCCCGGACCGGTTCACCAAATGACATGCAAATATATTCACAAATCTGTCAACCATTCTGCTTAGTGTTTCTTGGAAAAATAAAGCTGAAGCTGTTGCAAGAACATTTTATCAGGCCATTAAAATTCAGACCTCTTAACACCTTTTGTTTTAATAATAAGTCCATGCAAATGACTACAACATAAGGGAAAATGCGCCCACCAGAGAAAACAAACACGCTGTCCTGCTGAGAGACAGTGATGACACCGGTTGTCTCTGACACAATGACAGGTTGTGAATTAAGCTGCAAAACAAAACGTTATTAGATTAGATGTCTCACTCTGTGTGACATGGACTCTTTATAATAAAATCCCTCTTTCTTCATCAGACATTTGGACCAGATTTCTTCAAAAGAAAGAAGTTGAGATCTGACACTTGTGTGTAAACCACAGACTGTATCTGTCGTGAGCTGTGATGTTAATTTGATCTTTTATCTTCAATCTTTCAAAAGTTTTCACAAAGTACGAATCACCAAGGAGTACTTATTGTGTATCCCTCACAGAACTGTAGAGACTTGGATTTTGGTTTGTCTGTAAATGCTGCATGAGTTAGTATTGGCTGCTATTTAGCTTCCTACCACAAGTGGCAGCACAACGCTGCAGGGCAGAGCCTCATCTGGTGGGTGAGTAAGGATCTTTCTTTCTTTTTAGCATGTCTTTATATGAATATTCAAAATAAGTTATTGTATTGTTCATATGACGACATTGTCAAACAAAGCGGCCTATTGAATGCCACTGTAATAACAGCTTGCACAGCCAATAGTACTTGGAAAACAGTAAACATGCAAGCAGATTAGCTCGTTAGCTTGGGGTCAAGTGACCCTCGCCTTGCAGGGAGTAGCGCTTAGTTGAAAGTCTCCATCCCCCTCGCTCAGTTGGATTAAAGGCCAACAAAACACCCACTGCCTTCAGTGCACAAGACGATAAAACCATATTTTATTTTATTCACAGGTATTTTTCACTCAAATTCATGTTTTTGTTGTTATCTGTTTTCCTTTTGATTACCATGACTGCGATATGCAGTATGACGTTTCTTGAAGAATAATTCCTTTGATCTACCTACGTCACCGTGCTCAGCTGGGCGGGGTTTAGCTGTACTGATGATGTCAGAGTGGTAGAGGGCCATCTGTGGTCTGTGGTCTGTGCGTGATGTCCCTAACCCTGAGCTGTCAGGCGCGTGAAGCAACAGCAGCATGGGTTTGTTGCCAAAGCAGTGGGACTTTCAACACATTGATAACTCAAATAAATACAGATCTGTATGGGTAAAAAACAATCCCACAACGCTTCAGGCTGTATCCTCCATGTCCAACTGTTTTCACGTTGAGGAATCAAGACCCTGAGCCCTGCCTGACGTCATCCAATCAGACTGACTGGGGAAAAAACATTTGTTGCTTTCTTTGTTGCCACTTTCTGGCATTTTTTTAAACATAGAAAAGGAGGAAACCCACTTTGACGGTGGGCGTATAGCCTTGGAAAAAATAATATTTTCGTAAGCATGCCATTCAAACAGTGTGTAACATAATTGGCTTTAACATGTCAAAAACAGCTGTTGCGTAATGAGTTTGCCTCCCTGTGCGTACGGATAAAATATGATTTCAGCCTCCTGTTGTGTTTTTCTGGATGTCAATGTCTGGTTTCAATCCTGACAGAATGTTCTATAAGTAGATTTGAGAGATTAGGGTTCACATGAATGTGCTTTTCCTGGATTTGTTTGGTGCCGTCAGATAACCTGCAGCGCGCTCGCACTGCAACGACCACCAACACCGCTCAATGAATACATTTTTCCGTGAATATAACTCAAGCCTGTGTTGTGGATAGACAATCGTACAGTCTGTGTGAGCATTTGTTTTTCTGGTAGACTTTGTGGTTTAAAGAAAGCAGAGGAAAAAAAACAACTTCCAAAACAGTGTTTCCTCCATGGCTTTAATTCATGTGCCAAACAATTACTACATTGTGTCTTGGAAAGGTTTTGTTGGCTCTGTAGACTCTTGTATCCTCAAAGTAGTGCCAATTGGTGGAAAACAATCCATCATTTTTTCTCTTGGCTGTCAGGGATTTTAATTTGTTTCTTACGACAAGACAGACGCCGAGGGAGAAACGCTAGAAATGCAATTACTGGTATGTGGCACACTGTATTTGCCACAGCATTTACCCTGAATGCAACAGTGCATCTTTGTTTTGGTTTAATGTTCGGGTTGAGCATATGATTCATCACCTGCGGTTTGCCACCAACCTTTTAGTTTAGAAAAAAAAAAAACGAACTGTGGAATCAAACATCTCCGTGGACGTGTACGGACAGATTCGGCAGCTGGTGGGATAAAGAAAACTGTCTTCCTTCCAGGTTTACTGGACACACCCACATATTTAATAACTGACAAAACCGACTCTGCTTGAGCATTATTTACATTTTTTCACTGAACTGACCTGTATTCATGCTGGTGATTTAAACTTTCACAACAATAAAAGCAGGCATGATATTCACCACGATTGAAAAACAGTCTCACCATAAAGTTATCGTCATTTTTGAAACATTTAAAAATATTGGCTTAAATTAGTGGTTATAATACACATTTGCTTTCTTGCAGAGAGTCAAATGAGAAGCTTGATATCACATGTCCATACAGTAAATTGTAGCTGCCTAGCTTCACTAAACATAAAGACTGGAAATGGGTTAAGAACTAGCCAAACTCTTTTTACAGGGAACTACATCCTCCTACCAGCAGTTCACAAACAAACATGTTGCCTCTTGTTTCTTTAATCTGTACAAAAAGCAAACTATTGGCAGGGAGCCGATGTAGACTTCAGTTACTGAAGTTACTGGTCTTGATGCTAAGCTAAGCTGCTGGCTCCAGTGACACATTGACGCGGAGTGCACTTTCAATATTAAGCTTTGCCAAAATGTCTAACTAGTAATTTAAATGTTGGGTTGTTTCCAAAAGCCGAAATGAAGTTGTATCTCAAGTTTCAAGCTGTTTTTCATGTTGCAGTGAAACAAATGAAATGCAAAAACACTTGTTCCCTCATTCATGAACTTATATACATTTAAAGATCAAAACCAGAAATAGTTTGACAGCAAAGTAAACAGGTTAAAACAGTTTTTACTGTTACTTTACTAGCTATCGTCACTCCTCTCGACTTCAGTCTGGGATTCCCAACATCTTTGAGAGTAAGGCCAAGGTGGACGGGCTGTTGTCCTTGACGCTCTGCCTGCAGCCTGTTTGTAAATGTAAAGTTTAGAGAGTCTGGACGTGTTTATTCTGGGGTTGGATGGATTTGTAGATAACATCCGTATGCGATCTCGCTCCGTATAACACGGAGTATCAGACGTAAACTGTTTGAACTGGCACAGAAGTTGACATGTGATGCCAACTTGAAAACAGAAACACTCCACTTTGGGAGATTATTCACTGCAGGCATCTGATTAAACTGTTATTCAGTTGTTTGGACTGTTGAGTCTAAGTCATCAAATGTAATCATAACGAATCTCTAACTCCTTGAAGATATGGATTAACTGTATACATCCGCTGTAAATATGACCTTGTATGACCTGAGCATAAAAGATCCATAGAATGTCAACATCTTTTTACATGCAGTTATTGAAAGGCAGCAGTCCCAGAAAGGACAGTTTGTCCTGCCTGTTGGACTGCAAAGTTATCATTGCATTTTGACGTTAAACTTTATGCAATCATTGTCCTGACCTCCTGGCAGGACAGTTTATCCCTAAAGAGGTTATGACTCATATGATAGCAACAGTCAAACGGCAAAACACTTGGAAGTTGCTTTAAATGCGTCAAGCCATCCAAACTGTCCACATCCCTGTGAGCAGTACATCGCTGATGCATGTACAAGTGAACAACACTATTTGCTTGTGGACATTATTGTGGCAATCATTAACAGGGAGCAGAAACTCAAAGCCAAATTAAGGACATTTACTGCTAATTTTTATTAGACCAGATGACCCTAGTTTCCCATTAGAGCACGGTGGAAAAAAACACAGGCAGGGTGTTACATTGTTGATGATGCATACATTAAGGAAATGGTGCAAACAAACTGCCTAGGGGGGCCAAACCAAAACACATGATTAAAACAGGACCAGCGCCAGCATCTCACGTACTCAGCTCCTTTATGTTACTGAGTTTGTGAATTAGTTTCGGTCTCACTGGATGCTGTTTGTAAACTCCTGCTGTGTCCTCCCACTGAAATGCAAGAAAACCTAAGCAAAGTTGAGTTTTTTAAAATCTATTCTACCACCAGTGGTTTCACTGGAGCATCCTGTTGCTATAGAAACCACTACTGGCTAAGTTCCAAATCAGTTACAGTTTAACTGTGACTTTGTCAGATCTGTGACTGAGCAAACATTGACAGACACCTTTTATGTAATGCCCAAATACCCTTGTTATAGCATTATGGTACATTGTTGTCATAGCTGGTAATGTGATTGTTGGGGGGGGTCCGGTAGTCAATGAATATCCAGGCCAGTACTTACTTTTTCTGCGTGCTGCTCATTGTTTACACTCTGATTAGCCACTTGAGATGCTAGACTGGAGTTCTGACCATGACGGTGTCACGACCGGAGCGAGATCGTTGCTTCCAGTAGGACAGCTGTGATTCCTGGACATGTGTGACATCACCTCAGTGTTGGGTCAATACTGGTTTTCAAAGAGCTATAGATCAAAAGTTTTGGCATTGAGTGGCCAGAGTTTGAGAGATGTATCAGAACATGAAATGTCCTGATAAATAGCAGGATCATGTTTGTACAGTAGTGGATATTTTGGAAACAGACCCTTCTGGTGGGATAAGGGCCTTCAACTTTTTTTGTGAAGGATGGGGAAAGGCATGGCCAGACAACAGTTTTTGCAGCATGTCTTTGGAAAAAACTGCATTTGTAATGATGTTATTTGTAATAACTACAGTTACAGACAGTTAAAGTTACAGACTCAGCTGCAAATTTCTAGATTATCAGCAACTGCAAAGTGCAGCTGTAGGCCTACATCACGTAACAAAGATAACAAATGACGTACAATGCAGTAAGTGCAGTTAATCTTAAAGTAATGTTTGAGGGGTCAATTGTTGGCATTTTCAATGGACTACTTGAGACCATTGTTGTGAAAGTGATCATTATGTGTTGCCTGACACCCCCCCCCCCCCCCTACCTTTCCCATGAATTATATAAACACTATTTTTACCATGCTACATCACTGTCTTACAACAGCAGTTCATTACAACAGATACTATAAGTCAACAAACGTAAACAAACAAGTCAACTGTTAATTGATGGCATGTGATGGATTTAATTGAGTGTTGCAGGCTACTCATCAAAGCGTATGTCTATAAGAGTAATTGTTGAATTAAACAAAACAAATTACACATGACTCTCAACATCAACAATTAAATTGATCCAAACTGTTATCTCTGAGAAGTTATTTCAAAATAGTTTTCTTTACAAACTAAAACGTTACAGAAAGTCTTGCATTTATCTAGAAATAAGGTGCACAAAACTTTAGCATTAATTACATTAAAGATTTAATGCAATAGAATGCTATTTTGTTGCAAATGTTTTCAATATTTTAATTTACCAGCCGATGTTGACAAAATAACATCAGACAGCAAATATATCCAATTTATAATTACCACTGCACATCTGCCTAATTTGTCACTGTTTAATATGTAAGCAATACACCAATGTCAGGACAAATAAAGGCCACGAATACCCTAAAAACAAACAGACAGCTAAATGAAACATTATTGGTTTTCACTTATCTCTTTGAAATGTTAAATACGAAGCAGCTGACCTTGATGAACAATGAAAGATTAATGAACGTGTTTCTCTGGAGCCGAGAGCAACACAAGCAGCAGCATCTCAACCTTGTAATCTGCTTTACGGAACAAGACAGACAGAGCGGTCTGGGATGTAAAGCACACCTACAAATCAACTGAGTGAAAAAAAAAACACAAGACAGTTTGTATTGACATGATAAGGATAAAGTGCAGTGATGGGAGTATAAAACGCTACAAGTGTTTAAAAATGTGCAAATCAGGCATTTAGCAGAAATGATTGTTCTGCGTGAAAGTACACGCTGAAGCCAAAAGATAAGACGAGGACCGGCTGGCTTTAATATTAATTCTCTAACCAGCCAAGTGGCTTTATTCTACAAATAAGGTGGCAGCTGTTCTGTATCCAGGCTCAACACTGTTCATGTCTAATGCATCCCATTTTCTCTTCCAGATTTTGCAATATTTACATTTGTCAAATAATCCGTGAGACATATTCCTTCCACACCTCTCCTTCCCCCTCCACAAAATACACACAGGTCTTTAAAACCACTTAAAAGGCTCTGGGCATCAGATAACCAGTGATGTGGATGTCAAACTTCCTGACTTTCTCGCCCACCATCAGCAGTGTTAGCACACCTGTCTGACACTTGCTCAAACACCCTAAATGACCCCACTTGTGTTACTTTTAAACCAACGAATCTGAGGATTGAGCAGACGACAAAGAATGAAGGACACATTTTATTGCAGATTAAAGCAACAGATTTTACAAAGTCATAGCTTTATCAGTGGGGAATAGGTGTCAAACAAAAATGGTCTGTGTATTGAAGCTGGAATAAAATGACTTCATTGTGAGGAGACTCACTATAGTGGCTCTTTTACAGTTTGGTAACCATTTATGAATCAATTAATAGGATTATGGGTTAAGTTAATGTAGGAATGATGACATGCATCTATACATACCTTTCAGAGCTAGCATTAATGCTATTCATATAGAATAAGTAAAGTTATTGGGGCCAGATTTCATGCGTGGATCATATTCCATACTACCTTATTTGCTCTTTAATCTAATCAAGTCGTATTATGTTTTAATCTAGTTATTTGTAAATCTCCACTTTGTAATTTACAATTCAAAAATCCAACCAAGTGGACCCTGGGTTTCAAAGGGGAAGAAAAAAACGTACACTCAATTTCAGGAGGCAGACAGAAGTAATGATATTTTCAGACAGCTAAATTTTGACTATTAACGCTTGTATAGAAAAACATTGACTGCTCTGAAAAGCAGTCAGTAAGGAGCCTTCTTGTTTAGCATTTTGTGCTGTTCATTCATCCCAGACTGCATACCAGGCTGGTTCCCAAGACCATGTTCTGAATACTGAATACCGACAACATAATGTGGAATGAATGCATTATGTGCAAAACCACAACAGCATTTTCTTCGCCAAAGATCATCTTATCTTTTTGTGGAGTCTAAACTTAGGCTTCACCCTTATTTACAAGGTTTTCATGTTATCAGCTTATGCTGCACTCAGGTATTGATATTTTTACTCAACAAATACAGATCTGCATTATGTGTCTATTCATACACTTATCAGGATCTATACTGCCACATAAGCACGCACCTTTCCATGCAAAGAATTTGGGTTTTCTCTCGTCTGCTTATCAGCAAAGTCTTTTGTGCAACACGCCTTTTAATCTCCTGAGAGAACTCACAAAGATGCTTTTGACAGACGTGCACAGAAAACACACGACGGCAAGCAGAGAGGAAAAGGAGTGGGAGGAAGTGATGGTAAGATCTTTCCCTTTTTTTTTTTGCTTATATGAGGTCACCCAACCATCAGGCTTGACAATCGAAGTTCCAATAATGAGCTCATCCCAGAAAAACAAAAAATGTGAGACACCATTTCTTACACAAATGAAATTTAATTTTTGCCCCATTTCATTCTATAAAAACAGAGCAACACATATCACTTAAGCACACAATAACTGTTATATACAAAAGTAACCAGTGACAGAAGCAGATGTAATGTTGACATTTCACTATTTTAGTGACAAATACTGCGTGTTGAAAAACTCTATTTCAACACGCAGTTCTTGATGGTGATTCATCTCCATCTACTCTCTTACGCCTGCTCGGCTGCAGCCATGGCAGCTAACCGCTCCTGTTTCTCCTCCTCTGCCTTCTCCCTCATCTCCTTCTCTCTCTGGATGAGGTGTCTCTTCTCTGCCGCCCAGTCCTGCACCCGCCTCGTGTACTGCTCCAAGTCGTGTTGCTCTGCAGCGGCCAGGTTCTGCTGGGCCAGAGCGGTCACTGAAGCCTGGAAGGAGACCGAGTCCACTTTACCCTGAGAGTCCAGCTGGCTGCTCAGTTCCTGATGAGGCAGGGAAACAAAGAGATGTTGAAACACCAACATCACTTCATTGAAATGACTTGAGTGAAGTCCTCCAAACCAGTGAGATTTATTTAAAACATTTAAAAAAGAGACGGATTATCTGGAGTCTGGGGGTCCCAATAAAGATATCCGATAGTCCACGTTTGGTTTTAAGGAACAGTGTTTTTTTTGTAGTCTGTTTAAGACAACTGTACAGGTGGATCGGCAAGGGACCACACTTACTGGCCAGTATCAGATATAAAAAAGACAAAGCGTGGTTTCACACGATTCCACTGATGAACAGGTGGCAGTGACATGCCCATAAATACACTTATTCGCCATTAGAGGCAGGAAAAGAGAAAAGTGTCAGCTAGAAAATATTCATGAAAATGCAACCTGCACCAACACCCACCTTGAATCTGCTGACATACTGAGGTAGCTTAGCTTGCTCGGCCTGATCATCTTCATCTATGGTGTCTTCTTTCTTGTCCTCTTCACTGGCAGACTCCTCTCCAGACGAATCGCTGTCTGAGGTAGAAGACAGCTCCTGCAGCATCTCATCTATGTTGTCGAGCTGAAGAATAATAAAAAATACATTAAGTAATACATTTTCTTTTCATTTATTATGTTTATTATGCCTGAAGCTACTCTTTTTTAACTTAGAGAAGACGCAGTATGTTATTTAAAAATTACAGAACAGGCATGTAACGATGAAAGAGAACACCTCATCCCAGGAAGAGGTAACATCATCTGTCACCTGAGGCGGCAGTCACCCACTTCCATTTGAGATGTAAAATTTCCTCCGTGTCCTACGGTGTTATCTGCTCCGTCTACATTATTACTGTGACTCTGTCTGACACGGGCTGTTCAGTTCCTGTTGGCGGTGATTCTCACAGACGTCTTCTGTGCTCCAGGCTCTCCAAAATCTCATTAGACGTGGACAAAGCCGGGCCATTGAACTGGACAGCGCAGGCCGGCTTACAGGCGCTGCACCCGACTGTGCGTCGGTGCAAATATGTAAAAATAACAACAACATGACAGCATGTGTGTTTTATCTCAGCAGATGAAGACCGTCTGTGTCATACACCCCACCTGGAAAATCACAGTCTCTAGTGTGTGTGTGTGTGTGTGTGTTTAATACTGTGCTGTGTGATTACACAACATCCCATTTGAAAGAAAGTTTAGACCAGAGCAGTCTCACACTTTGAGGAAATATGTCTGTCTGACGTCAAGCTCATAGTCAGAGGAGAAGCTCGATAACAAAGACTAGCAACAACAATTTGAAACAGTGAATTGGATTTTCTTGGCCCCTCACAATGTCTTTGGACAGCCTGACGTCACCGGAGGCAGCAGCGACTCTCTCCATGACGGCCAGCGCTCGGCCCAGATATCCACGATCCCAGAAGAGAGGCATCCCTTTAAACACGGCATGAATGCCCTTCAACATCTCCACCTTGCCTGGATGGGGAGGAAGGAGGAGAATAGATGAAACACACAGAATAATGAAAGACCACTGGTTGAGTCATGTTAAAAAAATAAAACTGGTGGGGAAGAGACTCATATGCACACCTAGTAGAGCATTGCCAAGTAGCTGAGCGCTGAGGCCAACAGTGTTGTCTTGCGTGAGTCCACAGATGAGCAGCGACGCTCCCAACGCCCGCTCCTCTGACACCTGAACGCAGTGAGGAACAGAGTGTAAGCATCTTATTTGGAAGTGCATTTGTTCGTCCTGCTGCAACATCCAAATGACGACGGGTTGCTGCCGTTTGACTCACAGTGAGCTCTGGTTTCATTGCTCGGTAGCTGCCCAGGGAGTACAGAGACAGGATCTGTGTAGAGGGAAGGTCGAAGGCCTCCTGAAGCATAACCTCTTCAACCACAGAGCACGCGCCTGTGCATTTACAACAAAAACAGGTTATTTCTACATGACACTTATGTCTTTGTTTCATTTCCATACTGCCAGTTATCTTTGATAGCTTTACTATCTGGAAAGTTGCTTTAGGTTTTTGAAGATGGTTGGCTTCTCATCCAAGAGGCTTCTTAGGTTCATCCAGAACAGAACAAGCCTCTCGGATGAGTGGGGACGACTGAGAACCTTCAGGCATACTGGACGTACTTTTAAACAGAGAATTCATGATTGTATCTAATGTAACACAGTGTCACTATTTGCCAAAAACTATGTATTGTTTACTTTCTAATGTTATTGCAGAAAAACTAACCAGGCTTCCCCTTCACCTCTGTCTTTTACAAACAAGGAAAGAACTGTTTTTAATGACAGTTTGTTCCCACTCCTGGAAATATTCAAAGTCAACAAGGATGTATCTGGAGAGACTGTACTTTATTTCAGTCCGTCTGAACCTTATTTTCCCCAAATGTCTGATTGGACATACACTGTGAAAAAAAGCCTCACTTTTAAAGTCTCCGTCCTTAATGTAAGAATCTATGAGCAGGTTGAAGGTCAAGTCATCTGGGAATATTCCATACTGGACCTGCACAAACACACACAAACACAGGATTTACATTATTTATCCGTGAACATTGACTGTTTGCCCTTCATGATTCAGTAAAGACGGTGTATATCACAAAATAACACAACTGCTGGTTATAATGCGTCACTCACCTTGAGGCCTCTTATCCCACGTAACATGAAACCAATCAAAACAACACTACAGGCGACCATACTGACCCAATATGCTGTGTTTTACCTCACCGTAAACACATCATCGGCAAGTGTGCGTCTATGCTTTAGGAATAATTCAGTGATTCCCAGATACTACGACTCATTCAGGAACAGCACACAGACTGTGGTGAAAATGTCGAACATATTTGACATCATTTGTGCCGCTGGGATACGTTTGAAAATGCATCTGGGTGGCTAAAATTGGATCTATGATCACTCACACTGCCAGATAATTGCAGCTGTCGGCCCCATTGGGCGGCCTCTGTTCAGATTTTCTTTCTGATTAAAAAGATGGGCCTCCTTCACATTGACCACAGGGTCTCGTGTGTTTATTGTTATGATTATAGAGAGGGATTATAACGTGTACCTTGTTTTTAACTGTGTGGAGGGCCTTCTCTCTGGCCCCGTGTTTTAGACACTGCCTGATCCAACTGTGAATGGTCCAGTCTCTCAGGTACCAACAGTTTGGACTGTGGCGAAACCTGGATAAACACAAACAGTTTTCCTTTTCATACATCCACCACAGTTCTGATTTACTAAATGTGCAAAATGAAATTACAAGAAAGATGTGAGGAAGGGAAGAGATGACCTGCAACCCCATTTCAATGTCAGGATAAACTAATTTGGTTGCTGAACCACCAAAAGAGCAAACAGCATATTGGACAGCTTAACCCTGAAAACGCAGCACTAATAAACAAGAAACAAGAGTCCAGAGACATCAAGGACAATGTAATCTATATTGACAATAATAATAATACAAATTATAACAATTTACAAGCTCCACAAAGTGGAAAAGTATACAATTGAATCTCAACCGTTTAAGAAAATGCATGTGCTGTGTACAATAATGCAATTGGGTTTGCAATTTACCAAATCTTATTATTCACAAGAATGGGTGAGATTCCAGAGAACTGAGTAAACAGGAAAGGTCTGGGGTTGCCCCGAACAAAGACAAGTACGTGACTCAACATAAACCAAAACAGACAAACCAAACAGACAATTCATTCCAAGAAAAGCACAGACAACATCAGTATCACACAAGACCAAGGTAGCAGAAAGCTGACACAGAAATGATGATGCAGAAACCGATGCAGAAAGAGTAAAATGATCCCACTCACTTGTAAAGGTAGTACTCTGCTTGATCAACTTCCTCTCGCGATGAAATGTTGTCCACAAACTGAAACACAAACAGAAAACATAAATATTAACAGAAAACTTTGTTCCTACTGCCATCAAATTCAAACATATTGGCTGATATATCATTGAGAGATTTTCCACTAAATAGATAAAATACCAGACATTTAGATCTCGAGCTTACCCGTGACACAGTCAGAGAGCTAACTGGGAGATTCCTGTCGTATGTCCTGTCCATAATGGAGGCCAGTATAGCTGTAAGTAAAAAAAACACAAAAAAAATCATGTTCAACATGTTCTATACAAACTATTCATAGTGTCAAAAGTGTGGTTGTGTATAATTATACCCACATCATTGAACAGTTACCAACGTGATGCTGCAGCGTTACACTGCCACCCTGTGTCGATCGAGTGCATCACTTGGTGTTCAACTGCTGCATGCAGTCCCCAAAATATGTCTTCATTCATTTTGACGTAAAAATAACATGCAATACTTCTGGATGTGGATGTCAACTAAACGTCACATTTGAACTCAAGTGTATCTGGGGATTAAATTGGGGTGATCTCTCCTCCAGGACAGACAGAAATGCAATAGATGTTGCGTGTACAGAATAAGCAAGAAAAATAAATTTACAGAATAGACAATCAGGATGACAATTGATAGAAAACACAACTAAGAATCTGAAGAATCAGGCATTTAGTGACAACTTTCGGCACTTGATTGTTTTGTCTTTTTACTTTCAATCACTACCCAAAAAGTACTGAAAATAGTTTATAGCACTCCAAATTTGGGAGCTGCATCTTGTAAAATTCATAACGTCACTCTGGACGGGGTCAATACCCGTCGGGCGCATCTGGGTAAGAAGAGATCAATTAATCGCATGATAACTTTTAATGAGCTCGGTTACTTTGCCAGCCGTGATAATTAAAATTTTTCCTTGCGTCTCTGCACCAGAGAGTTTTCACTCCGGTGCATCACCGTCCAGCCCTCGTCACGTGTTGTGTCAGTTACCTGTCAGCGCACAGTCTCTGTGTGGGGAGATCGACCCCTGGTGTAGCGTGTAGCATCGGAGCCCCGCTAGTAGCAAACACGCTAGTTGAGATTTGGAGTTTTAAAAAGATGGAACTGGTTTCAAAGCCAAACGCGACAGCTGCCATATATTTAAAAAAAAAAAAAACGCATTTAGTCGGTATTGTTTTGGTTTATGTGTTTGTTTCCGGTTGCCATGGTACCCGTTGTTTATGGTTGCCATGGTAACTATTGTTTATGGTTGCCATGGCAACCGTTACCATAGCAACTGTTACCATAGCAATCATAAACACAGGTTACCATGGCAACCGTTACCATGGCAACCTTAAACAAAAACATGTAACCAATACAATAGCATCCAAATGCATTTTTTTCTTTTTCTTTTTTACTTTTTTTTAAAAACTTGCTGAGGAGCTTGTCTCTCTCGACCTTGTTGTCTGTCTTGTCTGCTGGTGACTCCTGGTTGGCAGTGACCTGTTCTTCAAGGACTTGCTTCTCCTGCTCCTGGTCCAGGGTCTTCTTCTGGACCTGATTGTCTTCAATGGCAGTGTGGAGGTTAGACACCAGCTCCTGGTTGGATGAGACCTGTTTGTCTTTCAGGTCCTCCGAGTCTTTGAGGAGTAAAGTTGTCAGCTCCAGCTGTTTTTCCAGAGCCTCCTTCTGCTGCTCCTGCTGCAGGGTCTTGCACTGGTACCGTTTTTTGAGCTGAGCTAATTGGGCTCGGAGGCCTTGAGTGACTTGCTTCTCAGCATGGAGGTTAAGGTAGTTCTGCCAGCAGGCTGAGCCCTGTAAGTTCAGGCTCTCACTCATGTTGTCATTTAAGGCCTCCTCTTTCTCAGAGAGGTCTTCTTTCAGGGTCTGGATCTCCCCCTGCAGCTGGCGGATAAGAACAGCCTTCTCATGGGTGACCTCCATCTCAGCCTGGAGGTTCATGAAGTTCTCCAGGCTGGTTGAGGACTTCAGGTTCTCCTCTTTTTGGAAGTTCTGGGGGTCACTTACCCTCTTGAGCTTCTCCACTTTATTGCGGAAGGCCTTCTCCCGATTGAAAAACACTTCTATCAGGGTCTTCGGCCGTTTCAGCTCGTCAGCGACCTCCATCCTCTTGCTGTGCTCGCCAGCGCCTATTTTGCTGCTGCCGATGCTCAGCTAGTTAACATCCGATTTATTTAGTGTTTCGGTTGTGTGTGTTTTTATTCAATGCATTTTTGTTAAACTAGTTTGAGAGTCCATTTTATTTATTTTTTTGGTTGTTTTATTTATTTATTTTGATATTTTAAATGTTTTTCAGTTCTCACGTTAAATATTCTTTAGAAATAAACGTTTTGATTTTTGAAAGGGTGTACTCGCATTATATCAGTTGAAAATGGTCTCAAAACGGCAATATTATCGCTTATCGCAATCATTTCTGGGACAATTAATCGCCCAGCAAAATTTGTTATCGTGACAGGCCTAGTTATGAGGTCAGCGGACTACCTGAATATACTGAATGAACAGGTGTTTCCCATGAATTCATTCATTCATTCACTTTCCTGATGACAAGGGCATATTCCAAAGTGACAACGCCAGGATTCATCAGGCTAAAATTATGAAAGAGTGGTTAGGGGAGCACAAGACCTCATTCTGGCCACCACAGAGTCCAGACCTGAACCCCATTAGGAATATTTGTGCTGGAGAAGACTCCCATCACCAATACAAGATCTTGGCAAAAAAAGTATTGCAACTCTGGACATAAATTGTACTTTAAGAACTACATAAATAAAAGTTATTAGTATATTCCACAGTGCTGACCACTGAAGATGGTTAAATACTGACATTGTGTATATGTAATAGGTGACAAAAAAGGTGACATTGAAATAGGTTCTTCTGGATAATGACCACAAATCTCGACTTCACGTTGTAGACTCTAGTTAGTATTAGCTGGACCAGTATGATCTCTTACCCAGGTTCTGAGGATCTTTGTCTCTCGCCTCCCAAACCTTGGGATCTGTGTAAGCCGCTGACAGCATCCATCTCCGGGCTGCGAAGACAACAGTCAACACGGACATGGAGAAACAAACACTACGTTTAATACGCTGGTTAATGTTACTTTTTGAGACCATGACGCATAATACGTGTTGAACATTGCAAATCGGTTAACGTTAGCTACAGTTAGCCAACAACATGAACTGGGGACATTTAGCTCCTTAATAACCAAACAGCGACAATGAAAGACAAATAAATAGAAGCTAAACGAACAAATAGAATCGTATACAACTATGATTTTTATCGTGGCTAGATGCAAGATGTGTTTACCTGAAAGAGACGGAGATAAACATTTAACTTTGACAGCTGCAGTCACACATCGCTTCCACACGGAGGCCGCCATCTTTGGACGATACCATTTCTTAGCTGGGGTGGAGAGCAGGGGGTGTTTGAAATTTCCCCCCAAAAGAGGGTTATACCAAGCGTGAGACACAAAACGGAAGTCGACGTCTCGTTCGAGATGAACTGCGCCCCTAACGCGATCTGTAGGCCATCTGTAGTTTGCGACCACGTTCGCATTGATTTATATTTGTTCATAAATATCTGTGGAAGTCAAACAATAAAGTATAAAATAATGCCACTAAATATATGTAATGTATGAACATAATGTAACCCCCCCCCCACTCAAAAAAAAAAATAAAAAAAAATATGTATACCGGACATAATCATGTATGGGCTTTAAATAACAAAGGTGTATTTTAAAGTATATCAGCCACAACACTTTTATGCATAAATTAATGGAATGTTTCTTTTCTATGTCTTGTCTATATTTATCCTAAATCATTTATACTCAGAATTCCATGCAATAATAATAATACATTGGTTGACTGAGGCGAACAAAAGTAACTCTGATGCAGGGCTGTGCTTTGAAATTGACCATAAAGAGTTGATCAATATTTGAACAGTACAGATGTTGTGACGATAGAGGGCGCTGTTTGTATAAAAAGGAGACAGAGACAGAAGTGCAGTAGCTTCTCTTTGCCTTGTGGCACTGCAGATAAAACCATGAAAAGTCACATTATAACTACTATTATTATGGCTGCTTCCAGAGGCTTGTCAGGGCATTAGATCTATGCAGTTATGTTTAAAAGATGGCACACAATATAATACCATAATACAAAAAAAATAATAATAATACCACACTCTCAAAATAAAGCAGGAGGGATGATGGCACCCCAAATTGGGAGCTGTGAGATTTTATCTGGCATAATTTCCTTTATGTGTGTTTCTGTGCACTGCGAGGCCGTTGGCGTGTCGTCCACTCACCTCTCTACCAGGGTTCTTGTTTTTGAAGATGACAGCGCTCAGCTATGCTTACAGTATGTTTTCTTGGCTGTGGGTCAAAGGAGGGGACAGGTTGAGAATTGGGTGGGACACTTTTGTGAAACAAAACATGGAAGAATTTTAGCACCATCTCGTTTTCTCATTTGCCAGCAAAACAGGAAGCTCCAACACAAGCTGCACTAGAGAGAACTGACAGGAAGTAAACATTGCTACTCGCACAATCGGGAATACAGCCGTATCTTTTCAGGAATATTCTCTATTCTTTTCTCTGTTATGATTTGTTGGTGCATTGGCGTGTCCTCTTGTTGGTGTTACTGGAGCCAATTCTTAGTGTGCAATCATACATCCATCCATTATTTGTAACCACTTATCTTATTTGGGTCTGCAGGGGGGGGGGGGGGCACATAGATACAGACGAGCGTTAATGCTCCCATTCAGACAGCTTTTTAGTCATCAATTAACTTTTCCTGTCTATAGGCTGTGGGAGGAAGCTGGAGTGCCCAGAGAAAGTCCACACTGACAGTGAACATTGTAAACAGACAGAAGTACCCCCCCCCCCCCCCCCCCCCCACAAACACACACACACACACACACACACACACACACACACACACACACACACAAACACACACGCACACACACACACACACACACAAACACACACAAACACACACACACACAAACACACACACCACCACCACCACAACCACAACCACAACCACACCCCCTCTGTCTGCTTCCTTTTTATTTCACAGCTATAGCTTCATATTATAGCACATTAGTATTAGTGAACAGGTGAGATAGGTCGCATGTGACACAAAAGATGCATTGTAAGAAATGTATTAACAAATGATAAAAATAGATTTGTTGGTGGACTTTTCTAAGCAATACGAACTGCATTTCTACGTCACATAAGAGATTAAACAATATTTGGTTTTCTTGCAGTGAACGTAAGTTAAAAACAAACAAAATTATGCATTGGAAGGTATAAAAAAAGGAAAAGCAACTAAGAAGTGCTTATTCACAAAAACTAAACAGAGTGGAAAAGGTATATTAAGGTTGTGACATTAATTACAAGACAAAATTGTAAAGCAGAGCTTTAAGTCTTTTTTTTAATTTTAAATATGCAATTTTACCCTCTCCTGCCTGTGAATTAGTTTGACAGTAGGACGTGAAATGATGAGAAAGACTACAGACAAGATACACAATATATTCGGTCTGGCACTCGAGAGAACTGACAGGATGTAAACATTTCAACTCGCACAATTGGGGATACAGCCGTATCTTTTCAGGGATATTCTCTACATTCTGTTCTATCTTATGATTTGTTTGTGCGATGCCGTGTCCTCTTGTTGGCATTGTTGGAGCCGATGCTAGGTGTGCAATCATTTTCCAATAAGAACACTATTGTGTGCTCGATTACGTTTATATTCATATATTCTTTAAGGCCACAGCATGTGTAAAATCATTTGTATTTTACAGCTTTATTTGGGCTCAAATGATCTCAGTGCATTGCCTAAAATCACTGATTCATTAACTGTTATTTGCACTTTCCCCCAATAAGACACAGTTTCATGTTGTGATTAGTACGTTTTGCAAAGCAGAACAATAAAACGGTTTTCGTACCACGGGATTCGTGTTCCCATCACGACAGCATCTACCTGTTCTCCTTAATGAGTGGGTTGGTCTTTGCATTCTCATGATCTCTAAAGTTTCAGTTCGTTAAAAACGCACACAGGAGGGATGGAACTGCCTTATGAAACTCCATCTTTCATGAGGTCTCTGGGGCGGGTTCAGTTGTATGTGTTGTTCCTCAGCGATTGCACAATGTGAACTGATTCTGGAAAGGAGACGAGGTGATAACAAACGGCAGAGCCACTCTCTGCGGGTTCCTCTCTGAGCCAGTGGTCGGGATTGAAATGTGTAAGGTGAAGAAAGGAAAGGAGTAGGAGGATGTGAGAACTTCCTCAAACTGTTTGCAGTTTCGCCCTTTAGGACATGGTGGTCGCCACCGGTAGAAAACGAGAAGCTGCTGTTCTGCATTTCATCTGACAAGAAATGGCTTGGTGTTTACCTGAACTGACACAATAGAGGGAGGTATGATGTGATACTGCAGGCCAGGGAGCTCCATGTTATATTGAAGCACAATAAATAAATGACCGTTTGGCAAATTACTTTATAATCCGGGACATCCCGCCTGATGCGCTGTATTATTATGCATCTCCTTTTACTTCAGAATACATTTTTAAAAATCACTTTTTCCAGGAGTATTTCTATTTTTAGTGAGGCTTCTGCAATGAGCAGAAACAATGCTTTATTCTGAGTCATACAGACATATGAAGCCTTTGTCTGGGACACCCACTGTGTCCGTCACAGTTGTTTGATCACAACCAAAAAGAGAGAAGGGGAGAGGTGTTTTCTCTTCCTCTTCCTCTGCTTTGAAAGAGAAGCAGGAGGAGAAAGGCAAGCTTTTTGAAACTCACATCTCTGGATTGGTAAACTACGTGTCAGACGAAGAGGAGTGAGATTTGATATCTGGGCTTATATTCTTTACACACAAACAGCAGGTTCTTTTAACAGGTGTACACTTTTCATGCTTTTATTTTTGTATTTATGAATCACATTCATGTGAATGCCATACAAAAAAAACATCGCCAAAATGAACAGGCATATGAATGAAAAAAGATCTAAACATATAAAAATAAAATAAAAAAAACAAAACAAAATCACGGTTTATTTTACAAAGAAACTCCAAGCTTTCTCATGACTGTATCTGTCAAAAACTAAATGTCCCCCAAACAACCAAAATAAACCATGCACGATTATTTGAGCAATAACGCATTTTTACTATCATAGATTTATACATTTAAAAGACAGTCAATATTGCAAAATTATTTGTAAAAAACTGAAGTATTTTTGAATTTTATTCACACAATAAACACTCACTAATCATACTTTACCATACTTAAGTCAATGTCTATTCATCTGTATATTATGTTCTGTACATGCATTATGATTCACAGCTTTGTCGTTCAGTTAATTTTCACTCTGTTAATAAACGCAACATGTTCATCTTTCATTTTTTGATGTTGAGCTACTATACAACATATTCAGTTTCACTGTCTTCCCTAAAAATCTGCATCTTCTTCTCCTGCTTCATCTAATTTTTTATCATTCTCGTCTTCTAACCCGTCCCGTGGACCCACTCCCATGATTTCATGTGTGTGCAACCTACGTACTATTTCACCGGTCTCTGATCTGCTCTGGTTCTTCTCTGCTACGTTGATTGCTGCGTCACAAAAACCACCCAAAGGCTGTTTGCTTTGCTCTGCCTTGTTTAGCTCTTGGTGATCCTCTTCAAGCTCTGAATCAGAGTCATAATCATACGACTGTCTACTGCCTTGCTCGTGGTCTAGCTCTACATCGGACTCATAGGCCATCTCAGAAGTCTCTTCTGACTGTAAGAGGTGCACCTGCTCGCCTCTGGGAGAGTGTCCTTCTGCTGCTGTTTCCCTGTCATACGCCTGTTCATCTAAACTGTGAGGATACATTTCTTTCTCCCCCCCTGGCCTGAGTTCGGCTGGAGACCGCTGCCCTCTCTCCTCCAACTCGTGTTGGTCCACCTCAGGGCTGAACTGGCTCCTTCTGTACAAACTCTCCTCGTCCTCCTCTTGACACGAGCTCCCAGGGACGCTCTCGCCATCCGACTGGGAGAGACGGAGGACGGGCAGGCCCGGGGGCTTCTGGGAAAGGTCAAACGGCTCCTCTTGGCTGAAGCGTGTGAGGAGGCCCATGGAGGTGGACATGCAGAATCTGCCTCTTTGCCTAAACACTGAAGACAGAAAAAAACAAACCATATTGAGCAACTGCTGCAGCAAACAAGAATACAGCAACTTCAGTATTTGGATCCTTACATCTTTCATCCAGCCCTCTGTCCATGACGCCGTGTTTGACCTTCATGTGTCTGGTGAGGTTTCCCTTCAGCGTGAACTTGCTTGGGCAGTAAAGGCATTTGAAGGGTTTGCTGTCTGAGTGGAGATGCATGTGACCCATGAGGTTGTGCATCCTGTTGAACTCCTTACTACAAAGCTTAAAGACAAAGAGGGAGAAGTGTATGAGGCCAAAATCAGATATTTACATGGCTAGTGTAAAATTCCTTGCAACTCAGTTGGGTGCAGCAACTTCCTGTCGTCTCCACTGGTGCTAGTGAACTATTCCTTTAAGTAAAAGTATCAATACCACAGTGTTTTATTTTGAAAGTACAAATGCATTATCAGCTGAATTGATTCAGAAATTGGAAAATAAAAGTTCCCATTATGGAAAATGACCCCATCCAGAGTTTTACATTATAATACATTATTATGTATTATTAATTGGCTGAGGAGGGACTCATTTAAACTAATACAGGCTATAGAATGTTTCAGTTTAGTCAGTATCATATATATATCATCATATTGAGCTTAATTAGATGTTTTGTGAATCAAATTTCTATAAGTAATATATGGTTATGGTACTTATTGTTAAAACCCTAACAGTCTAACAGTGTGGTGGATTATTGTACTTGAATTAATACAATTAAGTAAAATTCTTCCCTCTGAAATGCAGTGTATTAGAATGGTAATAAACAAGAAAGCTCAAACTAGCGGTCAAACACAGTACTTCATTACCCTCTACTACTGACTGTTGTAAACACTATATGGAGGATATAAAACAAGAAGCCAACATCATGCATCTATTATGTTTCTTTCTCTGCCAAATCCCCTTTGTTAGATGACTAATTTTCACAGACTGAACTACACGTAATCATGAATGAATGTGAAGGCATTCAGATATACATAGACACACACCCTTTCTCCCTCCTCATATCCTTGTTTTCCTCCTTTCCTCTTTGTCTCCCCCCCCCCCTCTCTCTCTCTCCCTCTCTCTTTCTCTCTATCTCTCTCCTTAACACACACACACACACACACACACACACACACACACACACACACACACACACACAAACACACACACACACAAGAAAAACAGAAAGAGAGAGGAAGCAACATCGAGATAGGGCCAGGAGGAGAACAGGGAAGGGCAACTCCTGCGCTGTCCTTCCTCTGCATTCTTTTTTATTAGGGTGGTCCTTTCCTTCAGGAGGAGAGAGGGACTGTAAACTGTCCAAGAGGACCGTGAGAAAACAGGAAGCTCCCTCCAGCAGCAGAGAAAGCGAGATGAAATCTATTTGAGGGCCCTGTTCTCCGGGGAGGCTGGGAGGGCCATTGTTAGAGAGGCAGTTTGCGCAGCGATATCCTTCCTATGCACAAGGAGGCTCCTACTGCCAAAAAGCCTCTCTGCTATCTGGTCATCGTCTCGGCCCAGACTCTTCAGAAAAGTGGGGAAATCCTTAAATAGCAGCTACCACGAAATATTAAAAGGTTTGCGTCTACGTTATGATTATTGGTTACATGAAGATCATTATATCCAACGTTAAACATGAAGCTACATTCAGCAGCTGGTTAGCTTAGCTTAGCAAAAAGACTGAAATTTAGGAGGAACAGCAAGGTTTTCTGTGTCCAAACGTACTTTCAGAGTTCAGTTTTTGCATGGTTTAATCAAATGAAAAGTTTCTTGAGCTTTAGAGATGCTGGAAGGTGCTGGTAGGCATATTTTATTACCTTTGGACAGACCAAGCTGTTTACCCCTGTTTCTAGTCGCAACGCGCCCCATCCGACATGTTAGATTTGACCAACCTTGCATTTATAGGGCTTGATGTCCGAGTGGACGATCATGTGAGCCTTGAGAGTCTGTTTTTGGACGAAGCTCTTGAAGCACATGTGGCACTGGTAGGCCCGTATGTTGGTGTGGATGAGGACATGGCGTTTCATGTTGGCCAACAGGGTGAACTCACGACCGCAGATGCGACACTTGTGCTCCTTCACTCCCTGAAGAATCAGAGAAATGTGGAAGATGAAAATCTTAGGTCAGTTTAACTCCAATGGTCATTATTTTAACAACTTTATTATATTTTTTCAGATTCCAAAGTTTCCCTCGAGATTCCAAATATGTAATTTTGTGAGAATATGGTTATTAATGATGACAAAATGAAGATGTCTTGGTTTTGAATATGTAGCTCAACGTAAACACTAGTACTTCAGTGAAGAATTTGGACGAACTCATACAATATTTTAGTACTATCAAATAGTTTTACTCCAAGACTTTAACTCTAAACTCAAAAGGAGGGAGAGCTAGCTGTTTAAGGGGAAATAGCTTTGAGACAGCTGCCAAAACAACCTGTTTGGCTAGTGTCCAAACTATTTGAGCCATATAGTGTCACCATCCAAAATCTGCACAAGGAATTACAGGAGCGTCTTGATACGACAGCAAAATTGATAACTCCATTTGATGCCAAAAGAAAGACCAAATGCTGTCTTTATCGTTTTCCTCCTAATTGAACCTACTTTGTGAGTGAGCGTGTGCTGTTTCAGGTGGTGTGACTGGATGAACTCCATCCCACACTCGCTGCAGATGTACGGTCTGATGTCTTTGTGCTTCATCATGTGGTTCTGGAGCTGGCTCGGGTACTGGAAAGTCTTCTGGCACTCCGCGCACCTGCAGAAACAGCATGTGTCCAGTAAACCTCTTACTTTGGGACAAATAGAGGACTGAAATGTTCAATTTTTTGGGACATATGTTCACTTTCGTGATGGGAATTAAAAAACACCTCATGTTACATGTT
The DNA here is from genome assembly GCF_963514095.1 of Eutrigla gurnardus. Classification (NCBI taxonomy): domain Eukaryota; kingdom Metazoa; phylum Chordata; class Actinopteri; order Perciformes; family Triglidae; genus Eutrigla; species Eutrigla gurnardus. The sequence continues at coordinate 12,507,509 of NC_139936.1, read as the reverse complement.
TATGTGTATGAAGCTACAGCTATGAATGGGTTAGCTTAGCTTAGCACAAAGGGGCTAGCCAAATGTAACACTGTGGTATTTCAACGGATTCTGTGTTGTTGTTTCTTTACCGTTGGAGAGAGCCAAGTTACTTGTTTCCTTTTACCATATTCGTGCTAAGCTAAGCTAACATGTTGCTAGCTGTAACTTCGAATTTAGTCCACAAACAAGTCATATACATTTTCTCATCTTCCTCTCAACAAGAAAACAAGGGTGTAAGGGTGTAACTATTACTTTATCATTAAGATAATTCTGCAGAAGGGAAGAACCGGTTTTGAGCTCACCTGTACAGGGTGGGGCCGCGATGGGCAGTCAGGTGCCTCTTCAACTGTGCCAGCGTGGGGAAATCCAGACCGCACTCCACACATACGTTCTCCTGTCCTTTGTTGTGCTTCAGCTCGTGGGCGCGAAGCTCACTGGGGTAAGCGAAACCTCTGCCACACACGCTGCAGCTGGAGGAGCGGATAAAGTGTGTGAAATTTTAGCTTTAAAAAAAGAGGATGTTCGAAAACAAAAATCACCTGCTGTGAAGCGTTTACCTGTATGGCTTCACGTCACTGTGCTGCATCATGTGCCTCTTCAGGTGGCTTGTCTGAGTGAAGGCCTTGTGGCACACCTGGCACTTGTGGGGCCTCATGCCCTGGTGGGTGAGCAGGTGTGTGTGCAGGTGGCTCAGCTGCTTAAACAGCTTCCCACACAGGTGACATCCATGTGGTTTGATGCCGTTGTGCCCCAGAATGTGCGTGACCAGGTTGTACTTGGAGGTGTAGGACTTCTCACACATGCGGCACTTCCACCTCTTCTGGTCTCCGCCCACGTCTACGTAATAACTGTCATCCACGTGGATATTGAGGCCGAGCTTTTCGGCACTTGTCGTCCCACCGTGAGGGTTTCTGTCACGGTGCCTGTGGCGGAGGTCCTCTCTTGGGTAGAAAGAACCGGGGGAGAGGTGCATGACAGGGCCGGGCATGAAGAACGGGTACGGGAGGAGACTGTGGTGGAGAGGTGGGAAAAAGGGAGGGTGGAGGAGGAGGGGAGAGGGAGGCCAAACAGGGGAAGGGCTGAGAGGCTCCTGTTTCACCTGCACAGGTAGACGCATACCTGGTGCTCTGTGATGAAGCTGCAGTGTGTTGAGCTCGATCATACCAGAGAGAGGCTTATGAGCTGGGGAAGGAATGGGCCGAGGCTGGAGGGAGGAGGGGATGTGGGAAAAGTGCACCGTCTTCTTACTGCTCCTTTCATCTGCCTCCTCTGCTCCTCTGTCAGGAGATTCACCTCCTTGGGTGTCCATTTTGAAGGGAGTTCTTTTGCGTTTTTGGGATCCTTCCTTTTGGGCATAACTAGGACTGAGCATGGGAAAGAAAGCAGGTGCGCTGAACGCACTGTAGGTGTCTCTGCTAGGTGATGTGCCGGGGAATCTGGCAGGGGAGAATTTGGGGGGCTTAATGTAGAGCGGAGGTGTGCTTAGGTAGAAACGCTGCTGAGATGCTCGTCTTAGCTCTTCTCTGAGTGGAGGGCTTCTCGCTGGGGAGAAATTCACTGGGTCTGTTTCCATCTTTTTTTTCTGCTTTACAAAGAGAACAAGAAATGGTTACAGTGGTTGAGAAAGTATTCAGATCCTTTACTTGAGTAACGTAGCAATTCATCCTTGTCCAGTAGTAGCAAAATGCAAAGTAAGTATTGTTTTGCAGGAAAATAGCTTCAGTGGCTGATATATTCTAATATATTACATCGTTGTTTACCAGAAAACCAGAAAACTATAGCTGTTTTTCCCAATTGTGGAGTACCTAAAGTGCAATATTTAGGGTGGAAACGTAAAATATCATAAACTAGAAATACTCAAGTAAAGACAGTGAGGGGTGTGAAATTGTACTTAAGTACAAAAAATGTGGACAAAATGTATCCAATGTTTTCTATTTATGAAATGAAACTGTTTCTCTGAAGGTTTCTGGGAAAGGAAGATCACTTGGCACACATACATTTTGGTGTCGACACCCACACCTTTCAGTGTTCAACCTGAAACCTTTCACTTCTTTCATTCTCACAGATCTCCTCCTCTCCTGAAAGTAGGAAGTTGTTCAACTCTACCTCCCGCACACTTTTTTTTTCTTTTTATGCAATGATAGCAGGAAGAACTTCTCTTTACACCTCAGCTGCTAAATGCTATACGTGTGTTTTTTTTTACGATTTTTTAATTTGTATGTCTGTAAGCAGCCTACAGTCGGGTCGATTAAGGTAACTGATAAGTTCAAAATTGTGATATGTTAAGATATCAAAGCTATAAATAACATCTCCACTGCAGTTTCTATGGGCACATGACTTTAGGGTAGATGGGTGAAAAGATGATGCCAGTCTGAGGGGAACTGTCTTACTTCTGCATCACATCTAAAACGTGCTTAGAGATGCTGTAGTTATCTGTTCTATTCCTGTAAATGGCTCAGTGGTTATCAATGAGAAACTACTGAGATCCATATCAATCAAATGCAACAATGACTGCTACTGTCGTTCCACTTTGTTGCCGCATGTTATATCCCTGTCGTCTGTTGCAGATGCAGCAGCTACTCTCTCTATAGTGCACATAAAATACAAACATTATTGTATTGAATTGGTAATCTGCAGATTATGTTTCTTAAATAATTGTTTCATTGTTTGGTCAGAAAAGAGAGCCAGCTTGTCATCAATGTCTTGTTTTGTCTGACCAAAATCTAAATATGTTAATTTAAAAATGTATTGGATTCTCATTTGCAGGCAAAATATGGGTAATTAGTTTTTTTTGCACGAAAAAAAATGTCTTAAACAATTAATTAATTAACCAAATAGTACATTTTTATGACGATTGAATGATCAAGTGTTTCAGCTATACATCCATTCACATACATACAGACTCTGAATCCTCTTTAAGTCGCGTTGAAAAGATGATGGCATAGTGAGGATTACAAAGCTCAGGAAGATCATGAGATGACGATCGGTACACACATTAAAGATAAATTCACATTTATGTCATTTTTGTTTCTGCAAAAACAGACTTCAGAAACTTAAATCAGTGCAACACACTCTCGAAAAACAAGGAGTATCGCTCCGTATCAATAAATAATGTAAATTTACATACATACAAACATAAAGCACATGCAGAATAGAAGAAGTATGTTAATCAGCCTCAGTCTTCCAAAGATTTTGTTACTCTTTCAGATGCATTCTGAAATGTTCCCTTTCAGCCAGTTTCAAACACTCTTCTGGGTATGATCCTGTTCTTTCATCCTCTTCACCTCTCTCACTTAAGGCACACTGTGCAGAGACCCCCGGGCCGTTCTTTGCTACAGCGTGCATACCAAACATCCATTAAAAACCGAAGCCCCTCCTCATATGCCAGCCAGTGCCATGTAAGTGTGTGTTTGTGTGAGGCGGTGGCAATGACTGTGTGTGTGTGTGTGTGTGTGTGTGGAGAACTTACCAGTTGAGCGTAGCAGAGTGTGTTTTCTGTGATGCTGTTGGCTGAAGTGCTGCTGCAGCTGCTGTACCTGTACCTGTGTTTCTCTGCCTCCTGCTCGCACTGCAACTCTCCTGACAATGAGCCGCCCGTCCACGGATAGCATTTGAAGTGACTTAAGAAAGAGAACAGGAACAATCACTTTGTTCTCGTTTTTCAGATGAGTACCTTCGGAGAGAAGGAAGGAAGGGAGGGGAGAGGAAGTCAACAAGCCTAGTGCCTTCCTGCAGAAAAATAAGGAAACACTAGATAGACATCACCATTTCTCTAAGAAATAGGGATTTTTCGCAGCTTTTGGAGGAATGGCGAGGATCTGGTGTTGCAGAAGAAGACAACGCGGTGTTTAGCAGCTGTGAAGTGACATGCAGCGATGGAAGAGGATCGCTGGTTAAATCTGATCAAACCAGCTCTATCTTTAATAAAGCTCAAAGCAACGCATATTAAGAATGACTGATTTCATTATGTGAAAATGAATTAAATCTTTTTTGTGTTTTAGATGGAAAAGATTTGAAGCACGAAAAGTATTTCATGTTTTTGAGGTTCCAGCTGATAAAGTTCAGGGTCACTGAATGTTTATCATGCAGGAGCTTTGTATTATACTGTAAACACTGGTATAATAGAATGTAAGCAAGCATATAACACGACCATTATTCTTTCTTTCTTCTCTCTATAGGGTCATATTTGGAGCCTTATGTGTGGTGTTGTCCACCTCACCTGCAAAAGCTTGACAGATGAAAAACAGACAATGAAAAATGAATGCTTGGTTAAATGTGTCAGCACAGCCACTAGGAGGCAAGAGTGGCCCATTGTCTGAGGGACACTTCATGACAGCAACTTAAACCTGTTTGTCTTCACATGGTTACTCCAGTCATGTGTTCTTTGATGTGAAATCTATATGAACTCATCTCAGTCCACGTCTCAATGTCCCGCTCTCCTCGTGTGGCGCAGACGTTCGCAAATGAAGATGATGTCTGGAATTTATTTTTTAATTGCGATGACGAGGCAGTTAGTGGATCAGGCGGGAGCGGCAGTAATTGAGCTCATATCATTGAAACGGTGAAACTGACTTTTATGGGTTGTGGTCGATCATTAGCTGCGTTAATTAGCTCATAAGACCAATTAACCTCAGACCTGGGCAATGTGTGCGTCAATTCCTGTGAGGAATTAAGGACTTTATTAATAGAAAGGAAGATGTGTGAGTGAGTGTGTGTGTGTGTGTGTGTGTGTGTGTGTGTGTGTGTGTGTGTGTTTCCTCATAATAGTTTGTTTATAAATATGCAGTCTACAAAAAAAAACTCAGCACTTCCGAGTCAACATGGCGGCATAGCAGGCCAAGGAAGTCCTTGAAAACCAGCTTTTTTTTATTTTATTTTTTTTTACTTTTGCCCATCTTTCCTGGAAAAGATACATTTAATTAATTGATCTAAAGAAGGGATTGTGGTTTAACATTTCAGTTCTGTTGTATTTAGAATAGAGTGAAAACTTGTGTTTTTGTCGATACATGAGCTTCAACCTTTCAGAATTGTGTGCAATGTTACATTTTGGGGGGAAATGCAATGGAGAAAAACTGTAATACAACTTTTTTTTTCTGTGAACGTCAACAAAGACACCCAGTTTGTAATACTACCATAATATCAATATTATAAAACCTTCATCAGTGGTTCATGTCTCAAGCGCTATTATGTTACCTGTGTTATGTGATTATGTTATGATGCTATGTGATTGATTGTGACTCAACAGACATTTATTTAAATGAAAATGGTTGAGATTTCCACTTTAATGAAAAACAATCCTTATAATATATCTCCTTATTTTTTAAATAAAAGTTGTACTACACTTGTGTTAACTCTTGCTTTAAATAATTCCATCTCCCCATTCACTTTCTGACCTCTTTGACTTTCTTCTCTTACATGCACGGTCACGCACCACGAGCCAAAGAAAACCAGGCCACAGACCGCCTGGCCCTTTTGACCCGGCTCGCCCAGTGGTCAGCTTCATTTACGAAAGGTGAAAGTAACTAAAACGGACTCATTAAGGTTCTCTAAGTGGCATTTGGGTTTCAATGTCACTCTCAGAAGAAGCTCTGGAAGTATATAAGTCATGTCAGTGGCACGAAGAACAGCAGAAGTATCAAGGACCATCTGGAAACCAGCACTTCTAATCTACTGTTCATCAGCAGAGCAAGTGAGTTTTGTTTCTGCACATTTGTGAAGAACTGTCTAACTTAGATTTTGCAGACTTTTATATTTCGGTTTTAACAAATAACACATTTTTTTCTATCTTTTTTTCAGCCTACAGAAATGACTGGAGCTTCTGTGTCCGTGTGCCTACTTTTTCTCCTGTCTTTATGTTCAGCATGTTACATCTCTAACTGTCCCATCGGTGGCAAGAGGTCCATCATAGATGCACCGCTGCGAAAGGTGAGCTGCTTTTACCAAAATATTTTCATGAAGTCATTAACGTGGATGCAGTAAATTGACAAATGTCTATTGGAACATTTTTATTTGAACCTTCTATAAAAAAAAAGCTGAGTTTGGACTGAAACTCCCATTCTCAAACAGGGAAAAAGGACTCAAAATCTGAAATAACACTAAGAGATCTATATACACAATGCTAAATAGCATAGAAATATTCTAAACAACAGCAATATTAATCATGAATTTGCTCCTACAGTGCATGTCATGTGGCCCCGGAGACAGGGGCCGCTGCTACGGCCCCAGCATCTGCTGTGGGGAGGACCTCGGCTGCATGCTGGGCTCCCCAGAAACAGCTCGCTGCATGGAGGAGAACTACCTGCTCACCCCCTGCCAGGCAGGAGGGAAACCCTGTGGATCTGACGGAGGACGCTGTGCTGCTTCAGGGATCTGCTGTGATGCAGGTGAGGACGTCCTGAATAACATATATGTTGTGCTGGACAAATTATCCAGAACCTTTACATCAGTAAAAGTAACACTTTCAAAATAAAAGTCCTACATTCAATACTTGACTTTAGTTAGTGAAAGAACAGAGACTATCAGCAACATTTACTTAAAGGAAGGGAAAAGAGTTCTGTCAGAGTTCTTCTGTTCAAATTGCTTATTAAGCAACATGCATGCATCTTTGCATTTGAGTTCTGCAATTTCTGCCTCTTGTTCTAAAGAGTTCACCTTCTTGGTTCCCAGCTGCACCAAGAGGCTGATAACAACATATTGTAAAGTGCACAGTTGCCATTACAGACAATCTAGTTCTTCGCAATAATTCCTCCTTTAATTGTTTTCGTCTAAACCCTTTAACAGAGAGCTGCACCACGGACCAATCCTGCCTCACCGAGGAGGAAGGAGAAGACCAAATCGGCCAATTGGAAGGCAGTGACCCCGGTGACATCATTCTCAGGCTCCTGCATCTGGCTGGTCACAGTCCTCCTCATCGAGTTCACCAATGAGCTGCTCCTGACACCGAGGTCTCACGGGAAACTCTTCAGCTGCGGAGACGACATGGGACTTGTAGTTGTAGTTCATATCGTTGTTTTTCTTCATATCTTTGTCATTGCTCTTTCCCCTGGAGTATTCTGTAGTGCCTTTGTCAATATATTTTTATGCATGAAAATAGGGATGAATACTGACAGTGGTCATCCAGGTATCTGCATGTAGAAATAAAGTTTTGAGAGAGTAAGACATGTTGTGTTTTTTATTTGAGAGCCACCTGACTTGGCTGCAGTGTAGAGTGTTTCAAACCCTGCAAATCCCTTTTCCCTTAGCAAAGAACAAGTCAGCACAACGCTTATCAGGCTGCAGTGTTACACTATTCCAGTATCATCAAACGTACAAAGCCTGCAGCCGTCTTTATCTTCTCAGATATTCAGCTTTGCAAAATGCTGTAGAAGTCCTCACATGCAACGTGTGTGTTATCATGACAACCCCGTTGACACGATATCACTGTTGCAACAGTTATGACACTTATCTTGTATGGTAGTCACCTTTGATCCTTTTTAGGGGGGGGGGGGGGGGGGGGACTTTGTGGTTTAACCCTAAATAAATTAAACAGAAGATTGATGACAGATTATTGACATTGTGCTTGATTGAATCAGATTGTCAGGTTGTCTGTGAGAGTTCAGGACTCTTATCTTGAACAGGGACCTGGTCCCCTAAAGTACTGTTGTAATGAAATGTAGAGTACAGGTCACACCAGTTTAAAGTGCAGCAGGGCTTTTACCAGGCTGCAAATATATAAAATATTATACAATACTATTTATGCATTTTAAATATCTATGTCAAGACAGCAGTACTGTGAATAAAAGATGAAGTGCGAAACTGCCTGAACTGAAGAGCAAGAAGTTAACATTAATTCATTTTTTCAAAATAAGGGGAAATGCTACCAATTGCATGCAGGTAAAACAAAATAGCATTCCATTCTCATTTTGTCCGAAAACTCCAGCTTCTGCAAAAAATAATTGGCGAAAGGAAAGACAAAAGGGAGGAAAACGGAGAGAAATGGATGTAAAGAAGGAACAGAAAGTGGAAGCAGGACAAAGGAAGAGAGAAAGCAGCAAACTGAAACCAGAACCCAGCAGTAGCTATGTCCAGTCAGCAGTTTTGGGGGGATGAATCATGTTAATGTCATCAGATTTTGATCATCTTCTATGCATAAACCACAAGTTACAGGCATTTTCTTTAAAACGTGTAATATTTATGTTCTCCTAACTTAACTTTAGTCAAGCCACCCTGTACATCTTTTATTTCTCTGTCTAGTCTGTGGTGGTGGATCTTGGAGTGGGCTGGAGTGGGCTTAATTTGAGACACCTGTGGTTAATGATTGTAGCGCTGGAGTTGCGAGTATAAAAGAGGCAGCTCACTACTTCTCACTCCTGCTTTCACTGTCTGCAACCATGTCTTTCTCTGGAAAGTACCAGCTCGAGTCTCAGGAGAACTTTGAGGCTTTCATGAAGGCCATTGGTAAGCTTTCAACTCTTTCACTCATTATTGTCTTTCTGCCAGTAGCTTCAAATATTTGTGCTTTTGACTTGCTTGCATAACGGAGCTGACAGAGTTGGAACATGAGCTGTTTCTGCAGTCAAACGTTTCACTCGCTCGTCCAGCAATGTTAACTTAATAATTGCTGTAATCGATTGTTTCTCAACCACTTGCTTCCGTCCAAAGGTCTCCCTGATGAACTCATCCAGAAAGGCAAAGACATCAAGAGCATCTCTGAAATTGAGGAGACTGGTGACAATTTCAAAGTGACAGTCACCACTGGCTCAAAGGTCCTCGTCAATACCTTCACTATTGGACAGGAGTCGGAGCTGGAGACCGTCACTGGGGAGAAGGGCAAGGTATAAGCCAGGACACTCAATTTGGGGATTTTGTTTGTTTTTTAAATCGACCTGAACTGGTTATTTTACTTGATCCTGTTTCTTACTTCAGTCCAACAATTCCATAACTGAAACCCATTATGGTTTTTAAGGCGGTGGTTCAGCGTGATGGTGGCAAGCTGAAGGTCTCCATGAAGGGGATCGAGTCTGTGACGGAACTGGTGGATGGGAACACAATTGTCAATGTAAGTAGACTTGACTACTGAATTTCTGTGACCTATTGCTGGGCTCTCAAACATTTCTAATGGGATTTTTTTTTTTTTTTTTACTTTTTTTCCCCAGACTATGACTCTTGGCAACATTGTCTACAAGAGGACAAGTAAACGCATGTGAACGCCTGCACTTGGGATAATAAAGGTTTAAAAAGCCACAACTGTTTCTTTGGACTAACTTTACAAAAGTGAAAAGCTACAGACGTCATGAGAGCCATAAAAATGTTCAGTGTGACTGGTTGAACTGACTGGAGGTCACCCTTTGTGACTGCCTGGGGTTTTGGACTGAACTAATTGTGAGTGTATGTATACTAAACTAAATTTTTACACTTATCATGTGACTTCCTCTCAAAACAAGTCTTGCAGTCTAGTCACGGGGTTAAACTTGAGGAAAGCTTAAAATCGCACGCTGGAACGAGGAATGCCAGTTGTGGCTGTGTTGTAGGTCGAGCTGTAAAGAATCAAATGTTCAGGCGCACACAATGGCCAGCTGTGGGCTGCAGGGCACCATCTGCTCAGTGGGATTTCAAACTCCAGCAACTGCAATGCATTTACTGCTCTCGGAAGATGAACCTGTTGGTTCAGTGTACCTGCTGAGACCTGGTTAATGTATTTGAGATTGGGGTGCACAGTTGACTCATTGGTTGCATAATGAGCAGGACAAGTGTTTGCAAGACAAGAGGCACCTTCGTCCTAACCTTTAGTTCCACTGGGTTCGAACTATTGATGACAAAATGCAAAAGTTCATGACTTTTTAATCACAAGTGCTGACAAAAATGCATAACGGGGGGGGGGGGGAGAGAGATTATGTGATTGTGCAGACTCTCGCACCAATGCCCAAACTGTTAGTTAATCTCCAGGATGGTGTTTCTTTCACTTTCTCCGGTGGAAGAGGTTCTTGATTCCCTCCTCCACAGATGAGGGTTCGTGCATCATGGACATCGGTTTGTTCTTCAGTGCTGCCTCTCTCATACTGTGGTAAACGTACTCGTTCTGCTTGAACATCCTCAGCTCCATCTCCGTCTGCACACGCATCGACTGTGGAAATATCGGGACACATCAGAGCTTCAAATATTTGCCAATGAGATATCTTAGTGTATATAAATGGTTGCCGGCTTGTGATCTTAAACTACTTGAATTTTGACAGAGCCAAAGAAACTTCCAGAATTTGGGACTGAGTTTACCTCCAGATCCTTAGTGATGGGATGTGTTGGGCCGTGGGTGACCATGAGGATGGCGTAGGCCTTGCAGATCATCCCGTGGGCAATCTCTATCTCTCCTGCCTGCCAGTGAGTAACTCCTGCTCGCATGGCGGCCATACCCAGAGCGGCATTGTTTGGGTGGTACAGTTTCCTGTCGAGGGAAGATTTGATTCATTAGGTGCCTATATTTTTAGTTCTTCACTCATAACACTCGTACTCATACAGTATATGGAAGTGAAACTTTCAGGGGAGGTATACTCTCATGGCAGAAATGACATGTCCACAAACAGTTGGCACTTTAATAAAGGTGAACATGTTTTAAAAAACAATTTCTTCCACCTGTTACCTGAACTTGGCTGGATCTCATTATCTAGGTAATGCCCATTTCCCCCCCAATTTTTTAAAATAAATATGCAAAACCCACTTTTCAAACAATCATGCACTCAGCATGAAATATTGCAAGTAGTCTTTGGACTCTCATGATATAAATGGTTATCAAAATAATTTTGATAATGGAAAAAAATACACATCATAGAGGAGACTTCTGTAGGTTGTAGACAAAACAGGAAGTGTATATCACAACTTTTTCCCCTTTTAACAAGATTATGTGGTTATAAATTGTGTTGTTTGTGATAGAAGCCAACAGCACTATATTGTTCCTGCAGTGAACAATAGAAAATTGCCCCGTTGCTGTGTGACTGTTGGGTTGGATGTCCTGCTACTGAACATGGAAATGTAACCACTAGTTTTCTGTTCTCTTTTTTTCCCATAAAATTACACAAATCATCAAATTTCACAGTAAAACAGTGCCACTCCATTGACAAGACCATCTGAAATGACTATATTTGTATTTGGACCCCATCGATATTGAGTTTGAATTATTTCTGGAGAGTCAGTGTGTTTTTCTTAATTATTGGATAGAAAAAGGTGTGTGTGTCTATCGCACCCAATCTCTGTACTCACATGTATCCCTCCACCATTTTGCGGGCGCAGTCTGCAGCATCGTTGAAGAACTGCAGGTAAGCTTGGACCTCACTCATTGTGCTCCAAATCCTCAGCTGGTAGATGTGAGTGTTAGCCAGAACGGGCTCCGTCTTCTCTATGCAATCCCTGCAGATTTTAACCACCTGAAGAGGAGAAAATAGATAAATTGTGGAGGTAGGAATGAGGGCCGGTAAGATGTTGAGAAATAACACTTTTCATTTGGCGTTATAGGTGATTTGATACAATACCTCGTGGTAGTTGCCACTTAGTCGAGCATTGTCCATCTTCTCCAGCATTTGATAGCAATAATCTGTTGCCTCTTTCACCTGCTCCTCTGTAGGCTACGAGGTGAAGATGGGACACACTGATCAAATACAAAATTAAAACACTAACAATGAAATACATCATGAAATGTACTTTTTAAAGAGAGAATACTTTTTATGTTTAAAAACAACAAAGGTTTACTGTGTCTATCGGTTCCCTAAAGGCAAAAGCCTGATTGTGAGAATGACCATTGACCGGCTGAGGGGCCTTGTAAGCGAATGTGTATTATCCTTATAACAAACCAGATGTCATAGTTAATCAGAGTTATGTTCATCAACAGAAATATAACCGTTTTGGTGCCAGAATTACATGGTTTGAAATAAAGTAATAAACTGCTTTAAATGTTCCTGCTGATAGTTCGAGACAAACGCTATTAATAGATTCTGACACATCTACCCTACGCAACTGTGTGTGTGTGTGTGTGTGTGTGTGTGTGTGTGTGTGTGTGTGTGTGTGTAATGTAAATTAGATAATCTAAATAGATAGGGTAATAATTCCTGGTATATGCTAAAACATTAAAATACAGTTACTACCTTGAAATAATGAGTTATTTCAGTACCTTTTTTTTTCTCTACCATGTATAAATACACACCCGTACTCACAGTGAATCCACTGGGAGTTATCTTTGCTTAAAATAGTCACTGCAGCCCTGCTCAGCTCATGTTTCCCGTCTGTCCTTATCACCTGTGTCAGTGCTAAATGTAGCAAGAGGTCCTTTGCTGCCTGTGCAGTATAAAATAATGTCCTCACTTCATTGAGAAGCGGCATTAAGATCAACACAAAGACAAAAAATGTACAGAGACGCACACCTTGACTCCGTCCACTTCCGCTCCCGCCAACTTCAAGTCATCCTTGATGTGGTTCTTGCAGTGCTCGCATGTGCAGTCAAAGAAGTATTGTGTCTTCAGCAGTCTTCGTCTCTCCTCTGACAAATTCATGAAGTCCACATATGAAACTGTCAGCTCCTCTCCTTCCTCGATCTTACCAAGAGAGCGCAGCTCAATCCTGAGGAAGAGAAACGTAATTAAACGCAAGCTTAACTTTATTTAGTCTTTCATTGACAGTTTTTGATTGGCGGTGAAACCCCTCTTCCATAGTGTGACTCTCAGTTCAGTCAATCCAGTTGAAGGATTGAAGGAATGGATGTTAGTGAAGATTATTTCACACTTCAGCCTTTTTTTTTTGCAAACAGGTAAAAGTAAATTTGTGATTTATTTTACACATTTAACAAATGTGTGACAAACCTATACAAATTTTAAAGCAAAAAAAAAAAAGGTAATAAAAGGCTTTAATGTGAAATAAATATTATTTTGTGATGTTTTAGCCTCATGTTACATGTGATAGAGGTGAGGATGAAATTTGTGAATGAGAGAAGCTTCTATTAGGCTTTAACACAGCAACCTGCGTCATGATGGACAAAGTGACATATCAGCAGCGCGTGACAGAAATGATGAGTGACAGTTAGATACATACATGTGGCAGAAATACAAGCTTTCTGCGATGTAATATGCAGAGGGGAAACTCTTTAAATAAAGGTTAGAGCATTCAAGTAGCGTGTTGACATATTGGTGTGAAAACTGAGTCACATCAAACCGACCACAGGGCACTACTTTCTACAACGGATGGAGTGAGAGGGAGGATGGCGGTTAAGCGTACCGATACATTTATTGTATCATAGTCTTAGTGGTGCTCTAATAAAGACAACCTTGATTTAGGTTGAGGTAACGCACCTCCGTTGAGAATGAAACATAGTATTCACAGCCGATTGACTGTAAAGACAAACAGGAAGCAGTTTTACACCAAATGCAACCTAAAGACACATTCGCACCTGATACACAACAGCACACACACACACGCACACACGCACACAAACTCTGAAAACATTTCACATTTTTATTAGAGTTACAGTCTATGTCAGCGGACTACAAACCACATTTTATGAAAGGACAAATAGAAACAAAGGTTTTTTTACTCACTTGCCGTGGTTGAGGATCACAGTGCAGTTGGGCCAGCAGTTATGATTCACCAGACACAAATTTGGGAAAAGACCAACTCCAACTGCCTGAAGGCCCCGCTGGTCACTCACAGTGAAACCGTTACAGTTGATCTGAGAGAAAGAGGGCAGCTGTTAAATACATAGGAGAAAAATAATGGAGGATTTTGTGCAACTTGTGCACGATGAGAATTTAAAAGAAACCTTGTGTAAGTATTTTTCACTATTTGCTTCAGTGTTTCCTCTCATATACTTTCAGGGGTCAAAGGGCAAAGTGTCTGAAGTGACTGAAGATACCGCTGTGGCTTTATTTTTCTGTTTCTTCTCCCTTTAACAGTATTAAAAGGGAATATAGCTCTTTGGTTCAACCATAATTTAATTTTAAAACCCCTCTTGGCTTGATTAAAGCATAGTTTGGGTACTTTGTGTCAAATTATGAGGTCTATCAGTTACACTTCATGTTTACGAGGTCAGTCACAAGTTAATATGTCACTGAGCTGCAGAGTGTATGAACTCCTCTGTTTGTTATTGCAAGAGCTGGGGGATTTTACAGATTTAGACTAATAATGGCTCATTATGAGCCTGGTACATTGTGTTCCAGCTGTCCGTGCAGTATTGGAATTAAAATGACAGTTAACCACTGTTTTTTATGATGATATTTGATTTTACAAGCTGACAAGGAAAACTGAATTTGTTAGTTTCTGTCTCTGAGAGGCAGCACCCTCTAATGTGGGGAAGACGGGCAGGTCTGGTTGACTATCTTCCTGTCCTATGAAGAAGAAAAGCCCCTGATTTGGAATACATCTTGGGGGAAATGAGCGATGGCCAATGAGGGGATAATACACATGAACACACCACTCCAAAAATATGCGAAATGTCATCGATCGTGTGCTGCTTGCTGGTTCGGGGCCAGTAGTCCAGGTAGTTGTGGATGTCCACTTTAAAGTCCTTCAACTCGTCCTCTTGCATGTCAGCAATGTGATCCTCCAGATCCTCCAGTGTGGTCAGCTGCGTGTCGGACATCACGCTCCCCTCCTTGTCAAGGCGCCACATGATGCGGGCCGCCAAACTGATCACAAAGAAACAGGCAAACATTACCTCATGACTAATATCAACGACTTATTGATGCTGACTACGGTTGTGCGCGTTTTATTGACTACTATTCACACAACACATTTGTGTTCTTGTGGGAAAGTATGCACGGTTGCATGTAAACTATGTTATAATGTATAATATATTAATATAAAATATAACAATAATGAATAACTCAAAATGATGAAACACGTGAATGGGTATGAAAAGTGTAGGGGAGTGATTCACTCAGCTTCCACTATCAGACACAATTAGTTTAAGTTACGATGTTCAAAAATGTTGATTCCATTTCAGATTGGAAAGACAGGGATGACTTGATATCAGTATCAATATTAGTCAATCAGTCTCATATTCTCACGGTTGCTATGAGGTTCTCAGCATGGTGTACAGATATGACATATTCCTACAAACCAAATTATCTTTCGAAACAACATATTTATTGAAGGATTGACTGCAAAACTAACCAACTCAACAGATAAATAAATCAGGGAATAAAACGAATAATGAACCAATCAACAAGTCAAGCATCAGTGACTGATACCATTGATGACATTTTATCAATTAAATGTGTTATTTGATGTCTTCAATTTAGTTAAAAAATGAATGCACCGTCACAATTTGGGAGTTTAAGAAGCAGGGAAGATTGTGATTAACTTTAATTCCTCAATATAGTGTATCTAAAATGTCTAAAAAATATATTTACTATTGACCTGACGGTTCTGATGGGCAGACAAGAGGTGGCTCTCGACATGTTGGGTCTTAGAAGTTGGTTTGGACCATTTTCTAAAAACATTAGATTAACGTAAAAACAAAACAAACTTGCAACAAAACTAGCTAATTGATGAGCCTATAGGATTGTATGCCATACGCTGTATTGAGTTTAAAGCCCCCTGAGGGGAATTTGTGATATTGGGCTATATAAATCAAATTGACTTGACTTGACCTAGTACCTCACTTGATTACATGTAGCTCAATGCATTCATGTTTTAAACAATCTAAATCAAAATCAAAACAAACCAGCCTGTTATTTTCTGACTTGAACAGTACAACCAGTCTTTCTCTGTGTTTTCTCCACAAAAATCAACTACTATCTCTCCCAATTTCCTTTTTCCTTGCACTTACCGGATGTTCTCGTTTGGTTTTTTGCCATAAGCTTTGATGGCGCCACATTCTTGCTTGTGTTCGGCCCAGCCGGCGCGCTGACAAGTTCGGTCACAGTAATGAGAAAATTTGCACTGGCCGCACCTTTGTAGTTTGTCCTGTGTGCGGAAACAGCTGTGGCAAATACGCTCTGCTAGGCTGCAGAAAAAGAGAGGAAAGATGTTCTGATGCATATAATATATCATATAGATGTAATAGCCTAAGAGATGGTTGTCAGTTAGTTTAGCATGTTAGCTTTAACTTACTGGTGCCCAAATGCTCTGTTAAAGTGAGCCATGTTTCTTCTTTTATATTATTTTTTATCAGTTATTATTTAATTATTGTTTTTCAGATAACATCATGTCATCATAAAATATTCTCAACTCAACGTTCCAAGTCTTCCTCAAGGAAATTACTTTATAGAAATACAATCGTTTTATATATAAAACATTTTTTTAAACGTTAAATTTCCATCCTAAATCCTTTAACTTCTACAAACCAGCTTCAGTATACAGATATTTTCAAAAGATCCCACACAAAGGTCATAACTAAAAAAATGACATTAAGTTCAATACAATGATACAAATCACATCAATATTTATGACAGCAGTATGAGCTATCTACACTGGTGGCTCAGTTTAGTGTAACCAAGTGTACATGACATCACATCAACATGATGATGAAGTGACATACTGTAAGAATAGAGGACTCTTGTTTCATTATCAAACAGTAAAATCTGGCAAACAGGAAATAATCAGCTATTGTGTATGCATTTTAAGTATAGAGAAAGAAATTAAAAAATGTATTGTTCACCGGTCGCAATATCCCCATAATGACCACATATGAAAAAACCTCCACTGTACCTGTCAAACACAACAGCTGCCACACTGGGATCAGCGAAAATGACGTCTCCAGCCCAAAACTCCTTGGTAGCCTTCAGACCCCTTCCCTTTCCAGGGGAGTCAAATATTGCCACGTTCTCCATGGTTCCTACACTGGTTCCTGAGATGCTGACTGACAGTGAGTCAGTGGTGACCCGATGAGGATTTCAGTGGGAGAGGGACGCTAAATGCAATGATAGGGTAGTTGAGGAACCCGTAGACCAATCAGTGCCCTCCTCAATGACAACTGCACATTCCACACCCGAGGTACTAAAATAACCACCCTCTTGAACGGAACCAGCAGCAGATGGGTTGATGGTGGTGATCTCATTAACCCACTGAGAAATAAAAAGTACGGTCCGGTCAATAAAACACAGAACCTTGTTGAAAAGCAACATGAAACCCACTTTTGTTTCAGATTCTGGCATTTATTTGAATTTGTGGTCCCACATTTGTTTTTTCCTCCAGAGATCCCCCTACCCCCAAACAATTGGTAGGTGCCCAGTTCCCTGAGGGTTATTTTGGGCCCTCAGTTGGGGCTGTCTATCAAGAGTCTGGTGACGTTAGACAGCTGCGAAGAATTTGACAAAAGCATAGCTGATCTAACTCTCTGCCTCCACCCTGTTCTGGTACTTTCTCTTGCTTACATTTGCTCAAATAAAATGTGTTTTATTTTATACATATATTTATTTATTTTTTTAATCAAGAGTTGAGTTAAAGACAATTTAATTTCTTAACACAACAAACACAAACGAACACAGCAGAAAGCAATTGCGAAGGCAACAGGTTTAATTAATACAGTTATTTTAATTGGTCCATGCATAGATATTTAGAAATGAAGAACAGGATAAGGAGTGACAGAAAATCCCAGATTAAACACAAAATCAATACCCCAGCAGTTGAGCAAACAAATACTAGCTGATGAATAAATCTTTGATTAAAAAAAAAATAAAAAGATTTGGGAACTTTCACAAGCTTTGAGCTCTTCAGACAGAACAGAGCAGACAAAGCATTAGCCAACATTTTTCTTTTAAATTATGTTTTCTTTTATACACTGTTCTAGGCACAGTCTTTTTGTATGTTTTTCCTGTATAAAAAATTACATGTATCTATTTACTCTGTTCTATTGGTTTCTATACTCAAATCTTTAACTCAAGAACGCGGCTCTTTGGATCGAACTTAAGCAAGGTTCTTCACTCTGGCTCATCCTGATATCACACTTCAAAGAAATCGAGGTGTGCACCTGAGGAGAATTCATTGTCCAAAAGCAGCTTCACCAACTTGTCAGCAGACTCCTGGCAGGGCAGCAGATGATGTTTGACCCCTGTTAACCTCTGAATATCCTTCTGCATCTCTGTGTCCATCGGACCTGAAGGAAACCAGAAGGAAACCAGAAGGAGTAGCTCATTAGAAACATTTACCATTTTCTTGTTGTTCTACATTACATGCATACTAGATGTGCTTACTAAATAAATACAGTGGCTACATCTTTTCACCTATTTCTTTTGTGATCATCTCCTAGCCGGATACCAGGTAAGCTAAATGGTTCCAAATATGATACACTGTACATTTTCTTATATGGCTTATGTTGGCTTATTGTAGGCTACCTGGAGAGTAGCTGAGGACTTTGACATAGGGCTGCTCCTCAGCCAGCACCCTGAACATCATCTTCCTGGCTGCTTTGGCGGTGCAGTAAAGCACCCAGGACGGCAAGGCCTGCAGTGCAAACGATGACGAGATGTTCACCACACTCCATCGTAGGACCGGTCTGCAGGGAAACACCTGCAGGATCCCTGCAGTCAGTGCCAGGGCAGAACTAATGTTGAAGGACAGGTAGGAATTCACCTCATCCGGGTTGGTGAATCTCGTGAACTGGGATATGTTGCCTAAAGAGGCTGTGGGCAAAGAGAGAGGGAGAGAAAGGTGCATCGTTAGCTTTTGTACCGTGGCTAGAAACCCTTTAACAGCTGATTACATCACAATGTCAGCTCTAGATAAAACAAAGGACAGAGTGGAGGCAAACATGAATCACCTCATAGTAGTGGGCTAAAGTTACACGATGAAAATCTCCTCTTGCTGTGTTGTTGGGTGACAGAATCAATATCATACACGCTCAAGTTCATTAACTGTTATGTGTGTTATTTATGGCTCTAGCGAGCGATATTGGCAAAGCGTTTCAGAGAAAGAGAGAAAATGTCAGTATAAGATTTGCCTCGTTTCTGTTCAACGTTATTGTTAAGTGGCTGGCTAGTTAGCTAGCTATCTTATATCATAATTGCGCCATGCTTTCATCCTAATGTTACACTGGTTACAGAAAATGAGTCCAACAGTGCCAGCGCCGGGTGTATGGTACCTCTGCCAAAGCCCTTGCCGCTGGGAGGAGAGCATGTAGGAAAGAAAAGGGGTCTATTCCCTGGTAAAACCAGCCGATGTGTGGCTTATAGCAGTGAATACAGCTCAGTGAAATTCACCGGGCACTTCTGGATGATATTATCAACTCAGACTGGATGGCGTTTGATTATCCGGTGTAATCGGGGATTTTCACGAAACGTACAAAGTAGCAAAAGTGGTTATTTCAGCCATTAATGATGAAATATTGTCGGTGTCCACATGGAGATAAGCCTGTCTAAACGCTTGATCGAGGGATGTGATTTCATGATATTATTGGTTGAAATGGGTTGGTACTAGATTGTACTATTATATTTTGATAGATAAATACACAAAGACATTGTTTGTTTTTTTGTCATTCAAACTCACCAGCATTGTTGACCAGAAGCACATGTTCTATTTCTTTTACGGCTTCCTGCCTCGCCACCCTGACTGTTTCATTCACCCCCTCTCTCGTGCCTAGATCCACAGCTACGCAGTGAACCACCAGCTGCTCCTCAGCGAAGCTCTGCAGCTCTTCCTTCAACTCCTGCAGCAGAGTCCCAGAGCGAGCCACCAACAGGAGGACAGAGCCAGGCTCCAGCAAGCGGGACACCTGGATGACGCAAGACAGGACAAGGTTTGTTTGTTGTTGTTTTTTTTAATTTTCTTATCTCATTCCCTTTCTGTATCTTATCATTTTATTAGAACAACGTAGCCACTATCATACCTCAGACTACAATGTAGCCTACATTGTCTAGTCTAAATGAATCCCACTCAATGACACTCCATTCTGATGAGGTGCTTTAAGAAATTGGTTCCCCAGCATGTAGAGAAACATCATCCCATCCAGTCTGGACCCTCATCGGTTTGCATACAGAGCCAACAGGTCCACAGAGGAGGCCACCCACCACTCATCCCTAACACATCTTGAAAGTAGCAACCCTTACATCAGAATGCTGTTTGTTGATTTCAGCAACAGAACCTCCCCATGAAACTGGTTATCTTAGGACACACTCTGCAACTAGTTATTTAGAGTTCCACAGACTCTCGGCAGCCAAACCTCCTCCACTCTATGTGTGCTCAGCCCCTTCCTGTTCAGGCTGTAAACCCGTGACATGCTGTCCTCGACACAAAGGGAACTTTGCCAATGACACTGCTGTAATCGAAGAGGAAATCAATAAATATTGCAAATCAGCATCAGAAACGGCTTGATATAGGCTTCACACATCTCCGTCCTGGTTAAAAAGGCTCATAAATGGCTGTATTTCTGAAGGAAACTTAAGATGGCTAAATTCCTAATAAATGTTTATAAAGGAGCAGTAAAAAGCAGGGCAGAAGGGCTCTACAGTGGGTGGTTTAAACCGCCCAGAATGTCAGTAATATGGGTGACAAGGGGTGCCTGCGAGGAGCCCAAAAGCAATTGATAAAAACCCACTCCATCCACAGCCATCCAGATCTCGTTCCTTGACTCTTGTTTTGTGCAATGGCAATAAATGAAAGCGTCTATAAGTTGATAACTTACTTTGTGTGCCAGCGCCCGTCCGAATCCCTTGGAAGCTCCTGTGATGATACACAAACCCCGGCCCAGAGTCCTGTAGTTTGTAATGTCTGACATCCTGACAGATCTTCTTTGGTGCTGAAAACACTGATGAGCAGCGGGGGGAAATGTGGAAAAAGTGCCTGTGAATGGGAGATTACGGGAGGACAAGTGAAATGAAAGAGGCCACTGTTTTTGTCATCTTGTGAGAAAGATGTGAACACTGTGCACATGCCCCAACCAATGCATAACTAATGCATTGCATGTGTTTTTTCTTGTTCAATTCACAGTAAAAAGGAAAAGAAGAATAACACTAATTTTGTCTCTAGAGTGCCACATTGGTAAATGGAATTACTACGCCCACAGATTCAAGAGGCTTCTAAAAGAATGCATTTTTAAAACTATTAAAAAAATATATCATGATATTGATATTGAGTCAAGTTTTTTTACTTTTTTTTACAAAAGGGCTTTTTGAATCGCATCATTTTAATATGAATCAAATCAAGCAATTTATAAAGTGCTATTTACTGATAAAATAATAATTTGCAGATAACAAACTATACATCCATAGGAAGTTACAGCACAGGCTGAAACAACGTGATAAGAACTTAACCTCTATGGGATGAACACGCCAAGACAGAGCACAAAATACTGTCCCTAACTAAAATGTTACAAGTTTACACGGTTCATTAATTGTCATTGTACAACCCTAATGTATTCATAGTCCCATAGGAAACACACACACACACACACACACACACACACAAAAGTCATAGTTTTTCAAGTGTCTGTCGTAGCATTACTTAGTTTGAAACTTATGAAACCGCTGAGTGCTATCCATCTCTGGTCATCATATATGTAATTCTTTATTTCCTTTTCAATTATCTGTCTCTTGTCACTAACTACCATACATGTTTTTTCTCAAATAAAGTCCCATGCAGAACTGTGGAAGGGGGGTGACTTCCTTTCTATTAGATTTTAAATGTGGCTTTAAGAATATCATCATAAACAACATTTTCCATTTGGATCGTCTAATAACCATAACAGTCATGAATGCAGGAAATCTCTACCATGAGTCGTGAGACACCAAGTTTCAAATGACCCAAGACCTGCGCAATATAAATGGCTGATCATCCCGTAACATTGTGTTATTCTGTGTCTAATCTGTAACTCCTCTGACCCACATGACGTTCTCGGAAGTCCACATGTGCAGTTGCACTGAAAACAATAGAAAGAATAGAAAGAATTTGCCCTCCACTCTCAAAGTTGTGTTAAAAAAGAAACATCATATTCAATTTGTGAAGTTTGCTATATATAATGTAATATAGGAAAGGACAAACTCGTCTCCAACATGGTTTTAATTTCTTTGGTAAAATAGTCAGTACCAATAACACACTTACATGCTTGATAAACTGTTCAATTAAATGAATTATCGGTTATTTTCTTTGGTTTTTCTGTTAAAAGGGAAGGGACGTATATAGTTGTCGGGCACTAGGACCCAGGCGGAGGGCCAGAGTCCATAAAAGGGGGAGGAAAGCTCACCTGGGCCTTTCAATTTCCGCTGATTCACCTGAGAGTGAGAGCAGCTGAGAACACCCTTTGTTTGCTTGATGTGGTATGTTCCTTTTTAAATATATGTCTAAAAGCATGGTTTTAATTATTAAAATGTACAACAATTAAATAAAATGAATTATTGAAAGCATTTGTTTTTCTAGATTCTGCATGTTCAAGAGGGATTCTATTTGCTTGGAGTGATTGCATTATATGCGCATCAGCCAAGAAGCCAGGTACCTACAAGCAGAGCAGAGGTGATTTTAAATATATATTTAAATATAAAATATTATTTTTCTATAGATTCCAGTCACCTGCAACAAGCAAGGACTTTTAGAGGAGCCAACTATGTTTTCCCATATTATTAGGTTTTAGTGTGCCTCCTGTTTCATTTACTGGGCCATTTGTTATTTTGTGTGGTTTTCTGCCATGTCAAGAAGGGGGAAAGAAAATGGAGTAGTCATCTTGCATGTGTGTTTTTGTAGTGTGGTTCGAGTCCCATTAGCTTGTTGTGAATAGGCACATTTGAGTGTTGTAAAACCCGTTTGATTTGGTTCGTATGTAGTGGTGGTAGTTTATACTTTGTAGCCTGTGTTTGGTGACAACTTCCCTTAAGCATGACACACTAACCTCCCTTGGCGTGCAGTTTAGCCCACATTGGTTATTTTCTGTTTGGTTGATTTTCTTGATTTGTTTTCATTTTAAAGTCTACTCAACCAATCCTTGGATGTTGGTCTACAACTAGCGTTTGTAGTCTAGTCTTGCTGTTTGTTGTGATCCCATGCAGAATAAATACAATCTAGATTTTTGTGTATGCAGTCTCTGGTTCCAGTTTATTCTGGGTATTAGTGAATAACACCTGGTCACATATAGATATGCAGTGATGATCCCTTGGTAATATGTATGTTAGCTAGTTTAGGTGCAAAATCTGTCAAAACGTCCTCATCTGCGAGCCAAGTGAGTCGTCATGCCTCTGAAACGTAAAGAGGAAGTAAGTAGTGCCCGTCATAATGGCGTGCACTGGGGCCCCGTCGTAGCTACCGTACGCCCCTGAACCACTCTGACCTCACAGAAATATACGTGAAATGGCCACAATGTCAAGAGCACATTAGGTGGTGGCAGCATGTAACGTGTGAAAATGACATGTCAGCACCACGGAAACGGAACCAATGGGAAGGAGCGTTGTTGTCGCCTGGAGACGGATGTTTGAGACCCAAGTGTGATGTGACTTTTGTGATGTTTCCATATTAAGTTAATGTGCTTATTTGAAACCAAACCATGTTTTTTTTTTTCTCAACCTAACCTAAGTGATTTTGTTGCCTAAACATGTTAAATGTCCTTATTAGGCGACAACTAATTTTACACATGTACCAGGGCCTCGTAATGTGCCGTTTTTCTCAATTGCTTTGGCACAATTCTCAAATGATTAGGAATACTTAATATTGTGTAAACCTCCAAACCACTGCACTGGTTCACAACAGACTTGAATTTATTCATTCTTTCAAACAAATTGCAAGTGTTTCAACACATATATGCAAATGAGTATAATATAAGTGATATAAGTAAAGTATAAGTAAAACTGATATTGCTTCTCAGTCGAATAGTTGTTCTCTTCAAAAGATGCATGAATTATTTTGTCTAAGTCAACAAGTCCATTCAATTGTCAAAATCTGTCAGGCATACTGTACATACCATGAACATCATTCGTGTACTTGGAGTATTTTTGGAACATCCATTAACTTGGTAAATTGTCTGTCAGGTGAAACTGCAACTTCACTAAATGAGTTTGTCCTATCTTACAACAACCAATCACACATTATCTCAAGTTGGCTCACCGGTGTTTGCCATGAATACGGCTGTTGCCAAACATATTTTTAGAGCTCGACTACAACAGAATAATCACAATTTCTGAACATGAAGGAATCTGGTCAAGTAAATAATGAACAGGGGCAATGTCCTGCTCGAGGAAGAGGAGTAAGTTGTTGTGTAATTTTTCAGTTTACTGTGGTGTAACAGTTGATTTATGTAAATAAAAATGCAGCAACAATTTCCATGGAAATGCCAGTACAGTGTGCAATATTGAAGATAAAAAAAAAAACTACTGTTGAAATCGGTATCAGGATAGTATTCAGTTTGATTGACAAAAACATTCTAGTACAGTAAACATTCAGTGTGGACTAAAAAAAACTGAAAAGTGGTTATATGGAACATTTCCAGATATCAAGGATAACCTTGTAGAAAATTGAACACCACTCTCATTCTGCTTAATTTCCTTGATCGCAATCACATAAAATGTAGGCATATAAAAATGTTAAATTGACATTAAAAGAAATGAGGGAAGCATGGTGAAGATGCATCAGTTCCTTATTCATAACAATAAACAATCAAGTTTTTATATTTCATCAGCACACACTAAGCTGAGCTGGGTGGTAGAAATCGCCAAAAAGGTGCCAGAGAATCCCCATAATTATAAACAGGCAAGTCCCACTGCAGGCTGCCATTAAATACCCAACTCTACTGCCACCTCCTGGACAACCAAGTGTAACTGACAAAAGGGACCTCCTCATGAGAGATGCGCCAATTCAATAGTATATAAATATTGCACTGACATAAAGATGAATGGGCAACTATACTATAAAACACAACACCCCACATAACTATAGAAACCTGGGTTGAGGAGTAAGTAAATGCATCATATCAGTGGATCCCACAGTACTACTGAGAGGTACAGAGTAGTACTCCAGTACTCTGCCACATAATCATGTGACCTTGACAGATATGCATGTATGCATGCATGATTTTTTTCACACAAGGAAAGCTTTGGAGATTTAGATTTACTTGTGTGCTTTGGGCCTTGCATGTTCCTCTTCCATCCTACAGGGGGCAGACTGGTGCTCCTCGTCACTTGAGGCGGTAAGAAAAAGGACAAGCAAAAAAGAAAAATGAGCTCCATAAAGATACAGGTTGTAGTCAGAATGCTGAAAGACAACAGAAGAAATCCTAACAGCAAAAACAAAGTGAAGACATTGGAGGAGAGGTGTGCTGTTGTCTCCTTTTGCAGCATCGTTTTTCCACTTGAGGAGTTATGATGGTTTGAGAAATGTTAACCAAGAGAGAATTCAGAGATTTCATCTGTTTCTGACAGTCATGACAATAACCATATGAACTAGACGATATGAATAAGCTGGATGAAAAACATTGAACAGAACAATGAAAATAACAATAGTTAATCTTCAGTATAGTGTGTACAAGTCACCTAACCATGTATTAATCTGGACCCCAAAAAATGAATAAAAAAATATGAAGGGGGGAGAAGAGGGTGGGGGAAAGGAAACTGCTGTCTGACAGAAGGATGGGTCACACAGAAATAAGACAGACAGAGCATGGACCAAGAACAGGAGGCATCGAGGAAATGCAAAGTAAAGATGACAAGCAGTCACAACGTGCAACACAACCCAGCTGAGGACTGACGCATCTGTTCCAGAACGCTGAAGAAGTCTGTTCAGACCACGAGCAGAGGGACCCCTCTTTTGATTGTAATCCAGCACAACCTGCCTATATTGAGTTAAATGACATGTATTTGTATGATACATTGTGTGACTAAATCTAAGTCGGTGATTGGACTGAGCACAGAAAATAAAGAAGGCAAAATATCTAGCTTTAAATCTATTAATTGCATTTTTTTAATAACATGTTCCACAAGAACAGCGATTAACTATAGGCAGGATAGCTCTAATTGACGATGCTATTAAGTTGCGTTATTGGAAGTGTACACATTTGACTTACTTGTAGTATTAGTCTTTCCTTTTCATGCCGTTTTGTATATCTACTTTTACATTTCAGAGAATTTTTTTATTCACTACAATTATCAGTTTTAGATACTGGTTACTTTACAAATTAAATGTTTTCACACAAAACATACAAAGAGTTTATAAAGAATTATGCAAATGTAAGCAAATGAAAATGATTTGTCCATTAATCAATTATCAGATTACTATTTTTGATTAACTCATTTTTAATGCAAAAACATGTCATGGCACCAGCTTCACAAATGTGAAGTTTGATTCTGATTTATTTTATTTTTTTAATAATGTAAGTTTTGCAACTGTTGGTTTGGACAAAACAAGTAGGCATATTTTGGGCTTCTGAGGAATGGTTTTGTTTTACAAACCAAACAATTGAATCTCCCTTAATCAATTAAGGAGGAAAGTAATCATTTGTTCATTCTCTCTTTTAATTTAATCTAACAATATAATATGTTATATAAGAGAAATAATAATGGTATATTCCATTTCCAGTGATGGAGGAAGAAGGCAGGTCTCATCCACCTCAATCCATTCATCCATCCATCCACCTGTCCATCCATCCATCCATCCGTCCATCCATCCATCCACCTGTCCGTCCATCCATCCATCCATCCATCCATCCATCCATCCATCCATCCATCCATCCATCCATCCATCCATCCACCTGTCCGTCCATCCATCCATCCATCCATCCATCCATGCATCCATGCATCCATCCATCCATCCATCCACCTGTCCATCCATCCATCCACCTGTCCGTCCATCCATCCATCCATCCATCCATCCATCCATCCATCCATCCATCCATCCATCCATCCACCTATCCATTCATCCACCTGTCCATCCATCCATCCACCTGTCCATCCATCCATCCACCTGTCCATCCATCCATCCACCTGTCCGTCCATCCATCCACCTGTCCGTCCATCCATCCATCCATCCATCCATCCATCCATCCATCCATCCATCCATCCACCTATCCATTCATCCACCTGTCCATCCATCCATCCACCTGTCCGTCCATCCATCCACCTGTCCATCCATCCATCCACCTGTCCGTCCATCCATGCACCCATCCAACCAGGGGACTGTATATGACTCTATAGGCTTTTCCCGAGGGACAGCACTGGATCCATGCCAAAAGGGGGCGTTTGCATCATGCAGCCGGAGGGGCGGGACCAGAGGTGGGTGTGTGTCTCTCAGCTGATGCGCGTATCAACCGACTCCATCATCAGCATCCGACGCTGACAGCGGTCGAAGACAGCATCCCTAATATTACCGACCCGCGGTAACAACGCAGAATAAGATCAGAGCCCGGGACGACCAGGACTGACGCCGCTGTCCTGTGGCAATAATATTTATTGAGGCTGCCATCTTACAAACCGCCGAGCTGCAAAATAGTGAGTAGCCTTTGATGATGGACCGCCAGGATGCTACAATCGGTAAATCAAAGCTACTGTCGTCAATGTCAATGACGCTGTGCATTTTAACGTGGATGTGTTTCTGGGATTCGGCGAGGGTGGTGCGTTCGTTTCTTGTCAGGGGGCCTAGCGAGTAATTGTTTGGGAAGCGCAGTCGATTCAGGGCTTGATGCGGATGCTGCTAAAGCCGCCCTTGCCGCCCAGGGATGCAGAGAAAAAGGGAGGGGGGGAGGGGGGGTGGGAGTCGTGAGGGGAGGGGGATTGAGGCACAGCAGCAGATAGATAGGCAGTGTATTTTACTACTACTACTATTCACCCAAGTGGAAGTAAACCTCTCGTAAATGGGCTGAGAAGGGGAAGTGAACGGGCATGACTGCATTTCTATACCCATCTATCTATCTATCTATCTATCTATCTATCTATCTATCTATCTATCTATCTATCTATCTATCTATCTATCTATCTATCTATCTATCTGTATATCTGTATATCTATGTTAATGTTCAATGCTTTTTAATACTTGTTTAATACATTGTTGATGGCATATAAACATAAAAGCGTATACAAAATAGTTGCCAGCTTATTAGGTAGGCCTACACCTATCTAAAACTACAACAGTCCTTCAATAAATCCCCACAAAGTTGATATATTCCGGGTTTAGTTGTTGGTATTTTGGAGGCTGCAGTTTGCGGCGACGTTGACTTGTATTGCGTTACGAGAGGTGTCTCTCATTTCTGGACATTTTGTCTTTAACTGGGACACGGTGAATGGCAAACAGGAAAACCAAGGAAACGAGTGGGAAAAAGACTCACAAAGGTCCCAGACTAGATTCAAATGGATGGATGTTGGTGTTTTATTGTCAGCACCTCTCAGTGTAATGCAATACAGTTCAACTACACTGCAAACTACAGCTTCTGAATATACTCAGATGCTAGTTTATTAGCTACACTGAGCTAAAAAACAAACAGTTTAATACAACAGTCATGCAGTAAATCTTTAATCTAAGACGTTTTAGAGTTAGAGAAGCATGGTCATTTTGGAGGCTGTAGTTTGTGGTGCTGTATTGAATTCCATTATCCATTAAGGATGTGTAATGCATATTTTGTCCATCACATTTTTTAAGGTCAGACTAGATGAAACACCTCTGTGTATAACCAGGGAGTGATAAACCTGGTAGGTTGAGTCTATTGAGTCTCCTACACTGATATTCCCCCCAGCAGTTTGCCCAGACCCCCTAGAAACCAAACGGTATGCCTAAACTCTCTCTAAGCTTGTGTTGATTAAATAACACATTTGCACCGTGGCACGCAAAATCAACTTAGAGTACAGTACAAAGTGATGTTTTTTTTTTTTCATTATAAGGGAATACAATTCAACAGCACCACAAACTATATCCTCCAAATGAAGTTGAATGCCTCAAACAGTTTCAACAGAAACCCTAAAACACACTTAACATTCAGTAAATATCAGTTTGACTCTTCATGAAGTTCTGAATTTTGATTTTCACATCTACATCTTTGATTAGTGTTGACTACACTACGCAACAATATCTTAAACATATTGCTCAAATAAAGTCTGTTTAGATTTAAAGTTAATAACTTGGCCATATAAAACTAAGCCTATATCCTGTTTGGTGTAATGGTGATCCGTTACGGTCATGTTCATATTTTGTCACCTGGCATTGGAGGGTAGACTCTCCTCTTATACATATTGTTCTTTTTATAGTGTAAATTCTTAATTGCATTTATTGCAGGGCTGTTGTTTTCAATTGTATTACATTGTAGTTTTAGGTATTCCTGTAATCGCATCCAGAACAAAATGCAAAAATCAAATATTCTCTTCCAGTTCATTGATGCGAAGGGACACAAAACCAGCATGCTTACCTCATGCACACAAACTAAAAAGTCAGAAATAACATACTCTTACTGATAGTAGTGCATACATAATAAACAGATGCCATAAACACACTTTAACACTGTGATTCTATTATTAAACTGGCAGACAGGCTTTATTATTACACTTTACTAATACCCTCACTATACACATAAATGTCCAGAGTTATCCATCAGACCTGTTTCATTTTTATCATGGTGGGAGGAACACGCTGCCCCTGTATGTGGGTTAGAATCTATTCTACATTAGCTATTATTGTATAACAAGTCATTATGCAATTATAATATTGTATAACTCCTTTCGTTTTTCTGTGTTCCTCTAGTGTGTGTGCCCCCACTACCTGCATTAGGTTGTGATGACCCACACTACTTCCAAATGTATCTGTGACCCTCCCCAATCCTGACTCCTAACCTCTAATCCCTGACCTTTGACCCCCACTATGGGCAGTGTTGGCAGTGGGGTGGCAGGAGAGCAGGAGTTTGCCATGAAGTCTGTGGGTACGAGGACCACCCTGCCAAGAGCACCTCCTCTCTCTCGCCGTTGCCCTGCCGACCGCAGCTGCAGCGCAGAGCGACTGCCCCGCCCTCCAGCGACTATATCTGATGGGACGGCTTCTAGCGATGAACGAGGGAGTGTTAGTATTGGGACTGGGACCTGTACCGGGACTGACCGACCCACCGAAACAGCCTCCTCCACCAACACTGAATGCACCATGACGGCCCCGTCCAACAACAACCAGTTGGAGTGTGGCAACGGAGCAGGCAGGCGGGAGAGGGAGTGGGAGAGGCAGCGTGAGAGGGGAAGAGACAGGGACCGGGACCGAGACTGGGACCGAGAAAGGTTAGAGAGGGAGCGAGAGAGGGAGAGGAACCGGGAGAGGGAGCGAGAACGAGTGGAGAGGGAGAGGCTAGAGCGAGAGAGGGAGCGGGAGAGGGAAAGAGCCAGAGAGAGGGAAAGAGAGAGAATCGAGAGGGAGAAGATAGAAAGGGAGAGGGAGCGAGAGAGGGAAAGGGAGAGGGAGAGGGAAAGAGAAAGGCTGGAGAACGAGAGGTCGGAAAGGGAGAGAGAGAGGGAAATACAGGCTGCAGGTTTAGATGTTTGTGGGAACCTTTTGGGACGAGGAGGAAATGAGAAGAGTCATAGCATGAACCAACACCAGCACCGAGAGATGGCAGCCGTCAGAGCCGACAGTGACATCAACCCAGGCAGCCACAACCCTCCAAACCACAACCCGCCCAAGATCCTGCCAGTGTCGGGAAAACTAGAGCAGGTACTTCAAGATGTAGGACGGTGGCTCCAAACCTTGGGGTCAGCACCCTCAAAGGGGGTTGTAAGTTAAATCTAAGTGCTCACTAGATGATTAGGCAATAGTGAACCACAAAAATGTAAAATTTGTGTAAAACAGGCAATAAAAGTGCGAGTCACTGCAACCACAGGGGGTCCTTGAGTGTGCAGCCACCAAAAACACTTCATGGACATGTAACATTGTATTAAGATAGATTTGAACCTAAACCAACCACCAATTTTGCCATCGGGCATAAACCTGTTTGTAAGGATTTAAGCCCCTCAAAAATAAACCAAATGCATCTCAAGCAGTTCCAAATATATCATAATATGTAACATGCATGTCCCATATTGTGTCGTCATTATAACAATGCTGAATTATTTCTCTTTCCGTCTATCTTTCTCCATCTCTTTCGTAGGCAATGCAGAACAACTCGGGCCTTGTTCGTCCCTCTGCCTTCAAGCCGGTGGTTCCCAAGAGCTTCCACTCCATGCAGAACCTGGTGGGCCAGGCAGGAGGGGCTGGGAGCGAGGGCAAGACTGAGGCAAGGAGTGAAGGGTTCAGTGAGAGGAGAGGAGACAGGAGGTGCAGGGACGGAGCAGGAGGAGAACCAGGAGAGGTCCCAGAGGCGCTGCTCCTGGACCAGGACAGCCCAGTGAGGGTCAGCAGAACTGAGGGCGGGGGAAGTGGTAATGAAGTGGTTCAGGGAGGGATGTCTGACTCAGGGAGGAACTCCCTGACCAGCCTGCCCACCTATACAGGCTTGGGGTCCGGTTGTGGGCCTCCAGCCGTCCTGGGCCCTCTCAGTGCTTCAACCAGCCACATCAACAGGTTGGGCATGGTTGGGGCAGCTGCAGGCCTTGACAAGCTTGAAAAGCCTGGCTATCAGGTAAGGCCATCATCCATATACTCCATTCGTCTGCTGCTCAATGCACCGTGCTGTTATCATCTTTCATGGATTGCGATGTGGTTCTTTCCTCCAGAACGGGCTGAGCGCCTCAGACAGTGGCCGGTCCTCCTCGGGAAAGAGCTCCTCGTCCTATCAGAGGCTGAGCCACCTGAGTGATGCCCCAGCACCTCTACGCCCCTCCCCCTCGTCCGACGACATCATCCAGGACCTCGAGGACCGCTTGTGGGAGAAAGAGCAAGAGGTCAGAGGCCAGTCCTAAATGACTGATGTGCAGTTGTTTTGCACCTAGCGGGTACATTTACCAGCATGTAAAGCATCAGTTCTGTCTTGTGGCCTGATCACTCTTCTTCTCTACCAGGTGCAGCATATGCGCAGAAACCTGGACCAAAGTGAGGCAGCAATCATTCAGGTGTTTGAGGAGAAGCAGCGTGTCTGGGAGCGGCAGATGGACGAGCTGAGACAAAACTACGCTTCACGTCTGCAGCAGGTGTACTGACTACTTACCTTGATGTCACTGCACTAATATCTTTACTTGCATTTTGAGTCTTATACAAAGGCTATAGAATTTCTGGGGAGTAGATACGCTTGTTTTTCATATCTTTGTTGGAAGGAGGTGAAATCTCTGCAGGTTATTTAATGGTACACCACTTATGGTTCATAGCTTTAAGTACCAGGAGGTATTCTTGCCGAAACTGCACATACTGTCAAAACTTACACTCTTTTATATTTTTGCAGGTTACCCGTCGCGCTCAGCGCTCCCAGACTGCCCTGCAGGCCCAGATAGGCCGCCTGTCCCAGGACAAGAGGAGGCTCCAGGAGGAGATGGCAGCTCTCTTGGCCCAGAGAGAGGAGCTGGAGAGAAAGTGTCTGGATTACAGGAAGGAGCAGGCTGACATCTTGCCTCGTCTGGAGGAGACCAAGTGGGAGGTGAGATATGAGTATATGACTTGGTGCGCTTGACTAGTCCGGTAAAATGTTATCAGGGTTGCATCATGGTAGACTGAGCAGTGGAGCACCGAGTATAAGGGTGTGTGTGTGTGTGTGTGTGTGTGTGTGTGTGTGTGTGTGTGTGTGTGTGTATGTGTGTGTGTGTCTTATATGCACAGGGATAGGTAGAACCTAATACTCGTTGTTTATGTGGCAGGTGTGTCAGAAGGCAGGAGAGATCTCCCTGCTCAAGCAGCAGCTGAGAGAGAGTCAGGCTGAAGTGACCCAGCGAGCTGGAGAGATGGTGGCCCTAAGAGGCCAGCTGAAGGAGCTCAATGCCCAGCTAAGGGAGCGGGAGGAGACCATGCTGGGCCTGAAGGACTCCTATAGCACCAAGAGTGTGGAGCTGGAGAAGTGTGAGGTCGAGCTGAGGAGGACCCTGTCAGAGGTGGGTATTTAATTACATGTTCATTAATACTCAGCGGGTTTGAAAGCTGAAGATTATATATAACAGAAAAACACAAACAGATGAATCATTTACAGAACTTTACAATCCATTAAAACAGTTTCCAAAAATAATAAAAAGCATTTACTATACTTTACTAGACAGGGTGTTCATCAGATTCCCTGGTTTTCAGTATATGGAGCACATAAAATCCCCTTAAATGGGTCTGATAAAACCCTGTCACTGTAAGATTTAAGATATGATGGTGATAGAATTTTATAAATGTACATAAACTAGTGCCAGCCCAGCGTCTAAAAGCAGTAGTTCCATGTTTGCATATACTGTAAATCAAATAATCAAATAGTTTGTTCAAGTATCTGGTTGGAAAATCTGATGTATGTCATCAGTGTAGAATTGTATATTAGTAGCAGTTGTGGACATGACATTATCGTCACTATGGTAACCAGAATCTCCCTCAGCTATGGTCACATATCCTCCAAATATGCACAAAACGTACCACAAACTGTAGGATATCTGGAGGTCGTCTTTATCAAAAACTTATCAAAAAGCAATTTTGATTACTATCCAAAGTGGTCCGAATAGACTTTACAACAAATGAGGTTGCAGGATTGGGATGTTTACCACTACATCTAGATCGTTGAGCGTTTAAATTATTTAAATCCTTCGGAAGGATTCCAAAAACTTGGTGAGGACTCTAGGATAAATTGGGGACTATTTTATATCACAGCTGCAGATATTTTGTCCCCCTCTGTGCTGTATGAGCTCATAAGAAGCTCACTCACATATAATATGTAGATATAATGTATAATTTCATTACTGAAAAGACTAAAAAAATGGAAGAGCAATATTCATCTCTTTTTTAAGTCCAATTTATACATTTGACACAGGCTGTTCTCTGGGCCAACGTACAAGTGCCATGAAAACACTATGCAACATTAATCAAAAACGTTGTGTGGTCAAGTTTGTAAGCAAGCTTTAATATCATATTTTAATATAAAAAGGTGTCAGACAACAGCTTTAATATGCTAATTGCCTGGACTAAGAGGATTGCTCTCCACCTCTCTATCAGGGCCAACTACTTTTTCTGTACTACAGTCTTTCTCCTGATTCAACTGACTGGACCAAAGAATTATCCCCCACTGCTGCTATCAGCCATACAATCCCATTTGAATTGAGCCTAAAGCTGCATACATGTGCATGTTTGCATTCATGCATGTATGTACAACAAACACAGCTGGATGTGTATTTATTTGAACAGCTATGTTAATCTTTTTAGACATGATCTGTGTTTATGTAAATTACAAATTATACTTATTACGTCTGCATGTCCTTAAAACACTTGATTTGACTTTAGATCGTGACAATCA
The DNA here is from genome assembly GCF_963514095.1 of Eutrigla gurnardus. Classification (NCBI taxonomy): domain Eukaryota; kingdom Metazoa; phylum Chordata; class Actinopteri; order Perciformes; family Triglidae; genus Eutrigla; species Eutrigla gurnardus. The sequence goes on along the minus strand of NC_139936.1, from coordinate 12,473,275 downwards.
AACGATACATTTAAAACAGAATATTTTTCCTTTCTACAGGTGTCCATCCTTAGAGAGAAACTGGGTGTATTCGAGGCAGAGGTGCTCAGTTTGAAGAGGGCTCTGAGTGAAGTGAGCAGAGGAGCAGAAGTTGTTGTGAGCCCTAACTTAGCTGCTGCAGGACTATTGCCACCCTGGGGAATTGTCCACTGCCCACGTAACCCCACTGAATCCTCAGCTAACTCTCTCACCCCAACATCCGACACTCTGCTGAGTCTTCAGAGTGATGAAGCCAAAGCCCAAAGGCAGGAAGCTCAGCGACAGGAGAGGCAGCAACGCGAAGAAGCCTGGCGTGATGTGCAGCAGCGGCAGGAAGCCCACATGCAGCAGGACATACGAATGCGTCAGGATGCCCAAATCCGACCAGATGCCCAATTCCGCCAGGAGGCCCAGCTTCGCCAGGAGGCTCATCTACGCCACGAAGCCCAACTACGGCAGGAAGCGCAGCTGCGCCAAGAGGTGCAGCTCCGTCAAGAGGCCCAGCTTCGTCAGGAGGCCCAGCTCTGCCACGAGGCCCAAATGCGCCAAGAGGCCCAGCTACGTCACGAGGCCCAAATCTGCCAGGAGGTGCAACTGCGTCAGGATGGCCACCAGCCACAGCGAGGCCAGGAGGGTCACTGGGACGAGGCAGGGGAGCTGCGCAGACAACTAGAGCAGCTGCAGGCGGCGTTACGTCTCGAGCGGCAGCAACGGGAACGCCAGGCCCTCAACTTTGACCAGGAGCGACACACATGGCAAGATGAGAAGGAGCGCGTTTTGAAATACCAGGCGCAGCTGCAGCTCAGCTATGTGGAAACGCTGCAGAAGAACCAAGCTTTGGAAAAGCGCATGACCCAGTTGGGAGCCAAACCAAACACAACGTCCACCACCACCACTATAACCACTACCACCACCACCTCCCCCACCAATTCCAACTCTCCACCTCCGCCACCAGCCATCTCACCTCTATCCCCGCAGTCCCCGCCCTCTCTCTCTGGCCCCATCGCCCTCACCATCTCCCCACCTTGTGAAGACCAGAAGGGCCCTCCTTCCCTCCACCAGCTTGCCAATCCCTGGGCAGGACCCTCACGCCTGGAAAGGATAGAGTCCACTGAGATATAGAGCCAGCTCCATGATACATTTTCCAGTCCAATGCACCCACAGCGACAAGGACTCTCACACGCAAACCCCTTCAGCATACAGTTGAAAACATTTCAGTCTACAATAGAATAAATCAGTACAGTCTGACATACTTTTCAAAGCAACGAAAGACACTAAACAGCAACAACAGCGACTGCAAAGTCCAACGTTATCAGTAACGAGCAGACCATCTGCACGGGAAGTTGAACTTCAATCGCTCCATCAATGATTTTACAACCTCCTTAGCAGCCTTTCTCTCACAAATTGCACACGACTACATCCTTTTTAATCAGTGTTCATGAGATGTGTGCCACACTGGTGCATAGATAGATGACGGCACTGACACGGGGGTCATTTAATGCCCAGAAAAGGACCAAGACAATCAGGGATATTGTCAGAAATGATCAACAAGAATATAATGCGGTATTTATTCATTGTAAGTCTGTGTCACTGGTAATGTAAAAGTAGAAATAGTGGTCAGAGTGTGTGATGTTAACTGCATTTTTGGCCAGAGAGCGCCTTACTCCATTTTTTTCCAGCATGTATATGAGAATAACTAATGCTGGGAACAGATAAAAAAAAAAATCAAGAGTCTGATTATAATTTGCAGTGCTATAATCATAATATCAGCAAACCAGTCACAGAACATTATTATACATGCCTGGATGATTTTTATTTAAATCCCAGCAGATATTGACATCAAAGGTCACACGGACTGATTCTTGATTCAGTTTTCAAGTCATTTCATGCACAGGGTCCAACATGTACGACCCATTTAAACACATCATAACACAAGACCAACAGAGTTTATATTTTCTACAAATTGAATAAAATAGATATGTTTAGGAGATAATCAACCCCAAACGAATATAGAATATGTTTTAAGGCTTGGGAGAACCTGGTTTGCCTTCACTGCATAACGTCTGCAGTGACTAAAAATAAACACTAGAGGTCATTAAAGAGCTTTGAGAGCTCACCCCCTCATTGAACTGCAATGAGAATGTGAAAGGAAGCACACAATTTGAATTTGGTTATTATGATAATTGTGTCGTTCACTTTGAGCAGCCAAGAAATCTGAGAAATCAGTCAGTGTCCCCAAAGTAAAATAATATATACAATTTATAGAATGTATGATATAATAGAAAGAAATCCTTATAATAGTTATAGATTGTAAATGTGTGTGTGTGTGTGTGTGTGTGTGCGCGCGTGCGTGTGTGTGTGTGGGTGAACGGGTGTGTGCATGTGTGTATACATATGAAAAGCTTCAGCTTATGAGATTGAGGATAGAGGGAATAGTGGCAATACAGCAAGTGAAGGTACTGTATATTGAGGTAAAAGGGATTTTTTTTCCCCGTGGGAAGGGGGGTTTAAGTACAGTAAGATGTACATCAAAGCTTCGTACAAGGACAGTTGGATGGAAAATTCGAACTGAGGGAGTCTATATCCTGGGAACTCTACTTTCTTCTGTATAGTTCACTTGGGCAAAGCAGGGGAGAAGGAAGTTTAAAAAAATAAATCTGAAAAATGGAAAGTCTGCCTCTTTAAAGGGAGCATTCAGGCTAACTGCACTATGTAGTGTCCTACACACAAGTTATGATGTACAGTAGACTCAGATGTGAATATCATGGCTTTTATATGTGTTGTTTATGCCAGCATACAAAGATGTTGCTCAAGAATATTAACTTATCTCTAAGGTATTACATAGTATTATCATCTTTATTACTGTTATTATATTATGGTGAACTGACTGAAAATATGTGCCATTTGAGCTTTCCTTTATGTGTTTTTTTTTTTTAACTGTGTAGATAGCCTATTGGCCTACCATAATGGTGCGATCATAGCAACTCCGTCCAAAAATGATGTTCCTTTTGATGTAGGTGATAAATGTAGTTACAGTATTGCATTGTTTAGAGAACAAAAAGCTACCGATTTTATACATGTTTCAAACTTATTGTTTGCATTTATGTTACTAGTACTGTTCTGGCTTGATTAAAACAACCCCTTTGTTAAAATTCAGCAGAACTAATAAAGATATGTGAATAATTCAGCACTTCTTCTGTCATTGAGAGAGTCATTTGACCTGTGGTTAAGGCTCAACTGGAGTTGAAGATTTGAAGCTGGAACTCAGCTTTGAAACGACTGGGCAGAAGGAATATTTGGAGTCCTCCAAATATTAGAATACAGGATTAAAGGTACATATCTTTTTTTTATTTTTATTTTTTTTAATCACAGCAGTTCCTAACCTGGGGGCCAGGACTACCTTAAGGAATCATTATCAGGGGTCATCTTCAGATGATTTACAAGATAAAAATTGAAAATACATATGTCTGCTACACAATAGGTATATCTTCAGATATTGTGTCTAATTGCATAACCTTTTGCAATTAGACAACTGGCTGTATAGAATCCTTAAACATATGTAACCTGTGAGGAGGAGTTAAAAGTAGATATATCATTGCTTTATGGGATTACAAAAAGGGAAACATCTTTGGCTAAATGTCTTGTTGTTTGCTGATGGAGACTGGCACTCAATAATGAAGGAATGGTTTAATAGTAGTAATAGTGAGGAGCCTAAATAGGCCTCAAACGGGTAGTCTGAGGTCTTTCCTGTGAACAGCATGCATCCCAATGAGGTGACCATGAAATATTGCAAGCTGCAAGGTTACATCTTGAAATCTTTATGTGGAAGACGAGATACATATTTGACATTTGAAGATAGACAAATGCATTGTAGTAGATGTCTATAATGTAAATAGAGGTAGATAGAACACATACATGTTGGTGGGACAGGCAAGTAAATAAAGTACATTCTTAACACCTGTTGCATCGCTTGATTCATTTCGCAATTATAAATGTGACGTTTGGCCCTTCTCGGCTTCTGTAGTCGTGCCGGTTCAGCTAGCGTATGGCTAGTAGCTGTTAGCTACTGTTTAAAACTGCTCAGCGGACCCAAATACAGTCAAAACAGACAACTTTGTCTACGACCAAGCAACGTAAGATTTGTGTGCTTTAGTTTACTGAGCTAATGTCAACATTGTCGGTCTGGCTCAGCGTTAGTAATGTTAGCAAACAGCATATTGCTAACTACGTTTAACGTATCTGGATATAAATGACGTTACCTGTTTCGCATAGCGAAGCTATGCACGATGCTAAACGTTAGATTTGGTAGCATTGCACAAGTTAATGTTTAAGGCGTTTACTAATAAGTAACGAGGCCCAGAGGCTCGAACATTACCTCCGACAGAGAATATTTAATTGTAAAAAAAAATGATTAAAACGTTACGTGACATCAGTCAGTCTCTTTGGTGAAATTTAGCCAAATTGACATCGCTAACGTTCGTTGTGTCCAGTTACTTGGCTGGATGAGAAATTAGCAATCAGAGGACTCCGCTATTTGTACATCTTGGCTGGGGCTACTTTCACTACTTGTTAATACCCCAGAAAATGTCAGGTTATAGTAAAAGAACTGCACATCACGATTTATCAAAATTGTTTTCTGTTCAAAGACTGAATAATCTCAGGGGCAGCTAAAGATATTCTATTTTCTGTGTTTAATCAGCCTGAATTTCCTCATGTTATTACGTTGCCGGATGGCAAACATAAGTGGAAATTGTTATCACTTTGTTACTTTACAAAATACCAATTGAGTTTACCTTGTTGAACTCACCGTTCAGGTGAGTCAGTCGGTCTGTGAAGGTCATTTTGTCCTGGGGTCAAAGGTCTTGCATGGGTGTAAACACAAGAGAAATGTGATTATCTTCTAACAATGCCATATAATGTGGTGTACCAATGTGAGTCAGTGTTAAAGAGTTGTATTCATTCGAGTTTGCCTTGACCTATAAACTGTCTTAACATCAATTTGTGTCTTCGCAGGTTGGAGGAGATGGTTCTGAATCTTTGTCTGCCACCCTTTTATACAACAGTTCATTGCAACAAGGTTTGACATATTTCATGGACCCATCATGTAAATATTTATGTAACATATACAGTGTTTTATAAACTAAAAATAAACCTGGTGTGACTAGTGTTCAGAGCAGTTAGTTGGGAGATAAAATAAACCCTAATGTGTAGTAGTGTTATGAGGGCATCACTCACCTTATTTCCTTTTTGAAATGTTAGGATAGGTAAGGTTAGAATATTTGTTGATATAAATACAAAAAATCAACATAGATACACACAAAACAGCTAAGGATGGAAGTGGAGGATATTCTGTAGATGTGAAAATAAAGAAGCAGAGGGATGTGATTGGTGTGTGTGGGAGTCTGAATGACCTTATGTTCTTTTTATTTGTATTTTGTCATCTCATCATGACTATTCTCTCCACATTCAACATAAAATATCTTCAGTGATATTTTTATTTTATACCTTTTTTTTTTTCGACCCTCTTCTATATTGTTAACTCTCCTCTAAGCCACATCTCCAATGAGACAAGCCCTTGCAATTTAAAGGTTTTCCAGAATTGGTCAAATAACATATATTTTTCAAATACAGCTGTGTGCAGATGGCTATGATGTCACAAACCTTGTGTCAGCCGATCCTGCTCTCCGGAGGCGGGGCTTCAAGCTGGAGTATTTCCTACGTCCACCTTTACAGGTACGATTACGCTGTGGTACTTAAGGAGGGATTTACTTTCTTGATGAGAGTTAGATGAGAAGATTGCCAAGCAAAGTTTCAGTTTTTCATAAAGGTTAATACACTGTCATATTGTCCTAAAATGAATGTCATTGCAGTCTTGAAATATTACCCTAGCTATTCTTTGTACAAAGTTTGCCTTTTATAGTGGTGAGAAAGTTTAATTTCCTTATGAATGTAATTTATATGAAATTCACACAGAAAAAGGTTAAGAAGCATGTGCTTATTTTGTAAATTATAATAACAATCCAGAATTAAAAGCTTGAACTATTAATTTGTGGAGCCATGCAAGTCAATGAGTTTTCCACTGTCATGCAAATATTTTTTATGATTTAATTTATATTGAAACAGGAAGTTGAGTGTTGAGAAAAATATGAATATGAACTTTTTTCATATCTGCATTTATAAACATCAAAACTAGTAATGATGTCATGTTATGATGTCAGGTATGATATCAGTTGTTAAAATAATTTTTCCGTAAACGAATAAATTCACCCAAGGAGGAGATCGGAGACATAAGTAAAGTCGACGTCTGACTTTAATCTTGTACAAGAGGAGCAGTTACAGTGCAACAACGTGTGAGGATGCTACAGAGGAAGTGCTCAAATCACTGTTGTGACTTGAGTCTTTTAAAGGCACAGGAGATAACGCGTCATCGACAGTTAATCTTCATGCAGAACTAGACATCATGACTACCAGGCCTCTGATAACATTTAGGTCAGCCATGGGGGTACTAAGTTATAAACAGTTCAACACATAAAGCTGTAACCTGAACTAAGAAAACTTTAAGACATGAGGTTATACAAAATTCTTATAACATCAGTATACTGTGAAAAGATAATTTTCACAATTTCTTGGTACCTTTTATTTTGGGAAAAAGTTAAAGAAACTAAAAGTGTGTCGGATTTTTGGCAACATACATTCATATCTATGATCAATAACTCAATATCCTTTTTTTCCCTTTATACTTCTCAGGTGACATTGAAGTTTGACTTCCAGGTGGAGCTGTGCAGGATAGATGTGGAAATGTGGCCCTCTGGGATGGACCGGGGACAGGAATGCAAGAAACTGGAGATCAGCACCAGTTCTGATCCACTACGCACCCAGAATTTTGGCCAAGGCCACAAACAGGTTCAGCAAAAGAAAGACATGCAGGTAAAGCACCAGAAACAGAGCAGAGAAAAACAACAAGAGCATGATGGTGAATCTCACCAGAGTAATTGCGACCAGTGGAGACTTCAGGCCCAACGGTGGGGTGAAGGAGCTCCAGATGAGCCTCAACAAGGACACCATGCATTCAAGTCACACACTGAATCCAGTAATCCTACACCAGAGTTTAAACTGATCGGTCGTTGCGAACTTAGGGAGGAAACCAAAGTCTGTTTCACACGTTCAAATTTCCGTCCCCGGCGCCCATTTGTCTCCACACTACCTCCACAACCTACGAACTGTCGGCAGGAAGAGCTGTGGAGTCGTGGTCTGCTTTCATTAGGCGCTGTGACACAACTTCGTGTGACTGTGCCATTCGGCAGTGCAGGAACTGCTCTGGGGCTCAAGGCTTTAGCTGTGTGGGGACAACCTGCTCATTGCTGCACTGCAGAAGAAGTGGAGAGGATTAAAAGAGTCCATGAGGCCAACGAAAGATTGCTGCCACAACCTGTGTTTTTTGCCCCTTCTGTCAGACAGAGAAAACCACCACTGCAAGCAGGTACACCTCCAAGGTATGTTTTTGAAGTCTTAAAAAAATCATTTAATCTTCTTTTTGAGATCAAGTAGAGCTTTTTTTTCACTGTTGATAATTATCCATTGGCTTTTTGTCTGACTCCAGCAATATTTCCGTCCCAGAAGAGTTCCTTGATCAGATCACCCAGGAGGTAATGATGCTGCCCATGCTGCTGCCCAGTGGCGTGTCAGTGGACAACACCACGCTGGAGGAACACCAGAAGAGGGAAGCCACTTGGGGTCGACCCCCGAACGATCCCTTCACCGGTGTCCCGTTCACTTCCACCTCCCAGCCTCTTCCTAATCCCCAACTGAAAAGCCGCATTGACCACTTCGTACTGCAGAAAGGCTTGATGAGGAGGGATGGGACGGTGGGGAGTCAAAGAGAGGGAGAGAATCCACAGGCCTCAAGACTTGCAGCCTCCAAGGTAGATGGACAATCCCAGTGCTCTCCCTGTCCCAGTGAAAGCTCAACAAACAACACTGTTATTCAATATAATGCTGGCACCAAAAATACTAACAGGACTACACAAATGGAAGACACTGGATTGGGGTGTTCATCAGAATTTGGGAAAAGAAAGAAACGAGATCTCAGTGGAATTTTCAATGAATCAGCAGCTGAGAACCTACTACCTCAAACAAAAAGACCAAGAAATGATGCAGTTGCATGTGAGTATGGCTTGTTTTCTTAGAACAAGATCCCAAAACATTTTCTAGATTTTTTTTCCTCCAGCTGATTTGTCTGTTTTGCTGATGTTTACTCCTTCGCCATTATACTTTAGTCCCTAGCTGCAGCTCTCATGAGCAGCGTTTGTCAGCCAGTCTGGACGAGGCCCTCTTCTCCGCCCTGCAGGGCCGACCCTCCTTCACTTCAAACTTGCCTCAGCAGAGACCCGTTCTTCTCTCCGACGCTGAACCACTGAACATCTCGCAGCACTGTCAGACTGCAGGCGCCGCAAACATGCCACCAGGTAGGATTTTGAAAAGTCCACCTTGAAACACCCACACTGTGTACCCTCTGTAAATATCCAAGGTGGTTTTAACAAGGTTGTATCTTGCTCTTCTGTAAAATGTGGCTCGCTCACTCTGGCTAATCTGATGTTGCACTTCCTGTAAACAAAAGGGAGGGTTCACCTCTTTTTAATATATTTTTGACAACCAAATTCCCTTACAAAACATGGTTCATTGCTGAGAGGCATTCTGTGAATCTGTGAAAGGAGGGTCAAAGACTGATGTTAAATCAATATTAATCTGTTGACCGGTCATTTAATTTTCCCTCACATTTGCTTGCCAGGTGAGAAGACGTGCTCGGCGTGTTCCTGTTCGGTCTCCGCTTACTCTAAAGGCGCGTCGTCGATCTACCGTCTAACCTGCGGACACTTGCTCTGCCGTTCCTGCCTGCGGAGGGAATCGCAACCCGTAAACCCCGTCACTCCATCAACAGCCAATCACATCTTGTGTCCGGCCTGCCAAAGCCCTACCCCACGCAGTGATGTCATACGCGTGCATCACTGACAGACGCTGTAAAAAGGCAAAGCTTTCCTTTTGAAAGCCTGTGAAGATATCAGGATTGTTAAGGAGGTGAAGACGGGATTGTGAACCAGATAGAAAGAAACATGTACAGTGGAATGTTGCAGTTCTTGGATGCATTTTATTTGTAAAATGTTTTGTTTGTTGTACACTACCTCTATACCCCACTTTATACACAGTTTATCTTCACAGACATGTGCTACTGTATGGTGGTTAGTTGTTCTGAACCATTTCCATGACAACATTCATCCTTTAATTATCATCTTTTGTATTTTCATATTATTTCTCATTGACACGGGTTTGTACTTGTACTTCCAGCACTGAATTCTATTTCTTCAAATTTTCTTTGACCAATGACGAAAATCGATGTTACTGATGTCCCCAGATGTAATATGAACATCACTGAAAGCAAAGACCTTTGACAAAAGTCTTGCGTACAGAATGTTTTCTTCTCCTCCACCCCCCCTCCCTGTCTTCTTGTTTCCATCGAGTGTCGACCCTGGATGAGTTGATGTGTCGAGGATGTAAAAAGAAACGGCTGTGGAATAGAAGTGGTAGGCCAGAAGAATGAGAGTGTATATAATCGAGTGAACCCAAGGCTCTGTGGTCATTGTGAAGAAACACGGCAGGTCATGCTTAGCCTTCCCTTCTCCTTCACTCTCTTCACCCCTTCACTTATACGCTTGCGTACACGTTTTGTCTTCAGAGAGTAAATGCAGGTAGTTGATGTAACTCACTAAGACTTCCCTGTTCTTGTGAATGAACTACTTTAAAGATTGTTTAATTGCTCTTTTGATATTTCCTTTTACTGCTCTTCCGGCGGTGGCTCAGGGTTGTGAATGTGCGCATGTGTGTTATTTTGGATGCTGATGTGCAGGCGGCACCCTGTATGAGGTATATAAAAGTGTGTTTGAATGGATGAATGTTGACATGTAGTGTAAAGCGCTTCAAGTGGATTCACTATTATTTTCAACGTGCCAAGGCTACAAGTCAGTGTCCTTGCCCACATGTTCATCCCCTGCCTCCTAACACGTCGCCCTAATTGCTTCTTATGAGTTTGTTATTGCGAGCACAACCTGTTAAAATGGACCAAAGGCAGGACAAAAACCAGTGTTTATTGGGCTTCACGCTCACAAATGGCATAAGTTATCTGTTGGTTTCCCTGACAACATTAAGCTTAACCAAGGTCGTGATCCTGTTTCCGCTCGGTACAAGCAAAGGCTGGAATCAGATGTTCTGCATTTGAAATGGAGACGTCGGCTCCGCTGAGCTACAAGTGGTCGATAAAAGCACTTGTATGATGCTAAACCAGACTGTGTATTGGAGTGGTATTAACTACGACCTCTAAATTAAATTGAATTTCACTGTATTGTTTATTTTAAGATGTAGAACGGGAGTTGTCTCTATTTGTATATTGTTTTTGTTAAACTTTTTATTTCCTATTGTCCAGAAATGCAAAGACCATTATGATTGAAAAGCATTAAGCTTGAATGCTTATTAAGGAAGATCTTCACACCTGCTCCCTCTGACACGCACTCTTCTACCATTCATTTGTTAATTAAGCCAAAGCATGCAACAAGACACGGAACATAATAAGGTATTTATGTTTTCTTGAAATGCTAATCTTGTTGTGCTCATCAATAGTTCCAACTAACACCATGGAGCATAATTTGTGTGACCTCGAGGTTGTCATGACGTTTCCTTCGTGTGACAAGTTTTTAAAAAAAAGTCCTGCAGTGATGAGCAGACATGAATTGTGCATGATCATTATGAAATGTTGTCAATCAGTGGGCTTATTGCATTAAGTCTAATTGGTTGTACACAAGTCTTAATTAGTCGTTCATGTCCTGCCATTTTCAGTGTGCGCAGTCCGCCGCGTGAGGGGATGGAAATTATTCCGGAAAGTTATTCCAAATAAACGTGGCGCAGTCTTGAATACAGAAAAGACATCTGCTACTGTCGCCGCTGTTCTCTTTTGTATATTTGTTAGATGGCAGACATCTAATGCAGAGCCATATCTGCCGCGACCTCTTGCGCGCACGCACGCACGGTGGCCTTCGAGCGCGCGTACACGTGGGGGAGCAGAACAACACTGACGTCAGATACCGAAGGAGTGTCGGTCGCTTTGTCAGGTCATGTCCATCCCGCTTATAAGTGAGGGATCTGCCGGGACGTCGGTCACACATCCATCCAGGCGGAGGACATAGCGGTGCTCTCATCCAACAGCAGCAGCGATGCCTCACTCCTTGTTCCACCTGTGCGTCCTGGGACTCCTCTCCCTCTCATCCGCCTGTTACATCCAGAACTGCCCTCGAGGAGGGAAAAGGGCGCTTCCGGAGACTGGGGTCAGACAGGTGAGGACCATCCTTTTCTGCTTCACTTCTGTCATATCATCTTTGACTATCCTAGATGTTATTTTATTCCTTTGGTAATCTTGGATTGGAAATTTACCAAGACACATTTGCACTTATTGGAATACGATTTTATGTTATTATGTATAAAAAGAGAAATATAATAAATCTACTCTCTTAAATATGGGAAATCATAATTCAGATGTGATATACTTGATTGAATTGTTTGGGTTAAGATGTGTAAAGAATAACCCGGCTATTTTACCTACTAAAAGCTAGAAATCCATAGTAAGGACGTTAATAAAAGTCAATTATAATTGCAATAACAAAGTAGGGCAGAACAATTTGTGCAAAGATGGCACGAATTAAACCATTTGTTTTTCAGGAGATTTCACTTGGATAAACATTTACCTTAAAGTATGTGCGTATGATAAAACTAAATGTTTTGTAGCTTATAACGGAAACAAACATTTGTGTGTTTGTGTATTCTTTAAATTCTCATTATTTCCAGCATAGAAGCAAGTTGACAATATATATATATATATATATATATATATATGAAATATACACAAACATATACTGAACTGAGATAAATTTGAAATCATGCAATCTTTCCCAGTATTTATGTCTAATATGTCCATTACCAATCTTATTTCAATATGAGAGGAAAGAGTGAATGTATTGTATATGTGACAGCACTGCTCTGTTAAAATGAAAATAACAATGTTCCAACAATAATTCACTGGATTTATAGCATCTGATCAATGCTTAAATTCATCTCATTCTCCAGTGCATGTCGTGTGGCCCCGGAGACAGGGGCCGCTGCTACGGCCCCAGCATCTGCTGTGGGGAGGACCTCGGCTGCCTGCTGGGCTCCCCGGAAACAGCTCGCTGCATGGAGGAGAACTACCTGCTCACCCCCTGCCAGGCAGGAGGGAAACCCTGTGGATCTGACGGAGGACGCTGTGCTGCTTCAGGGATCTGCTGTAACTCGGGTACAGTCTGGTTTGATGTTTGTCAAGTTCCAATAAGTTAATAAGTCAAATATGATACAGATTTTTGGGCACAGCTTGAATAAAGTCCTCTTCCTCCTCCTCCTCCTCCTCAGAGAGCTGTGCTGTGGAGCCTGACTGCCTGGGGGAGACGGAGGCCTCAGATCTGGCCTACGGCTCTGCAGGGAGCTCGCCTGCAGAGCTCCTGCTGCGCCTCCTACATGTGGCCACCAGAGGACAGACTGAGTACTGATAGTGTCCTGTGGAGGCTGCTCTGCTTCTCAGGTGCAACAAGAATGAAGATCACACCTGCTCCACTATAAGCTTTGAGATTTTGAACCTAGCAACCAATTAGCCAAGTCAAATTTTGTTCTCTACTGTTGTGATATTTCTGTATCTGTAGAGGAGGTCACAGAAGGAGACGCATCTTAACTAGTGATTGGCTATTTTCATCTAGATCCTGGGGAAGAGGAATTATGAAAAGTAGATTTCATGTTTGTTCTAACCTTAGAAATGTATATACTGATGCACATACTGTAAACAAAACTGTATTCTATATGAGAGGGGATAACATACCTCAGAGCTCAATTTCAAATAAGTGAATTATAGCAGAAAACACTGTAAATATGCCAGAGATTGGAGATTACAGACATCCATGAAAAAACAGCCGAATGACGAAGCTTACGCAGTTACTTCTTGTGTAGTAGACATATTGTATATTGAAAATAGGAGAATCAATACAGAGTGTATCGCTACCAAACAAATCTGCCGTCTGTTTTCATTATTCCCATGCACTAAATAATGAAACCTTTAACCGAGTGAGAAAGGAAGTGAGTGAAAGGAAGTGAGTGAAAGTTCACCCAACGTGGAGAACTACTTCTAAGAAATCACCCATAATAATTGTAAATCGTAAATCACTTTCCATCACTTGAACGCACCCAGCGTTTGAACCTCTTTCATTTTCTCTCATAGACAGTTTGTCGTGTGCAACCATTTACAGCAAACTAAATGTAATTAACTGATATGAGGGTCACGGCTGGACTTTTTAAATAAGATTTTAAGGTTATTTATCGAGTAGTCCAGCACACCACATGTTGCTCTAATAATATAAATGCACACACACACACACACACACACACATACACACACACACACACACACACACACACACACACACACACACACACACATCTCTCTGTTGGATTGTAATCATCATGTTCCTTTCTGCGTGATGACTGGTAACTGATGTGTCAGAACCGTACATGATGGCAGTTGGTCTGTAATGTTTTAACATCCATCTGGGAACGGGAGGCAGGACTTCACACGTTTTGACATTTAACTGATTTGACTGTGTGGCATATTGGAAAAACCTGATCTGGACTTTTATGGCAAATCTCACTGTTGAGTCTGTATTTTGACAGTGAAAAGCCTGTGAAACCACTGTCCCTGGTCAATGTTGCATCAGTGATGCACATTTTTAATTGATACACATGATCACATGGTGTATTCAAACAGATAATGTGTAGACTAAGTTAAAGTGGCAGTTCTGACCCTTTTGGGACCCTGAATGAAACATTATCGGCTGAGTTATAACGTTCTTCTTGACGTCCTATTCATGTTCACCTTGAAATTGATAATTTCTGCAAATTGCAGAGTAACTGAGCCAACATTTTGAAATTTCAAACCGCCAATTATTTTAATAATGCAGCCAGTGAGGTCAAAGCAGACATTCCTTCATTTAAAGGACAAAACAAATCCTTCAAATGTTATTTACTTACTTTTGTTATTTACTACGTCCAACAGGCTCAGACAGGAGCCAGAAAAAACAACTTTTGATCTGAAAGCTTCATATGAGATCATGTATTTATTATTGCGTGACAGACAATGTCTTCGTTGGTTTTGACTCCTACCGAAACATTCCCCAACACCGGTCGGTAATTATTGCTGCCAGAAAATTTCCCCTGGGGAAAAGTTGGAATTGTTTCCTCTCCGCTTCTTGTCTGAACGCTTAGCTCAATTGCACAACATATGACTGAGATTTGCACGCCACACCTGAGCAATGAATGTGAACTGGGAGCTGCAGCTTCGAGTTGTCAGATCCATATATCAACGTGGATTGTCAATCAAGCCTTTATTTATCCATCCATCCATCCATCCATTGTCTACCGCTTATCCTGCATTCAGGGTCACGGGGGGGCTGGAGCCGAAGGCGGGGTACACCCTGGACAGGACGCCAGTCTATCACAGGGCCAACATGTAGAGACAAACAACCATTCACTTTCACATTCACACCTACGGGCAATTTAGAGTCACCAATTAACCTATCCCCATCCTGCATGTCTTTGAATTGTGGGAGGAAGCCGGAGAACCCGGAGAGAACCCACGCTTACATGGGGAGAACATGCAAACTCCACACAGAAGGAACCCGGGGCCGACCAGGGAATCGAACCCGGGACCCTCTTGCTGTGAGGCGAGAGTGCTACCCACTACACCACCGTGCAGCCCCTGCCTTTATTAATCAATAGCTCCAATCTTTTGCTCTACAGTGATTGGAGGACAATGTTGCCCAATGTCAGATTGTAAATGTAAATGTAAATCACATGGAGCAACGTCTGTTTCTGATGACAGCTCTAACAGCTGGAGAGATCTTTGATGGAGTTTGTGTCTGTACACATTTGCACGGTACAAACACTCTCTGTATCCGCAAATGAATAACACCCTGCATTCTGTATTTCTACTGGCAGAATGCATTTCTATTATTTATTCAGAGTTTGCTTTTGATTACTCTATGTAGAGTCAGTTCACTCGGTACAACACATGTAGTCTGGGATATCAGGGCCCATGTGACCTACCTTAAGACTCCATTATTCAAGGCAGATTACCTGTGGTGACGTGTTTGGGGCCCTGCCTCTATACATTCATCACCACAGTCATCCCCTCAGTCGTTAAGCTCTCAGGAGGAACACCTCTACTGAGTGGAGTTAGTTGGCTGTGGTAAGCTCTGTGGCACATTCAAGTTGGTTTAACTTAAACCACGGAGCACCAGGCAGAAAGAAGTAAAAAAGAACTCTGTTCGTTCATGTCTTCTCTGGAGCGTCTTCTCTTTACTTGAAAATGACCAAGCATGTTGTTTGTCTGGGGATTGTCCGCCCCAGGATGGAGTGTTTTCGGCGCCTGTCCAAGTATAGCGGAAATACATAACCTATGGTATTACGAAGGCTAAGGCTTTGGCAGGAAACCCATTTTGTTCCATGGTGATTAACATACTAGTCTCCTGGTCCACCAGCGCCTCTACTGCCTATGTGGTAGCTCTTACTGCGAGTATACATACAGCAAAACTGTGTCTAGTCATATAGCTCACTTGCCGAAACAAAGACTTGTACCGGCAGGTGAACTGATCCCACTCAGTAGGCCTACTCTCTTGCTGACCTAGTGCAGCGGAAACTCAGACCATAAAAATCAACCAAATCAACTACTTGGTTTTTGCCGACCAAGTCTGTCAATGAAGTGGTGGATATGACATTATAATGCATCAAGTCAAATTAAGTCAGCGTTATTTGTATGGAACATTTAAAAACAGGAGGAACAAACAACCAAAAAACAAAGACTTGTCTCGTCAATCGAGTCAGGTTACTATCGGTTGATGAGACATAATGTCAGCGTTGACTATTACTTTTCCCACGGGGCAAGGTCATGTGTTTGTTTTGACCCAGCCTCCCTCCCTCCCTCCTAACAAGCCTGGGCTACCTTTCTCTTTCTACTACACCACTCACTCTCTCTGTGCTGCAGGCCTATGGCAGCATAATTAGGGACTGGGCCGAGGCAAGCCGAAACCCGTTAAAAAAGCGTTATTAAAACGGGCTCGGCCTGTCTGAGTCAAGCACACCTGTTCCACACACTCCTCCAGAACCAGCAGTTTGATCAAGGACTTGGCTTAAAGTGAAAGTAATGCACTAATGACTCATCACGTTTTTATAATCATGTGTTTAGCAACATCTTTGTTCATTTAGAAATATGCTGGAGTGTGTGTGCGTGTGTGTGCGTGTGTGTGTGTGTGTGTGTGTGTGTGTGTGTGTGTGTGTGCGTGTTGTGTGTTCAGTGCCAGTATTTAAAGAGCAAGAGCAGATTCCCTCCCCACATTTGCGTTCTCATCATGGAGCTGAAAGTTGCGTTTGTGATCGTCTGTCTGTGTGCTGTGGCCATCACCTCAACTGGTAAGCTAAATTAATCATCATGACGATGTTAAAAAAAAAACAAGTCAGCACTCGTATTGTATAGATTGCATATCTAAGCTTATTAAGTTATGTATACGTACTCTTAAATTAGTCGGAGATGTTTCGATATTTGGGGGGGAAGCACAGGCGTGTCCATTCTGTCAGTATGGTGCATAGATGGAAAATAGAAAAATGTAAATTCTCATTAACATTTATTCAGTTGCATGTCTCTTTTGTCAGTTACGATGTTCTGTTATTCTAAATTATTTTCTTTCCAAAATCCTTATAATGTGTCCTAATTGCACATTGCAGATGGCATCCCAAAATGTTGCATCAAAACAAAGAAGAACATCCCTTTCCACGTGCTGGTGAAGGTTCAAAGATGGAGCATGCAGCAAAGCAGCGGCGCCTGTGACATCCCTGCACTGATGTAAGTAGTGAAGCTCAACAACGAGCCAAATTATTAGAATGATTTTCTTCGTGATTTTTTTGCTGTTATAAAAACACTGAAACACATCTGTCCTTCTGTGTGGGTCTACAGACTGCATGTCAAGGACATGAGGAGGCCCATATGTGCTCATCCCAAAGTAAAGAGAGAGCTGCTGATGCTGCACAGGGGGATAAAACAGAACAGGCAGAAGGGAATTTACTGAGACGTGGGATGATTTCGGGCTCCATACACTTTCAGGAGCCATTCTGCCAGTATATTTCATTGCATATACTTGTACTTTTACTTATGTTAAAGGTTGAACACCGAGGTTATACTTTAAATGGAATATTTTTTTATAATGGGGTAAAAGAAAAAAGTGATACTACATCTGCAATTGCATTTAAACAATCATTGTAAAAACACTGTGAAATGTAATAAATGTGTTGTTTTTCATCCGTGTTATTTCTATTTGTGCCTCCATTTGGGATGACTGTAGCAAAAGTCAAAGGAAGAGAAATTTTTTTTAGGTAATAATACTGCTATATACGTACTATGACTTAACCATTAAAAATCTACCCCCTGCTGTACACTTAAAGGTAACACTTCCTTCAATTTGCAGAGAAATGTACACACACACACACACACACACATATATATACACACACACACACACACACACACACACACACACACACACACATAATGCACATAATGAAAGACCATTAGTACAAGGCACTAGTGTATCTCTAGTGACATTTTTAATTATAATGAGAAGAGGCGGTGCATCCATCTCCCTAATCCTAAAAGGAGTGATGAAAATCAACATTTAAATCATCCCAAAGATCCTGATTTTTTCCACGCTTTTAGAATTCTGCAGCATATTCAGTAACAACAGTAATCCACCGGATCACTTTACTCACTGTCACCACATCAAGCTATTAGTCGGGCTACGATCCAAGTCCAGGCTGTAATTATTAGAAAAAACCCATAACAAGGTTAGAAAAACATCTCCAGCTAATTACAGTAATGTTCGTTTTGAATCAGGTTCTCATACAAGCATTCTTTCTCACATCTCTTGACACAAGTCGGAGCAGGTCTCTCCAGGGGCGGTTATCAAAAGCCTTCAAGTCTTCAACCTCTTTTGCCAAAGAGCATAAACAACTGGAAGTTTTATTTCCTTTATCAGAGCCCTGAGGTCAAATCTAAATGGTTTGAAAGTCAGTCAAGCCAACACTGTAATTAAATTTATTAAGAAAAAAAACATGATGTTGTCAGATGGAGCTGCAAAACCTACCATAAAACAAACACAAAACCCTGCCCCGGTTGTGCAATGTTGGACTCCTGTCGACAGCAAATCTGTCTCTCCAGGCATTGATTCATCAGCACTCGAACTGTCAGACATGTCTGGGTCTCACCAAGCCTCAAAGTGCAATATGCTGGAAAGCAGATCAACAACTTTTATTTCTTGTGGATAAAAAAAAAAAAAAAAAAAAAATCATAATTTACACTGAACATGTTTTGAAAAACGAGGACGAAAAATAGAGACCTCTGAGCAAGCAGGAATGATAGATAGATCAACAAACTGCTGAAAGCTGAGGGGAAAGTTTTGCTTGAGGCTAAGTGCCGCTCTCAAATAGAGGTTTTCTTTCCCACTATGAAGACATCACATGTCTGATGCAACAGCATCATCTAGTGGAGACACTGTTAGCAAGTAGAGATTCACAAAGGAAATCACAAAGGGGGCATATGAAATACTCAAACCCTTTGAAGCGGTTACTGTGCAGGTGAGCTCAGAGAGGTAAAAAATAGTGCAATTTTATAAAAAAAAAAAATGTATACCGGTATATCAGTATGACTATTTATTTGTCTTATAGCTTTGTGACAGACTCAACAGCCTTTGTGATGACCCTGTCCAGTTTTGCTGTGCTTGTGTCAACCTATTTCTGAGCAGGCGATGTTTGGGTAGATTACTTCGGTACATTGCATTCAATTTACAGGCACTCACTGCAACCACCAGTGATAACACTGATTTACATACTGTATTTTATTTTGTTTATAGTTCTTTAATTTGCACAATAAATTATTTTGATCATTAATTGAGTTCTTTGTGGTCTCCCATCCTTTTGTCTGGACCCCAGAGTTTCATAACATGGGGGCTTCACGGACAAATCTGTAATCTATATATACACTTAACTTGTTATACAAACCAATGCTATTTATCGTTCTAGCCATAACAAATGGACTATTAGTCTGCTAGTGTGGTGCAAAATTATTACATTATCTGACGTCACCTTGGCCACAATAGTGTGGCTTCTGTGACATTTTAAATTTTTTTTATCATAATGGAATCAAAAAAATGATTTCCCCAATAACAGCCAACCTTACGACCGCCATTTTTTCCCAAGTCACTTCAATAACAAAGTACTTGAACGGACATTCTCGTATTCCAACTTCACAAGGAGGAAGTGCGATCTTCCGACCAGCACGTGAAGGCAGCAATAAATCGTAGATTGCACCACCAAACCAGGAAGTAGCCGAACTCCGGCTATGAGTAAACCGTTTTAGAAACTGGAACAGGTGTCTCTGTCGTGTCTTAACGATGTCTTCCAACGCCTGCAGAGAAACCGCCGAGTCCTCCGCGCCGCTGAGGCTCTCCTCGGCCGTGTTTTACGCCTGCAGCTCGTTTCTCATCACGGTGGTGAATAAAACCGTGTTGACGAGTTTCGGGTATGTGACGCTTTATCGCGCTGGAAGTAGCTTATGACATTATGAATAAGTGACGTATGCATGATTCTGTACGTCACTTTAATGTTGAAGCTGGTTAAAGGCGGGTCTGATTTAACAACTTGTGAACAGTTTTATCTTGATTTATAATTTGAATATGCAAAGTAACCAAAGAAGCTATCCGATACATGTAGTGGAGTAGCCGCAGAAAGTACTCAAGTATCCCACAATTACACTTAAATAGGCTGCAACGTACCTACTTTCCTCCACTATCATTCATACTAGTGTCAACAGAGAAAGCTCACTGCCAGAGGAAGTTATAATGACTAGACTTCAACTGTTTTGTGTTGGTTTTGCAGGTTTCCCTCCTACTTGTGTCTGGGAGTTGGCCAGGTACATTTTCTGGGTTCCTTTCTGTGTCAGACACACACACATACACACACACATGCATGAATTACACTTTTCATGGTCTCTATGATGCTTTCAGATGATCGCCACTCTTGTTGTACTTTATGCTGCAAAAATCAGCAAAACGATCCAGTTTCAAGATTTTGACAGAAGTATTCCCTTAAAAGTGAGCATTTTTCATCCCTCCTCACAAAACATATTTGTCATCATTCATCTTTATTTGATTGTGTCATGTTTTCCATCGATATTGTATGCCTTTATTTTCTTGCCAGATTTTCCCTCTTCCTTTACTGTATGTTGGGAACCATGTAACAGGACTGGCAAGCACCAAACAACTCAGGTTTACCCATTTTTTGGTCTTAATTAAACACATTTAGTCCTTAAGTTTCATGCACTTGGTTTCCTACAAAACATGTTTTGTTTTTCGTTTTTTACAGTTTACCCATGTTTACAATATTACGTAAATTCACCATATTGATGACGATGATCTTGGAAGTATATATACTAAGGTAAGACAAAATTCAGATTTATACACAACAATTGACCTCGGCAGAATTATGACACTGGTCTGAAAGTACTGTACATTATGTGTTCTAAGACGGTCTCACATGGAGAGGTCTATAATCAGTTTGTCAACCAAATATTAAAAAGTTAGTTTTGATCTTGATGTTGCAGTGTTCCTTTTTTTCCTCCAGAAAAACCTTCTCAAAACCCCACGTGTACTGTGTTGTGGCCATAGTCCTTGGAGCTTTGGTTGCTGCAAGGTATGGCTTTTTGGGAGAGTTTAATTGGACTTGGTATATATATATATATATATATATATATATATATATATATATATATATATATATATATATATATATATATATATATATATATATATTTCTATATCACTTAAAAATGGAACACCTGTGCTTTCCCTCAATCTTTCCCTCTCCTCTAGTTCTGACCTGGCCTTCGATGTGCAGGGCTATACTTTCATTCTGCTCAACGATGCCTTCACTGCTGCCAGCAGCGTCTTCACCAAGAAGAAACTTGGCGCTGAGGTAACATTCTGTAGCTACAAATGGGGATTATTTATACTGTGCTTTACTGGTAGTTTCACAACTGCTGAATGTCTGTATAGGTGCGGTTTCCTGCCTTATCTGATATTGAAGAGTGACAGATAAATTATTAGGTTGTAATAGATTTGTCTTACTGCATAGTTGTCCTGCCAAAGAAGGACGTGCGTGAAACTTGTTTTCTCAGTCCTCAATTATTTAGGATTAAGTGACTGCTTCATTTGTTTTGTACCTCCTAAGATCTTTTCTGGGAAAAAATATGTTTGGGACCACGTACATGTCGTCAACAAATAAACATTAATATTCTATACATGGTATAATGTCAAAAATGAAATAAGAACATTGGACGCTTGATTTTTAACTTCAGCATTGTAACAAAGGTGATGGGTTTTGGTTTTGTTTACCCTTTAAGTGAACAGGATTTTGCACACACCAGGATTACACCATCTCCACAGTAGCGTGAACACACACAACGCCTCAGTTTTTGACCATTGTTTTTTTTTTTTTTTTTTTAGATACCGGTACTGTAAAGCAAAATGTGAAGTAATGTTAATATTTCAAATCTCAACATACAGGGAAACTTTAAAACTTTAGGTTTGCTGTTTTGTTGTACAAGTGTCTAATATTTTCCTCTTTTCTTTGTTAAGGGCCTTGGGAAGTATGGTGTCTTATTTTATAATGCACTTATCATTGTTATCCCCACTCTCTTGGCAAGTGCATTTACTGGAGATTTACACAAGGTACATATAGTACAACAATGATCCAGTGTGTTATCTCTGTGTGTTGTGTGCTTTGTACCTGTCTGACCACCTTGTATGTCTTCATCCACAGGCAGTCACATTTGAGCACTGGGATGAAGCCACTTTTATTTTTTGTTTCCTCGTGTCCTGCTTCATGGGGTTTGTCACTATAATTCAGTTCAAACTGCTCGATTACTGTCACCTTTTGTGGCAACTCAAAAACAACAACAACCTTACTCAATAATATAGTCAATCAGCCTGTCCCGTTAAGACTCTGTTCTGTTTTTTGTGTGTTTTTCAGGTTTGTGCTGATGTATTCCATAGTCCTGTGTAGCTATTATAACTCAGCACTCACTGTAACAGTAGTAGGAGCAATAAAGGTAAGCACACACTGATAAGAATACTGTGTTTACACCAGGAAGGCAATACATATGTCCACCAAAATCGCCCTATTACTTTAATAGAAAATGCTTAATGTTCTGACCGGCATGTGGATTTGAATTCTACATCATAAGACCCTAAAAACAGTGAATGTTTTATTTATATATAAATATAAAAAAATGATTTCTGTGTCAGTGTTGCAAATTTGGCGAACTTCTTTAGAGAATTTAGAGACTTTGATGTCAGCTAGCCTGTTTCATTGGAAAAGAGTTGGCAACACAAGGTGGGTTTTTTCAGTTGGATCACAAAAATCTAGCTCTATGGTGGTTTCTCCAATACGACCTATCAATCATTACCTTTCCACTCATGTTCTGCGAAGTGACAGATAGGAAACCAGACAGAACTGAAAACAGGTCACTGAGTTGAAAAATGTGTTTTATCTGTCTAATTTCTGCTAACAAGATGGTCAATAACTAACACATTGTTTTTTTGTTTGTTTTTAAAGAATGTTGCAGTCGCTTATATCGGCATCTTTGTGGGTGGAGACTACCTGTTCTCTTGGACCAACTTCCTTGGTCTCAGCATTTGGTAAGAATTTACATTTTCCAGTTTTAATTGTGTTCTGTTGTTTTGATAATTACATAAAAATGTGGCACATTTCCATGTTAAGCAGTAGAAACAACTGTTGTCCATCACCGTGACGATTCATTGCTTTTATCTTTTGCTTTGCAGTATGTCAGGTGGACTAGCGTACTCATATCTCACATTTACCCACACTGAGCATAAAACAGAAGGAGCACAAGAGCTGGAGATTGCCAGCACTGAGGACTCAACAGGGAAGTACTCTGCAAACTAAATGCACAGTATTTTTAGAATTCACCACAAGGTGGCATTGTTCTGCTCCATATTGGAGCATAATATTGCTTCTACACTTTTATTGTTGTTTTTTTTTTTTTTTAAATCAATGAACTGATTTTCATGCGGTTTCTATTCAAGAAGTTCAAACTCTGGGTCAGGTTCAGTGAATGTTTATTGAAAACCAATAATGGACAGCCTGTCAGAGAAATCTTGCCTTTTTAAAATGTGTAATAAAATGTCTACCAAGCAAGCAGGGTCACTACATGTCACAAACATGAAAACTGTTGGAGGATGTTAGCGGAGGGGAAAACTGAAACTAAAATTCAACTTTTCAACTCTTTGTAAA
Source organism: Eutrigla gurnardus (assembly GCF_963514095.1). Lineage (NCBI taxonomy): Eukaryota > Metazoa > Chordata > Actinopteri > Perciformes > Triglidae > Eutrigla > Eutrigla gurnardus. The sequence continues at coordinate 12,449,728 of NC_139936.1, read as the reverse complement.
TTGTGCACACTCAATATTCTAACAAACAGTGTGTATATATTAAAATGCCATAATCTTCTCAAACACCAAAAAAATAGACTAAGGGTTAAAAATGCTTCAAATTATGCTATAATTGGATACAAATAAATCATTTGGTGTTTTGATTATCAACAATTCACCTGCCTACCAGTTTCACTGTAACTCCACACGGGTAATTTGTAAATCGAAGTGATTCAAACATCACAACTAGAGTGACTGGGCAGTTATGAAAGGATTCATACAGTGTTGAAGGATGTAGTGTTGCTTTAAAAAAAACAAACAAAAAAAAAAACACACCCAGCACTACAAAACTCTGTTCCTCAAAATCAGGTTCCATTTTCTTGGACACATACAAGAAAATCTATTCTTCAGTGCATTGCAAGCTTAATCCAAGACTTAATAGGGAGAGTAAGTGCTAAATTAAGAAACATCAACGAATGGTGTCTAAACTTATGACACATTCCAAATATATTTTATAGTTTTAAAACTGGGCAGATTTTCTTTTTTTGTAGCTGGTGCCAGAATATTTCCCTTCACATGTCAAAAGATTCCAGGGCTATCAAACTTGTACAAAAAGATGGTGAAATAAATATCATAATTTAAACTTTTGAAATGAGATGACATAGACGCACCACACGCTACTATAACGCCATGCCCGTATCGTAACTGGTCTTCCACCTTTTAATATAAAAGGTGATCAACATCATCTAATGTAAAATATCTCCCGTCTGGTTGGAAAACAACTTCAGGTATGCAGCTTTTTAGACGTCTTGTATTGATGAGGAAACCGGCTGTTAAAATGGAATATTGCTGGTCTTAAAAAGGTACTCTGCTCCTTTTTAAGTATTTGTAGATTACTTAACTAAAACTGTAGTACAGTTGGTCTGAGGTGGATTTTTCCTGTGTGCCTCTGGTAATGGCATACAGACACAATTATCAATTATATGTATATGATGATAAAAGTGGTGAGGCTGTCGAAGTTTGGATTTTGATTTTTGAAAGCTTAAGCAGACCTCTGGATTAGGCTTGCAATGATCACTCATTTGCAAATAAAAAAATGACCATGTTACATCCCAGACTGATCCAGCTCTCTGGACTTGTGTTTCCTTTAGTCCCCCTACGCACACTTCTTTGGGCGCGCTGTAAAGGCGAGGCTTAAACTATCTGAACTATTTCTCAGTCCGTTTCTACCACCACTGCTGTCGCCACCATGGCAGTGAAACTGTGCTTACAATGCTGGAGATGAAACCTGCGAGCGTGAGAGGCGTCTGACAGTGGGAACGCAACATAAAATGTCCTATGTTTGACCACAACCTGTATCATTCTCTCCCCGTCTGAGCTTAATCCTTATATACATCAGTCATACACACTCTTTTACACTCTCAATACACTCAAAACAACTTGTTACCATCAAAGTGCAAACCAAACAAATTAAAAACATAATCGGTACTCTTTCTTTGCCTTTCGAAGACAGTAGAAAGAAAGACATTCTTCATATAGTTAAATCTACAATTATAGCAGCCTAAAGGATAAAATGGAAGCTGAATAAGGTGCTTTAGCTTGTGCCTTCCTGGTGCTGTGAGAGGGGGATAGATGAGGACGTGCATAACACTGATCTCAGGCCAATTCGGCTCTTCCTCAAAGTCTGATTTCCCAACTTGATAGAATTAACTAAACTAGTCATTGATCTGCGTTTTATGAACACTTTCTAGAAACAGCACAGACTGCAGGAAGGCGGGTTGGGAATGGAGATATGAGGGACAGGAAGTGGGAGTCCATGATTTGGGAAGTGGGTGGGTGTTCAGGCAGACAGGTTGTTGGCCAGCTCAATGAGTGCCAGAGCCCCGTGGAGGCGCTCTCGTTGCTCCTGGAGGCGGCGCTTGGCCGCTCCTCCCTGGCTGCCCTTCTCTTCCTCTGCCATCTCTTCGTCTTCTCCGTTCTCTTCGTCTGACTGGGAGAACTCCATGGGATCCTGCTGCTCTTGGTCCTCTCCTCTTGCCTTGCCCTGCTGCTTCACCTTTGTAGTTGTGGGGGCACGCTGCTCACGGGTTTGCCAGTACCTGCAAAGGACCGAGAAGAGTATATTAACATACGATGTAAGCACAAAATGCAATTAAAATGCACACTTAAGTTCTACTATGCATGCTTAGTAAACGGGTCATTTCTCCTGAAAGCATCACTTACATTTACATTTACATTTAGGTCATTTAGCAGACGCTTTTGTCCAAAGCGACTTACAATAAGTACATTTGTCAAAAGAAGGAAACAAAGAAACCGAAACGTATCATTGCCGATAAAGTAAGAGCTAAAAATAGAACAAGTGTTAGGTCCTCATCTGAGTAAAGTAGTACACTTACTTTGCCAGCCACTCGGCCACAGCCTTGTTGTCCACGGACTGAGACGTGCCCTGGCCCTCCTTTGGTTCCTCTCTCTTCAGGCGGGAGAAAGGATGCTTGGGACAGTGACGGTTGGCATGTGTGAACCGATTGCCGCATCCTAGAAAGAGAGCAACAGATACAATTAAATGGCGTAAGCAATTAAAATGCCACGTTTCTCAGCGACACAAATGTGTAATGAATGACCTTTTGTGGTTTACTACCATTTATGAAAACATCACAACAACAAAAGTAAAGTAACACTGGTGAATAAATCGTATTGTTGTTAACTAGGAAATTCTGATAGTGTAGTACTGTTCAGCTTGTATATTTCTATTACAGCAGACAGTTAGGCTGTACGCTTTTGTGTTTATCAGGTACTTTCCAAATGCTTAAAATATACCTCAGCCAGTTAAAAGCTCCAGTCACTAATGTTTACCGAGCCTTATTTCAGGCCGTTGGAAAGTACCTAAAAGTATCATAAAAGTGAATAGTAACAAGACTTCACATCCCTTCACCCGTTCAGCCTAATCACACGGCCTTCTCTACAGATCCACATTTCAGACCCACCTTTCTCAGAGCAGACGAAGGGTTTTTCCCCAGTGTGCAACCGCTGGTGCGTCTTCAGCTGACCGCTCTGGACAAAAGCCTTCCCACAATTTGGGTAGTCACACAGGTAGGGCCTCTCTCCTGGAGGGGAAATGGGGGATATTGTTCAGGCAACAATACTGTCATTGTTTCACAGTTCAGTCGTTCTTACGCAGCGCTGCTGTTTCTTTGATGCACACTAACGGTACACAACTTTCAAACACTGGATACTGGGGAGGTCAGTCATTTCTGCTTTCCGGGACCAAACATAGCTGCGCCCATTCATGTCCCAGCATGTTAGTGTTACATCTGGTTAGACCGGTTGTTTACATGACCATACCTGCTTGTGTAAGCAAGGGCATAATTTGGAAGCACAGTACATTCACCTTTTCTCAAGGCACTCATCTTCCTGTCCGTCTTACCTGTATGTGTCCTCTTATGAGCCTGGAGAGACTTCTCCCTGGGAAATACTCGGTTGCAGATGTTGCAGCGAATACGGCTGGAAGAAGTCTCCCCCTCGTTTATGAGCTCCCGGACAGTGTCGGCCCGGGGACGTCCTCTGCGAATGCCATCCTGAGAGAAAGAAAATACAGAATCTTTACAACAGCTGATGCAACCCCTAAGCAACTTATTTTCCTGTTCCACCATAGGTTTTCTCCTACACCTGTCCACCTCCAGGTGTGCCAAAGTTGGCTCTTTCTATGGAACAGCAACCAGAAACAGATGCAGAACATCTGGCAGAATAAATATTTTAATACTTTTACAGGTCAATTTTACAAGAGCTTACTTTAAACTGGAACCTCATATTTATTAAATCTGCATAAGTTAAACAGGAACATCATATATGTATTAAACGTGCACATGTATTTGTTATAATACATTTTCAGAACAGTAGTTATAACGTTTTGAATTCCACACAAAGCGGCATCATATCAATGATGATGTCCTTAGCTGAGCGCACGTGAACAGAACACGCGTCTGTTCCATTATAATTCATGCACATCCGGTTACGTTTTGGCGCGCGACTAGACATGTACGAGCAGCTCATAGAGCAGCTGCTCCAGAATCAGGAAGTAACTGGGGTTTAAAATCCACCATGTCACTGCTAATGCGCGGGCGATTTTTTTAAATGACTCTCAAGCCCGGTCATATTAGTACACCGTTTTAAGTAGAAACGAACACTGATTTACATCTCAACCGCAAAAAATCAACTTTAACGAGTCAGTTAGGAATAGTTTGCGTACTGAAAGATGTAAATATCATCATGCGTGCGTTATTTTCTCCCTAAATGCTGCCTTTACTATAAGTATTTATACTTATACGTGGTGTTACTTGTTAAGCCTGTAACTCACAGTTTCTGGTACAAAGTGTTGTCAACAGCCTTACACCATACAAGAACACAAGCCGGATTCAATCAGTGTAACATGTCGACACGTTAAAGCAGTACGGTAACATTACGGTTAAAACAAAGTGAATCTGACGTTACCCTGATGTGGTCGGACGAAGGGTCCGTGTCCGCTTCCCTGGCCGTCTGGGTCCCGGTGGGGGACGAAGCCCCGCTCAATGAGCCCGGGCTCAGAGTCACATTGTGGGCGTTCTCCCCCCACTTCCACGGGTAGACCATGAAGTCGCTGAAACCGGGACTTGTCGGCGTCAGGGCCTCCGCTTTCCTCGGTTTGATCGGCGTGGTCTTAATAACGGACACCAAAACTCTCTTGGGCGAGTCGTTGCAGAAAATAACGTGCGGGTGCTTGTTATCGGCCATCGTGTGGATGTCAAGACTCCGGCAAAAGCAAGCAAAAACCGTAAAAGTTTCAACTCTGAATGATTATTTAAAAAAAAGAAAACAATACATAAAAGTTATAAATAGATAGCCGTTTCAATCTGGAGTGAATATGTCCTTCATTTCCGAAAATCTCGCCCCGTTGTTCACAGCAAAGTACCCGCAAAATATAGAATTTGCTGTGAAGATGATGGTAAGTTCCCTTCTTGACGCAGCGGGCCGTCTGAACTGACTTGTGTGCGCCCACAGCAGCTTCGTCCCGCGTTGCAAAATCGCGCCTCATGTCAGAAGTAGCCAATGGCAGCAGCCACGTAGACCCACCGAGCAAGTCTGGAGCCAATGGAATAGAACGGGGAGCGCTCGGCGTGCGAGAATTGGTAGAGAGCTCTTTATCCAATGAGATTTAAACACTGGTCGCGCGCCCTTGCGCGCTGACATCTAGATTAGCCAATGAGAACGATCGTTGCTCGCGTTCGGCCGCGAAGGAGCCAATGAAAGCGAAGGGCGGTTAATTTTACATTGCGGTGAAGCGGTGGCGCTTTTCCCGCGCTGATGAGTCTGTTTATGTTATTACATTTTTTTTGTTGGTCAGTTTAAAGGGAAAGGAAACGGTGGCCCAGAGGCGCCAAAGTTACGTAATCATTTTAGGGCGGAAATAGTTGAACAAAGGGTGTACTCATGGAGAGGGAGAAAAGAAATAGAAAATAAGAAGTTATTTGAAAAGTTAGGGAGCGATTAAACCACAATCCTTCTCCCTTCCATGATGTATCCACATAAAGCAGCCCATGTGGTTGTCTTCAACTGTGTGTCCCCACAACATATGCTGGAAAATCACAAGTCAATTCAAGACTTGAATGTATGATTCCATCAATTAGCACTTTTTGGTTCACTGGTATTGTTTGAGATATTTAATCCAAATTAGTTTTTTGGGTAGCAAATCAGAAAACATGCCCTGAAATGAAGTGTACAGTCAAAGTGTCATATGAGCTCATCCCCTTATTCATTGGGTTGCAAGCCCTTCTGTTTAGTTTCACTACTGTCTTTCTGTGTCTCTCATTCACTTACTGTTACCTTAAAAAGGCAAATCAAATATTTATGAATGCAATGTACAATGTGGTTTTTAAAGGTGCAACGTCTAAGTTTCCTCCATTTTTGTGATGCATTTTTAATAAAAGGAAGTCTGAGTTCCGGAATAAGTGACAAAAATAAAATGGAAAAATGTGTTCCTGCAGTTTATTATTATTTACTGGTTCACCTCCTGACTGTCTTTGGGCCATAGTTGATCAAATATTGTTCCTCCACAGACCTTACATTTTCAAGGCCCAACATCACATTACTCTCACATATTGCCACATTTATTGCCACAACAATAAATGTTTTCATAAGGTTATTCCAGGGAGAGGAGGCACCTTTTAAGCATTTGGGCGCCACCTAGTGGTAGATTTGAATACCACTTTCAGGGTGTTTTTCCAGGTAGCCTACTCTTGAGGATTTGTATATGATCTTGAATCCTACAAGTTTTGTGATGATGGGTGTTGTGCTCTTTTAAAGTTCATTAGTCAATATCCTGAAAACTACAAAGAACACCAACAAGCTTTTGATATTTTTTTATTAGGTTACTCCAATTATGATATGGTAGCAATCAAACCTACAGTTAAGAAGGAATGTCAAATATGTTGAATTTGTGATTTTAGGTGAAGTAAATAACAGTGAATAATTAGTTATGCAGGTAAAGAAAATATCAGTGAATAGGTATATGAGTTTTAGGTTTGTTTTCTCTGATGCCTGTAATTGAACGCAAGTGAGCTAGTGAGTGGTAAGCCTGAGGGTTGATCAGGTTTATATATCACCTACAGCTGTCCACAAGGGGAACAGGTGCCGTGACTTAACGATGCAGGTAACATGACAAATGCTAGTCAAGGAAAGGACTAAGAACCCAGGGGAGAGTTAAAACTAGGGGGATTGATGCCCAGTCGACGTATGCATCTTTTATATAACCAAGTTACTAAAAACAGCGCTAACGTTATATGCCAATGGTAGCAATGCTACTACTTAGCGGTTAGCTAACGTAGCCAGAGAAATAGCTAGCATAAAACTATTAAGCTACTACATAGCCACTGAGCTATACAATATATGAATTTAAAATAAGCTAACGTTGACTATTAAGAGTTAAGACATTTACTGTTATACTAGCCAGATATTTGGGTTTGAAAGTTGTCGAACCAATTAACAGCTACTAACGGCTAGCGGCGTTAGCAAGTCGCTAACGTTATCTCCGCTGAATAGCGTACCAACGCCGTTTTTCGGCGGCATTCAGTATTACTCGGTGTCGTGGTATAGTATTTTAAATTGTTGACTGGTGTTCTTTATTAATTATGGTTAACGTTGAGTAATGCTCGTTTTACAGGAAACAAAGGAATATTTATAAGTTGTTGTATAACGTTCGCTTGCAAATGTGCTGCTTCGAACTCCTGTGCCAAGCAGCAGGACCTGAGTGAGCAAAAACATGCACCATTGTTGGCACAGGGGACTTGAGCCAAGTCAATGCAATGCATATTGATTAGTGAGTAGCCTATTGATGGGCCCGGGGGCGTGGTGCCGCTTGTCTCCACACGTGTAAACATTTAAAAGAGTCGACAAACCGCTGTGGGTGTTTGTTGGATGTTCACCGAGGCGGATAATCACCACCCGCAGCTTCGTTCTGTTGTAACTGGGCACGGAAACGGTCGTTTCTTGACTTTGATTTTTGCTGTTGCTTGCCACATGCACGATATGTGATAATTTTGAGGAGGGAATCAGCCTTTTAACTGCCATGTCTCTCCCCAAACAGGCTAAAATGCTCCCGGATGCCTATGGCTGCGCTGTGGCGAACAGGTATGGGGATCTTCTTGATGACGACGCTGACCCCTTCGACTTGATGAGCAAAGTTGAAATGGAGAAGGAGAAAAAGAAGAAGGCAGATGAGAAGAAGAAAAGCAAGCAGAAAAAAGCTGGTCAGAAGGAATCACAGAAGGACAGGCGCGTTCCCTTTATGTCGGATGGTCAAGACCCTGCTCCAGAACCAGCTCCAGGTCAGCTAACCGCTTGGTTGCATTGTCGTTGCACACACCAAATCCAAACAATTCTGGCAGTTGCTAGTATTTCCTGATCGGATAGCCCAGCCAAGAGTGGTCCGTTTGCTCAGGCTTTGTCAGCTGCTGATGGTGCAAAGTCAGCAAGGTTGCTGAGCACATGTTCATGCTGTCAGGGAGAGTTTTCCACCCTTTATCTGAAGCCAAATGAGAGCCTCCTAATTTTATAGCGCAGTCAAAACTGCATTTAAAGGCAACATTTTTATTCCTGACACAACCAGCCATCTACTGATTTCAGCAAAAAACAATGTCAGAGGCATGGTTAAGTGCAGTTATTCCTTTTTGTTAATTTTTTGTTTTTGCATTGTTATATATTATCAGATATTTTACTTTGTCTTTGTCTTTGATACCTGTCCAAATAAACCATACATTAATACATTGGGATTGGGAATGTTTTTAAAACCAAGTTTACGAATGAAATGATGCCTGGAAAATTCAAACCAACATATCTTTGTGGTTTTATAGGCTGACATGAAAGCTAATGGATTAGTGGTTCCAATAAGAACGGTTCCGATTGATTTCTGACCAAGCATTTGATTATTTAAGATTTTTATATAACTCGCAGTGGAAGAAATGAGGCAACGCAATTCATGATCTCACTACCTCATTTTCTGTCCTTAGTCCGTAAGCAGCGGCAGCAACAAGCACATCCTGGACCAGTGACTGAAAGGGGATATGGCACAGAGGAGGCCCAGAGGGGCACACGGAAGGGTACCTTTGGGGCACGTTGGGCCAATCAAGAGGAATATCCACAGGAGTCGAAGTATGTGTTCTCTTACAAGCTGAGGCTAAAACTCAGCTCTCCATTTCTCTGCACATATTCTGCCATGTCCACTTAAACAAAAACAAATATTTCATCTGCCTGCTTGAATTGGAAACTCTTTTCAGAAAAATATGTGATCTTTATTATGGGCTGATATTCCAGTAAAACGATGTGATCTTGACATTGGCATTAACGCTTTTAGATGATGACTTGAAAGCACTAAATTGTGAACAACCCATTAGTTTAAATCGGCAAGAGCAAAGCTAGTCAATGGTTGCGGTTATCAGTTAGTTTGCTAAATGAGAGGACTAACATCATAGCAACAGTTGGAACAAATAAATGAATCGGACCTAAAACGGACCTATATTCCAGTCTAATTCATTCCATGCATACTGCTCAGAGTAATCGCAGTGACCAGCTCTACTGCGAAACAGTACAGTACAGTCCTGCTGGTAACTGAACTCATGTTAACAGAGGTTGCAGGAGGAAAGTTGTGTTTAAGCTCAAAGGGGTAAAAATTAATATTAGGTGACGGTAAATTACAATGTTAGCGTTGTTTTTCTCTCTTCCCCACTTTGAAGGGCAGGAGCTGACTGAGAAATAACATTGAGCTTTGTTTTAATTGATCCCCAGGCCTTCCTATAATGCAGTCTCTGACTTCAGGGGCAGAGGTGGGAACAGAGGTCGGAGAGGAGTAAGAGATGGAGGAGGAGGAGGAGACTCGAGGAATGCTGAGAACTTCAACCTGAGGGGCAAGAGAGGGTATGATCGCCACAGCGGAACGTAAGACTTTGTTGTAGCAGTTCAGCTCAAGGCTTGGTTTTTCTCACATAATGGTGTATTGACAACTTTTGTAACACGCATTGCAGAGGCATCTCTCCTGAGGAAAAGAGAGGAGGCAGAGGCCCCTGGAACTGGGGGAGTGTTGAAGAAGCTACAAGGTAAATGGAATTTCATTAACATGTAAAATAACAACTTTCAATTTTGGGCACAGTAGAGATGTTTCTTTTTGTCCATGTCCCTTAGAAGTGACTCAATGGAGGTGACCTCCGACGCTCCTGTCAAATCTGAGGAGCCACAAATGCTCATGGAGGAAGAACATCAGAATCGGTGAGAGTCTTGTACATAAGCATCTTTCTTAAAAATGATATGAGACATCATCTGGTTGATTGGCAATTTTGATTGTTTTTTGTATCCATAAATTGATTAAAGGAAGAAAAAAAATCTAGCCTCTCTGCTTTAAGTCATTGTCAGTAAGACCAAAGTTATACAGAACACATTAAGGCTTTCACTTCGTATTTTGCTCATTGAATACAAGAATAATGTGCGGCATTGATCACACAACTTCTGAAATTTTCCCCATGGAATTTACCTTTTTTTGCTATGTACCGCAAATGCAGACTGGTCAATCATGCAATCGTTTTAAGATTTTCTGTTTTTAGGCTAGTTTTGTATATTTCAAGCTCTACAGGAACAGTGCTGTTCTCTAAGTTCATTATGTTCTGTCTCGATCACCAGGTGATGTGGTGGTTCCTTTTTTATGCTAGAATCTTTGGTCTTTAGCTTCTGTCTTATCTTTTTAACCTTTTTTTCACTGCTGAATCAATTTGACATCCAGGATGTATGATTGTCAGGTGCAGCAATGTTTTGATTTTGCCTTTTTGCAATAATAAATGTAATGCAACTCCCAATGGTATGACATTGAACAACTTAGGAATCTCTTTATTTGGGTAGTCTCCCGCTAGATTTACTTTAAGATGTGGAAATGTGTTAAAGTTGACTGACGGATTTGGTTTGCCCCCAATTATGATAGAGGAATGGAAGAAGGTGATGGAGAGATGGTGGTCCAGGTTGCCATGGAGATGACCCTGGACGAGTGGAGAGCCATGCAGGACACAAGTCGTCCCAAGACGGAGTTTAATATCCGCAAAGCTGAGAGCAAGATTCCATCCAAAGCAAAGGTCATCCACCAGTCAAAGCATGTGGAGGTGAGAATGTAAAGCATGTCGATCCTGTTGCGTTTGGCTGTAAATATTGGGTTTAACTCTCTTATGCATGGGTCACACTGCCCGCGTGAGCAGCGAGAATATGCAACTCCACGGCATGTCTGCTGCATCTCTTCTAGAGATTTGAGGCGTCTCCTATTTTGTCTGTGTGCTCTGCGTAGTTCACAGCAGAAATCAACAGTGCAGTGTTTCCTGGAAAGTGAATGTGGCTCACGATACCAGCCATGTCAACTTTATGTGTCAGCCCCCTATCCTAGACCTTGCTACTTCCCTCTCTGTGGGGGGGTGACAGAGCACCGTTTACAAGAGCAAAAGGTTTTCATTCTTCAACAAACAAATGGGAGAAAAAATAAACTGGGCTGTAAATATTACACCGCCTCTATCGGCTGTAATGATAAAAGTAACTAGTACTCTGCTTACCCTGCATTCTGTGTGGATACCACATGCATAACGGATGCAGCACGGCAGTCACCAGCTGCTCACGGGCAGTGGGACCTGAGCATTAGACTTAATTTAGTGTTTACCTCAAATCTTCAGACTGTTAAGGAGGGGCCCCTGGAATACTTGGAGGACGATGGCAACTTCCTCCGTAGGTCTGTGAATGACATCACCTCCCTTCTGGACATCAATTTCGGGAGTCTTGGACGCCCCAGTCGTGGGGGTCGTGGAAGGGGAGCACGAGGTGGCCCAGCTAGTCGCCCAGAGAGGGCACAACCCAAATTGGAGAAGGTATGTTCCTGACTTTTCTGAAGGGATTGCATCTATAGCGCAATTTGAAAAATCATCAGATGATCTGCAATCCAGAATTTTCAGAAGACATTTGATTTGTATTTCTAACATCTGTCTTCTCCCACCAGGAGTATGATCCAGCTCCCAACCCGGATGACCCAGAAGACTTCCCAGCACTATCGGCAGGAAGATAACTGAATCCACATCTTGATTACCTCCTGTGGGGAATAAAGGTTGCACTTGACACTTGCTAAAATACACTTCATGTTGCTGCTCTTCTTAGGGTTTGGGGTTTTATTGTACTACTTATTTTGTTCCATTGCACAGTAGGCACTGTTTAGCATTTGACTCCTCGAAAATAAATGCAGTTGCAAGTTTACCTTGGAGCCTTTTTTGTGGGACTATTCAAACAAAAGGAGGAAATCTAAGAAGTTTGGGTATATGGACATGTTGTCTTTTGCAGTTGTAGGCAACAATTTAACTTTACTCAGCTGTGCAAAACTGTTTTTATTATAACCAATTGCTTAGTGAGAAACTACAACATTCAAACGTTAATGCATCTTGGTATATTAAGCATATGGTACAAGGAATAACAGTCGGCTACATACTTGGGAGTATATTTTTATTTAAAAAGTCTGATTCTATGTGCTTCAAGATAATGTCTTCGGTGGATTATGAATGAGTTAGACATGGGCCCCATTAGGACCACTGACTTATTCCATAGCATGATTCAAACATAGTACAAAATATTTAAAAAATACAGAGTATATCAAATGTTGATGACATATTTACAGTCTTGGAATACAGTAGCTGAACAGTTTCACAAATGAATGCCAAGCCAGATATTGAGAATCGGGGTACACATGGGCACAGTACTGTATCTTGTGCTGGACTCATGTTTCAACTACATCCAGGCAAAGCAATTTGCGTCATGTAGCATGTTAGACCAAACTCCTGGCCAGGTCAAATGTTGTGCCCCATTTTAGAAACCAGAATATCTGCTGCACAGTGTTCGATTTTGAGGATCTCTCTTGGATTCACGTCTGTCTGACGTTTACTACTGCATGCTTCATTAAGTAGGAACAACCAGGCAACGTTTAAAACTGTCGGTATGATTCATGGTGCTTTGATAAAAATATTAAAAAAACAAAGTGCATTATGGGTAAAAATTAATCAAACTATCTACAAATGATTTACATGTCACATCAATTTGGTTAAAATTTGTTCAGACCTTTTTCTCAAACTTAAAAATCTATTGAAAGAGTAGTACAGCTGTATAGAAGTTTTATTTCATGTAAAGTTCCTCAGGATTTCCAGATCCGCAGGCTCACCGAAGTAGGGGAGCTCTAGCTTTGGGTATGGAGTGACTAAAGGAAACACAAAATCAGTGTTTTAATAGATTTGCATTGCGCCATTCAATGACATTTCATTCATATAATCAATATTTTTGCAAATGAATTAGACATTAAAATGTGGTAAAAAAAAAAAAAAAAAAAAAATGGAAGCAGAGATAGATACCATAGCCTGGAAAATCGAATTGATTGCAAAGAGCTACAAGCTTTACGTCCTCTGGAGACAGTGTGTCTGTTGTGTAAGAAATATGAAGGACAGGGAAAGAGAAACGTTACAGATTAGAACCAGTAAAGGTCTTGGACATGGATAGAGTGCTGATAACAGTTCAGAGGCAGAAAACACAGTGAGCAGAGTCCAGAGAAGCTATAGCCAATCACAGGAGGAAACCTGCTGTTCTTAAGAGAACATGCGAGGAAAAGCTATTGAAAGAAGCAGCAGGGAGACTGAGGCTGGTGGAATTTCATTTGGCAACCTGACAGTGGTACATTAACAGGGTCAGATATACTAACCAGTCTGGAACAATGTCAGGCAAACAGCTGAGGAAAAGAGGAACCGTGGCTGGGTTGCATCAACATGATTTGATTTAAGACCACAGACAACCAGTTTGGTCAACTATCTAGGAATCATAGCTGCACAATAGCAAGAGTTATTAAAAACCCAGACTTAATTAAATTAGAATTAAAGTTCTGATTTTGTTAAATTTCATGTCTGGACTAACGTGATTGGTTTACTCCACTGTTAATACGATTTATTCTGACCAACTGACTTATGGCAGACGTTTCCATGATTCAGCAGGAAGTTAATGAGAACATTTGTCTGATTATAATCCTTCTTCAAGGAAATGTTATTTTTCTTTCTACATCAAAGTCACAGTTCTATATTCATGTGAAACATCCCAACTGTCAGATCAAAATGGTTCAAGTGAGATCTAAATAGAATCCTGCTAATTTCTAAATTTGCTAAACATCTGATATAAACAACTTGTAGCTATCACAATTTGTTGTTTAAACATTGAATCCGTGTTGGTGCATCCCAGCCTATGGACATCAGGTGATTACCAGCATTAAGAGGAGAAAGAGGAAGAGCTGAGCTGAAATTACACAGGCGCTAATGAAAGGATCTGATCATCCCATGGCTGCCAAAACTGGAGAGAAACCATTCAAATATGACTTTCCCGTTTTGGACAGCATAGAGATGTCTTTAAAAAAAAAATTGAACATGAAAATATGACTGTGGGAGCTTGCCTGCAGGTGGACCTGTGCCATGTTTAAGTTGATGAGAGTGCCTGTGTTGGCTGTGGCACTGGCTGTGTCTCTATGACTGCCACATGGCTCCCAACACATTGGGTCTCTGTCGCCAGCCACTACATGCAAGTTGCCTAGGGACCTGACCAGTCTGGTGTGGTACAGAGAGCTGGCAGAGAGAAGGGAAGCCGTTAATTTAATCAAAAACCCTCGAGTGGCTATAGCCTACCGGTTACTTTTCAACTGTGTGTCAATTTTGCATTTAACTTAACAAAAACACAATTTCATGTATTAGATATTGCATCAATACATCACAGTCCTGGATAATTTGCAGTATTTTAAGTACAAAATGACTAAACAAACGTAACTCAAAATGGGCTCAACTAGGATCAATACATTTGAAAGCAGGCAGGGTCTGAAAAGGGAAGCCAAATCCCTTAAAAGTGCCTTAAACTTGAATTCTTTGCCACCAGGGGGCGACTCCTCCGGATGCAAAAAGAAGTCACTTGATTTATTAGCTCAGTAAATTTGAGTTCAAGGTCTAAATTAATAGTTTCAAGCTTTCAATAATGCATAATGTTCATTTAATAAAGTATTGTCTCATTTAGAGTAAAACAAGGCATGCAAACATGTCACCTTTTGGCAGAGCAGAGGCCAACTCATTATCCCCACTGCTTTTACGTGCAAAAGCAGAATGGGATAAAACTACCACAAGGCATACATACAGCCATAGTGGAACTAACTTAATACTTGGTGTTTTACATTTTTTTTTAAAGCATAAGGAATGCTTTTCAGTTTTATAGTCTATTGTGACTTGTAGTCTTTTGATAGTGTTTGTTCAATGCAATACATGCAGAAATGTTCCTTATGTTTATGATGAAAATTGTTGACAGTGCAAATGCTACTTCAGTGCTTAGCAGTTGTGTCAGTTGTTGACACTTGCACTACTCAAATGCAGCTACTGACCTTCCTCCGACTCCATTGGCTGGCAGTGAGGTTCTGGTCCTCTTCCTGCTGTCTGATTGGTCAGACAGAGGGGGGTTGCTGCTGGCCTTACAGCCCTGCACACTGGGCTGCAATATGACCCTGCTGCAGAGGAGACAAATGCCATTCAATAGTCTGAGTCATGTATGTCAGAGCATAGGTATGCATGTTGCTGTAAACATGGCAAACATTACCTTAGGGACTGTGATGACGACCTGGTGTGAATCTTATTCTCTTCCTGTCTGTGAAAACACAAGAACATGACAGTAAAAATGTGGTTAAACGTTCAACGGCAGGACAGTGTTGGCAGGGGAGAAAAGTATGGAGATGGGCAAGAAGGTTTTAAAAATCTTAATAGTGTTAGTTCATCATTATTGCAGCCTCAGCAGCCAAGAAGGATTAGTAAAGCCAAGTAATACCAGAAGAAGCCAGGGGGTGGCACTAACCTAACTAAAGAGGGACTTGATTTTCTTTTTCACAAAATTATCATTTTCAACAAGGCTGAACTGTCTGGCAGGGTTTAATTTTAACAGTTTGCACCCTGGTCAACACAAGAACCAGCAAAGCATGATGTTTAAAATGACAGAGTGATGGAAACAGTAGCACAAAATCATAATGTACATAATATGGTGACAATGACCAGACAGGAACAGCTGATATTTATAAAACTGGCTTAGCTCATCAGCTTGAAGTTTACTGTGCTTGCACAAAGAATAAAGTAATAAGAGGATGATTTTGAACAAATTTCTGATTTGGGTGGGGAATTAAGAATAAAAAGAAAAAAAGAGAGAGACTGGGGGCTCACTTACAGCATTCTCAGTTAGAGCTCCAGAAGGGGGCAGGACAGGTTTTTGGGGGGCTGACGGGCGGTAGAACTCATTGAAATCCTAACCCGTCTATACAGAAATGCAGGATGGAAGAAGGGAAGCCATACACAATCCACCACAGGGCAAGGCTACACAGGGAGGAGAGCAGCATGGCTACCAGCCATCTGAAAGGAGGACAAATCCAACAAGAGCAAACGGAAAAATAGGGGGAAAAAAAGGAAGGAGATACAAGAGATGTCCTGGCAGGACAAAAAAGCCTCTGATGTTCTGCTTTTCCGCTGGGACTGGATTAGATGAAATACCTTTCAAAGAGCCTTGCATCCAGCAGTGCCAGTCAGCAAATATTTGTTCTTTGCTTGCCCTGATGCGTTAGCAGTTTGCTTTATAATTAGGACCCGACCAATTTGAAGTTGATTATTTATAAATTAGGACAAATATATATAGTATGTCATATTGCAGGTAATTTGACAGTTGAAACAACAATAGATAAACAAGATAAGATTACATTGTTGGTACTAAACTTTACTGAAATGTATATCCCAATTAAAAAAATAAATAAATAAAAAAAGAATTATTGCATACTCAAAAATAGACCCAGAGCATAGATTAAAGTAGCACTTAATGGACAGCAATTCCTGCCAAAATACACTTTGGTAGCTCTATCTGGGATGAGCAAATATTGATTGACAATATGTCAGTCCATCACTATTATTTTAATCATAATGTCTAAAAATTGTAAAATATTTAAGTATCCATTATCAAATTTTGTTCCACAGAGAGCATTTAAAAAAGACACAGGCAGATACAGACACTCGAAGGAGTAGTGGTATGTGTACACTGATCCAGTCACAAAAGCAATGGAAAAACAGGCAATTGACAGTGGACTCGGCCCAACATTAATTACATGTTAGACACAAACACTGATCGAACATGTCCACACATGCATGTCCATGCCTGTTGCCATGCTTGAAAAGGCAGAAAAGAACGTTTTCATACAACAGTCATTTTAAATCGCCACTGGAAGTCGACATGCACTTCAGTGTTACATAAGAAAACAAACAGTGGAGCCAGATGGTCAACTTCAGCTGGATGTTCGATACACGGAAAAGGCAAAGGGTCTGCAGAGCGAACAGATCTCCCTTCTGCCTCAACTCTGAGAACAGATAAAAACCCATTTTCATCCCACTACCTCCTCAGAAGCTCACATACGATGTTAACCTGCATTATAGTGAGGATCAGGAAGAATTTACCATCCCAACAATGCCTTTTAAACCCGCCGATTACACATGTAAAAACACCTCAGGATCGCTCCAACACCAAAAGTACTGCTGGTAATTTCCCCCAAAATTGCCTACAGATGTAATGGTTGAGCAGGCAAGTTAGCTAATGTATCAAACAATAAGGAAGCACCTACTGCAGATCAGAACGAAGACCAAGTTTCCCTTACTAACGTTTTTTTCTTGAGACGTGCCAAGTGAGTAGTGCAAGCCAAGTACTAAAACATTTAATTTCAACTAATCCAGATCTTGTGTAAATCTGTGATTAGTTGAATAATTGGTGCCATTTTTAACAAGCAGAGCAGGCTCAACTTGAGAGCTTTACTGTAACTCGGGATATCTTGGATAAGCCTCGATATCAAAAGCAGATCAGCTCAGTGTGTCCATGGGAGGCAGATAATGAAAGGCGTGTAAATGTAAGTGCATATCCACTTCACACTTTCTAGTAATCCAAAGAAAGACAGAAAAGAAAGGGGGGGAGAAAAAAAACAAACTTCAAAATCAGCCATACCATTCACTGGCATAGCAACCGTTTCTACAGGAAGAGGATGTCAGCTTAAAAGAAGTGACATGCACTTACCTCCATCATACAAAACCTCACATCCTCTCTCCCACTCTCTCTGCCTCTCTCAGCTATCTTTTGAACGGCAGGCAACACATCGGCCACACCGTGCCGATGAGGCTGCAGCAGAACACTACCACCTGCCTGACATGGGACAACAAAAGCCAAAGCCACATGGGTACGTTGGCAGAGGCCAGTCAACCATCCTCAGCCATGCTGACGTCCGACCTTCCTCAGCTAGATTTACATGGGCACAAAGGATGTGGACTATATTTAGATGGGGGACAGCAGGGAGACCAAAGACAATCCACTAGGGTCCTTCCTGTTCAGATATTATGGAGGGGGTTAGCATCAGAACTTAGCATCTCCTGTTGGGCTGCAATGCTTCCATAGAGCTGGAGTGTCACATGCTACAGTTGTCCAGCTGTGCTGAATGATTGAACAAAATGACCACAATATCACAATGACTTTTATTGGCCACAACATTTTGTGGACTTTAATTTGTGGTACCATTTAATTTCTTTTTCCCTGCTGAAACATCACTCTAATACACTAGTTATTCTTTATTATCTGTTAAATAATTTTTTTTTAAATTGGAAAATGCTAATCAAATTTTACCTCAATGACGTGATATGACCACCTAGCAACTAGAGAGCTCTATATTGATTTATAGGTCTTTAACCAAAACAATTTACAGATTACCAATCCTTCAGTAAAACTAACTTAACTTCCACATCTTTTGTGCCTTTCTAAATCCAGACCTCAACAAAACGATTTTCCTGGAAGGTCGTGCATCAGACAGCTCCAATCCACTCCTCTGATCAACTTAATCGCTCACTCTAATATATGACCTACAACTCCTCCGACTTACTGTTCGTCCTCATCACTCACTGATTATAAATGAACATGGGACGCTTCGTATTACAACTTGATCTGCATGTGATGACATTTAAATCAAAAGAGCCAGGAGGCCACAGAAACTTGAGTTATTGAAATATTACAGGGGTACTGACTGATTCCATAACTTAAAAATAAATGACGATATTAGGATGAAATTGCCATTGGAGCAGTAGGGGAGAGCAGCCCCCACAGATTGACCATGCCTAAAACCTGCCATTAAAGGACAGCTGACCACCCTGAAAACACTGAGGAAAGGAGAAAGCTCATCAAAGAAAATGAGAAATGTCCAACACAGAGCAATGTCCTAAACAAAAATCCTACAAGGTCACTTCCTATTTTTTTTATGAATTCCTTATCATAAAAGGTACTTATGATTTGAAAAACACTTACACTGTATATGTGTAATGATCCAAGAGATTGACAACATGTCTGCCTGATGTGATGCATGGTGAGACTTGTGGGCTGCTTGGGTACTTACGATAGTGAACCGGACGACGATCTGGCCTGCCTCTTGCTTTTTAGTGCCCGCAGCTTATCACCTTGTGTAAGGCCATTTCTCTCCTCATCATCATTATACTGTAAAACAAAGAAAGGGCTATTAATAGACAAAGCAGTGTGTCCTTGTGGTTCAATACAGTCTTTTTTTCTGCTAACGAAAGCACTTTCAAAAATACTGCTGCAAAGACTGTGGTCAGAACAGAGTCTTTTCAAAGCTCACCCGGTCCATTTCTTCTTTCTTGGGTGACCTGTTCTTGTTGCTCCCGTTGATTGTTATGTCATCCACACCAGACAGGATCCTGGTTACGGCCACCTTGCCATTCTCACGTTCATTAAGCATCTTCTCCCGGAAAACATCTCCCTCTGCCCACAGACTGTTCTGCTTACTGGTGTACAAAATGTCAACAAATGACAAAACAAACTCACTTTTCCTGCCAAACCACCACTGTTAAGACTTCTCAGCAGATTTCACTGATTTGAAGAGGCAGCTCAGTTGTCCATCATATATGATTTAAATACCTACGGATATAGCTCTGGCTGTTGCTTATAATATTCAGGACAAATATATAATTGTTAACCAAAGACATTTTTTAAATTCTGCTTCAGTGAACACCTACTCTTCAACAAAGTTCTGCTGAGGTCCAATGATGGACCCAGGTCGGCAGATCCGTATCCAAGCAATGGCTTCTGCAGCACTCAGGCAGTAATGTTTCATCATATAACAGCCAATCAGAGTGCCAGTCCTCCCCAGACCAGCTAAAAAGGCACACAAAAAGAGGCAAAAGAGTTTGAAGGCATTAAATTGTGCAAAAAAACAGGATGCTGAGCACAGTCTATACAAACGCATAGAAATGTCTTGCACCAACTCCAATTGTGCAGAACAGTTTGACCCATCAACTACCTTGCAGTGTGAATGTGGGAATCTTACCTTTGCAGTGGACAGCAATGGCCCCTTCTGCGTTCTCGCAGATGTTGAGGAACTTCCTGACAATGGCATCGTTTGGCGTACTCCCGTCCACAAAGAACAGATCGTGGTGCTCAAAGCCAGATTCTGTGAAACGCCTGGCATCATACATCTTCTTGTTGAGTCTGATGACGGTGGTGATGTTGTGATTCCTGAAGTAAGGGATGTAGGCCTCGGGAGCGTGTAAAGGGTACCCTAAGGTAAGAGGGGGGAAAAGATTCTCATGCAAGTTCTAGAAGCTGTTGAAATGACGTTGGATGTAGTTTGTCAAAGTTAAATTAGAAACTTTACTTACCATTCTCTATTTTGCTTTTTGGATGAGGCCCACTGAAGGCAAGGAACTTCCCTGGAATGATCCAGTTTAAGTCTCCATTTTCTGCTCTCTCATAGTGCTCATACTCTTCCACATCGAAGTTGGAGAAGTCGAGCCAGCCGTACTGCAGAGCCTGGTAAATGGTTGAGAGGGACTTAATGTCATTAGGAGCGTGACACAGCAAGGAAGAAAGGTAAATCCATCTTAAAATGACATACCTTGTGAACACCACGAAGGCAGTCTAGGATGTTCAGATTGTACATGCAGGTTCCAAATGAAGCATCTCTAAGAACACAAAATGTACAGACAGTCTTTATCTGCACAACATACTAGAGATCTTTTTTTAATATAGCATAATATATTTCTCTGGGAAGGATACAGTTTCTCACATATCCTTCACTCAAATGCTTTCCATGTCCCTCCCTCCTTATATCTGGTTCTCTATCTTCTCTTAACACTTATTTTATTTCACCATGTTATGGTCACATTAAGATGACATAAGTCGTTACGGGAAAAAAATATATGTTGCGATTTGTTTTTGATAGTACCTGCTGTAATATTTTTAAAGTTTTTTTTTTTTAACAAGTTAAACTCAGCTGTTTGTCTTTGAAAATTGTCTTCACAAAGTTAAATATTTCATGTGACTATTACAAATGACCATACTGTCCAAACAAACTGCAGTCGTTCTTAGCTGCTTGAAATAAGAAATGTGAAATACATAGGGTAATAGTGAATGGTTACCTGAATGGAATATATGTTGAATTCCTTGACACCAGCAGACTGTAGGCCTCCTCTGGCATCATGTCTAGATTCATTACCTTAAAATACAAGCGTTTAATCAGCAGGAGCCTCTCGTGTTACCAATATAATTTCACATGTTCTGTGTAATTCTTACTGCATATGCGCCAATTAGGTAGGCAGCGTTGGCTTGTTTCTTCTGATCTCCACAGGTGTAAAATATTATCTTCTTCCTCGAGAGCGTTGCAGCCTGGCAAATACATTAATAGCAATGTCAATCAAGATGTGATTTTTTTTATTTTCTTATAAGTTGTAATAGTAGTATATGTAGACATTATAGTCTACAGTGGCTGAACAAAAATGGGAATTTCTCACGTAAGACTACGTGAAATTACTCTCTACATAGGATGTGGGGTGAATGCAAATGACCACAGTTGGAAGCCAAAAGCAGTTTGGGCAATATCACATAAGACACGTATGCACTAGAGGTGCAGAGAAGTGTCTGTCCAAACGTCAGCTGAATCAGTGCCCGACAGCCTTGAAATGTGCCAAATCCAGAGAAACTGGAACAGCAGTGACACAGACCAGGGATATCAATTTTAACTTAAAAGTTGACATGAATTACTGACTGGTGCACTACTTGGTGTTGCCAACCAGATATTGATTGGCCTGGCCTCCCATTCTCTCCTGCAGGCAGTACAATTAAGGACAGTGAGTTTACTCTACCTTGAGCTTCTTTGTCAGCTTGCAACAGAAGCGATAAAGCATGGCCAGGTTAAGGGGACCAAAGTCCGCATAGAAGCTGAGAGGGGGGAGAAGAAGAAAAAGTGTGTCACAACGGCTATTTTTAATGCAACGCTGTATAGAATCCACCTCAGAGTGAAACAGTAAAAACACTGACAGAGTAAAAGATTATATTTGGAGGCATTTTGTGTTTGAGTGAGCCAAAAAGCTGCATAGAGTAAGTATTTTCTTCTAGGACAGGCATTAAGCCAATGTTGCCCACATCCTCTCCTAATGCCAATCCAACAAGAGCCCATTTAAACAGTTGTTAAAAGTTGCTTTTATTCGCCTTTCATTTTTTATGGTTATTTGGATGGTAATTACCTCTTTAATCAAAAAAGCAGTGTACCACAATACTTACATCCTGTATTTAATCAGTAGTGGTGTGAAATTTGCAGGGGAAAAAACAAATCTGAATATGATGAGTAACATCATACTTACTAACTACTAGCTAACTTTTGCGATTAAAGCTAGCTATAATCACTGTATGTTCCATTTAAATGTCTTTTATTGCATGCAAAATAACCTTCAAAACTTACTTCTCGTATGCCAGCTCATCATCTATGCAGAAACAGTGTCGCTCGGCCGTGGTCTTGATCTTTTGCTTTAGTATGGCGAAATACAGTTGATCTGTAGGAAGGTGGGGTGGGGGTAGGGCGACAACATAAAGAGCCAGTTACTTGCTTTTGTCATGCACACAAACTTCTGTTGTCCAACATTTTCCCCCAAATCACAAGCATCCTCTTAGTGTGCCAAGGCTACTTCTTTAATGCCTTTTTTTGCAACTTACCCGTGACAAACTCAACGCATCTTGAAATATCCTCTACGGCGATCCTGCCCACAGATTTGAACATGACTGTTTTTTGGAGAGAAACGTACAAGGTTGATTTTCTTCACGAGGACATGCGCTTAGTGAGTAAAACTTGCCCTGTTGTTGCGTAGAGTTTAAAAAGTAAGTTAGGCAATGAGTTTAAAATATCAAAATCTAGATGTTAGAAAAAATAGTTCGCGTCCGCCAAACTCCGGGAGAAGAAAGTTAACAGACGAAGAGGGAAGGAGAGCTTCGAGTGCAAGTGCGCACTCTGCTAAAAAATAGGTCCGCCCAACTCCGCCTCTATGCTGTTCCGCGGGACGCTATTGGTCGCGAAAGATCAGGGTCGCTACGTGATTGGAGGAACAACCCGTCAGTCGCGGTCTACCCCGCCCGATTCTGTTTAAAGTTCTCCACATAGGACACGCGATAGGTCCCGGGAACGTTGCCCAAGCGGTTGCTAGGGCGATCCCTCGGCCAATCGAATTCGCGAGTTACACTTCGACGAACCGCCCTCTCTCAGATTTGAGCTGCGCCAAGGATGTTGAAGAACCAGGAAAAACGCCATGGAAGACGTGGAAATTTGCGTGGACGACACTGACAGTTGGCTGGTTACTAAATTTCTCACACACAATCCACAAAACGAGATGATGCAGACAAAGTTGTGGTGTTAATTCCTGCAGTTAAACAAAAATAAAATACCAGCGCAAAAGTGAACTGCTGTGTATTTTGCGCACATACTGTTAAAACGGCACGAAACCCAGTGAATTGATGAATAGGACAGACGGTGTCGCCATATTACCCTAAAAGCTGAAAAGGAAAACAAATCTTGACTTGCTCATTTAAAACGACACGCAGTGCATGCATGTGCGTCCGCATAATTCGTTAAGTAGGCAGAAAGTTGACAGGGTTCCTCCTGCGGACCCTCTAGACCCCCTTACCTGTTATCTCGGTGTAAATATCCGAGTTTGGCTCCGCCTCTGAGCTGTTGTGAGCCGCACAGCGCTTTTTCCTCGACTCGCCTCGTCTCCTCTCGCTCTTGCGCTTCATCTCGTCCTCGGGGCTGCACGGCGGACACTCCCGATGCAGCAGACACCCCTCTTCGCTTCGCGGTGTGGCGGCGCGTCGCCGTTTCGTTGTTATCTTGTTATGGCATGCTCCGCCGATGTGAAAACTGCGTGTCCGTGTTGTGTATGTGTCAACCGAAGTATCGCTGTCCACCCCAGCTTCTCCGGTGGCGGTGACGTCTGCGAGCAGGGGCAGGTTTCTGCTTTCTGAATCCCCCCTGCATGACGTATCAGGATTTCGATTTGTCCAGCGCCCCCACCGCCACTGTTCATCTGCAGCAGCTGTAACGTGGGGAATGTAGTCCTGGGTGCTGAATAGATTAAATCAGGATTTGATTCATGTGCATTTATGTGTATTGTGGATGGTTTGACACACAAATGCAGCAAAAAAAAAATTACAATTAAACTTTACTTATATATAAGGAAAGTGGGTATAAAAAGGACACAAGGCCAATCAATAACATCAGTGCACCAGTTGCATTCATAAATATTAACCATACAACCATCTAAGTATGAAAACAGAATGACAACACATAACACATAGTAATATAACTGATAGAAAAAGGCAGAAATTACAGATGAAAATCAGCAGGCTAATGCATTCATATGCCTCTTACACACTCAGTCACATATCACTCATGCCTTTACACAACAGGCTTTTAACCTTCACCTTCATCAGCCCATGAGATGTGAGTAAGTAAGGAGACTTTGACTTAATATTCAGTAGTCGTTACAATGATCAAGGATGAACTTTCAACACAATTTTGTTTCAGGCCCATCCAAGATTTTGGTAAGACAGCTACCAGTACAGATATGAAATCAATAGACTCAGAAACACAGGGAATATTTGTTACGGAGCATGATGTTGCCCAAACTCTTTTCCTATAGCAATTTGTCAGTGCGGAATGGTGATGAAGGCTAACTGAACGAGCAACACGTTTACAGCCCTGCATGTGTGATAATAACTGTGATCTGGGAAGACAGGCTTTCAGGCAGTCCAGCTGGCTACACGTGGACGATCTTTGGCTCATTGCTGAAGTCCAGAGTCTGTTGAACTCCAGCATGCTGCAGGAGCCAGTTAATGGGCATGTGGTCAAGGCGGTTCGTGTCGAAATGGGAAAAATGAACGTGAGAGCCTGTGGAGAGAAGAAAGAATGAATGAGATATAACACAGAGGAGGCAGAAAGAGACCTTCAGCTAGAGCAGTGATACAAGGAAAAGTAAAGAGACAGGAAAGATGACCTGGTCCCAAAACGATGGCTCCACCTTGTTGATGCAGGTCCCCCTGGAAGTCGAACACAGGGCTCGTCATGGCCCTCCATATACTCTTCATCTGGCCCATAAAGAGACCAGACTTCACGTGGGGACTAGGGCGGGCTATGTACATAAACATACACATAAAATTCATTACATGTGAGAATACGCCAAAATGATGCCCTCATACTGTTATTGTATACCTGAGTCTGTAAATGTCTCCTCTCTCTTCATCCCAAGCTTGTGATAGATGCACCTCTCCGGGTCGACGTACATTTCATAAGGATACCCCGTCAGTGAGCAGAATGGCTATAGAGATCGAAAACTGAATCAGCATGAAAGGAGCAGGTGTCACAAGTTGAAATGATGCATTCAAGGACCACTGAATGAATGACCTCTATATGATGATGAGCAGACTGACCAACCACCACCAGTCTAATGTCAGCATCCTGCAACAAAGCAAATCCATTGAGGAGTTTACAGAATCAATAACCCCTGAATTGCATGTCAAATTTGTAAATACAGATCAGGATTTACCTCCAGTGCTTCTCTGGGTATTTTGCTTAAATCTTCCACATATTCTTTACAGCTGTAGCACAAGAAATTCTGCAGAGGACATGCGCTAACACATTAATAGGTTATAGAAATACAAGATTAAATTACTTTTTTAAACTCATCCTGCACCTATTTGTTAAACCCTCTGCCTTCAGCATCTCTCCACTGCCATCATAGCATGGGTAGCTGGGGCCGCTGTGTCCAGCAAGGCTGATGCTCACCTGTTGCCTACTGTGATGCCTTTAGGAGGCTCATATCTACCTACGGTAACTGTAATCTCGCCAAACAAAGTTTTTCCCCTACCCGCACGAAAATTATGACCGTTTTCCTCTCTTGATATAATTTCTTGAACGGAAAAGAGACTCCATTCCGGTCGTAAATTAAACAGTCTTCGACGTCTTCGAGGCGGTAATCGACAGAATGGGTCCCGAACTCCTCATTTTCTTTGGTTACTTGTCGAGTTATCGGTGAAACAGCTTCAGCCATTTTTTCTTTCCCCCCGAGGCTTCCCGAATTCGCATTGCTATTTTGGGAGTTGCCGTCTAGTCTTGAGGTGGTGGCTGCAAAGTTACACGCCCATGAGCTGCGTGTGTGTGTGTGTGTGTGCAAAACACTGGATTCTGACTTCCCCACAAGGCAGCTCAACAGCATCCTCCATTAGATCCTCTCCCTCCACACTTCAGTTTAATGTAATGCAGAAAGTCTTTATGATGTTATTTTTTTTCCATTATTTCACCACTTATGTAATGGGAGTTCATTTAATATATTTGCATTTTGTAATCGTATTCATACTGTTTGTTAATTATATCTATGTGTATATTTAAGCTATCATAATACGGGGTATTTTGAACTGGAAGTATGCCTACATGTATTTCCATATAAAATATTGTAAATTCAATAAACATTTAAAACAGGAAACATTGAAATTGGTGACTTCAACTTTATTTAGAAATAGGCACCAATATCTCGGCTGATTTATATCCGGTATTGATATCAGACATTAATACAGGGCCCCTTAGACGGATAATGAATAGGTTTATACTTAGTTTCGGCCTCACTTCTTCCACAAGGCCCTAACAGCAGCCGGGTTCATCCAGCCCTCATAGCGAATTACGAATCGGCCTCGTCGGCTTCCTTCGCGCTGCCCTCTCGGTGCGGAAGTGTTGTCCTCCAGAACAGCAGCAGCAGCAGCAGCACAGAGCTGCCACTGTTTGGATATACACAACGCCAGCCCGGTAACAGCTCCCCTCGCCGCCGTGTCTCTCCTGTCGGGACTCGTCCACACTCTTCTTGACCGTGCAGCATAGCAGTATTATGCGAGCACCGTCTCCGGAGTGTGGGCGCGCCGTGTGAAGTGGTGAGACATGTTTCATGTTGGTTGAGGGGGGGCTACAGCTAACTTAGCATCTAGTGATGGAGCAAAGCTAGCCTGTCAGAAAGATGAACTGGGTTAGCACCGGATCCGTGCATTTTCTCTCTCTCTCCCCCTCTAAACGATGATGTGAATGTCGTTTAATCGGAGCTAATATTAGACGTAAACCGCGACTTCAGGTAAAACACAACCACCGTCACGTCAAGAGGACTGTGTGTGTATATGCTAAACAAATGACCACCTGTTAAATGTTTACATCTTGTCGTTCGTTTCGGCTGCAACCAGGTGATGCTATTTTGTACTCTAACCGTAACGTAGGCAACGGAATCAGGGCTTTCAACGCGTGACAAGCGATACATTCACAACACACAAAATACCAATACAAAGCGTGCTAGCAGTTTGTAGGTTTAGGCTTTAGACTCTTTATTCTATCGCGAAGCTAGGATGTCGCGATGCACTCGGCTACACGGCGAAGTGCAAAGACGGGAGTTGACTACCTTCAGTCTTTCCCCCCCGGTATCGTATATTGATCCCAGCTGTTTCACTATATATATAGATCTGTCTTTATTTGTCCCTGACACTTAAAGGGGAGGCTCACGTTTCATTTTCTCTCAGGTCTATCTTAATACAGTACTCAAATGTCAATATGGACAGTCAGAGTTATTGGCTGCCGTGTGTTCCTGCTGTCCATACGAGATAATAGAGGAAGGATGAGGCTGCAGCCGTCTGAGTCAGGCAAATCAAGTGGGCAGCCTCTGAAATTACAATGTTATTAAGCATGAAAATCACTCTTTGTGTTACTTTTCGTCGAGGTCACTGACATGACTGCACAGGGGGAAAGCAAATAGACAAGTTGCTTTGTTTCAACCAGCAAAAGCAAGGGGAAGTTAAGGAGGATACTCTATTGTATTAGCATGTACATTAGATCTATTTATTTTTATTGTTGTTTATTATTCCAGAGGATACTGTTGGCAGGGGAACTTATCCATTTCCCTGTACATGTTGACGCAAGTCTCTACTAAATATAATCACGTTAAAGTAATAGCTTTTTCTACATTACATAATTGTTTTTAAATTATTGTGTAAATGCATATTTTCCCAATATGTGAAGCTACACCTTTTCTCTTATCACACAACTACGGAAGGCTTGATTTTGAGCTTTCGTGTTGTGACCTAATTGGTTTCAAGTGTTGGAAAACTGTCAAGTACTGGACGTTCATCGAATGCTTTGTCAGATCTTGTTTACTTCTGGCTCAGAGGTAAAGCGTCTCATCCCCTAATCCTAAAATTGGCAGTTCCATTCTGTTTGTCAAAGTGTCCTTGGGCAAGGCACTGAACCCCAGGCTCAGCCATCAGTGTGTGAATGTGTGTGTGTGTGTGTGTGTGTGTGTGTGTGTGTGTGTGTGTGTGTGTGTGTGTGTGTGTGTGTGTGTGTGTGTGTGTGTGTGTGAATGTGCTCTGATGAGCAGATGGCACATTGTATGGCCAAGCCTCTGCCATCAGTGTGTCAATGTGTGTGTTAATAGGGGAATATTGACATGTAGTGCTGTCAGCAGTTTTTGTGTGGTTGCTTGTGGTAGGTCAGCATTTAACACTGACATTTTTGAGATGATTGTTTTATTTTTCTAAAGAGTAAGATACTGAAAAAAACCCCATGTTTTAGTTGGTACCAAAACGCAGGTATTGTCCTGACACCAGTACGATGCCAACAATGATGCCCAGTCCTGCACTACTGTGATCTTCAAGGTCTTTAAGATATATTTGAATAATATATTTATCAATGAACTGACTCCTGTTTGTTCTAGAGTTTCCGTGAATCATCTATATGGGCCATCTTCTCTCGAAAAATGGTTACCGCCTGAAGAAGAGGACACGCAAGTTGCACCACAGGAAGAAGAAGAAGAGGAACTGTTTCCTGCAGCTGCCCTGCATGCTTTGCTTCATCGTCCACAGCAACAGCAGCGGCCTCGACGACGACAGTGACCATTTGGAGGCCGGCGTCAACGGCAGTTTGTGCCGTCACAACAGCGTCACAGGAATCGGCGTCCCCGGTGTGGGTGGAGTCGGCATCGGAGCAGCAGCTGCCTCGAAGCTCGCCGAGCGATACACAACACTCACGTCTCCCGAGGACTGCTCCAAGTTCCTGTTGTCACCCCGGGAGCTGGCTATCTGGGAGGGTCAAGGGAGGAGTCTTTTATCTGCTGTTCCTGCCAAACTGATTCCACCACCGGTGCTGTTCCGTACCGCTGGGGTGTCTGTGTCCGTGCCCATACCTGTACCTGTGCCTGGCTGCACCGGTGACTTCACTGAGATGGTAGGTAGCTGCACCAACAGTACCGAATGTTGCAGCTGGTGAAGATGCATCCATGTGCTGCTGCTAACGGTTCATAGGGCTGTCTAAAATATTTTCAGGAAGTAGCCATGGAATCAAGACAATTCTTTTCCAACAAAATTGTCCCTGACCAGATGAATGCAGTCGTGGAAGAAACCACACTAAAAAAGACCAAAGAGTTTTTGAGGAAATTATCCTTGACCCTACTGATAAACATTTCCGACAGTGACTATTGAACATTATATCATATTAATAAACTAAAATTAGTTAGTATCCAATACTCTAATTGAATAAGGACAGTCCACTGTATGATTCATGAATCACAATTTTTTGTGGAAAAAAAAGGACAAATTTGAATCAGCTCACAGCTTCAACAGAAGTCCAAGTGTTTTGAAGGCAAAACATCACACAATGGGTTTTTTGTGTTCTCAAGATGCAGTAAAAGAATTGCAGGAGTCACAAGTCAAACTTAACACTCAGTTTTTTTTTTAGATTTTTCCTTTTTATTATATTTGTTTTGTTCTCATTGAGTTTCCAAGGTAAAGTTTTCATTCAGTGTTTGATAATGTGGGAGTTGTAAGGCTTAACACTGAAATCTGCCTCAACTCCAACCGGCTGATTTGTGTGTGTCTGTGGCTGCAGGTGTGTAAGAGGAAGTGCTCAGAGGAGCAGAGGTGCACCCCCTGTAAGCAGCCACGCTGCGCCTTCGCTGCCCCTGACGGAGGGCTGGACAACGGGGGAGTCGGAGGAGGTGGGGGAGAGGCCGCCTCGAACTCTGAAACTGGCCACTGCCACCTTCCCCTCTGTCCACTTCCCTCCGCTTCTTCTTCCTCCGCCTCCTCCTCTTCCTCCTCACGCTCCGATGGCTGCTGTGGGTTGGGTCTCCATGCTGACTTGCCCCACAGTTCAGACTCATCCCCCTGCTGCCTGCATCATTACGACGACTTCCAGGCGAGAAATTCTGACGCTGCTGATCACTCGAGTATCAACCACCTTCCTTCCTCCATCCTTCTTAAGGTAAGAGCTCATAAATGAGTTGAATTGGTGTTTTGTCTTTAATTAATTTTGGTTCCGTACAATGAAAAAATCCTGAATTCTATGACAACTCAGCCACAGCATGAATTTTTATTAAATGGCCTTTATTAGATTTGTCTTCTTTTGCCGTCTGGCAGGTGTTCTCCCACTTGACCGTGAAGGAGCGCTGTCTTTGTGCCTCCCTGGTTTGTAAGTACTGGAGGGACCTCTGTTTGGACTTTCAGTTCTGGAAGCAAATTGACCTCAGTGGCCTACAACAAGTAAGTACACAGATAGGCTCTAATGTCTTCAGTAATGATTCTTTCATTTTAGCAGAGCAGTGCAGGTCTTTTCAGTTTTTACACATTTTACAAATTAGACATTGAGTAAAAGATATAATATGTAGTCACATTGTCAGGTACTGTTTGTAATTACAGCATTCATTTGCCCCTCATCTCTGGCTCAGAGAGACGAGCGAGCAAGAGAACGTGGTAGAGAGAGAGAGTACAGCTAGTCATCTAACAAAGGGAGGGGCTGGCAAGACGAAGAACATTTTATTTTCAGATTTTTTTCCTATGTTCTAAAGCACAAATAAACACATCCACACCTCACAAACCTGCGGCTTTTGATTGAACACAGCTCCATCCTGCTGTGGCCTGTCACAGTCTGATACAGCACCACACAGCAGAAAGATTGACAGGGGACCGGTTCTCTGTCCTTTGTATCAGATGCTGAAGAGTACCACATACCTTGAGCATCGGTATGCCAAGGGGCGTGACAAAGCAGCAGTGTTTGACTTTTTTCAAGGAGATTGATGCATGTTATTCCTTACACTAACACTGGCTTTGATGAGGCCGTAGTGTTTTCGCAACAACAATCAACAGGATGGACCACTGGCTTTAGGATCAAATCTATGATGTCATTTCTACAGTGTCCTTAACTTTTGTAATGTTTCTACTGACTTTTATTTCTCCCTTTGTTACCCTGCCTGTTCCCTATAGGTAAACGATGATCTCCTGGTGAAAATAGCCTCTCGGAGGCAGAATGTGACCGAGATTAACATCTCGGATTGCAGGGGGGTCCATGACCATGGTGTGTCTTCCCTGGCTTCACACTGTCCGGGCCTGCAGAAGTACACTGCCTACCGCTGCAAGCAGCTTGGCGACATATCCCTGTCTGCCTTGGCTACACACTGCCCTCTGCTGGTGAAGGTGCATGTGGGCAACCAGGACAAACTGACAGATGAAGCACTAAAAAAGGTATCCATTTAGAGCCAGAATAGACACACAAGAAATCCAAAGCTTCCTATCTCCAATGTCTAGATCTTTGCATGTCAGTGATATGTTTTTCCCTGTGTGTTGTTTTCTATTCACGAATGAAAAGTGAAGTAATGCTCCAAATAGATTTCTAGTATTTAATCTAACATATGCTCTATATATGTGTCCATTTTTGCCTTTCAGCTGGGGGAGCACTGCAGTGAGCTGAAGGACATCCACTTGGGTCAGTGCTACAGTATCACAGATGATGGCATGGTGGCCTTGGCTAAAGGATGCCCTAAACTGCAGAGACTCTACCTGCAAGAGAACAAACTGGTGAGTCCCACACACCTGGACTCATATTTGTGCTTTTATTCCCCGCTTGCTTCAAGGTTTTTGCTTGTACAGGAGCCCAAGTGTCCTCTGTGTCACTGTTTGGCAACGTGAAGTTTGCATTAATTTCATATAGGCTCTCTTTAGGTTGAAAGCATATTGTCAGAGCAGTAGCCCGGTCTCTCCCTGTTGGTTTCCTGGATGTTGGGGTCTAAGAATTCATACACACGGCTCAAAATTGTACTCAATGTACCTTCTCCCAATAATTGTACTCTCAGCTTGAAGGTTTGCCCAGCAACATCGACATTACTATACAGATTTATTCATTTCAGACTCAGTCTTGTGAGGATCCAATCAGACCTTGGAGGTCCTTATCGTATACATTTGCAGTTTAATAAGGGGTTGATATTTTCTTGGAACTACTGCAACTCATTAATGCTTGAATATGTGTGGATCAAACCAACACCACCCACATGTTTATGCGAATGCAAATATGTGTGGATGCATTCATATATTTGCTGACTAATGAGCTCAATACCAGTGCTTGTTTTGTTTTCATACATCATGATCAAGGAGTGTCTTCAGACAGCTGGTCTGGCTTTTCACGTGTCCCCATCATATTCCTTGGTAAAGAAGAAAGTGCCAGACTATTGTAAGCCACCACTTGATGTCGCTGTTTTCCCATTTCGGAACACAGTCTGCCAGCTGCTTTCTTTAAGGTGGCAGCTTGCTGACACAAATGCTGAGTTGTGCACATCTCCTCCAAGTCAAGATCAAATATAGCCTTTTACCATTGACTCTTTGTAACTTAATATTTAATTCTGGTACAGAAAAAGAACATAATTAGTCATTTGGCTTGTCTTTTTCTCACCCCTTTTATTTAGATCGTCCTTTTCTCACTAATGCTCTTGCACTTTTCCCTGCTAATATTTCTTTGCAGTCCATGAATAATTATGACCTTGATGAATTGGTCTGCTTTAAGTTGTTAACAATAGCTCAGTTTGTTAAAACCCCATTCATCAACTTAATAGTAGATAAAATTAGCGATTACCACTAGGTGAGAGATTAATATTGCTTCTGATAACATTTGTGCGCAGCAGTATCAATTTCAAACAGTAATTTTTCAGGCTGTGAGATCATGGCAGTTATTTTAGCTTCCTGTCATTAAGGGGGAGAGAAATGGGCTTAGTTTATATGGGAATTGTTCGGTGCAGGCGCTCATGTTGCTTGGCCTAAAATTGTCATTAAATTTGGCAGGAATTAAGACGACCCAGAAACACTTACCTTTCATTTTTGCACAGAAGCCATTTATTCTCCATGACAGCTTGAAAGACTAAGGCTCCCTCCTCCTACTTCTCGGGGAGAGAAAGAAACAGGTTTTTGTTACTTTGTGGGTAGTTACAGCCTCAAAATGAGTTTGGCTGAATATGTTGCCACTGTTGGATCCAAAAATATGCTTGAAGGCTAAAATATGTTGGTTCATATCTTACTTTTGTACTCATTTAGACTTGGATGTGTGACTACACAGGCTGTTGTCTTTAATGTAATGTTTATAAATATTGTGTCACATATCGGATTTAAAAGGTGGCTCAACATTTTGTGTTTATAGACCAACTAAAAGGGTTTGAAGAAGCGTGGTAAAAGAAGGTTCTGGGACCATTGTGTGGGTGTATGTTGAACCTCAGTCATC
The DNA here is from genome assembly GCF_963514095.1 of Eutrigla gurnardus. NCBI lineage: Eukaryota > Metazoa > Chordata > Actinopteri > Perciformes > Triglidae > Eutrigla > Eutrigla gurnardus. The sequence continues at coordinate 12,416,208 of NC_139936.1, read as the reverse complement.
TACATGAGTTTAGCCAGGACTGAGATGGGGCTTTTTGGTTGTTAATGTGCTATAACTCGCACTATAAGTCATGCTGTAACAGTCATGGGACACAAGTGAAAGGCTCTTTAAGGCTACATTGCTTCCTCTCCTTGTCTCCTCTCCTCTCCTCTCCTCTCCTCTCCTCTCCTCTCCTCTCCTGTCTCTCCTAATCAATCACAGATGAGGATGAGCCTTTCACTCCCTGTGATCTGCCCTTCTCTTTCTCCTCCAAAATTGAATAGTTGAATTGCTGCAGGGTGTTTCTGTGTGGTCTTTCACTCGCCCTCTGCCTTTTTCTTTTTTTTGCCATGTGCATGTGCACACCCACATAATATATTTTTCTTTTTTTTCCCTTCCCTTCTTGTTGTCGTGGTTTTAGTTCCAGTTCCATGCTGGAGGGTATTTTCTCTGTTAAGACCATATTCGGCTCTGTGGATGGTTAAATAGCTGTGTGTGTGTGTTATGAAAATAGCACTGACATTATTAGTAGTAACTGCTGATGTTCCTAACTCATCTGTCAAGGAAAGTTTTGGAGACCTTTCGTGGGGTAAACTTAGGTATTCTGCTACGATGCACGTTCTGTTCCTTTAGTTGCAAAAGACCGAGTTAAAGGACAAAAATGATCATACCGAAGGGCACACCGGTTTTGTTTTTTGTTTTTTTTTAACAAATGAGAAAAGTTGCTAATGCAATTCTGACGATGTCTTCAGCAGTGACTAGTGTCTCCAAATTTTGTTTACAGTTGACAAACCGAGGCTTGCTCATTCATCCCTTGGTAGCCCGGGGCCAAATCAGCCCAGGGCAACAGATAACCCTGGGCTAAGAGTGGGTTTTTGTGAGGAGCAGGTGACTCTGGTGTCTCTGTGCCCCACTCCTTTTAACATCTACCCTGCATTCTTTATCCACGTTCATCCAGTATTTATGCCAGAGTTGGTTATATTGCACCAGTTGCCTTTCAAGGCTTGTTTTCATCTTCTGAAGTGTTTTTTTCTCTACCCCGGCCCCCCCACCCCCTCCCCCCATTCATATTCTGCTCTCTTCCACTACCTCGAAGGGCAAAGGCTCTGAGAATAGCAAATTCCCCTTTTCCTCCTTTCACTTCAATTTGCCGTAGGGGGGGAAGGCAGCACTGAAAGTTTAACTGAGTACTGTCAGTTTCACAGACCAACTGGTGGACGAACTAGACGCTGCAAAAACCTCTCGTCTCCCACCTTTCCATGTCGGTAACTTTGCTCCAGTGTTCTTTCAATTAAACGCACATCGCAATCTACAAACATTTTTGCTGGGGAAGCACTTTTCTACTCTCTTTTCCTCTCTCTAAAAAAAAAAAAAACTTGTGGAGAGTGTGCATTTAATTTTCCTGCAATGTGATAGGAAGATTCTTACACTGGTTCATCTCATTGTGTCTGTGCGTGCACACACACACATGCGCACACACACATGCGCACACACACATGCGCACACACACACACACACACACACACACACACACACACACACACACACACACACACACACACACACACACACTTTCTCTCTCCCTCTCCGACACAAGCAAACTCTGATTATTTACAGTTTTAATTAGTCCAAAATGTGGAAATGTAAGTGGAATTGGAGATGACCTTACATAGATTACTATGTGCCCTCAATTTAGGTGTAATTACCACTTTGCACATACCAGCAGTGCTTCCACCTCTCTCACTTAGGCCTCGGATGTGTTTGTCTGTGGGACGACATGAAACACCAGAAAAGACAAACTGTCCGAGTGAATGGTGTTTCTTGGACAAAGTCAGTGAAGGAGGCCTCATCTCCCATTCTGATTGGCTATCTGTCCGGCGTGTCAGCAGTCGGGTATTTGCTAGTATTTGCGCTGCTCCAGTCTCACATAATCGCAGATTAAATTGTATATTGACATGAGTAGATTTAATTAGCCGAATTAGAGGGAGAGCAAAGACAAAGGAAGGGATTATGATAGCTGTCAGTTATTATGGGATAGACCTTTTGACATAAACCAACACACAGTAAAACACACAGAGGCCTAGTTAAAACACTGGAAGCAAGCGGATGAATTGAATAGCTACCAGCTGCACTGAAATCTCCTCTAGAAACTTTGTTCACGTATTTGACTATAATTAGAGATAAATAGAACCACTCTGATCAAACACACACACACACACACACACACACACACACACACACACACACACACACACACACACACGTGTCCATCTCCTCTTCAAGATTTCCCTAATCCCCTCCAGTCCTCATAGAGTTTAGACTCTTTAGGATGCTGAATGTCAGATGTTGTATGTATATAGCCAGTGTTACTGCCACTGGATTACATCTGTCAGAGTGAAGAAAGCTCTGCTCCCATCTAGGATTTCCATGCTTTCAAACGTCATTAGGAAGACTTTAGTTTTTCCTTTTGTCTGTCTATTGTCCATCACCTTTGTGTCCCTTGCACACTGGGGCAATGCTGCAGAATTTCAAGTATTTCAATACTTCTGCAAATGTTTTATAAGGGGAAAGAAATGGTTTGTTAGACGTTGAGGATGAACACAATGTGTTTTTCGTAAGTAACCTTCAACATAAACAACCATGTATGTGTATGTGAAAATACATCGGGCACCGCTTTAAGCAAAAGTGTAAAAAAATAAATAAAAAAAAACATGGTTCCAGCTTCTCAGTGTCAGCATTCTCCATTTTTCTTCTCCTGATGTAAACATATATAATGTGATGCGATAAGAATTGAGGAGTAAGTGGACCTTTTGACTGCTGGCCAGACAAAACAAGCTGTTTCACCTTGGGGTTTTTCTATAGGAAATAGGACAATCAGTTGTTAGTTGGAGGCCTAACTGGGCTGACTCATTACAATAAGGACATGATATGAGTTTGTTAAGGAATAAACTATGTGAATTACCCTCTCTAAAACTTTTTATTTTCACCAGCACCACTGCTTACATTCTCAGTATGTAGTCTAAGCTAACAGCACATTCCTCTCTCCAATATCCTCCTCTTCATTGCTCTTTTGAAGTGCCTCCGTATCGATCTGTGTCCCCAAAAAGCCGCGGTGCGTCTATTTGTGTGTGTGTGTGTGTGTGTGTGTGTGTGTGTGTGTGTGTGTGTGTGTGTGTGTGTGTGTGTGTGTGTGTGTGTGTGTGTGTGTGTGTGTGTGTGTGTGTGTGTGTGTGTGTGTGTGTGTGTGTGTGTGTGTGTGTGTGTCTGGGGTGGCTGCCGATCGGCCTTTGCCTGGAAAGTAATCAGATGCATTAATGAGCTCTGACTTTAACTTGGACAGCCGGCTGCACTCAGACACAGACATCGTCGATATGTTCCCTTGTCTGCCCAAGAACAAAACAAGTTTTAAAGAGGAGAGAAAGAAAGAGGCAAGAAAGTGAAAGCACTTTTGGAAATGTGAGCCTCCAAGGCGATATTTCACCTTGCTCGCATGTTTTCTTCTCAACATTAGTTACCCAGGTAAAGGATTGAGCGTTCAGTATGAGGCATTTTTCTCTCCCCCTCACTTCATCAATAACAGGTGAAAAAGAAGGAGACCTTGGAGTGGCAGGCACTCGGATTCGCTGAGGGTCTCAAATGATAAAAGTAAAGCAAAAACAAAACAAAGTCAAGTGAATGACAGGCATTATGATTGAGTAGTTGGGCAGCTAATATAGCTGGCTGTCTATTGTTGGAACAGTGACAGAATGCCAAGAATGCCAAAGGCAAATCTGGGCCTTTTTGTCCGACAGGGCAAAAGTGTAGAGCAGCTAGTGAGGTAAACTTCTGCCGGGGAGGCCTATATTTTCTTTGAGTTTTTACAAGCAGAAGTTAGATCAAAAAGTTAACTGTCCTACGCACTGAGGGCAAGTTGCACTGCACGATAAAATGATAAGTTGCAGTCCTCTTATTGACATCCGTGAAAAAAAACCGATACAAAACGTGAAATAGAAAGTTAGAGTGTCAGGGAAGTAAGGGCATTGGAGTGGATCTGTTCAACAGCTCTTTAGCCTGGGGGGGAAGTTAGTTGCAGGAATATGCATACAAATAGTTGAATCAATAGTAGCAGCAGTAGTGTATCGTGGTTTATTAACGTGGTTTACTGATGTGATGGTGTTTTAATGGAACCTTTACATTCTTTTGTGCATAGTGTCAAAGTCGACAGTAAACTCCTTCAGGGTAGATCAGAGAGTATTGACAAAGTTTTCTATCTTTTTATTCAGTACTAGTTAAAATGTGCTGTTTTATTTGCCCTTTTGTGGACAAGAAAAAAAATTCAATAGTTTTTCACTTCAGCTCTAAAATCACTGGCAAAACAGAGAGATCTCTTTCATTGCTTAATGCTGAAAAGCTTATAATTGTCTCTCAACGTAGCAAACTTTAGATCACATTACGCAATTGCCATCGGGAATGCATTTTTAGATTGGCTGTATGTAAAACAAACAGGATTATTTGGGGTTTTTATTTCCAGAAGCCACGATGCACAGTAAAAGGGATGATCTGTTTGGATCACTGCTTTAATATGGAGTATTTTAGATTGCTTCAATGAATGGGAATTCATTGTTTTTCATGCTCGTATTTTGTATTTATTCGAAATCACGTGTAAAGGACAGTAACGGAACAGAACAGGTCCCTCATATCAGCACTCCTGTTTCTCAAATGCTAAATGTGAAATGTGCACTACTTGAGGCTAACCAGTGCAGGTGCTCTTCGGTTGATGTGCTTGGTTTTCACCTGCAGAGGGTGTAGTAAGACTGGATAAGAGCAGTGATACCACAGTGGGCAAGCAGTGAGCAGTCAGGCGTGTGTTCCTCTTACACTTGGTGTATGTAAAAGATCCTATTTATGGGGATGAGTAACACATAACACAAATCTCTCCCTAACTATGCGTTTTCTTTGCGTTTTCTTTGCGTTTTCTGCTTCTGCGACAGGTTGTAGAAAGGAATATTCACAAGAAATCCTTTTAAGTCAGTTTGATTTGGATCGGAATGAGGCTTTCCAACCTGTTGATGCTAAGTCTCTCATGTTTCCCTGAGCTTGTTGTTGTTGTTTGCATCTTCCGTGTCCTTTGACTGGCGTGTAATTTATGTAAGAATTTGAATATTATTGAAATAAAAATAAGCATATTCACTAATGCATAATCTCTCCGTACTGTAGATGTTGCGACGGTACTCATCTCCACTTATCAAGCATTCGCCCGCAGCTTGTAGAAACCCTCTGAAGAATGTTAATGTGAATGTGACATTTCTATTCCTTTTCTGTTCTTTTTGTAGTCTGGCTGAGCACATGGAGGGACAGCAGGCTGCAATGGGGGGGATGGTCAGTGTTTGGATGTGCAAAACGCAAACAATAACTCGCTGTTGTTCTTTTTAGAATTGAACGATCGGTTGATTGACAAAAGCTAATTGGCAACAACTTTGTTTGAATCAATCTATAGAATTTCAGGGTTTTTCGATTGTGATGATTTGGTGCTTTTTTGACATGTATGATAATAAACATAATATATTTGGCCCTTGAACGGTTTGTCAGTTAAAACAAGCAATTTGAATGTGTCGCCTTGGGCTTTTGGAAAATATGACATGAAAGGTAGTTTACATGCAGTTTGCATCAGTTACTAAACTATTTGTTTAGTTTGCATGTGATAATCAATTAATCCCAATAATTCTTGGTCAGGATAATTTGTTGTTTTTGATCTCACATTATAGTAAATTGAATATTCCTGAATTTTGGACTGTCGGTTGGAAAAAAGCAAAACATTTATGGAGGGAATAATTGGTAGATAAATAAATAATATAACTAATCGATAGAGCTTAGTGTATCGTTAGTCCTTCTGATTTCCTTTAATATACATTTTTGTGACTTTGTGTACATTTATCTTACTTAAAGTACAATTACAGCAACCCTGAATGTGATATGTTGGCAGCTGGTCAAGGCCTGCTAGCCAGTAGCAAGTTGGAGAGGGTTTGGCAGCGTTACAGCCAGTAACTTTTTGACAATCAGGTGAAAAAACTTGGCACCCATTTTAATTCTCCTGAGGGCCAGCGCCAGGCTCTGACCTGGCCAGTGTTTTAAAGAGCATTGCTTTAGAGGCCCCTCTGTTTATCCAGCTCCAGACAGCAGTAGCTTCTGACACCCGGCCAGGGATGTCACGATGATTCATGGCCCTTTCCGACACCTCGCTCACGCCTTTACTCTTCTTAATCTCTTTGTGCTCTTTCCCTTCCTCTCCCTCTCCCTCTTTCCGATGATGAGTTTTCCTTTTGTTTGTGAAGGGCAGAATGATGTCATCATTTAAAGCAGGAGCCCGAAAACCCTGGATGGAGGCCTCGCCTCTTTAACTCGGTGGACTAGATTGTATGTATCATGATGAATAGCCCTCCTTCGGGATTCACTTCAGTCCTGTGCTGGAGAGAAAAGACAGAAGTGTAGAAACGGAAGATGGCTACCTTTTTTTTTTCCCAGCTCATTTTGAACACTTTTTAAATCCTCGCTTCACATTCATGGTCCCCTCATCCCATCACTCTCCTCCTCTCTCAAACAAGCCATATCCTCCTCCCCCTGGATTTCTTTCTCCTCATCTGTCACCCCTTCTCCTCCCGTCGCGTCTCTTTGTGATTGAGAGGCCAAAGCAGCTCTAATCGCTGACTTCATTAGTGATGATTGATATGAGGCAGAAAGGTGTGCGTCTGTATGCACGTCTATAGGTGTTGTGTGTCCCCCATCAGTCTAAAATCTCAGCCTCCACCAGACGTCACCATTCTGCCTGCCCCTGTGATGCATTCGGGGGCCGGCGATAGCAGCAGCAGTTCAATACTTGGGGTAATGAATGTGTTTAATAAGCACAGTGGGTCGATGGGCTTAATGAAGGTGTGACAGAGGATGGGCCTGCAGAATGCTGCTGTAATGAGACTCTAACGAGCCGCTGGGGTTAACAAGGTCACGCTATCATCAGGACTCCCTCACCTGAACACTTTCTGTCTCTCCCTCTGTTCCAGCTCTCAGCCTCTGCCGTCCCTTCTCTCGTTTTGTACAGGACATTTGTTCGTCCCTTGTCTTTGCAATGTTTTTATTCCTGTCCATCTCCTCTTCTGTTTGTATTTGCCTGCTCTAGTCTCCACGGGCTTCCCCCTGTCATGTCATTATCTTTTTCTTTGTTTCTGTCCATCTCCCACATCTGGCTGCCTGTTAGCCTCTGTCCATCAAGGACGCCCTAGCTTAGGAATGCTGGCTGAAATGCTTTAGAGTAGTGTGAGCCCTATTTTTTCCTTCTAAGTGGCTTGCCAGGCTATTCCTGGAAGCTTTGGAGTCTTTTATTGTAGTGCGTCCTGACTCTGTTCCAGAGACTGACAGCTGCACGTCACTGCTCCACTTTTGTTATTGTCTTCCGTAGACCTTTTAAGTATTTGCACATTTTTGTTTGGAGCTAACTGCATGACACTGAAGCTTAATTTGACAGCTTTTTGAACAGTTCATGTAGATTAAAGCTACTGTTGTATGAAGTGCTGATTGTTTAAACATCAAATTGTAATTTTGTCCATTGATTTCATTGCTTATGTATGCTTCCTTTAAAAATATACGTTGTAAAGTCCAAATAACAAGCAGCATTTGCTTTGCAAATTGGTGTTTGCTGCTGTTTTGGGTATGTGGGGAATGTTGGAATTCATAATTTAACGTACATTACTATTATATAAGAAGAGGAAATGATATATAAATGTTGCGGCAACAGAAGCTGAAGTTGAAATATAGTTCTACAACTATAACTTTTAAAACTTTAAAAATGTGATTGGAGCATGCATTTGCACACAAGATTAAGTTAATTTTGGTATTTTTCTGATGCGTTAATAATACAGCTATAATTGTGGTCTCTACCTTCAAAATTAGAAAATCTTCAACTAGCATTTTTCAGAGAAATTAGGGGAGAGATGTGATTTGTTTGTGTTGCTGCCTTCAGCACAGAGATAGAGAGAGAGTTGCTGGTACAGTTTTGCTCTGGAAATTGTGTTATTTTGACTTCTCTTTTCATTGGTGGGACTGGTTTTCACTTCATTTTATTCCTGCGAAGTGGAGTTGGTTAGACTGTGAGTGGATAAAGAATATCTGTTCTCTGAAGCTGTTCCCCCCCCCAACACTTCATACTACTGAAGAATATCAAAGTTGGTGGTGGGTTTCATAAGCTGAAGGGTTCGGCTTGTATTGAAAATACATTCTGGCTGTTAAATACAGTAAATAATTGACTGTTTCTTGTTTAGGGCTGATCTGTTTTTGCCCCATTTAAAAAAAATAGTTTTAAAAATCTGCCAGTTAATTGTTTACTTTATAAAATGTAAACATTTCTAGACGGCCATTATCACACGCTTCTTTCTCACGAAGAAATGGATAAATTGGTGAAAAAATGGTAGCTTTTTGGGAAGCTGTAACCAGCAAAATATGCAAGTCTATCTTTACTGTATAAATGCCAGAAACAATCGTTGTTTATTGAAATTTTTGTTTCATGTGAGCAACTTTAAAGAACGACCCCATTTATAGACTTGAAAAATAGTTGGCAAACTTTATTTATGAATGTTGCACGCATAGTCAACAAGGCGGAAAAAGAGAAAAACAACAACTTCAGAATTTTTTCATTGAACTTGCATTTATTAATTTGTAGCCCTGCCATCTGCTGAATTTATTAAAAAATCCCAAACTTTGCTTGGAAAACAAACATACAAATATTCACTGATGCATGTCATTATCACACCTCCTATCAGCAGTCCGCTAAACAGCTAAATTGATTTGAAATAGCCAGACAGGTGACCAGCAGCACCTGTTGAAGCACTAGTTTATTTTTACATAGCAGTCTGTTATTTGCAGGGAATGCTCTTGGTTTGTACATTTCTGTGTCTTCCATCTGAGAAAATGCCTGAGCAACAAGCAGTATATTGTGTCTTCATCACATGCTTTGTTGCTCCAATGGGACCTTCTTTTGGCAAACCGATTTATTTTCGTCCAATTTCTGCTCATGTTCAACTTCGCTTCCATTTTCTTTCACTTCAGATTTTCCTCACTTGTCTTTTTCAGTGTTGATGGGTTCTTTTATGTGTTTCAGGCTATTTCAGTAAATCTGTAACATGAGAATTTTGGAATGCACGACGTCCATGCGAAGCCTATGACTGATAGAGTATAGTTCTTTGACTTTTAACTATTCAGTTAAAATAAATTACACATTTGTGTTCTTCCACTCGTCCAGAGTGGTAATATAATCGATTTCAATAACGCTAAACTCTGCAGCAGCTTTCCTCCTCCCAGTTGCCATCCGTCCACCACCCACTCCAGCCATTAGTCTCTGCTTCCTCCAGCACCAGTATTTCACCAGTGGGAAAGTGTGACTTCCTGAACCTCACATTTCTTCGCCTGGCATTGTCAGAGTGCAGTACCGTTATGAGATATAGCATAGAGACAAGCAATCGATTAATGGTGCACTTAGCTGGGCTAATTAACAGCTATGTAGAAGTGGAGAAAGCATCAGGCAGCATCAAGGAGGTTGTTTCCCCGTAGCCGAGACCCCGGATAACCTTCGAGCATAGATCACTTTACCGCATGGTTTACATCACGGGTTGCAGCTTCATAGACACCTCGCACATCACTCTGGGTGAACTTTATCAATGGGAAGGATAGCACAGGTCACTGAGGTGAACAGAAGTTCGATTGACATTGTTGCTGCTGCAATGAAAACACGTTTTGTCTTTGGCTGTTTAGGACAACTTTAAGAAGCTGTTTTTGGATTGCCCGATGAAGACCTTGTGGTTAAAATATCAGTGGAACTCCCCCCCCCTCCCAGCACAGCCAAGTAGCAAATTAAACATCCACATTTCTACCGCGTTTTGCCTCACATTTCTCTCTTTCCCCTTGTCATTCAAACAGCTTCTGTCCTTTGAGAGTGAGAATGACACGAACAGAAGATTTTATTGTCACCTGCCACTCCAAACCTCTCCCTCCTCTCTCCTCGAAGCTTCCTCCCCCCCCCCTTTTCTCTCTCGCCTCTTCTCCCTGCGCTCCCCTCCTCAGTTCATATCCAATCTACCTCCAGTGTGAATTTGGCTTTGCTAAATTAGCTCTCAATTAAAAGTGAATTTGGTGAAAATGAGCATGCTCCAGAGGGCACAGATAAAAGGGAAGGCAGAGCCAAAGGGCCTCCTGCCTGCCTGCCTGGCTGTCTGACTGTCTGCCTGCCTGCCTGCCTGCCCGCCTGCCTGGGTGTCTGGCTGACTGAACCTGGCTGCACCGTGTATTTTTGGAGCATGCAAAGTAAGTTATGTGTGTTGTTGAGTGAAGGCAGCTGATTTGCATTTAGATAAATCCCTGTGGATGTGTGGTTGTCATTGAGATGCAGGGGGCTGAATCCAGTGGCCACCCACCCAGGAACGCACTACCTGCAGGGGAGGATGTGTGTGTGTGTGTGCGTGTGTGTGTGTAAGAGAGAGAGCTCTTAGTATGCTGCTGTACTACCTGGAGCATTTGCCCCACTTTTCTTGACAGCAGTGAAGGGATAGAAATATGAGGCATTACTGGAAACATAGGTATGTTCACGTGTGTGTGTGTGTGTGCGAGTGTGTGTGCACGCACGCACACAAAATTAATTTGTAGCTGACCTTTTTATAGCTGCACAGGACCAAAAATAGGATTAATAAGAACTGACTGCACACAACTGGCATCCACTGCATCTCATTATACGTACCGTTGAAACAGTATGTTGGCGAGCGAAGTACTGCTGAAGGTGCTGCTGTCCAATTTTCACATCTGTCCTTCATAGCTTACACTTGCTCTTATAGCTGCTTGTTATGAAACATAAGGACATATGTGGTTTGCACTATTGAGAAGCTGACAGCTTTTATGACTTCTTTTTTGATTATATATCTATGGCCCCTTTGCAAGCCAGCTCACCTGTAGGGTGCATGGTCTTTGGTGGGGCTTCATGTTTTATGGATCTCCAATCTTATTCCTGTATTGCGATGCATGACGCCCAATTCTGCTCTCAGAGGGTGTTTACAAGTGTCAAATCTTTTGGTGAAAGGGTTCCTACCTAAAGCCTAGAGTTTGTATCAATTTGGCAAAAGGGGCAGAGGGGGGAGGCGGCTTGCTGCTGATTGACAGTGTCGGGGGTGAGTGTGGGCAGATGGGCTGTGGTGGCTGTAAATATGAAGCCTTTGTGACAGGTGAAGGTCAGTGTGTTGGGAGGTAGAGGAGCAGCTGAGCCAGGTGGGAGACCGATATGCTGAGAGAGAGAGAGAGAGAGAGAGAGAGAGAGAGAGAGAGAGAGAGAGATACTCAAATACATTTTCTTTTTATATTTACAGTAATAGAGCTCGACAGATACTGCATCTTTGAGATAATTATATTTGCCATTTAAGCAATATTTTTGTTAAACAGTTGTTAACCAAATATGTGATGATGTACAATTCATGTCGAAAAGTAAAGTTATTTATCGCTGGTTGACGTGTACTATGTAACAACATAATTAAACTCCACTATATCTTTGATATATTCCTGCTATATTTCTTAGCTGATGAACATGCCGGTCATGCAGATCTGTGCTACACAAAGTACACATAGTGTAATGTAAAGTATAGTTTAGCTTCAACTTAATTGCATTGTAGCAGGGCTCACACACATCCATACTCCAATGAATGGAGTATGATTGTATATTGGTGGCATTTTAACTGCAGCATTTATTATTGCTACTACCTGATGTGAATTTGCAACTTGCTTGGACACTATTGGATAAAACGTATCAGGCATTCAGGGCTAAATTGTTTCATGGGTCCTTAATGCGATCAGGTAAGCACACGAGGAGCTGCTGGACAAGCCTAGAGTTCCGATGAGAACTGAGAAATGAACAAAATCAGTTTTTCTCCAAGTCAAAATGTTACTTCATGAGCTTTGTGATTTTATGATTTATTTTTTACTATAATTAGAGACATATTTCCCCTGCCCTTTCCTGCAGTGAACTGTATTGATAGAAATGGTAATCTTAAACTGATTACCCCTCTTTGACTGTATCATCCCCTTTTTACTGTACCTTCCTCCATTGATCTCTTTTTCTTTTTGCTCTGTAAATCCCTCTCTTCTTTGAGTAATCCATTGTGTAATGTAATCCATGTCTGCTGGAGCTGCGCCAGAGTAGTGTGGGATTACTATGGCTGGACACACGCACACACACGCACAGACACACACACACACACACACACACACACACACACACACCTTTATATAAAATTGCAAATTTCTCCCTTCACTATGTGCCAGAATGTGCTCGGGGATTTCCATGTCTTGACTCAAGGGAATCTTCTGTATGGCACCAGGTCAGGGAAACCTTCTCCCTACAAGGTTGTATCAAGGGAAGATGATTTAGTCTTTTTGTCACACTCCTGTTCGAGTCTTGCAGCTTGTATAGAAGAAATGAGGGGATTGTTTGGTCAGGTGAATTGTGTTTGGTTGGATAGAAAAAGAAAGAGGTGGGAGAACAAAAACCTGCAGAGGGCAGAAGGTCGGGAGGATGATATTTAGGTGGTATTTCTATTTTAAATTTAGATTTTGTGGGATTTTCTTTTTGAGTGATTGTGCATTTATTAGAATCAGCAATTATTCATTGCAATTGGCTTGATCAGTGGTCTTTAAAAATGCTGGATGTGTGTTTATTATAGCTGAATTTATGGTAGGCCTACCTGATATCCACCCCACTGGGCTGGCATAGCTTTTCAACATGAGTTTCACCCATTTTTTAAAAGCACGTTCTATGTGGATGATTATGTCTTGCTGTGGTCGTTGCCTCTGATAACTCTACTGTTGCTTTCATGCAACTCTCCTGGCCTGGTAAAGTGGTGTCTTGCCATGTGTCTACTCTGTGACACAGAGTTGCCTGCCGATTCTTTTTAAATGCCAGCTTGGAGGTTTTCTGGTAAATATCCACATTTGCAGAGGGATCATGCTGTCGTCTCTCAACCCTTCCAGATACCAGAACCTTACTTAATTTGCTTTACTTTAATGCTGTGTTCATGTCATATGGGATGCAGATGGAAAAGTGTCATGGTCTTGGGTTTTCCACTACTTCCCTTATACTTTGTATTTTCTCAGTCTGCTTTTTGTTGCCTGTCAGTTTTGTTCTTGGAGCCAGCTTTTGTCATTGAAGCTTGTGGTTTGTTAAATTCAACCTCCATCCCTGATTTCTGCATTTTGTATTCTGAAACAATGAAAATTTTGTTTTATGATTACAGATCATTTTGCAGACACAGTGCTACTGTACATACATGTTTGTTTTTTTAAGTTATTTTTTTTTGCCTTTGTTTGCGAGATAGGACATCGTGAGAGTGAAAGGGGGCAGAGATGGGGATGACATGCAGGAAGAGCCCCAGGTCGGATTCAAACCCGGGGCCGCTCCACTGGGCTATCCGGTGCCCCGTGTCGTATATATCAAGCTTTCAGAAATGTTTCGATTTCCCTGCTCGTAATTATGACTTGCATTCTAGATGTAAATGCTATTTACAAGGCAGAAATTGGTATTGTTTCCAACTTGGTAATGACTCCATTACAGCGCAGGGCTACACTTTGTCATTGAATTGAAAAAGTGATCTGGTGTGCAAAAGAACAGTTGGAATAATAACCTGCAGGACACAGACACATAAGAACTGGGCTACGGAACTAAATAAAGCCTTATTTTAATAGTTTGCCCAAATTAAAAAAATGTTTGCAGGAAGGGATTATTTCATCTAGTGGGTCCTTGCTTTTGTGCAATTTTAAATTAGTAGGTTAGTCTGTAAATGTTAATTGAAGGCACCCCGCAAGCAAACAAACTGATTACATAAGGAAAGGATCGATCTTCACCTCATGCATGTTTGCAACCATGGTTTGCATATTATTATACTATTGTATTTGTGTGCCGAGGTTCTCTTTCTACTTTGTCAGCTGACAGTATATAAGAGGACAGGGGTGAGGGAGGTTTGCTGACTGGGGGAATTATGGAGTTCTTCGCTGCTATATGGGATTCAGCAAGATAAGGTAGAGCCAGTCATAGCTGTGTGCGCAGTCTCATCCTGCCTCTCTATTTTACTTTTTTCCTCCTCCCTTCGTCTCTCCTCTCTGTCTTTCTCCCAGTAATAAAGAAGAGTATTTATTTCCCCCTCTCTGCTCCCAGGTCTCTTAAAGGGAGTCGGGGACCGAGCTGATATTAGAGTGTGTGTGTGTGTGTTTGTATGTGCGACAGTGTGTGTGCGTGTGGCCGCCGCTGTTCTCTGCCTCTCACGCTGTGATGTCTGCTTGTCTCATCACCTATCCCAAACGTACAGTTGCGTCTTCTTGCGTGCTAACACACCGAGATTGAAAGTTGCTGATTCCGAGCCGCGGGGACTCGTAGAGGAGAGGCCTCTGGCGGGGGCTGATTGAGCTGTGCTGAGCTGAGGTAGAAAAGTTACAGTAGCATGCTATTACCTGCCAGTGTCGATGGAGTTTATTAGCATTGCAGATACGCTCTGGCAGAACTCGGCGCAGCCAAGCAAATAATTTTATGACTCTTGAGTCCACGAGGGAGCTAAAGGCTAAAAAGGTTTGTCTCATTCGTGTCAACGAGACATCAACTTGGGCTCTTTTCGGGTGCTCGCATGCCAATTTGCAAAGAGATGAAAATATTTCTTGTTAGTTAGAATATGCACGACCCCTTGAATTACAAATACGTTGGGTTCAAATCATTCTGACTTATTGTACTAGCCACAATTAATATCTTGTGACATTCAGTTGCGTGTTGGACTGTGGGACATTACATTAAAGGTTTCCTCTGGATCCCTTGTGTAAACTCATTTGGATAATAATGATGATAATAACAACAATTATTATTATAATGATAATCAATGTCAGATTGTTGACAAATGTTGGTTTGGACTACTTCCGTGAACCCAAAAGAACAGCGTTCTCTCTTCCATGCAGCAAGAGAGCAGAGATTGGCTCAGAGCGTTATGCTGGTGAATTAGCTCTTCACGGCTATGGGACTGAGCCTGACAGTTGGCACAATGAAGATGATTTATGACCGGCCAGGAGAGTCAGAGATGGATGAGGAGAAATAACTTTGATCAAAGTTTTCCTCTAACAACACAAGAAAGCTCCTTCTTAGTCCCTGTTGATGTCTGGCAGTGGCCTGACTTTATTTTCCAGAGGGAAGCAGCCGAGTCTGTCTGCTTGTGTTACATTAGTACACTTGTACATTACACAGAGTGCAAATCGTTTGCATGCAGACACGGGAGAATGAAAAAAAAAGATCACGTGTCTGTGATTAGGAACATTTTATCACAATTCTGGACATTGCAAAAGGTTCTGTATGCAATCATTATGTTGTCGTGTAGCCAACAAACCTTTTCAACATGCCTACTAGATTATGAGAGATATAACAGAGTCGGTTTTGCTAAAGATGCATTTACACACACACACACACACACACACATACACACACTTATAATTACACTGTATTTTTAACTTAGCTCTCATATTCTCAGTGTAAATGTGTCATTGATAATCAGTTTGTTTTTCTTCCAAGAATATTATTTAGTTCCTCAAATCATGTTCAAACTTTGGCTACTGACAAAATGAAAAAACATACTTTGAATAAGGACACATCCTCACCATGAAGTGCAACATTTGAGTCGATTCGAGTCCAGCTGAGTCCTTCCTCATCATTCAGTCCTCTCATTTCCAGTCATTTCTCAACTGTCAGCCCTATAATAAAGGCATAACAGGCCTTAAAAAAGCTGGAATAAAACAGGTGGCATTCGAGGCCACCTCCTTACAAACAGGAGAAAAACACAGCTTAGTAATTGGACACATGCATGGACACAGATATGTTGGCTCATGTTGTGGTCTCTGCCAGGGCTTAGATGTTCTGTTGCCAAGACTCCTGTGGCTTTCTAGCTCAGCGTGTGTCCCTCCCTGCTCATCTGCTGCCTTCCTGCAGGTCAAACCGTAATCCTGTGAAGGAGTTTTGGGCCAGTTGCCCCCAGGAAGGGGTTTACCGTGCTAGTCTCGCAGGGACCAATCAAGACGAGCTATCTGTTACAGGGTTCCCATGTTGTGATTGTTCAGACGGCAGACAGAGGCGAAAAAAAACAAAACAAAAAAACTTGGTTTGTGGATTACGTGGTTTTGAAGCTCCGTAATCAGCTCTTTGGCTGTCGCCATCTTGTTTTATTTTGTTTTGCAACCAGAAGTGACATGACACAAGCTGAGTACAACTTCCATGAACTGAAAAAAAATATAATGATGAATGGGTTACAGTTTAACACGGACAACGTTGTAAGAGCGACCTGTCAACCACAAAGCTTAACGCACTTTGGCGTTGCTTTCACTCTTTAGAACCGCAAGTTGGCGCCTGGATGAAACGCACACACACACACACACACACACACACACACACACACGCACACGCACACGCACACACACACACACACACACATACACATACACATGCACATACACATACACACACACACGCAGTTTTTGCAGCCGTACTACGTTCTAGTATAGTAATGTCATTGTTTCCAGCCATGTTTTGGCTGGTCCTCTACGATCTCCGATATCAAAGACATGTTTGTCGGATGAGCCGTTTGCCATTGTTTTCCATATTTATTACTTTCCAACATCTGTATGATGTCACTCACCCATCCTTCTTTCATTAGTGCAGCATACGCATCACAAAAGATGCTGCTCACCTTGATTTTGTATCCGAGTGAACCATTTACATCCCAAAATGCAACAACACCAGGTCACCAGGGCTGGGAGTTAATAGTTACCGTACGCTGTCAACTTTGTACAGTTTTATTTATGACGTAGTTAGAGGTCAAATGGTTTTAGAAAACATATTTATATAATTAAAGTTGGGTAATCTGGTACTGAATCACAGTTCAATTTGTTAAATTCATCCTCCAACAAAGAATTGTATGATGTAGATTTAGACCACCATCCAAAAGGCATTACATTTTTATTACCACATTTATTTACTATTAATTTATCCTGTTTTACCTTTTGAATTAACCACCAATAATGTTGAGTGACCATGTGCACAAAATAGTTGTTTGTTGCCTCAGCGTTAACTTAACTATTTGAAATGTGGGAAAATTGTGTAAAAGATCAGTTTGAAAATGAACAGAACAAGTTTGGAACAGTAGACGACCGTTTTTTGTTACCTCATGGAGATGCTTGTTTGTTTCTATTTTTCCCTCTCTCTCTTTGCCTCCCCCTTTTCTCCCTCCCTCCCTCTTTTTCCAGCTCAGACTCACTGCTAAGCCCGTGTGTGTGTCTGAGCTCTGTGAGAGCCAGTGTTCGATTCGCTTCTCTCTGAGCCCAGCCAGCTTCCCAAAACCCCCAACCTTCACTGTCTCTCTCATCTCCCATCTTTCCTCTGCCATAAGACCCAGGCAGACCTGGCACGTAGGCACATACTCACCAACGTCTCCCACCCTTCTCCCCCAAATCCCCTATCCCCTATCCCCCCCCCCCCCCCCCCCCCCCCACACACACACACACCCCTCCTGGTCTCCTCTCAGCAAGGACTCCAATCCACCATCCAGCCACCTCTCTTGTCTGGACCCCAAACACAAGCAGTTCCCTTTGTTGTGACTGATAAAAGGAAGAAAAGCAGGGTAAGGGAGGAGGATTAATTTAAGCGCAGGCCAGACGACACATCTGCTTGTTGTAGTCGTGTCTTTTCCTTCCCTCCCGTGGTTCCCCTTGCTTTCGTTTCATTATCTTTGGTGAGAGCAGAGGATATTGAGTCGAGATGCATGGTGAACTCTCAGGGCTGTGGCACTCCTCTAATCCGGTCTCTGTTCTGTCTTTTGCCCTTTCTGTCTTCCTGCTGTCTCCATCCAGCATTCCCTCCCTTCCTCCCTGCCCCCCCCTCTTCCTTTCTTCTTTTCACCTGGCCTTCAATTCACCATAATCTCAGTCTCTTTTTCTTTGAAGAGATGGCCTCCTCCATTCATTTTTGTAGGGAGAACGTAGTAATTAGAGGAAAGGATGTCCTGTTGTTCACGGTTATAAATCTGATTTAACTCCCCAGCAGCCAGTAACTGTCTCCACAATAGCACTGACAGAGACCACAGCCAGGTAGACACCATCCCTCCTGGTTGGTGACCTTCCTCTTGCACTTTTCCTTCCCTGTCTTCCTCCTCCTGACCAAAGCTTTGCCGCTTGTCTTTTCCCTCTTGTGTGCTATTCACTTCCAAGGCATCTCCGTCCCCCCTCAGCCTCCATCTGACCGGTTCATTGTCCCGAGGCCTGGGTCATGGTCGCTGGCCCATGTCAGCTTCCTCAGTGGGCGTGTTTGATGGCCTTTCTTTTCTTCTGACAGCTCTCCGGGTCAGCAGCGACAAAGGCAAAGGACGGGAAGGGATTAGTCCTTTATTTATGGTCTGGCTTTCATTCCGCATGCTTGTCGTGGAATTTGCAAACATACAATTATGTTTTAATATGCATGAAAGCATACATTTTTTTGGTTATTTTCTCCTGCTGTTCTTGTGAACTTGGTTGAACCTGTGTTACCTTCCTATCCATAAATGTATGTCGGTCAATATAGTTGTGCAGTGACCTTTAGCCCTGACAGGGATCTTTGCCATTTAAGGTCATTCGTGGGCAGTGGAAACAGATCTAAAATGTCTCTGATCAGACAATATGGGAACTCAGGTCAGCGGGTGGGTCTCCCCATTTCCTTGCCCTCCTGCCCCCTCCATTGTCATCCTGCTGGCCCCTGCACCCCCTTTCATCCCAGCTCACACTCCGCATCCCACGCCTGCCGGACCAATAGGGAATTACTGTAGGAACAAGAAGGTTGGAAGGGGGGTGGGGGGGGCTGTCTTGTCTGCTCTGTCACTTCATGCTGACACGGTGTGAGGTGGAGTGACACTGAGCTCAACCGTAGTGTCTGGGAGCAGTCTGGCCCAGGAACATCTGACCTCCGTGACCCTTTCACAGACCAGTGAAACACACACAGGCTGTCTTTTGTTTGTGTTGTGTAAATGTGTGTGTGAGAGGAAGGCAGAAAAAAAACTGGAGCTAGGGTCTCTGAGGAGGGACTTCCATCGCCAAAAGGTACAGATCAGCAAAGCGTTGCTGTTTATACAGTTGAAGAACATTTTTGGATGAAATTGTCTGAAAAAATGCTGGCTCAGGAATTGTGGTAAATAACTCAGACTGCTGCCTGCTGCTGCAATTGGGGATGAGGGCTAAAGGCAAACTGTAGCTACTGTTGAACTCGAGAGAAAGACCCTTCAAACTCTAACTCTAAATACCCACGACAAACGGAGTGTATGATATTGGAAAGATTTTACTTTCATGTCTGTGGATGGTTCAAATTCCCTTTTCTGTACTTTATTTCTACAGCATAGTTATTGTCAGATTAAATGCAAAGCAAACAGGGATTACTCTCTG
This sequence comes from Eutrigla gurnardus, assembly GCF_963514095.1. NCBI lineage: Eukaryota > Metazoa > Chordata > Actinopteri > Perciformes > Triglidae > Eutrigla > Eutrigla gurnardus. The sequence continues at coordinate 12,396,750 of NC_139936.1, read as the reverse complement.
CAACACGTTTACTGCATTCTGTGTATGGCTCCACTCCCATGTTCAGATAATAGTGGTAATAGAAGAAGGTCTGAAGGTCAATAGTAAATGGCTGAAGTTCTTTGAGTTCTGAAATCAAATCCATTATTTGTTTTGGCAAACATAATATCTGGAGAGGTGAACACTGGCCACATTTTGGCTCTTGTTCAAACACAAAACAAAGGGAATACAAAGGAACATGAGTTTTCCTAAAATTTGATTTTTTTAATCCTAATTTAAATTTACATCATGATGCGATCCATATTGCCTGATTCTTGCTAATGCACAGCCCCAGCACACTTTCACACAGCGAGCGTCACACAGTATGATGTCTAGTCTGTAATGTCTGGATCTCGTGTGAGGCATCCTTTAGCAAGACCTCGGTGCACCTGTCTCCGTCTGAAAGCGAAGCATGGGACAGGCGGTTTATACATTATGTTTAGAATTTACATTCAAATGGCACATAAGCGCTGCAAATAGAAAACGATTGTATGCTCAATTGTCGACCCTTTCAGGACCATAAATGCAGCGTCCATCGTTTTGTGTATGGAATTCTTTTGCCCCCAAAACTGTAACACATTCGTGAAAGGAATGACCTCTCTAGTCCTAAGGCAAGACTTGGATTGGATTTTCTGCATTGACCAGAATTTGGCTGCAGCTGGACTCTTTGGTACCTACTGCTGTGCCCCCCCTTCCCCACGGGGGGGATTTACTGGACTCTGACAACCTCCAGACACCCAGAGAAAACTCACTCTCTAGTGTACAGACTAGCCATAACAATGCAATTATCATGCAGCATATACATTCTTGTTGGCACTATTGTCAGCCCCTAATCTAACGCAGACGCTATTGTTGCCTTTTCACCCTTGTGTGAAACTCATTGTCAGCCAGTGCTTTCTGTGGAAGCTGCGCTGTGCTGGAGGCTTGATATTCAGGGACACAATAACACTGACACTCAATTGGCTTTCTCCAACTGTCGCCATTTTTGCTCCACTGAATTAGGAGTTAAAAGAAGAATCTGAGAGGAAGGGTTGTTAGATGTGTGAGAAAATGTAAAATGGTTCGCCGGGAGAATCAGAAAAAACTTGAGTCCTGTAAGATATGCTCAAAACACTCTTGTCTGGCTTTAAAAGACTCATTTTAAAGTTAAATACGGGAGAAACGGCGAGACTGACGCCGTTTTTCAGTTTCTCTTCTTCCTCTCCTTCCCTCTGCCTCGTCTTAGAGCTATGATTCTTTGTGGAGAAAGCATGGCCGTGCTAGAGCTCCATCCATTTCACAAATATACAAGCCTAGTTAGACCGCTACACTTACTGTTCTGTGTATAATGATGTGTCCTGCTTCGGCACAAGGTAAGATAAATGGAATATCTCCCCTGTACTTGTTTATGTAAGTCTCTCAGACAAAGTTGTGACATTGGACTTCCAATTACCTGTGCAATATCTATGTGGTGCTTAGAACGGAGACTTGACTCCACTTACAGCTGATAGCTCTGTCTCTAAGGGTCTTTACTGTAGCTCCTAATACGTAGTGCAATATAACAGATGAGTTGAGACTTGCCATGAGACTTGGCTTTCATGCTGCGAGAGACGACAACTATGCAGTGTGGCAGTTAATAGATGAAGGCTGCTATTGTGTGTGTGTGTGTTTGCCCGTTGTGATGGTGTGGCACTGGTGTGCTGTAGGCTGCGTTTCTCCATGGCGTTGTCGGCAACCACCGAAAGCAAATTCATACTACAATATGGGTTGACTACAATGTGTCAAACTTCAGATAGTATAATTGGCATGTGTAATTTATTGGTGGTATTGTGAGTTATGGTATGCACAGAGGGATTGAGATTCATATCCTGTTATTCAATTTCTGGCCTTTCACTGATTGCAGGAGCAGTACTTTACTTGCTGGGCCATTTAAAAAAAAAAAAAAAAAAAAACAGAGAACAGACCATCACCAGGAATGTGTGTGCACAAATAATTTTTTTGCTTCTTTAAAAAAAAAAAAAAATCCTATAATTTCGGCATCTTCTGATAACTGTAGCGCACTGGAAATGTAGCTCGTTTGCCATCAGATTTCCCATCAGAAGAACTCATTTACCACCATTCTTGTACAGGACGAAAACAATTTACACACACGTTAAAATTGCTACATCCAGATAATAAGTCGCCTTAAATGTGGAGCCTATATAATGGCATACTTATTGTCAGTCTCCTGACAAATGCTAGAAGAATACGAAACCCGTGCAAAGAAATAGTCACTGTTGACATGTTAGATTTAAAACTAATTTGGGACATCTTTGGTAACGGGGTCTGCAGTTTATTTCCTGCTACGATTGACTCAATACAGGTTGTTTGTAATGATGATAATAATAAGACACAAACAAAAACATTTAATTACTCAGAGAATACAGTATTTCTGTCAAAAAATGTAATTTGAACAAATGAGAACTAACTGAATTGTTTATTGCTTCACTGAGTGACAAGCTAACAGATGACGTCAGATTTCATGTCATGCTACTGTTCAGAGTGCAAACCTTTATCAATGTTTTTTCTGTCTTTGTTGTCAAATTCCATTTCACATTCCGAATTTTGTAATTACAATTTTTTCCTCTCCCAATTCTGATACCAGAACTTGCTTATCGTCCAATACCAGTGTAAAAACAAAAATAAATATTTTTTTTATATTGCGGCGAAAACATCTGCTCAAAACCACAATTTATCCAAAATAATCGCCAAACTAAATTTTACAAGATCATATATGAACACATCCTGATAAACTTATAATTAAGTTCGTCCAATACTAATTTTTACTGAATAGATCATAATGTGACTCAAGGGCAAGGTACACCTGCAGTCGTTTAGTAACTGTGGGCGTAGGCAGGGGAGCACACGCTGATGTACTCGATTGTGTACTTGTGCATTTTAGATCTTAAATGCACTCTTGTGTAGCAGTGTAGGCTTCTCTGCAATGCGAGCGGCTGAGTACTCAGTCAGAATGGACAACGGGCCCCGTGCCTCCACCAGACCAATTAGGCAGCAAAGCAAGACTAATGACCGTGGTTAACGTGGCCTCTGAAGGATGGAGCTGTCCCCATTGGACTACCTTGTTATGTGATTGAGTAGGTTGCGTACTTGCTCGCTCGCTCACTCGCGCGTGCGTGTGCTTGTTAACGTGATCGGGGGTCTAAATGATGACAAGCAGATGCCAGCAGTGGGCGCGTCCACCCATAACTTGGCCTCTCCTCCTCCTCCCGAGATTACAACGCAACACCTCCGTGCCACCTTGCAGGCCCCACACCTGGTTACACTGTGGGGGCAGAAAATACATTTCTACCATTCCCTCCCTTTTTTTACAAGCTAATTAAGCACTTTGCATCGCATCCTGAGGCGATAGTGAAATTACTCAGTCGCAGTTCAGTAATGCTTCTAATAGACGGAGGAAGAAAGGGAGCGAGGGAGGGAGGGACGAGGAAGGAGGAAACCGGAGAGAGATGTGGGGGGGAATGGCGAAGGGACAAATTAGACGGAGCGGAAACAGTCATGTGTAACAAGCTCCCAACTGTCTTCTTCTTACACTGACTGAGCCGACGAGGCTCTCAGGCAGACATGCTGGCCCTGAAAGGTAACTCTGCAACTACAGAGCCCTTCAGTTCACGTAGCAGGAGACGCCACCAGGGGGCGATGTCTCAGAGAATGACAGTGAAAACATTTCTGCACGCCTCCTCTTGCCTTGCTGTTCTCCCTCCTCCTCCACCTCCTCTGCATTTCAGGGACAGTTTGGCATATTTCACCAACATATGTTAATGTTTTCTCTTCTTTTGTAAACAGTTAAAATCTATAACAGCCGCACTGCTATTTGTCAAAGCTGTTTAAGGTTCAGTGAAAACCACACTCTTCTCCAGAGCTGACCACAGAGGGAAACATGTCCGACTGAAGTTGAGACACAAAACATTGTCCTGTTATTCATTTCATCAGATCTGAAGATAAGCGCTCTACCATGAGGTGAGAATGCTGTAAACCATACAGATTTCGTATGTATCTGGAATTTGCTTTGCTGGCAGGACTACACGTGTGTACACGTTTGTGTTATTTCTTGTGTCTAACCTTCTGCAGTCTATAGTGTTTTCACTAAATATCCCGAACTCCCTCGCTCTCTTTCATCTGCAGACATTAAAACGACATCTGATCAGCCACAGGCTGTCGTAAGCCAGTCGCACATTTCCTGTATATGGCAGATCATTAGCATGCTGGTCTTACAAAGGCAGAGGCAGTGAAGTGCAGATATTATGATGGATAATAATAATATGACATTATTTATAATACACTTTTGAGGGATAAGCAAAACATGCAGGTGCTATAATCGAATGTACACGTAGAAATAACACACAACAAAGAATAAAAAAGAATTACACAGTAAGTATGACAGTTATATTTACAGTATTTAGGTTGCATTATTACAATACTTTATAGTTGAATTGAAAAAAAACATTTCATATTTTGCAGGTCAGCAGAAAACTTCTGAAATGTAATTATACCATCAGGGAGCACATTTATTTTAAATTATTTTATATTCCGTGTGCTATTTTTTGTCCTGTCCTTTTTTTTTTTATTGAATTTAATTTATTTAAAGTGGAAAAACTGCAAAATCACTCAATGCAAATAAACAATACAATACAAACACAGAATAGACATTTCATAAAACCTGTTTTAGCAAAGTAGCAGTAGTTTGCCTAAAATTATATATTTTATTTGTAATTTCCCTCTAGACTAGAGTATGCATTTTTATAATTGTTATGTCTTAAACTTGTTTTTTAAAAAGTGCTATATGAATAAAGGTATTATATTTTTAGTAAGTTATTTAATGTACACAGACATATATCTGCATACGCAGTGCTGAGACAATGAAAACTGCCTGGTGCAGAAAGGCTTTCTTTGTATTTACCTTGTCTGAACCTCATGCCTTTGTGGCGTGAACTAGAGGAACCAGGGGGATTTTTTTTTAGAGTATGACGTCCTCCAGTCTATTCCTTTCTGACTTCAGCAGAAATGCAGCAGGGGCGCCGCAGCCTCTCTTTCTGCTGTAAGTGATGAGAGAAAATCCTCAAAATATCCATCATTGGCAAATGTAGAACATATCACAGAAGTCAAAACATGGTTATGTTATGATATGAATACATGTATCAAATAAGAGGTTTTTATTTTCTGTCTGTTGAAAAAGACCAAATGCATTGTTCACAGTATACACATTTCAAAACTGTTTTCCCTAAAAATTGTGCAGTTATTTCTGAGTGAGAATTTGTTTGCTGCAAGTTTTGACTTTCTTCAGCTGGCTTGATGCATCTGTGGGTTGCTAAAGACGCGGTGGCTTGGCAAGACGGGCAGTTTATGTTACTGACCTCAAAACGCCCGACTCATTTTCTTCTATCTGGAGAAATCACTCCAAAACGACTGCACCTAAGTGCTTGCCATTAAAATAGCAGACACCTTAAAGGGGTTGATCCAAATATGAGCGGTTGGAAGCTGGTCTGACCCTGATGCGGACTCAAAGTTTTTGGTGTGTGCTTGATGGATGCTGGCGTGGTTTATTTGAGACTCCTCACAGTGAGTGCATTGAGGCTCTAGGAAACTGGCCCCGATTTAGTGTTTTTAATGTGTTTTGGTGTTTCGACTCTGTCAGATCTTGATTGCCTGCTGTTGCTTGGATGAATCAAATGTGCCACTGACGGAGGCAGAGGTAGTGCGGTAGCACGGTGAGTGGAACTGTCAGCTACCTGCTGTTTGTATTTAGTCAAAACAGGCGAGACCTAATTTCTCCTGGGAGCCACAAATTGGATGGGCCAACTTGTTGCCCTGACCCCTTGCTGGTATTTCTACTCACTTTTAAACGAAGGGAGAGAAAAAAAATATGTGCAGGAAAGAAGGGGGGGAAAAAAAACTTCAATGGAATTTTAATTCGCTTTATTAATTTATGTAAATGACACAGAGCAGCTGTTTGAATCGGAGTACTAAATTGCTTACCCAAGCATCGCCATGTAGGCTGTATGTAAATGCAGGTGTGTGCTAATTGAAATTCAATATCCTTCTCGTCAGCAAGGGTTGCTGGCCTTCTCAACTGGGCTGCTCTCCTCCCCCACCTTCCTTCTCCTCCTCTTCCTCTCCTACCTCCACTCGTTTGCCCTCCAACCTTACCTAAGTGGGTCTTTAATTTAAAAGTAAGCGCATTAACTTTTTCAAACACAAGCTGGATAAAGTACCTATTGCCAACAAATGAATAAACAGCGACATAAATAACACTCTTTCTCCCACACACATAAACACATAGACATCCACGCAGAGACACACACAGGGAGATCAATAAACAGCGGTATTGAGGCATCTCTTGAGGTCTGTGTCTGGCTCTGTGTGATGGTTGATTTATTTGTTCGTTGCGAGAGGCAGTAAATCAGTGCTTACCCCCAGGCCAGCTCGGCTCCGCACAGCCTACTTACTCTCACTCCTCAACCCTGCTGGTTCAGGCATCTGTCCATTCTCTTTATGTCTGTGTTTGTGCATTTTTATTTGTATTTGCAACAAAAATGATGTTTTCAAATGTACTTTTACTCTCTCTGGGGGGAAAAATATTAATGCCTGTGAACGTCAAGTTAAAGGCAGTTCCAGGCAGCGCATGTGAGCAAGATACATCAAGCTGCAGTTTGTTTAGGTGCAGCAACAATGGTTTGTGTTAAAAATTCATGGAGAGTAAGTTGGAGAGGACGGCTGCTGGCTAATTGCCGATATGATGTAGGAATATTGGGATGAGGGACATGCCTGAGAGGAGGGCGAACCTTCCCCCAGGGCTCTTTTTAGGAGTTGACACTGTGAGTCACCTCTGCTCCTCTGCTCCCCTTTGCTCTCTTTTGCCCTTCTTCTCTCGCTATTGCCCTAAGACAGGAAGTCAAGCTGTCCCTGGCAAACTGTGTCTCTCACCATTGAGACAGAAGCCACCGCTACAAAAAGCTCTTTGAATTCAATGAGCTTTTCTTTTCTTCAACTCATCTCTCACCTTTTCGTTGTTTATCGGCAGTAAGACACCGGCCCGGGGGCCCAGCGTTAGAGGACAAACTTGTTTTGCTTTGTCACGCTTTCGAATATTTTATCTCACTTGTTGCAAACTTTATTCATGATTTCCCTCATCTGTTAATGCAGTCGAAGAAAGGTGAATCTGGACTGGAAGTTAGTTTGCATAACTTTTGAGTAGCTCCTAATAATGTCTGCTAGCCAGACAAGCTAATTGTCTTGGGCTCAAGCGTCATTTGGCTTGAACTTCCTGCCTACCGTGAGTCCGCCCAGTGGCAGCTGGTGTACACATTGCTCATCAAGGGTGCAGGATAGCTAAGAGGCATCAACAAACTTGACCTGGCCTTTGCAGAAAACTCAACTTCAAAAACGCATTACATCTTTTTAATCAGGCTGTGGAAGCATTCCTGACCAATATTTTTAATTGAGGAAAGGGTTGTTTTAGCAAAATGCAACAAACTAATTTCTATAATAAATTCAGTTCTAGGATTTATGGCTCCTGTCTGACAAATGGGGGGTGACAGTCCACGAGGGACTTGGTTGGGCCAGATGGATGGGAAAATAAAAGGCTGGACTTCACACAGGACCTCTGTTTGCTTCTTGTTTCCCACCAGTGCTCTTTCTCGTCGTAGTTATTTAAACTATGATGCCGAAGGTCCCCTAATAATAATGAAGTAGCTTATTTTGACTGAGACCATGATGTTTCACTAACCTCAATTCTCATATAGTGGCCTATATTTACTTCAGTGGTATAATAAGTATAACGTCCTTTCCTACAACACTAATCCATTCCGTATTGGTTGATATTCATATCCCCTTGCCAGTATGTACTTCTTCTGTGCAATCAATTCTCCTGAATGGGAGAGTAAGATAGTCAAACAAAAAAAGATGATGTTTGATGTGCAGCAAGTTGTCACCGTGTCTTTACAGCTCATTGGATTTGATTGTTTGTGCTCTTTAAAAGCGAAGAAAAAAAAAGAAAAAAAAAGAACCAGCTCATCATGACCATTTTTTTCCCTCCGAAGAGCCCCTCTGGTAATATGCTGTTTATTTTATGGGCTAGGATTTGACTTTTTAAGTGTCTTCTAAATTAGAGGCCTGGTTTAACGCCGATTTAATATTCTGTTTAGATGCTCAATTAGATTTGTAATTGCTCCTCAGGCATGATTGCGTTTATATTGGCTAAGTTCATTAATACTGTGGGACCCAGGTCTGTGGCCAGCAACGCAGTAAAAATGAAATTAAACCCTCAACATGGGGCTGAGGCTGAACAGCATCAGCAGAGCACATGGATGTGTGACTTCAATGACAGATTGGAGGCTGTAGCTGCTTCAGTGGTTGACTTTTTAATATAGATCGAAAATTGTTGCTTTTAGAATTCACTGGAGTTTTAACTGAATTTTATGCTAACGTTAGCGGAAGTGTGCTGCCTGCATATGGTTTAATTTATGTTGGGGTGATGTGAGGGTGCCTTTAGGGTCTGTGTAAAGTAGTTTATTATTAGTTCAAGAGGTAATAGAAAGACTGCATTGACAAGCAGAAGACAGCCAGATGTAAAAGAGAGAAGATAATTCATAGCACTGCCTTTTTACAGCTTTAAGTCATTCTTTCCCATTCCTTTCCCCTTTGCTTTTCCTCTGTCAATTTCGTTGTTTTTGTCTTTCATCAATGTAATAACACACTGCGCTGCAAAAAGCAAAGATGGCTGCTCTCTGTCGAGGTTTAGACTGAAACGTCCAAGAACAGACCCAGATGTCTGGACAGTTCCCTGTGTAATTTAGTCATGCATTCCTTAAAGGTGTTACAAAAACACCTGCATCTTGGGCTCTCACTTTCACCTGTCATTGCCTCTCTGACTCCTCCTCTTCCTCGGCGTATGGAAGCCCAAGTGCTCCAGTCTTAACATTACTACGATAATGCACTTTAGCACTCAGAAAGTCATATGGAAGTGCAAAAGCTTTGTTCTCTTCCACTGCTAGATGGAGCCCAAATGTAATATATTAATAGAGTCCGGTTACAGCACCCGAGTGGAACAATGAACACATTTGGTTTCAACATTTCAAACCCTTAAACAGAGGAATGCATTAAAAGCTCTCATGATTAGCCTTACATTGTTTGGACCTCAAATACCTTTTCATGAAGCAATCCATCCTGAGTCTGACAACCTAGAACGTTGTGTTTGAGATCTGTTTTGTGTGCAATTTGCAAAATGTGATTACATTTTGGCATATCTGTTCTGTTCTTGTGTTTAACCCTGTTTTTCTTAACTGTCTCTGAGGCTCTGAGCTTCAATGGAGAAGATTTTGCATCAGTTATATTTGGTTTTGTTTTGTTCAAAACATTCATCAGTTCACTTTGTATTTTGTTCCAGTAAACATTATTTTTTTTTATCGCGAGATGGCATTTTACCAAACAATGACCTAATCAATTGTGTTGGAGCTTCTAATGCAAAGTGCGTGTGAGCGCTCCGTATCTCCCGAAGCATGCCAAACCTGCGATGGCTGCTGAAAATCTCTTTAATAACGCGGGCTTTTCGGTCCCCGCCAGATGATTATAGAGCATAAACAAATAAATTGTCGCATTGAAAGATTCTTTGAAATGTTCAGAAAGCCCTCTCCTCTGTTTGACTGCCAACTGTCGTGTGATGCTTTGGCCCTTGCCACCTCCCAGGAGGGACAGAACATATTGATTAAGCCACAGTCTATTTATAATGTACCTTTCATGTTGCACGGAGGGGGGGGGGGGGGGGGGGGGGAGTGGCCTCTTGAACTCCAAGTCTTTGGAGGCCTTTAAAGGATTCCATGAAAAACACATTTGTTTCACGCTTTAATCGCTAGGGGCACATCAATGCAGAGAGTGAAAATGCCTGATTGTTCTAATATTGTTGATTAGGTTTACGTTCTGTCAAGCTTTGGGAAATCATTGTTGAATTATGTTTTGCACTTTTGTGCTGGATGAGGTCATTTAATCAAACGCTCTGCTGTTGATGTTATTTCTTGGGGCCGAGGCTTCCGTAGTACGCCCCGTCTTGTTATATCTCTTAAATCCATACTTGTACTGCCTTCTTCAGCAGATATGTTTGTCAGATTAATACAGGGTGCATGCCTTAATTAATTCCTTCTCATTTTATAAGAGACAAAAGAAACATTTGGTTAGCTTAGCGTTTATATTTGCTTGTGACTTCACGTAGATACAGTAAGTGAGTGTGAACACAACATTAGGGGACATGTTCTTGGTCTCTCCTCCGAGACATTCATGGTGGTGCACTCGCACAAAACGAATGGAAAAAGACATTTAAACCTAGCTTAACTTCTCACCTTTGCACACCTGGCCAATCGCTGTGTAGTGACATTGGTTGTCAGCAGAGCTGCCTCACTTCTGGGGTCGAGGACGTTTCAGAGGCTGTTCAACAATCCCATCAGAACATGGCTTTGAGGATTGTCTGCCGAATGGCTTAGTTTCATTAAACTAGTAGGTCTTAGCTCCCGAAGCTAAAGCCCACAGATCACGGTGTAAAAGTAGAAACGTATGTCTCCATCCAACCTCTCCGGGTAACGAGTGTCACTACTACACAATGTTTGACCTTGACCGCTGCGGGAATCCACGAAACCAGCCAGAAAATGTAAGAATTCTGAAATGATTGGGCGAGAGTCTATGGAGAAGTGTCGGATAGTTAGCGAAGGGTCAGTTCTATAGATTAAATGATTGTATTATTTTTTTTATATAGTATTTTAACACAGCCATAAGCTCAAAAAATTCCTTGTGAACTCTGTAAATGAAAATACTTCCAGAAGCACGGGACACACACGTTGCAGTACAGTCACGCCTTCATCTCTTTATGTTTCTCTTTATTGCCTCTATTTCTGACAGTGTTTGGAGGGATACTTTCCAGATCTCCGCATGACTTCTGTTTTGCCTGCCTGTTGTTGAGTTTTATGCGTCGCTCTTCCACCAGCAATTATTGTCTGAACCCTTTTTTCAGCCTGACATGGCTTCAACTGATTGAGGCTTGTTTGACTCTCAGGGATCTTTGCATGCAGGGCTGTTTGAGCTAAGTAGCCATTTGGACAAGTTAATTGACAGAAGCAGGAGGGCCTGCTTTCTGCCAGAGAAAAAGGAAAACATAATTTTGCTTTTGTTATGAGCTTTTATTTGCAAGAGAGGGGAATATTATGTTTCCTGCAGGAGACCTTGACAAAGAGTGAAATGAGATGTTTCCTCATCTCTGACCCAGGTCCAGGTCTGTCTCATTAGCTTTTCTCTCTTTTCAACGATTGAGCTCTCATAACATTGAGCTCTCTCCCCTATTGCCTGTACACTCATACATTTATTTCAAATGCGATTTTTACTTTCTTTCAGATCTTCAATTTTGTTGTTGTCTTTGTTCCCAAAGAGCCACACTTAGCCTCAAATCAGTGCTATATAAACAAGTCAAAAAGCCATTTTAAATGAGTTTTGGATTGTCAATTTTTTTTAAATTTTTTTTATATCTAGGCTAAACTTAGACCTCCATGAATTTGATGCAGCTCAAGTATTTATCGCGTCGATCTGTCCTTCTTCTCAACGCAATTACAGCCACATTTCTCCATTCTGTCCAGTGGTTTAGCAACAGCTGCATGGTCACTTCGTGTCTCCCACCACAGCCACCACTTTACTGAGCGTTTCATTGGCAATAAAATGCTTGTTGTCAGAAAAGGGAAACCGAAACCTGTTCTCTAACAACAGATGTCCTGACCACTGAGGCAGTGAAGTAGCTGCTTCAATTTGACGTTTGGGCGTCGTATGCTGATGAGCATTATGCATTTAATAGTTAGAACAAAGATAAACTACAAAGATATGGAAGGAACATGGCTGATAATAATATGACAACAACTCGGTCTGGAATCCTACAAGTACAATCGTATGTAGTGGATGAAAGCTATCTATAGGCTGGCTTAAAAAAAAGTGTAGGATTTTGGACAGCCCACTGGTTCAGTGGTATTTTCTCAGTTAAGGCTTGTATTATCCGTCCACTGAGTTGCTTTTGCAAGGTAGCCAGAGCTTGGTGTCAGTACACAGATTTTAATGGAGCTTAGTCCTGAATGGTTTTATCAAAGCAGAGAGGCCGGAAAACACTGCGCTATTCATCTCCCAACAGGATTTCTCCTGCCAAATTTTCTCCATTTATACTCTCTTTCCCCCACATTCCTCTTTGCTGTATATGTTGAGAAGTTGGGCTCTACTTTGACTACCACGTCATATATGTTGTTGTAAAAATGTAGCACTGACTTAACTTCAAAATGAAATCAAGCAATAACAACTACCTCCATTACACTGGGTTTTATTTGAGCGAGGTCAACAAGGAATGAGACATTTCAGCCAAGTGTGCTTCCCTCGGGCCTCGACGGTGAAGCAGTACAGCAGATTTACATGAGGTGAATAAGCGAGTGGGGGTGACCATTACAATGTTTTAGGTGAGTCCCACTTATCTGATGAAACAAGCTGTGTTAAATTCCGTGCATGTTCACACACCACTACGTGTGTGTGTGTGTCCCAGATCTAAAAAAAAAAAAAAAAATGCCTTTATGCAGTTCACTTAACCAACACATTACGCACCCTTAAGGCTCAATTATATTCTTACGGTCTCAGTGGCATCCTGGGTATTTTGTGTGTCCATGCTGGGACTGCAGGGTCTGTACATTTATAGTTTCACATCATTTCTGAGGTCACCTCCCTGACCTCGCGTGGTGACGCTTTGCGATCGTGGGATTTGTGTGGTCTCCAGTTTCCTCTACAGCGTTTCCATTCGGGGCCGTTTCTAGAAACCAGAACAGATTCTTCATTGAGCCTCCGCGCAGACCCTCAGACCCACCACACAGTGGTTTCTGTGGTGCTGCTGTAAGCATTACATAAGCTTTACCTTATTCCCACTTCAGAGTGCTGTTCAGTACTAACTATATCCTGTACATCATCACTCCTGCAGCATTAAAGCACCTTTAACCTGCTTAGACAGCTGGCAAACAATAACAAAGAAATCATTATGTTCACAACATTTTAATTAAACTTTTAAAGCTTGAGTGATCCACAGTGATTGCATGGCATCATCAACCAGAGGGCTAACTTTTTCATTAAGGTGCACCAGCATATCATTTCGGTGCACCTAAGATCTTTCACCGTAATAATACATTTCATATGTTGCTTTTGTTTCACGTTGGTAATTTATTAACATATATAAATTATTGTAGATGAGAAAAAAGGATGGTTTCACCTCAACAAAAAGCCAATGGGATTTTTGCAGAAAATGCGCTCTCAGGCAAGCACAAGTTTATGATACTTAACACATTTTGTTCAGCAAATTAATCTTCACAAATGAAGACCACTTCTATGATTAGTAAAGTATGATTATGATCGCTCAAAGGAAAAGGCTAAAACGCCTTTTTGAAAACAGTTAAAAGCTTCAAAATGTATGAAAGGGGAATTTTTCGACAAATTTTATAATGTAGAAAGTTATACATTAACATTAAAACCTCTTTGGCTGTTGGCGAGAAGAAATAAGCTGTAAATTTGCCTCATGTTTTTGAATGTTTGCTGTCGCATGCACACACGCACACACTTTTTAAATATCGGATTCACGAAACAAACAGGCCAATATTTGCATGCTATTCTGGCAAGCTGACATCAACCTTTTCCTTTTTTGTAGCTATTTTTATTGCTCTTTGTGTTTGTATGATTGGATGTCATTGTGGTGGAATAATAGGATTGTTTTGACACACAACTGCACTCTTTCAGCCTTGACCTTCATCACTTGCCCGTAAATCAAATCGCAATCAGTTCCTATTCTATTAAACAACACACAAACATTCATACTTCATTTAAATTTTTCATTTCTGGTGTTTGTTTGGAAAAAAAACATGTGCCCAAACACACAGCCTCTCTAATATAATTCGTAAAGCAGAGGCCATATGCATTCCTCTCCTCCTCCGCTTTTCAAATTCTTCTCCATCCCCCTCAGAGTAATTGATTTGGGGATGGAGTTTTGCATGGGGAATAAAGGGAATAACACAGCGTCTGGTCTCACGCTTTTAATCTCAGCTCCATTTCACTTCCTTTTCATGTCTATAATTTGGTTGATGTTGAAAGGAGAAAAAAAAATCTCTAAATCCATCGAGGCACCCCCCTTTTGCTCTTTGCAAAAAGTGGAGACTTAAATGGTTGTCTGTCTGTTTGGGCATCGCCTTTGTTCTGGTTTGTTTTGGTGTAAAGCTGCAGGTGCATGGTTTCAGGAAGCCACCACGGCATTTCAACTCACCTTTTGAATTTTCTCTTTTTATGCATGTCTTTTTTCCCCCATCGTAACTCCCCTCGCTCCTTCTTCAGTCTTCTGCTTGTCTTTGCTTCGTAAGAAAGGATTTATATATGAGGGAAAGGCTGCACTCTATTGCCACGTTCAAGTTTAATGTCTCCCACGGCCACAGATTAATATATAAAATATGAATACAGTAGCCTGATTAGAAAGATTATAGGTGCTAGGTTACATAATGTTTATAGGTGCTACAAGACTGAGAACATTTATTAAACTTTTATTTCTTTTCTGCCCTCCATCTTTTACATTTTCATCTCATCTTTCATCAGTTAAATCATGTTACTTTTTAATATAGATAATGCACGCTTGTTTGTCGAGATTCAGTGAGATTCAACGAAGAGCCTCTTTTTTTTTTTTTTTTTTTCACACATTTTATAAAGTGGTGTTTTTGTGATCTGCACTCCTGTCGAACGCACTCAACTACATTTCCATCTTCATGCAAAAATACCCTGGACACTAGTCTGCACCTACATAGCTTCAAGTTTCATGTTTCAAGTTCTATTCGCCTGTTCGCCTCAAAATGGGTGGAAAATGGAGGGGCTGCCGCCAAATAGGCCGTTTGCCAAATCACCGAAAACCTCCAAATGGTCTCCATTAAAGTTTCCGGGCTCTTGGCAGAGGGATGCCGCGGTGTTTGGAGGTCATTTTTAAAAGCCCTGTGGAAATACCCTCCTTTCAGCCATCTCAGGCCATCACAGCACGTGTGTTTGTTGGTGTGTGTGTAAGTGACTGAGTTCAGGCTTTATTAGGCTTCAGTGGTGTTTGGACAGCCGGAAGAGTAGTACTAATAGGACAGAATGATGCAGAAATGGGCAGAGAGCCCCCTTGGAGTTCTTGAAGCTCATTTTCTCTCCCCCTCACTCTTACCCTCTCACTCTGTTTCAATCACTCACTCATTTTTCCCCTCCTCTTTCCGCTCTCCTCCTCATCAGCATCCCTCTGCTTCCTCAGCCTTGGCTGTCACACGGTCCCGGTGTTGTTCCTCTAATTTTCTCCCATCCCTTTATTCCTTCTATCCGTCCTTTTTTCCCAAAAGCACTTTGAGTCAGCGGGGGGAAGCTTTTAGCCACTGATTACTCCTACACGGTAATTTCTCCTTGTTTTGCTTTTCTTTTTCTTTTGCAAGTCTTTCTTTCTGTCTCCCCTGTGTCCTCTTTAGTTCTACTCTCTGTTCCTCTGCTGTGTTGCTCACCTTGGACAGTTTTTCTTCCTTATTGTCTCTCCTCTCTTTTATCCATTTAAAAAGTACCAGGATATCAGTAATGAGTATTCAATATTACAAAAGGCTGATCACATACGCTTCGGCCTATGCAAAACATCTCCTGCATATATATATATAATATATATTAGTATAGTTGAGCTTGAAGGAGGAAACACAAGACTGCCCAATTTTTGGGGTAACCTGTAGCTAGAGTGACCTGAATGATTTCCCTCCATTTACAGACATTTTCTACAAGGTGAAATGTGTCTCTAGGCATTCATTATGGTTACCACTCTATTTTAATTGTATTTTTCATTATTTTATTTACTTAAAATGTGTAATTTAAAAAACAAAACAAAACAAAAACCCACTGGCAGCATCTGAAAAGTATCAGTTAGTCGTGTTATTGTCTATTTAAACCCAACAAATAAGCCACTAACCTAATTTCTGGTGCAGACCGGCGGCCATTGCTCCAAATAAGAAGTGGCTAGTTTTTTTCCAGAGTCGTTTCCTGGATTAGCATGTGCTATCTACGGTAGGTTGGTTCCTTTTCTTTTTCAGGTATTAGCACATCGTACTCTGAGGTATTACACTCTGTGGTTTTGGAACTCTCACAGGGAATGAGGTGAAACTTATTGCTGTGGTATAAAAATAGCAGACCTCAACGACGCACAGTCTTGCCTTGATAAAGATATATTAAAGGATATATTTCCTGGCAAACTAGAGCTTGAGAGAATACACAAACGACGAATGATTGCGGCGTATGTCCAATGTGTGCTGAGGCGGAAGTCAAATAATGGTGGTTTTTGGACCTCATTGTAACAAGTTACACAGTTGAGACGGCAATAATTCAAAAGTAATGTATGTATTCTTGCATCTGCTTACATGCTATAGACAGGATTTAGTAAATACTCCCCTCTTAATATCAGTTGGTGTAGAATGAAAGCCACTGTGTCAGTCAGTGGAGACATCATCTCTGTAAGCAGCGTCTATGTTTTATTAGGAATAATTAGACAAAATCAATGGCACCCTTTGAAAATGCTGTTAATATTCACTGTGGCCTGGGTGATCTTTGAAGTGCGGTCGCTGTTCGGGTTCTAGACTGTGATCTTGATCAGTGGGTCGCCTTTGTCGCTTCTTATCCAGGGGTCGACCCTGAAATGGCCTACATCTTTCCCAGGTCGCTAGTGTGGTGACCTCTCTTTGCTCCCTTCTCTCCGATCGTTTTTTGTCCTTTTTTCCTCTCTTCCTCTCATCAACCTCCTTTTTGTCTGTCTCTCTCTCATCTGTCCCTTCTTTATCTTCTCTATCTCGTCTCCGTTTGTCTCTCTGTTCACAATAACAATATAGCACACTCCAATTTGCTCTACCGGCAATAAAGACGGATGAAAACACGAGTGAGGAATTGGCTTGTCGCCTGCCTCACGTCCCTCAGACCTCCCTTGCCCTGTTTTTCTCTCTCCCCCCTCGTATCACAGAGTGTTACCTTGACCATCCCCACAGTGGAGATGTGATTGGTGAGGCAACTTGAGCAGAATTAACACTAAAAGGCTTTTAATCTGTATAAAACCCTCCCTTACTGTTTTTTTTTTTTGTGTGAAAGAAAATTGGACTTCAACTATGAGGGAACAGTGTGTTTTTTGTGGGTGGAATACACATGAGGTCACTGTGCGAGTTGTGCATTGTGTTCCCATATGCATTTTTGCGTGTGTGTGGGTCACAAAAGGCATTTTGAGTTATGCTTTGCTCTCAGCGATGTCTGTAATTAGCAGTAAAAACCCCAGTGATATATCCTGCGCTGCTTTTCAAGGTTATTCATACGGTCTACTGAACTCGCCGAGTCTTTCTGCTCAAGTAATTCTTGTGTTTGGCAGTCTGAATAAAGTTGCTTTTAACTTTATTCTCTTTAGATTGATTGCAAGTGTCCATACATTATTGGTTAAATATTTATTCGAGGTAAAGATTAGAATAATCTGTTATTCAAATAGATTCCTGTACGCGTACGGACGTTGCATCCCCTACTCTCCGACTTTGAGTGACCCGTGACCTCCGTATTCCCTCTCTCAAATCACCTCAACCACGGTTTTCCTTTTCATTCATCAAATATTCATCCCATTGAGAGGATTAATAATTTATTATTACAATTCACAATCAGACATCAGACAATCACCATGAAATAATCATTTTCCATTTGCTCATGCCACATTGATAATTCATCACTTCTCCACACTCCAGCCCTCACTTTCTCCTCTAATTTCTGTCCGTCGCCTGTTTTTTCTTTTTTCTTTTTATGTATTCCTCTGATCAGCCCAACACCTGGTGAGGGGCCGAGGCTGTGTCACTGTCTGTCCTGTTACCATGGTGATTAGGAGGTTAGGAGCCCCCGAAGGGCCCCTAACAAGGAGGAAACAGGGTGTGAAATTAAGGTTGTAGGACAAAAATAGTATCTGTTTTTAAGAGAGGCTGTGAGGATGGCGGTGTAATGTAATCTTAAAGAAAAATGACCCGCAGACGGTTTTGCACAGTAGTTTCTTTCAGGTCGATAAATATTGAGATTGAATGGTTTTTACTGTAAGTCACTTTCTCTCAACTAATTTGAAAAACATTTTGTATTTGTGATTCAAATTGACTTTTTCCTGAAAGTGACTAAAAGAGAGAATGTAGTGTAGATAAGCCTTCATGACTACTGCTCATTACTCTCATTAGTGATGGGATCGACCCAGACGTGTTTGATGTTTTGGGTCAAAGATTTGATCCTTTGTTGTAACAGCACTCAGTACACCAGACGTTTGAGTCTCACTGGGGACAGGCTGAATGTAAACATGTTCCCGTCGAAGTGAAAAAAACACCACAGAAACCTTGTTTTCCTTTGTACAAATGGGACATTGAGAAATTTGCACGGAGTGTAAAAGATCAAAACATTTTCCTGCACAATTTCATCTCAGGTCACACCTTTGCAACCACCTTTATATGAATATGTTATAGTTTCATAAGTATAGCCGAGGCTTCATATTTAGCTGTCTGAGAAAGAAATAGGGGACATTATTTCCACTCCTCTACTGGCTCCATGCGATCTCAATTCAAGATCATCGGTTATATAAAAAAAGGCAAGAATTTGCAATATTCAACCAAACTGCTCAAACTGTGAGAGCTGCTATCTTCTTATCTTCAGGTGTGGCTTGGCCTATAGTTTACAACAGAGGTCTTCAACGTTTTTCAGGCCAAGGATCCCTTGACTTACAGTGATATGGTGGACGGACCCCCTATTACATATTGTATAAATGCCATGAATAAACTAAAAGTACTGTAATGATGGAAACAATGCTAAGCCATTAAAATAATAACTGTTGACAGATTCATATATTTACAGAACATATTTAATTCTCTATTGGCATTTCTGCATCACAATTCCACAAAATAACATTTAACAAATAGGAAGATTGATATTTGCTTACTGTATTATAGGTTGTATTCATATTGATGTGCATTTTTTGGACATATTTTAATTTTTGGAAGAAAAAAAGTTAGGGACCAAATCCTTTCGGGGACCCCCTGCAGTAACTCTGTGGACCCCCTAGGTGTCGGAGACCCCTGCTGAGGATTTCTGGTTTACGACATCTGTGTGTTTATTATGACACTCACAGGGGCCGTATGGTCTAGATATCTCTACAACACAATACATGGACATCTTTTACAATACGTCAACACTGTACCCTTCCCATTCTATTGATCGTGTTATTGACCCCTAATATGTAGTAAACCTGCCTCCAATAAAGGGAACCAACCGTGTTCCTTATAAAACACTACATCCTGACAGATAAAGCGGCAGCAAACATCCAGGACTGTTTCATAGGAGTGGATTAAGAGTTTGACTTCAAATCAAAATGCTCGTCTAAATTTAAAACTGCCACTCCAGTGTAGCCGCCATTAGAATTCCACATCTACGAGTACACTGCCTCGAGATGGTTCTCGTCTGTGGTGGCTTTAATGGCGTTGGACAGGTATGGGATTGTGAATCAGTGTCCACTGGAGGAGGCTGACCCGGGCTGTCTATAGCTCATCACTGGGTGCTCCGATTAATTTGTTCAATTCCTGGAAGCTTGTCTTTCCCCGGGGGCAATACCCAGCATGCCCGTGATCTTTGGCTCACAAAGGGATTAGCTCAGAAATACAGTTGATGAGGGAGACGGGAGAAGCGGACCACATGCATGGGAGCGTTTGATGCCTCAAAAACTCGTTTTCCAGGCGGTGTGAACGGCAACATTAAGGTTTCGTGCCCATGCCGACGACGAGCTCCGGCTTTATCTTGTGCGAATTTCTGTGTATGTGTTGACGTTTTTGTGCTAAGTATGTTTTTGTGTGCTTTCTGCTGTTTGTGGACTGTTTGAGGATGTTCACAGCAAAACGGGCAGGAGGGTGGTGGGGGTATCAAAGTCTTAACCCCACTGAATTAATCATAACTTTCTTTTAATCCAAGCTGGCTGTGTGTGTGTGTGTGTGTGTGTGTGTGTGTGTGTGTGTGTGTGTGTGTGTGTGTGTGTGTGTGTGTGTGTGTGTGTGTGTGTGTGTGTGTGTGTGTGTGTGTGTGTGTGTGTGTGTGTGAACATGTTGATACCACAATCAGCAGGGAATGCTTGTTAATAATACATTTGCAGCTCTCAACTGTATCTCTGGTCTCTTGCTATTCTCTTATTTCTGGCCTTGAATGCTTCACTCTTTCTCCATCCTCTTTTTTTATACCCCCCTTGCTTCCTCCTCCCCAGCTCCCCCCACTCTCATCTGTTTTGCCTGGCAGTGGTTGTAATTGTTGATGGTCAATGCATCAGCACAAGTAAAATTTTCACAGGTCTGCAGTTCCGTGTCTGTTTTTTTTTTTTGACTGAGGCGGCAAATAATGATTATTTTTTATTATGATTAGACGGAAGATTCTCTATTCATTGTTTGGTTTGTAACATGCTCCCACAGCCCAAGGCAATATCTTCAAACTACTTATTTTCCCAACTAACAGTTGAAAGCCGAAAAACATTCAGTACATCATCTTAACATTTGAGATGCTGCCATTTTGCTTGTTGCAGTTAGTTTGTGTTAATCTACTCATCCATTAATTGTTCATTCATTTGTATTTTTTGGCAAATCAATCATTTGTAGAATAAAGTAATCTCTATTTAAAAAAAGTCTGACAACGTTCCCAAACACAACAATATTAAGTTTACAACGACTAACAGTGGGGGAATCGACATATTTGAGAGACTGGTTAATCGATTTTAGATTTGCTGTGAAGTGTATTTGTTAATGTCGTACTGTAATTGTGTGTGTCTTTCAGTGTGCTGTTAAGTCACCAAGGACTCACTGTGCCTCCTTTCCTCCTACCATATCACAAAGATTGCCTAAGATAGCACATCTCCGTGTCAACCCCCGCTGAGCTGACTCCGCAGCAGCCTGCCCCATAATATCACATTTTCATGCATCCCTCTAATGCCGCCTGTAAATGTGCCAATCTTTTATCCTTTTCACGGCTTTCTTTCATCATTCACATTCGAAACCTGGGAAGTAGGCGGAAGTAGGTGTTACTCTGTTACCATGCTTTTGCCCTTGTTTACGTGTACAACTAACACACACATACACACGTGACTTCACACTCACACAGATCTATTATTGCTGCTGTCAAGCATCCAGGGGCGTACTGTTCTTTCAACATGATGCGGCCTGTAAATAAGCTGCTCCTGACTGAGAATGTGTTGTTTTAAATTGTGTCTCTCCCACTGCCGTAGAGGTTGATTAATTGATTATTTTAATAGAATTCATTTGGACACCAGGCCCATTAATCAAAGACCATCTTTTCAGCTACCCTCGCTAATATGGTGGACTATAAGGCTGGGGAACCACAGAGGGATTATAAACCTGGCTGAAACTAGATTGTGTGCATCTCAGCATTTCGGCAGGAAATCGTGATTACGCTGCTCCTCTCACAGAGACGATCCGTCTCAGTGAGAGGTTTTCAGATCAGGTCTTAACAATGCATATTTAGTTGGAGACTGCATTTCTAAAATAACAAATCTGTTTTGAAATTAGCAACCTGACATCTGCGAAGATCTTTAGCAACTGTGTTGGGATCGCAAACAAAACCGAGGAGACAGATGCCTGTGAAGGCAACTGCCGTTTTTATTGTGTTGTAAATTCGACTGAGTCTCTATTATTAAAGGAATAATTACACATTTTGGGGAAATATGCCTATTCACATTGAATGAGAAGATTGATACACTAAATATTTTCAAATTGTCTACTAAATACGAGATTGGGAGCATTTGTATTGCCTCTCAACAGTGCAAACTATAGCAAAAGTGCTGACAGAGCAAACAGTGTTTACCCGAGGGGAACCAGAGGGGGGGGGGGGGGGCGCATGGCGTTGCCGCAGAATGAGCGCTCTGCAGAGCAGCAGCCGTGAACTCGCCTGTGGGGCATGCTCATATGCATGAACATGCATTAAAGGATGCGCAGCCAGCCCACAAGGAGAAGCTCGGATTGCAACGCACACAGAGGGAGAGCGACTTCATTCTCTGCTGAACATTACTCCACTATATCTTTACATACCAAATAGTTGTTTGCTGCTATGTAAATGCTCTGAATCCCATATATGGCTCATTTAATTGGCTACCGTCAACTTCAGAAAACCACAACAAATGCCAGTTTCAACACTGCTCTATTGCTTTTCACAACGTCCTCATGTGTGTTTGTCTGCTCATTACTTCAGTCCCAACAAGGCGAAAAGCCAGTCAGAGTGTTAAAAACAGAGCGCTGTCCCAAATGGCGATGTCTTGGCTTTATAACCCTAGTGCAGTGGCTGTTCGGGGTGGGGCCGCTTGGCACGGTCGCTTGGCCCCCGGAGGTGATGCTTGCGGTGAGAACCGCTCATCGCTCGTTGACTCCTGGGAAGCCGAGAAGAGTGTGGTTGTAACATTAGTGTATCCAGCATCCAGCAGCAAACATGATGCTCGACTCGGTAGAGCCTCCTTTCCCGCTGCTGCTTGTTTATTCAAAGTTTATGAATATTGAACGTGTGTCGAAATTGCACCACCTTCGACACTGCATATCCTTGGGTCCCCAGCAATACACCCACCAAGTGTGAAGTAGTTTGAATGCATTTTCTAGATATGTGAAGGACACACACAAACACACAGAAACACACACAGAGGCCGAGATTCCTTTCTTTATAGGTAGAAACCCCGGGGAAACACACATGCTGGGCACATACGAATGCTGTTTGGTTTCAGGAAGTCGAGGCCAGCACACGTTTTCTCATCTCAAACGCTCACGTGTTTGAGTGTGTGTGGGTAGTTGCTCATACATTATATCGGGGTGAGATGGACTAACCTGTACTTGATGTGTTCTGTCTTGCAATGAAAGCTCTTAGACAAAAATGAGCACACAGCTTACAAGAGAATGCTCTCCTCTCCCGTACATGGCTAAGCTCTCTTGTTGTAATGAAGTATCTGCACAAGTGTCTGTGCCTATAGAAGTGTGCAAGAAACACTTGACTTTGTGTGCCGATACATTGAATAGGCAAATTTTTCATGCGACGTGTTGCTAATAGGCAAATCCACCACTCTCGATGTCCCTCTCATTGCTTTTCCTTCTCTATTTTTCTGTTTAAATTTCTTTCCCTCGGGCTCTCTTGTGTGTTGACTCTCGTCCTGCTCTCCCATTGCACCCGGCGGCACCCAAGGGAACAATGGTTCTCTAACAAACTTTGCAGAAAGCCTGTGGACCTGATGATTGATCAATGTAAGTTGGAAAACAACACAAAAAGGTCAGTTTTTCATTTTTCCATCGGTTAGGCACGTGTTTGCCGATGCCCAAGGCCTTGTTATAAGGCACATGTATTATGCAGGCCATGTTGCATATGACCTAGCTAGTAGAATTAGCACTGAGGTGGGTAATATGGCAGTGAATAAAGGTTTAACAGTGACCCCTTAGCCATCTGTCATCGTGTTGAACTAATTAGCTTACCACTGATGTCTATTCCCCTCTCTCTCTTGCTGTCAGTCATCAGTCAGTCTCCCATGTAAATGCACAAACACCCAGTGAACTTCTCCAGCTATTTGCCAGGCTAATGGGTTGAGTCCCCATTCAACTCCTGGACATTAATGTCAAGTTGACCAGTAATGGGAAAGATAATGGTCTACAGCATATTATGTGGAAAATAAAGGGATTTCAAAAACTCTAAATCTAAGTTTAGAACCAAAGAGTGTAAAATCCAGAATCTGAATAGTCCGCATCAAGTTGAAGTAAGTTTCATGTTTGTAGTGGCCGCTATCAGACTGTAGAATTTGCTATAGAAATGATGAAGTATTTTCATTCAATACATTCAACGTGTTTTTTCCAGCACTTGTGTGTCAAATCTGTGTGATCGTTTTTTCTGAATGCTCCCTAACCACACATGAGAAAAAGTTGTTTTCCAGTCAGAACTCGACAAGGATAAATTGCCATAGGACCCAGGGTTTTCTTTACATTCAGTCCCAGCATGGAAGACACTTTGTAACAGGCTGCCTTGCTTCTACATTATATGGAGAAAAAGCCTCCTCGCTCTCTCCTCGCTCTTTATTTGAATCACACCTCCGTCTCTCTGACAGCAGTTATCTGACCCTGTCACTACTTGTACCATCAGCATGAATAATGCCCTGTGAATGAGCTGCACACACCGGTAACATGTAACACCCTTCTAATTTCCTTGCCCTGGGCACTGTCACCTACCTGGCCATCATCTGCATTACAGAACACCCTGGATGCTCATGTGTATGTGGATGTGTGTGCGCCTCCAAAGTATTTAGGATGTCAACCGTCCCCACAAAACACCTCCAGCTCTAATCATAAAGCCCTAGCAGGCAGAGGCTGTATGCCCGGAGGCGATGAGGGCAGAGGAGGCCGCTACCCTCAGGCCAGCCTCGGGTCACTCTGGCCTACCGTGACACTGACAAGGTGGAGGGAATGATGCATGGAGGATTGCTGTCTAAAGACTGTGGATAAAGAAGCCTCAAGTGAGAGCCCGCTGTACTATAGCTGGTCTTAGAAACGGTACAACCCTGGAAAAACAGGACCGAATATAGGTTGTCTGCTGAAATGATTTTTTCTTTCCAATTTTCTGTAGACAAATGGATGGAAACCTACAAAGACTACAGGTTAATAGTTTGATTTATTAGTTATGACTTACTATTGAATTAATCTCCAAAAATCTAGTGAATGGAACTAATGCTAATGACTAATACAACTTTAGCTCTTACTGCATCGGCAATGATACGTCGTGGTTTCTTTGTTTCCTTCTTTTGACAAATGTACTTATTGTAAGTCGCTTTGGACAAAAGCGTCTGCTAAATGACCTAAATGTAAATGTAAATGTAAATGTTAAAGGAGCTTCAGACATACTTGTTTGCTGTCCATCTAGTGAGCCCCCTGTGTTCAGGAAATGTCCTTCTGGTCTCTCCAGCTTCCACTCTTGTCTCGGTATGCCTGATCTCTCTCTCTCTCTCTCTCTCTCATTCTGTAAATCTGGGAGATTTCCTTTGTGAACAAGTTGCACCTGTGTCCACATTCTGTGCTTTTTTTCAGAGGGCATGGTTCCCAGAACGTGCGACAAGAGGCCAGTTCAGTGTAGTGAGGTGTGGTCATTTCAGGAAAGGCAACTTTTGTTCATGGTAACATTAAGAGACAGAAGACAAGCCGATGGCTTGCTAGAAAAGTGGAAAGGCATGCAGGAGGTTCAGACAAGTGACCCAGCTCAACAATGTGCTGGATTGTGTTTCGAAGTAAGAGAGACTGGTCTCTGGAATTAATAAAAGCCCACCGCTAAACATATTGTAAGCTCAAGGTTTGTTCAAATTTCATCATTCAGTCCCAATTAGTGTACAGTTTCAGTGCTTCGACTTGGATAGGTTATTCTTCTTCAGGGAGTTAACGGCATCACCTTTGCACTGGACATATTTTGTGGTTTTTACATGAATTGAACTTCCTTCGACTCTACTTTTGCTGTAACAAGAGTTAACCGGAGCAACCGGGCTTCCTTCATCTGTTGTAAGATACATTTTTCCCTGCTGGATTAACCAGATTTCTTTGTCGTGTTTATGCTTGACTGGATTTCATGTCATTAGTCGTTGAGAAGTGAAACCTGAGGTGGCTAATCGGGAGGGCAGAGGTGGGATATTAGAAGCTGAAGTGGATAAAATAACAGATTGATTCAACAGTTGGGGTAGAGAACCCACAGCAAGGTCATGTTGAGATTAAAGATTGAGATTTAACATGTAATACACAAGGGCTTGGGGCTTGATTTTCCTATTCTTTGCATAGTTGCATATTTTCACTTCACAAATGAATTCACAGCCGCACACACACACACACACACACCACTTTGAGCCTCGTCATATTTGCTGATTAGCTTATTTAGCCAGGATTAACATCAAAGATCCACCAACGAGATCAATGTCATGTCAGAGAAATTCAAAGGTTCTGATGTTTTCCCTGAGAGATCGAGAGTAGTGAAGCTGTTGTTTGCTCGTCTTGTGAATCTCTCAGCTGTTGCCAGCTCCCACTCCATACCGTTAGTACTTTTTCGATAAGAAGAAGAGGCAGCGGTTCCCTCCATAGGCCGGTGAACAGAACAATCCAATACGGGCCGTGGCGGTAACGCCAGGCATCGATGGGTACATCACCGCGCGAGCCTATCATTCTGTTCCAGGTCCAATTGGCCTCTTTAAGTCCCATTTTTCATCATTAGCATGAGACGTAAAACTGATCTCTAAGTAAAGCTCAAAGTGTTAAAAAGTCAATTTCTGGCCCACCCTGATAGATTGTTCTGCGCAGTTACCATGGGAACAGTGACGGGTTAAGAGGTTCAGAGTTAAGTGTCTCTTGGTGATTTCCACTTCTTTGTCAAAGTGACAGACCACCAACAAGCCACCCGTTCATGAAGAGAGCTGATGCTTTCAGAACGACATACTTTCACCATTTATTTAAATATCGTGTAACATTTCTATCATGTTATGAGAAACAAAGATTTGCACAAACAGATTTGCTGCATGTGGAGTCAAAGACAAACCTGCAATTACGTATAATGATCAGAAACCTGGATGTTATTAGAATCATGTATACAAGGATATGAATAACCGGTTTTCTCTATGGTGCATGCAAATCTCATATCCTAAATATAATCAAAACAAGAATACTAATGTGTCTGTAATCAGAAACCACAGTAGATCATTGTAAAAGTTTGAACAGCCAGATGCTTAACAGATGAAGGACTATGTGTGCGACTGCTGTGGCAACTTTAGTTTCTACATCAAATCTGTAAAATAACATATATAAATAATTAAGAACCTAATAATAATGATAAGAATAACAATAATACTAATAGATATATAGAAAGACAAAAATCAATAAGTAAAAATAAATAATAATGTTAGCAATAATAATCTAGAAGCGGCGAACATTAGAAAAGTTAATTCTTATACGGTAGTGTTCACTGTAAAAACCCACCATATGTAATTGTAAGTGCCAGCTTTTAACAGTTGATGAATGGAGTTGAATCTGTGTGTTGTGTGTTGTGTGTGTGTGTGTGTGTGTGTGTGTGTTGTGCTGTTTAGAAACCCAAGCTGAAGGGCACGCTGGTAAATTGATGGCTTGCTATAGGCAGAGTGAATGCTTTGGAAGCAGCATTTCCAATAATGCATTTTCCCTGACTTCTCTGAAAGCGGGTACAAAGAATAGAAAGTGGTTTGTTTCTATTATGAAACGGTGCCATTTGTGGTTGTTTTGCGAAACGGTTATCGACTTCAACCTGTTAGTGCTTCTTTTAAATGCTGAACTCTTGCTGTACCGCGCATGCTGCTGGACCTTTTTAGCTTTCATAGATGTTTTGTTACGAGCAGGACCATCAAAGCAACGGAGCTAGCCTGTGCTTTCATCGCTCTGTAGTGCATATCAGCCTGAGGCCTCTCGCTCAGTAAAAGCACGCGGACGTAGAACTAATATGGTGAGTTGACATTGAGGATGAGCCCTTTGCTGAATTTGTGCTCACGAAAAAAGAGCATGCTGGGATTTGAAAACTCCAGAGAGGCGTTCGAGGGCTTTGACAATGTGGCATAATAACAGTTGCCGCTTTTGCATTTAAAGGAGTAAAAAATGTGACTTTTTGGCTTCCTCTGCAGTAGCTTCTGATTTCTGTCTGACGTGCAACAAAGACCTATTGATATGTTGCTCGGGAACAGAACACTCCGGGGTTTGAAGCCTCGGGAGAACCGTTGGAGGGCTTTTTTACAATGTAGTGTAATGACTTTGCATTTGAAAGAGTAAAGTATCTGCTTTTGGCCTCCTCTGCAGCAGCGCCTGATTTCCGTCTGACATGCAACAAAGCATTATCGATCTTTAGGGAAGCGGGCCGAGAACAAAAAAACCCTTCTGCGTCTTGTTGAAGCTGCTATGTAGGGGTCTTCTCGAACCGACGCTCACCCCCTGCCCGCACACTTGTATGTGCAATTACACATGCACACGGCCACGATAAGACGCGTGGAACTCTTCGGGGGAAACTGAGGGCTTAAGCCACTGAATAAATGACAGGTAATTTTCAGTGGAGGGTGCAGACGAGCGAGGTGATCAATCACTTTGGCGATCACCCATGCAGACTTCAGTCTTCCAGGCATCATCAAAGCTGATGACAACGAGGCAAGATTGCCTGACAAGTGGGTGTGAGACGCGGGAGTGTGTGCCGCTCGTATGTGCGGATAGCACATTAATTGATTTCCGTTAAAAACACGTAAAATGCCAGCTTTCTTCAGGCTTCAGAGTCATTCGAGTTAAGTCGGCCGCACTTAGTGTTTTTGAGATAGGTGGAAAGGACGAGGCAAGTTTTTCATGGATTCTTTTTTTTTTTTGTCCGAGATGGCCACAGCTGGAGAAAAGTGGATCTATTGATTTTGGGAGTTTCATTTTTCAAACATTGTCATCTTTCAGAGCTGGCTTCGATTTTTGAAAAATATACAGTGTGCTTTTTTCAGATCATTTCATGGCTTTTTTTTGTCACCGTATACAGCGGGGCTATGTGAAGAATCCCTGGGTAGGTGTTAGGTGGTGAAAGGGGACGACCGTACTGCCGAGTTCAGGCTGGTATGTCTAAAGGTGCCAAACAATGTGCCAAACATGTTGGTACCAGCTCCTCAAATGTAAAGATTTGATGTTAATGATACTGCAACTAAGTCAATACTTATATCTGACAGTCATTTATTTATCAATCCATCAAGAAAATTTATAGAAAAATTACTAAAGCCGTACTAAAAAAACACTGCCTTTTAAAACATACTTGCTTGAGAATAATAACATAAGCACCATTGTCACAAAATCCCACTTATTTGCTTCGCCTCTCCTTTGCTCTCAGTTAGCTGTTTTTCGGTGTAAAGAGTGTGCGAGCGTGGCCTTTTACTTGCTTTGTGTTTACACATTGGCCTCCTGACCATACTGCACTTTCTCCTACAATATCCGGCTGAAAATAACGAGCTGCACAAAGGTTAAGAGTGGCAAAAATATGCCGAGAGTGACAGATGTGTTGGTTGCTTCCACTGAAACCTCAGAGAGACAAAGAGACACAGAGAGAGAGTTTCACAGACTTTTCATTTACAAAACCAAATGCAGGCTGCCCAAAGCGTGGCATCTCGTGAAGTCAAGTGGTAAGGGAGTGTTTATGTCATCGCCGACAGTTGTTGCCCAGCAGCAGGTCATGGTAACACCACACAAGGTCTGCTTGGTGGGAGGACTTGACACACACACACACACACACACACACACACACACACACACACAAATATACAAACGAGCGTGTGCTGCTGCCGATCTTTCTGCCGTGACCTGTTTTGACTTCCACGCTTGGCTTCTTCTGTGAGGGCACGGGTAGGCGGGAGCAGCCCGTCCCGTCTTAAACTTCTACCAGAATAGACGGCGACCGTTTTCTAAAGTTCAACCATCCTCCGCTGAGGGGTTTCATCGTGTCGTCCATGGCTGTGTTTTAAATGATATTGTTTAAAAAAAACAACAACAACTAAACAACAACCTTCAGACATGAACGTCGCACAATTACATTACGATCCAAACGCACTGAATCGCTTTCAGAACGCCACGCTTCATTAAATCAAAATGAATTCTGGGGAATAGCATTCCATTTGCTTCGACGACTTGATGGAGACAGAAGGAACCTCTAATAAGTTTTCGGGAGGATTTCCTGCGACTGGCGATGAAGCGGCTTCTTATGCAAAGCCGCTGGATAAGGCGTGAAGACGGATTGTTAATAGAATGTGTTGCAGTGTATTCAGTAATCATTATTAATCTGTGTGTCGACGGATTCTTTGCGCGGCTCGGCCCAGTGTTCATAAAGCCCGGTTAATTAGACTGATTGATTAGATGGCGGAGATTCAGAGCTCTCATCACAGCTCCTCATCCCGTCAGGCCTCTAATGTGATCAGATTGCTCTCATATTCACGTACCAATGCACACTCACACACACACACACACACACACACACACACACACACACACACACACACACACACACACACACCCACGGCTTGTTTGGCCTGTCGCGCCACCTCTCCGTCTTCCTCACTGCGTGTCTGTCACATCCATATTCAGACAGGATTTACAGGCATGAAAGAAGCACTGGAGCTTGCCAAAGCAATACACCGGAGACCCGAAGTTACATTATGTTAACATGAAACGATTGCAAATCTCTCATCCCCCCCCCCCCCCCACCCCTCCTTCCCCTCTTCCTCTCCTTTGTCTCTCACCGCGATCCATCCTGTGTTCCTGTCTCATCACGTCTCATAAATATGACGCGTCCCTGTGTTTGGCCAAGGAAAACATCACGCTGGGAAAGCTGGAGAAACAGCGAGCTCACATCTGTCTAGACTAAAACTTTGTACTTGGCCTTGCCTGTGCTGCATGTCTTTCTGTATGCCTGTGTGCTTGTCCATTTCCGCTGTATGTGAGAAAGCACATCTCCATTTCCTTGTTTTTAGACCGATTTTTTATGGGAGTCAGCTTTGCGAAAGCCAAAGCTCTCCAGGATGCTTTTTTGATCAATACACATGCGTTAGCTCCAAGCATACCGCCTTGCACTTAGCGCACCGTGCCTGCTCATCAGCACGGAGACGGCACAGTAAAGAGACTCTCCCTTGCTGTAGTAAAACTTTATGACTTTCCGTGTTGCTTTTGTCTCCAGGCATTGGATATTACAGGGGATGATAAGTATTCATTTAGATTTTTGCCGGATCACCAGTCCTTAGCGTCAATACAGCCCATCTGAGCTCTTTAAAAAGAGACAAAGTTTGGTGTGTGTGTGTGTGTGTTTGTGCCTGACTTAGTGAAACTAAGTTTGTGTGTGTGTGTGTGTGTGTGTGTGTGCACGTGCTCCAAAGCTGTGATGAACCCATTGCAATATCACCCCTAAGAGAGTATTTATGGAGAAAATGATTACCTCGGAAAGAACAGAACTTTGATGAAAATCGTCCCACTTCAATTTGCACCTCGCAGGCCTGCAGTTGCGTCCTTGTTTATGGGTAATATTGGAAATCTGTAAAATTGCACGGAGTAATTCAGTAACCGAAAGGCATCATGGTATTCAGTAGCCCGAGTTTAAGCATCTTTGTGAAATAGTAGTACTGTATGGAACTTTGTTAGGAACTTTGTTGTGATGGGAAGTTTTAGTCATTATTTGTTTGTGAGGTTCCTTCATTGCAGCGGATCAGAAAATTATACCTTGTGTCATTTTGTAAAATATTAACACAAATGTCACAAACGCTGACCTTTCTAATGGAAGCCCAGTATTAATGTTAAATTATGTTTTAAAAAGGAATTCACTGATTTGGCCTTTTCATTCCCGATACCGATACCTGGGCTTTGGGGAATCGGCCGATACCCGTGTTAAACTAATAAACTGTATGTCCAACCGTGTAGGAGAATCTTGGATGGTTCTTTTATTGACTTGACTTAAACATTCCTTTCCTAACCGCTCTCCTTCACGGTTTCGTTGGGTTTGGTGTACAAAGAGCTGAGAAGGCTCAACAGTGTGTTTCAGCATCCAAGTAAATCACATGTTACATAAAAACAATTAGAAAATACATATCTTTGATGATCTCTGCAATCTATACTGGAGTTGCTCATGATTCCATCCTTTTCTTGGTCTAGACAACATTTTCCATGTTGTTGAACATTCGCTAAAAATCCTTGAAGCTCAGCAACTACTTAATGATGCTGCCTGTTCTTGTTTGAGTGACAAATCGTTTCTGGCAACCAGTAAACATTCTGAAGGAGGTACGGTTTCTCTCCCGCAGTTTTTTGGCCGGTCACCCATCAGAGAAAGCAAAGAAAGAAAAAGAAGTTTCATGTTCTGTATTTTTTTCTTTATTTTCTTTTGTGTGCAGGTGTGTGTGTGTGTGTGTGTGTGTGTGTGTGTGTGTGTGTGTGTGTGTGTGTGTGTGTGTGTGTGTGTGTGTGTGTGTGTGTGTGTGTGTGTGTGTGTGTGTGTGTGTGTGTACGTGGGATATTTGTGTTGTTTTAGTGCAGGTGCTTGTATATGTGATTGTGTATCAGAGATTCAAACAGACGGATGATAGTGTGTGTGTGTGTGCGTGTGTGTGTGTTCGGGATGAACACGCACAAAGGAAGAAGTTAAAGTACACAAGGGTGTATTCTTGCAGGGTTGTTTTTGCTGGTGACAGTCAGCCAATATTAAATGAGGAAGGGATGTAAAACTTGAGTAGGTGGGAGGGAGACAGCGATTTGAACAAAGGATGAAAGGGATGGACTGCGATCTGCTGTGGTCTCCGTCTACATCTCTTTTGCCCGTGCGTTCGATGAAGTCAAACGAGTTGCATGATACACGATATTGACAAGCTTAAATGCCCTTATTGGATGAGATGTGGCCCCAGGGTGCTGCCCCAGCGTTTTGTAAGAACAGACCGCCAGACAAGAAAAAAAAACACCACACACTTGCGTACAGCATTACCCCGTTTTCGCTACCACAGCACTCTCAACAATTACCTCCCAACTCTTTAAGACGCACACACAAAGACTATCTTTATGACTGCAGCATTTTCACCATTCCAGACCACTTTTTTCCTCCCACTTGCTTTCCTTACCTCCTTCACCCAGAGATCATTAAACCAGATCCCTTCTAAAAGGCTTTAAGGCCTCTCTTGGCGAGCCACTTTCTCTCCAAAGCCCTGCCATGTCTCTTTTCATGTTTTTAAATCAAAGTCCATGAAAGGTTGAGGGAGAGGAGGGGGGGGGGAGGCAGAGAGAAATTTGGGACAGGTTTTTGTGTTTGTGGGCTGAAGACAATCTTAGTTACAAACCCATATGGTCTTATTCTCTCTCTCTCACACACACACACACACACAGACGCACACACACAGACGCACACACTTAATCTGATACGGTACATGCCCTCCTGGCCTGTTCCGCTCCGGTAGAATTTTTTTATTTTTTCTCTCTTCTGTCTTCCATCTCACCTGCTGAGAGTTACTGTGGATGTGTAACGTGCTCGTCTGCTTTCACGCACAAGTGTACACACACACACACACACACACACACACACACACCCTTGCAACACAAACACAAAGAATGAAAGACGGTCCGGAGGTGGCCTCTGCTGTGATTCGTTTGCTCCTTCCCCAGATGGTTCTGATTTAAGGAATCACGGTGTTGCGTAGCTTTTTGATTCTGCTGGTAGTCAACCTGAAAATGTTTTCCTTGATGTTTTTTTGGCAGAGGCCGTGTTCGGGGGGGTGGGGGGGGGGGGGGTTTCTCCGGCCAGCTCACTTCACCTACCAGCTGCTCTGCTCAGACTGGTCCTTCTGGAGGCTTTTTCCTTCTCCCTCCCAATGTTTTGTACACAAAAAGACAACTCCACTCCACTCTCCCCCCTTTTCTCCACCTGGCCCGGCAGATCTGGTTCCATATGCGTCAGTGTCTCGGAGTGTGAGCGCTGACTCACCTTCTGTTAATCTGTTCTGACAGCAGGAAAGTGTGCGGTGGGTCCGAAACTGAGGCGTAGAATGTTATGGTGCATCAGGTTATCGATCGCTCTGAAACACGGTTCTGTACAAAGCTAGCAAGTACAACGAGACTACAACGTGTACTGTGTCCAGGATAGCCAGTTGTGCTTTGGGTGAGGAATGTTATTACTTTTGTAAAAAAGGCTTAAAGTACAGATGGAAGGAGCCTGTTCAGTCTACACTGCTCCCTTGCAACCGGCTTCTCCCTCATCATTTCCACTCCTGAAAACGAACTAAACCACAACTTATACTGTGTAGAATGCATTTGTGTACTTGACGTCACTGCAAGATGATCTAGAGGTTAGCATCTCAATCAGCCACACTTGCAGCTCTACAAGGATATTCTCAGGCACAGCTAAATGCTAACATTCTCTATAATAGATTATTATTATGATTTACAGAATGACAAAAGGGATTCCAAATAATTTTGAATGGGAGATAAATGTGTTTACCACGTTTCATAGCAAACACACAAATAGTTGTTGACAAAATGCCAAACTCAAGGCTTCAAAACCGTAGTCTATTGACTAACGGGTGACATCACAGTGACTACGTCCACTTCTCATATACAGTCTATGGTCTGGAACGAAGTGGAAGGCCGACCGACCGATATTTCCATCCATAAAGCTGGGCTTTGCTCATAAAAAGAAAACCCCACAATGCATCAATGCACCTCCTTTTTGCTGTCACTTCAAGTTTAGTTCTTGGGGTTTGAGGCAGAACCACGGCTCTAACTTAAGATGTCTTTGTCAAGATTTCCCACAGTAGACGGCACAAATATACAGACCTCCTTCTCAAACACCTTGTTCATTGCTAAAACATATTTCCACGGTCCCACCTATGACTGGAAATCATTTGCAGTCGCATTGCTTTGCGAACTATTTGGCACTTAACGAGCACTTTGACTTGGTTCTGATGAGCTGAGAAACAAACCTTTGAGTCTCACCAGAGTTAGAGGAGGTGTTTTACCCAGATAAGCCGCACTGCCTGTGACTTTGTAAAAGATAAATGGCCACCTCGTTCTTTCTTTTTGTAACTTGTCTTTCCCT
This sequence comes from Eutrigla gurnardus, assembly GCF_963514095.1. Classification (NCBI taxonomy): domain Eukaryota; kingdom Metazoa; phylum Chordata; class Actinopteri; order Perciformes; family Triglidae; genus Eutrigla; species Eutrigla gurnardus. Next base: position 12,362,004 of record NC_139936.1, on the reverse strand, counting down.
CGAACGTCTCTCTGGGTTTTTCATCTTCCTTTGCCTCGACTCAGTAACCTTTAAGGAAGACCAGGCGGCGGGAGGAAGACACTCAGACGGGGAGAAAGAGAGAGACTGGGGAGGGTGAGGCAACATTAGAGGGAAGTATATGAACAAGGCTTACAAGTGGTAGTGTAATCAGTGTTCCTGGGAAGACAGTCAAATGGATCAATGAACAGAAGTGAGGCAGGGAGCATGGCTTTACGTGTGTTCAAATCTCTAATTACAATTACTTTGACTGATATTGTTTGCCATATTAGATGAAATTACAATTTTTACACCAAATGATTGTGTGATTTTTTTTTTATTTGATCTCTGCAGCATGATACTATTTAATTTATTTTTTTAATTTGACGTACATTTCCCCCTTAAAAAAATGTTGCATTCATGCAATTTGAAAATTGCAGTCGTCCATACTGTGATTTAAAAATAGATAATTTAATTAATTAGGGCTGTCATAGTTCCCAGCTTGTAAGCTTTGTCCTTCTGTCCATCTTCATCACATCATTTCTAAGGTTTGTATACAGAAATCATACCAGGTTCTGTAGCCAATGTGGGCCGGAATCTCCTTATCACTAGTACTTTGATTAAAAAAACAAATAAACAAACAGTGGTTTAAGCAGCCATTGCAATCGTATGGCTCTATCTTGCTGTGTGTTAACATGCAGTAAAGACAGTTCCTCAGGAGGAGCTGTGATTGATACACTGTTTGGAAACTTCCTTCGTTATGACTAATCATTATTCACACTGTAAAGAATCATCCTTTCTGCATCGTAAACAGCAGACTTTTCCAACTGCTCCGTTGACTTGATTTTTATTGATCTTAAGATTTGTTGATGGCTTTTCCAGGAGTTAACAGCCACCAACACCAGCACGTAATTGCAAATTTGAGATATGGAGTTTCCTTTAGCTTGACAGAAATTGTTTTTTTTTTTTCATTTGTCTTTTTAGACAGTAGTCTGCTCACTTTTGGTACCGGATCCTTTTCTCTATGCTGTGTTCCTTTAGTGTTCACCATCCTGTATCAGCTCTGCTCACTTGCAACCTTCAATCACCATGAACGGTGTGGTTCTATTGGTACCATCCTCAACTTTTACTCATGGAATGTGAAAATAATGAACTGATAACTTAACTGAACCGGACTGAATTACGTGGTGAAAGCGCATCTTAAGTTTGTCTGAAAAATCTAAAAATTGTGCTACAATAGTTCCTAATTCATTTAAATTACCATAATCATACATTGTAACCCAAAATACCTATCTGCCTCTTTCCCATGCTCTCTATTCTTCTTGAGCCATCTTGTACAATACATTTCTTTCCTCTCAGTATTTCTTATTAAACATCAAAGTCCAGGCATTCTTTTCATTTACTTTTCAAAACATGTCAGAATTAGATTTCAGCAAACAACTCTTTTTCCAAATATGTTTAAGTTCAGATTGAAGAGTTTCTTGTTCATATCCATCTATCATGAGTTGATGTGCGTTTTGCACGTGTTCAAATGTATTTTCTTTGTGAATTTCACAAAGAAACATTGAATATTTCGACAGGGTTGCCTGGAAAAAGTGTTCTGTCTCTGTAATGTCTTTGATGTTTGTATTTTCTTTATTTTCCTGTTAAATCACAGCGCAGAGTCAATTTTCTCTGTTCTGTCTCGCTTCTTCTCATCTTCTTTCGTACCGCGATTGATGAAGAGTTTGAGGAAGCACTGAGGAAGCCTTCAGAGAGGACTAACAATCTCCCACATAATGTTGCGGCGTCGAGCGTGATGAGGGAGGCGAAGTAGCTGTCGATACCCGTATTGATGACTACAATGGAAGCTGGTGGAAATGTTCTGCTTCCCCATTGATCTCTGATCCATTATGAGCTGTTAGCAGACAGCGAGGTGAGGGATGGCCATCGGTCCATCCATCATAGGGAGACGCCCACGCTGCTCGGCAGACATGCTCTTCTCGCTGTCTGTTGGCCTGCTCCTCTCCTTCCGTTATCATCATTCTCCTTCAAATGCAAAACATGCAAATAAGTCGCCACTTCGCCAAAACAAACTGCAAAGAAAAACGTTTTTCAAATGTCTTCTCTCACCCTGAATCCATCGGAAATGTGAATGAATGAACCCCATTACTTCATTAATAGAAACTCTCTTTCTCTTCTCCAGGTCACTGATCGGTCCGTGCGGGCGGTTGCAGAGCACTGTCCCGAGCTGCAGTTCGTTGGCTTCATGGGATGCCCGGTGACCTCCCAGGGAGTCATCCATCTTACCGCGGTAAGGATCCCACACACATCTTTGTTCCTCCAGCGTGCATCGAGATGGTTGATTTCACTTAAGAGGAATTCCTTGTACCATTAAATATCAGCAGAAGTTTCAGTGTGACTTAAGATTTTTTGTGTAATCCCGTCACCGTGGGCCGGCTCGCCACGTCGCTGCCGGCCGCGCGTCGTCTCCGGGGGGGAGATTAACTTTTGGAGAGTAAACTCGGGGACCTCACTGTGTGTTTTATCTCCGACTTAGTTTTGAAGTTATTTCGTGTTAACTTTTAAATCTCATGAAAGCCTAATGAGATGGATCCTAATAATACGCTGCTGTTCTGACTACACCCCGCTGTTTGGACATTACCATGCTAATGAGCAGGGCGCCGTGGTTTTAAGTTGTTCGGCGCCGTACAAACATGGACACACATGCACTCACACTGCTGATTGCTCGGATTGAATTCGCCTGGAAGTACCGCACCTTTCTCTTCTCCTGATTTATGTCCTTTTCCCAACGTAACATCCATGTAGAATGTGCGAGCGTGCACACGCGTGTGACCGTGTATGGCGTGTCCGCGCTCGTGTGCGATTGTGTAATACAATTTGATTTGTGTTCGATATACTTGGGTTTACACGCAAGTGTGAATGTACCCTTGTGGGCTGCGCGCATCCATTCCTCCTCAAATGCAATTACAGTTGTGTTAATAGGACTGAGACACCCGATGCCACGCTGCATTATTAGATTAAACAGCAGATTAATTTGTGCTCATGGTTTTGGCCCCCCTATCATCTCTGCAGCCTCCACTGACCTTGGCCAGTGTATTGTAGACAGACAGTAATGAAGCCAGCCAGTCATAACAGCATTAGCATACCTGGAGGTGGACGCATACACATCCGCCCACACGCACAGCACACCTCATTATTATTTATTGCAGTATTAACCAAGGTGAAGTTTTAGGAGTTCAGATCAGCAAGTTAATAATTCCCATTTCATATATATTCTTTGCTTTTTTAAAAAGAAATGAGGATGTTAATTTGAACTTATTCAACATATTTTCCGTCTTGTTTAACTTGACACAACAAAAACACTACACTGTTGTAATTTTTTAAATTTATAACCCCCAACCTTTAATGTAATCGAATACAACTGATCTGCCATACATTCAATTATAATGCCAATAAGATTAAAGGGACAGTACCCCCCGAAATAAAAAATGCTTGCATTTTCCCTCTTACTTGTAGTGCTATATATGACTCTAAATTGTTTTATCGGCCATTGAGATGTCGGCCTTCTCTTCATTATAATAGGACTAGATGTTACCCAGCTTTTGGTGCTCAAAGCAAAAAACTCAACATCAATGTCTCTTTCCAAAAAATCACGACCCGGTTCCTCAAGATTAGTCCGCAGACCTCGTTGTGAGCAGTGACAACAGTGACATCACAGTGTCTACATCACGGCAGCGAGTTCAGCACAAACTAAGATTCAGTTGATCTTTAAAGGATCTGTCATGTCTTTATGTAAGAACATATAGTATAGGACAATATATATCACTAGTTTGTGTTCCAGACTCTCAAATCAGTCACTCTGCATCTTCAGAAATGCTTCAGCTGAAATAATCCCAATCAACCACTTTAACTATCTTCAGAGAAGACGTTTCTTACACACGCAGGTATCACAGAAATCTTTCAAGGATAATACTTCAACTACATTCTTTTTTGTCCGTACAGATTTAAAGTCAAATCTCTCTTTGTTCCTGTCATTTCAGCCATCACTCGCTGAGTCCCTCTCCACCTCCCCCTCTCTCCACTTCCTCTCTCTCCGTCCCTCCATAATCTTTGACAGTAATTATCTCATTTAGCAGTTGAGTCCTCCGTTCATTCATTCCCACTTGGTCCCATCCTGTGTCGATTGAAAATCATATTCTCGCGTTTAGAATCGTTGCATTGCTGATGACTCCGTGGACCTGCGTGCGATTTCAGGACTGCGGCGCTCCCCTCTTGTTCGATTATCACACACTGCCTCCCACTTCTTTTCTTCCTGGTTTGCTCTCTCTCTCTCTCTCTCTCTCTCTCTCTCTCTCTCTCTCTCTCTCTCTCTCTCCTTTGATAATCTTCCCAACCTCCTCAATTTCTATTCAGCTATCGCCAGAAAAAAAAGGGAAGAAAATCCATTACTTTTATTAACTTCTCTCATATGACACAGTCATTTCAGATTGATATTTCTTTCTTTTTTTTATTCCGACTTCTCACAAATTAGGGTATACGGAAATCAATTGAAATTGTATTTTCTTAATCAAGTGAGCTGATGGTTGAAATAGGCCACCCATGGCGCCGAGCTTGATGCTGATGGTCTGTAGAGTCGCTGTGAAGCTGTGCCGTGTGTGCTCCTCTAATGGCTTTTCAGTGTCTCAGCCTATACGCGAGCTGCACTGTTCCTCTGTGAACACAGCTCAATATTTGTGGCCAGGCGGCGTTTGATAAATCATCATCTCGTTAGCGACTGAAAGGAAGGGGGGAAAAAAAAATCTGGATTTCTGCAAAGACAAAAGCCTGCAAATCAAGAACAAGCTTTCTAAAACGTTTCTTACTGGTTGGAAATCAAACACAACACGCAGCTTCGCATGTCAAAACATAAATGGGGATGATTTGACATGAAGACCAAACATGTGTTTGATGTTGTCTTTTGTTTCGCCGTGCCGGGGAATGCGCAGAACATTTTTTATTTTATTTACGGTTGGTGTTGAGATTAAAGCTCAAAGCTAGTTCTAAGATCATGCCATTAATAAAAGTTTTATTGATGAGGCTTGTCACATCTCAAGGCTGTGTAGTGGATACAAAACATCTTGAGGCGGAGGGCTTGTGGGTGTTCCAGAGCTTTCAGGGATTTGGCACTCTTCCTCAGCTGCTAATTTGAGGACTTTATAAATATTTTCCTGTAGACCAGTATGAGATTAGTCACTCCCCTGATTCACCCTTTAGTCAAACCTGTGCAAGCCACACAGGTGGAAGCGCATAGAGAGAAAGATAGTGGACCGTTTGTAGGCGCTGAGCGTTATTAAAAAGGGTGGAAGGCTTCTGCAATCTTGAGTGTTAAATTGTGTTCACTCTTCCTGCTTTTGGCCATTGTCACTCTGTATGTATCTGTTTTTTTTCCTCTTACGATTGTGGTTGTGTGTTTTTGTCTCTCTCTCTCTCTCTCTCTCTCTCTCTCTCTCTCACTCACACACACACACCGTCTTTCCATCTTCCTGTCAAGCGGCGCTCTTTTCTTCTGGTAGTGATTAAGTCCAAGGTCGGCTCTATCAGAGAGCCAGTGTTTGAGAGCAGCACTGGTGCCAGAGAGGCTTCATTCCCTGAGTCTTAGATGTCCCACTGATGGCTTCCCATTGCTTGTCATGCCTACCCACAATGCCCCTCCTCATACATCAGCCTATCACTCTCCTAAGACACTGTGGGCCTCAAAATGCCTTTTTGTGCGTGTGTGTGTTGTGTGTGTGTGTGTGTGTGTGTGTGTGTGTGTGTGTGTGAACGTTCCCACCCTCAGGCTAGAGAGAGAGAGTGAGAGAGGAGGCCAACGACATAACAAATGGCGAGTCTGTTGAAGAATGTGTCAGAGATGAAAAGAGGTATATTTGGAGACTATGTGTTGGAACTGGGATGTTTCTGGTTTAATTTTGAGTCTCGTTGATTAATTCAGCCGCCTCGCTCCAGTGCTTTTGTTGTTCTTCTCCAGAAAAGTTAGGACCTTTTTAATAAACGTCTTCACTTTTTTGGCAGAACTGGACCAAAGGGGTAATACCTCATTCTCCCTGTGTGTTTATGAGCAAATAAAACAGTCTGCTTTATGACAGGGAAGCTATTTAATTTACTAACCAGAATCATATGTTCTATCCATCCTGGTGGTTTCGTGGAACATCCTGGGTTCAAATTTGGCTCACAACCTTCTAAGGAGACATATCATGCTTATTTCCAGGGATCCTACTAGAACATGTTTTCATGCTTTAATGTAAAAAAAAAAAATGTAGTAAAAAAAGTGAAACAAGTAAAGAAATCTTATTTATTCTCCCTTTTGTTGTTGTTGTTCAAATGGCCACGACCACAGGTCGGGAAAAGAGGTTTTAATGTGGCGAAAACACAAAAGAATAAGATACAGGTCTTCACCCACTGTCACCTTCACACCTTCCACTCCATCACTCCCTCCCCATGGAGGATGAGTGGTGTCTGGCTTTGCTGTAGTCTGCTGGCCCCTTATCTCCTGCCTCTGACTGGAGCAAAGAAAATACATAATCACAGTGCCCTGTGTCAAACTGATAACCCCAACACAAACCAGGGAAGTAAGTGTGTGTGTGTGTGTGTGTGTGTGTGTGTATGTATGTGTGTGTGATTGTGTACTCATACATGTGTGTTGTGTCTCAGGGGTGGTGGAGAGGATAAAGGGGAAACGAAGGAGCAGAGGGGATTTGGAGGTAGAAAGGTAATGGGGTTGTGGGGGTTCGCAGAATGAGTCGAAAATTGTAATAATAATTTTCTTCAGTGCTGTATGGAGGAGATTGGGGGATTTATGAATATAATGAGCGGGGAAGAGCCTAAGGATGATGTGTGTCTCTCGCAAGAGTAATTGAAGAATAATCCATTTGGCTGTAAGACTTTTAACCCAGAGACAGACAGAGATAGAGAGATTTTTGACCTCTGGAGGGGTGTGGAGGGGGCTGGGTATCATGTCTCATTATCAGCCCAACTAGTGTTGCCGCACTGTTGACTGTCATCCGGTCGCCGTTACGCCGGTCCGTGTGTGTGCATGTGTGCGGGCCTATGTGGTCATTTGGCTTAGAGCACCGAAGAGAAACCAACGCTCTCTATCTCCTCCAGCCTTTCCTCGCCACCGAGTTTGTTATCAACACCAACACATGCAGGATTAGCGACTGTAAGGGAGAGAGGGAGAGAAACGGGTGGGGGGGCACAGAGGGAAAATAAGTGATAGACAGTAGATAGGCACAAGACAGATAAAGAGTGAAGTTAACCACGTGTGCACACACACACACACACACGCACGCACACGCAGGGATCAGCTCACTGGTCCATGACTGATGCAGACAATGTATTTGTGATACCAGACCCATGGCCTTTCCAGGTTTTTGCCTCAGTCTCTTTTCAAATATTCATATCAATCTGTCTGCACACGCCTCTCTGTATTTATATGTGTGTGAGTGTATCTGAGTGTGCGTCTGGCGGGATGGGGGGGAGGGGGGTGATTTAGGTTTACAGCAGAGGGATTGTCTCGACACAGCTTTCTCCTGTCTGACTGAACTGTCTGGGATGCTCCGATATGGAGAAGAAAAAAAAACAAACAAAACAAAAACCAAAGCTTGCATGCATGAGTGCGCACTTGTATTCACCTCGTGACACTGCTGCCATTCGTCTCACCTCGCCCCCTCACCTCCCCCACTGCCTCCTCCTATCTAACGCTGTCGGCAACACATGCGGACAGGCGAGCAAAATGTGTCGGGGCCCACAATGCCACCTCAACAACACCCTGTGACTTTGACTTCATGCTCAGTATTACTTCAAAGTGACCGTCTCAACTTGTACAGGCATTGTTAGAGGGTTTAAACTTGTTTCTACTCGTCTTTGATGGGTTGAGAACGGAGAGTTTCCACGGTTACGGCTGTTAGTTTTACTGAAAAAGCCTCTCCCTCTCTACGTACATGTTTTTTTTTTTTATATCTATATGCATTTCCCACAGTAGGACTTTTTTTTTCATTTACAAAACTTGCATACTAAATCTCAACGTGGTTATAAATGAATTGCAGCAATGAAATAGCACAGCAGTATTTTCCAATCCCCACAATTTCACTCTTTATGACTAAAACAATGCTCGCTCTGTCCGTGCTTTTTTAAATGTCATCTAACCGCCTGTCAGCCGGGACACTGAGGTTGATAAACAGCAACAGCCATGAACTCACGCTGCGTTGCGCCAGCATTTTCGAGCCATGACATCACATCCTCCGCATGGGGTCCGCCAGGCCTCAACATCCTGCCTGGCATCAGGATGCTTGACGTTGTGTAAATAAATTAAGTAATAGCGCAGGTAGTTATGGCTCTGTAGTCTGGCGGAGCACACACAGGTATGCGCACACACAGTCACCCACTGTGTGCCAGACTGTGACATGCACTAATGTAATAAAGTGTCAAATCAACCTCTCCGAATATTGAGCTCCGAGGCTCGGCTGAAGGATAGCATACCTTTGAAACAGCCAGTTGTTATTCTTTCATTTAAAGTGGCGTTTTGTGTTTGACCTCTGACTTGGGCTCTAATTTTTTCCACTTTGAGAGAGGCTCCTAATTGAAGCAGGTGGGAGCCAAGCTGCTCGGAGCCCACAGATCTCGCCTGCTCGTGTGGATTGAAATAAACAACCTCTTTAATGTCTTTAAATGTGGCGCCTCTCAGACGAGTGCCGTTTGCTCTCCCAGCTCTTGTAACCGTCTGAAGTGATTGCTTTTCTCTTATCTTTGCTAAGGTCTGATGTGTCCCATATTTGTCTCTGAGATTCACATCCACCTTTGCGATTATGTGAATTTGAATAACTCTGGTCTATGTGTTCAAATTAAAAACTAGAAGGGGGATTTTTCAGATTTAGAGATGGTTGAGGAAGTTCAAAATTCTGCAGCTTTTAGTTTGTCATGAATAATCTCACGACCCGAAATAGTCCTATTACTAGAAGTGCCATTTGGTAATAATGATTTTATTAAGCTTGTCGAGCATGTTTTAGATAGCGTACAGATCATTTGCTGAAGTGGAAGTAGCAATACCGCACACTGATAATACTTGAAAATTAAGAGAGGGAATGGTGTTTGTGAGAACAAAGCTGTGATTCAGAAGAATACATTTTTATTTAATGATTATGAAGCACAAACAAACAGATCTTCGCCTACTCACAAACCTGCACGCTTCATTTCGCTGTCTGCTCTTTCTGTGTCTGTGCTGTTTATGAACCTCTGGACGCCGAGGGGCGCTACGAAGCGGCAGTGTTTGACCAGTGAATGAGAACAGGCTGCACACTCTGCATATTGGCCGGGGGTAACGCCCCCATGTGGGGTCCAGATGCTCTTTGCTGACACCCAGAAGAGTCCCGAAAACAACAAAATTAGAAGAAAAGAGGAAAAACGGGCAGAGGGTGGGGTTCTCTGCAGATAAATACTCTGCTACACATTTCTAGTTGGTCAAAAGTGATAATTATTTTTGTCTGAGTCATTAGTTGTGTCCCAGACTAAGAATTAAATAGTCGAATCTGATTGTCTCGCCTTTCGTCGATGGTTCATCGACGGCTCATCAAATCTTTGTTGATGTTTATTTTTGCTCATTGATCCTCCTTGAAGCTTGAAATAGAAAAACGGTAAAAACTTCAAAGCTATTCACTGTATTACACGTGACTAAGGCTTAATTGTTGTTTCAGACAAAAGGACAGTGCTGTTTGTTGTGTGTATGCGTGTACAGTTGGGTGCTATCCACAGTACTAAAATGCATCGGAGAATGACAGACAGACAGACAGAATGACAGACACGGTGTCAGCCATCAGCAACTTTTGGCCCTAAATCCATTTAGCCCCATTGAAGCGATGCACAGACAGAAGAGAACAACCGAGAAGCAAAGGGACAGTCAACAAGAGAGAGAGAAAGAAAGCTGCAAACAGCTGCTTCCATGCGCCTCCCTCTGCTGGTTTTAGAGAAACGTTTATAAATTCAAAATATGTTCAGAAATCTCACAGCGCTCTGTGCTTGTGTTTAATGTCTATTTTGAAGCAGCAACCTTATAATGTTTTATTTAGCCTCCACAAGGCCATCGCCAAGAGGCTACACATGTTAGCATACATGGTGATTTATTCATGCACACTGAGGAGGTTGATTAAAAGTGAGTTGTCTATTTATTATATACAGACTTAATGATAGGCTCTATAATTCATGATTTATTGGGGAAAACCAATCAATTCTATGTGAAATCCGACATGTAGCACGCCCTTATAGCCCGAACGCAATGATCCTTTGTTTTTATAAACACGTTTTACGGTACGGTGACGGTTCTCACCGAATCAGGCTTGCCTATTCTGGGTCACCCCAAAAGTCTATCCGCAACGGATAGACTTTTGGGGTGACCCAGAAATTGTTGCATATTGTACCTTTTTTTTTTTTTAAGTAAAAATTTGCCATCCAGAATTTTTACTTGAGTAAAGAGCAACATATATAAATACTTAAATGTGTGTGTGTGAGTGTGCACTAGTTAGATAGACTATTATTACATATGGATTATTTTTATTATTATTAATGCCTCTTTTTACTTGAGTATTTCATCCAGTCGACGTACTGTCTCATATGGTGTTATGACATATATTTTATGATGATATGTTTTGTCTGTACGAAGTCATTTTGAATTAAATCATCTTGAAACAAAAACTAAAATGGTCCTGCATGCCACGTCGTGGAGGCTTAATTGAGCGTAACATGGAAACGCTCAAGTACGAGTACAGGGAAAGCAGTTGAGCTAATGTACATAGATACTTTCCACCACTGATTCTTTCGTGCATGTGAGCATATGTGTGCGTCGGAATATTCATATAATCAGCCCTCAGTTCACGGGGTGGGGACGTCACGCTGGCCTCAGAGCAGCTGGATTCTGCAGATTTCAGTGTTTTTATGGAACAGTATGAATAATTATCCAGGTGTGGCTGCAAAAGAGACGAGACAACTCTGCCTGGTTACAGACCGCAGCCAACGAGGAGAAAAACCTGTGGAACCCCCTCACCAAATCCCCGGCTCTTTCTCTCTTCCCCTTTCTCTCCTTTTCTCTCTCTGTGCTGCGTGAATCGCTCGCTTTGTCCTCCTCTCCGTCCGAAACGTTCAATTCTCTCCATTTATTTTCCTTTCTTTTTCGTGCCTATTTATTCTTGGATCACAGAAAATAAGCTGTATCACGAGTGGCAATGATTAAATAAGATTGGGAGCGCTAAAACCTTTCTCCTATGAGTCAAATTATGATAATCTGTCAACTATGAGAAAACAAACACTGGCGCTGTGGCCTGTCACATTCTGGATGTGTGACTAATTACGGAGACTTTGTTTTTTTGTGTGACTTTTCATTTCAGGGATTTGGAGGATATTTTTCCTGTTCGTCAGATGTGTGCGGAAGTGTGGAATTTATTTTCTCTGCTGTGGGTTTTTCTGCAGACGGATTAGCGAAGTTACAGTCTCAGCCGTGACTCTGCCTCTTCCCTTTCATGCAGACATCTGCTAAATTTTCCGATTTTCTTCGACCTAGCTACACTACGAGCCAATGAAAACTCACACCGGTTGGCCTGGTTTCTCATTGGTTACCCACATCAATGAAACCGTTTCTATTGGACGTAGTAGAAATTTCTACTACAGCAGACCTAAGCAGTTTTGAAGATTTGGAGAACAAATACTACTTTTGATGTCGGGGCTTTTCAAATTTACTCCAGGCTCAATAACCGTAGATACTGAATGCAAATGACTGCATGTGTATGTGTAAACTTGGGAGGAGGAGGAGGAAGAGGAGGAGGAGGAAGAGGGGGAGGAGGGTGATGGTGATTATTTTGACAGCGTGTGAGTGAGTCTGGATGTGAGTGGAGGTCTGTTGTTTTGAATTTTAGTGCTGGTGGTCATTTAGCAAACATCCAGGTTTGATTTTGCAGTGCCTTTGCAAACAATGCCAGCACACACACACACACACACACACACACACACACACACACACACACACACACACACACACCCACAGAACAGTGTAATTCTGCATGAATAATTTAGCACTTTGATCCAACACTGGCCACTGGGGCACATGACAGTTGTTTTTGTGTGTGTGTGTGTGTGTGTGTTTTCGTGCATGTGTGTGAGCATCTGCTCGTACACATGCACGTCTATGTTGATTCAAACATTTGCAGGTTTCCCCCCCATTCATTAAACACCGTTGTTCATCACGTCAGTTTGGTGGTCCCCTGCGATCGCGGCTGCTTTCTTGACCCGTGTTCAGCCCACACAAGCTGCTTTAATGTTTATTTCATTACTTTACCCAAGCACTGCTTTAGCGTGTAGGTGCGGATATGCCAAAATCTGTTTCATGTTTATTTCATGCGCAAAGCAGACGTTTTTGTCACATAACAAAAAAAAGCCACAGGCTACGTGAGAGCACAGAGCCAAATGGAGCAGCTAGACGGAGGTAACGGCTTTGAAAAATCTTCTTTTTTTTGAACAACCTTCAGCGCGGTGCAGCATCACGCACTCGTCGTTGTTTGCAGTCGGTGTGTGAGTCGCTGTGTTTTGATGCTCGGGATGTGGCGACAGTGACGGTGTTTACATGTGTGCTTACTTCACCCGGTGAGCCTCGGTCCTTATCCACCCCCCCCCCCCCCCCCCATGCGTCTCCATGCTGGTAGGTATATGTCACGCCTATGGAGCCGACAATAGTGCTCAGTGATCTTAACACCCACTGTAAGCTTGTTTTCTCTTTAGCCTCGGCCCTGACATTTACCTCCCCGCCTCCCTTGCGCCTGGCCGCAATATCGTACCTCTATTATCTTGCATCCCCGGTGTGTGTGTGTGTGTGTGTGTGTGTGCGTGTGCCTTTAAATAGTTTTGAGTATGTATCAGAGAAAATACACCTGTCCTGTTGCTTGAAAAGCCTTTCGGTGATTTCAGCGAGCGGGAACGCTTGTGTCAGCGTGGGTTTCTAAAGAGTGTGTCAGGAAGTAGAGATTTTGACTGCAAGATTAATCTAAACCGCCTCTTATGAAGTATTCAGATTGGAAAGAGGGATTATTGAAAGGCAGTGGGATGAAAGCAAGAGGGAAAGTGAATGCTCATATTGGCTCATAACCCCTCTCAGGCACACAGGCTCAGAATGACAAACAAACAGCAAGCCATTTTGCACCATTTACCTGTTAGCCTTGTATTCTGCATTCATGCTGTTTTTTCAGTACATGTGGTAATATACAAGTTTATTCAGTGTATAGAGATTATCCCCCCCCCCCCCCCCCCCCCTCCACATTCCTTAGTGATACATCAAAACCATTCATTTCATTCAGCAGGTGTATATCATACATGCCGTCGCCAAATATTACAAGCTTTCTTTTTTGCGCCGCTCATAATAACAAATCAACTGCTGGTTCCAACACGGACAGACAGAGAACTGTGTTTCCTGTTTACCTGTTTGTGTGAGAGGGATAATGTGATAGAGGGATGGATTTTACTTTGTTAGAGTCCAACTGAAATTAAATTGTTGTTCGCTTTCTCTGCTACAGAATACGTGTCTGATCTGTAAAGTACTTGTCCTGTTATTTTCCTTTGAGGACAAAAACCAAAATGATGAATGTTTTTTCTTTGTTTCACGATGACGCCCTTTAGTTTTGCATTAATTCAACACAATACCATACTTCTATAATAAGAAGAACTACATATTTGACATTTATTTTCAAGAATAGAGATAATATAAGGTTGTCTGAGTTTCAATTTGACATGATTAAATAATTTCAACATTTCTGTGTGTTGCTTCTTGTAGTTACGGAACCTGAATGTCCTGGACCTGCGGCACATCTCGGAGCTCAACAACGAGACGGTGATGGAGGTGGTGAGAAAGTGTCGCAACCTCAGTTCCCTCAACCTCTGCCTCAACTGGAGCATCAACGACCGGTATGTCAAGTTTGTATAGACCAGTATATACTGTATATAGACCAGTACCAAACGCACTGATGACTGTGAGTCATCTGGCCCACTGTGGAACCGCCGCTGACCTAGCCTCCTCCTCAGACAGCCAGGTTGAAAAAAGGTCCAAAAAAGTTTTATAATCCAAAAGTGGTATAAATCTAACGCTAATCTTTTTGTCAATGCTTAAAATAAATCAAATAAAAGAAGTCCGGTGGGTGGTGAGGCCCCATCCCATTTGACTTATGGCTCTTTCATTGATTAGTCATTTTTCATCATCTTGATATGGGGAGCTGTTATTGATTAATGAAAAGTAATAGTTGCTTCTCTGGCATCTCAGTAATATTCACAAATATGCCTCCAGTGAGCTTTTGTAGATCCTGCTGTGCCAACAGCCATGGAGTCACGCTGCGTTGCGCCAGCGTTTCGAACCATGACATCATATCCTCCGCATGGGGTCCGCCAGGGCTCAACTTCCTGCCTGGCATCAGGATGCTTAATAAATTAAGTAAATGCAACTCGATGCTTACTGCTGACCTATTTAATTGTTGAACAATTGGTGGCGCTAACACCTCAACGAATGCAGGGAAGAAGAATACATCCCTGATCTGGATGTAAACAATGGAGGTTTCAAAAATGTTATTTAAATTGGATTTGCAAATTATGGGGAAGTAAATACAAAAACATTGTTCGAGGAGGAATGTTTTGATGAGAATCGCAATCCATACACTCACAAACAACATTTGGAATTGCACCGTATGAGAGATGATTATCTACCAGCTTCACAAACATTCTGCTTCTATTAATGCCACACATACGGGACACATGTTGGTATGTCATTCAAAAACATCATGCATAACATACAAAAACACAGATACAGTACACTCATTATGCAAGCATTCATGCTTTTGCACAGGCAAATGTAGACAGGAATAAAAAACACAAGGGGAAAGGACAACAAGAACTTCTGTTTTCTTTACTTCCGTCTCCCTGGTCATCTTCATCACTGCTTTTCTTTCTCCCCTCCTCTCTCTCCCTCTCAAATGGGAGACAACTTGTACAGAATGTGACGGCAAGAGTAAAGCATCTCCTCTTTTATTTATTATCTTGTGTTTTATTCATACCTTTCTATTTAATCTATTGATTTACAGCTATGGCTGTGGCTTCTCTGCCGACTCTACTCCCACTCTGGCTTAAGAGTGTGAACACAATATTGAATTTATCATGGCGCACGGCAACAGAGGATGCGTGTGTGTGCGCGCGTGTGTTTGTTGGTGTGCATGTGCGGAATTATTCCTGCATTTTCGAGCTAACCGCAGACATGTGGCTGGGAAGGTTATGGTAATACTTTAGCCGACTCTTTTCAATCAAAAAACATGGGGTTTGGTGAAATCCTCCCAGGAGCACATGGTGTTATCAACTTCTTCCTTTTATCACACTCATACACATACAGTACAATACACACACACACATACACACACACACACACACACACGATTGATTCAAGGCTGCATTGATTCTATAATGATATTTACTGCATTGGTTCAGGGGCTGAAGGTGTATGTGTGTCTGGCTCACCTGTGGGAATATTGGTGTGTGTGTGTGTGTGTGTGTGTGTGTGTAGCAGCACACAGTCAGTGTGTTGTTGGCTCATGTATGAAACGGAGGCAGTAGGGGAGTGAAGGGCTGAGGTGGACAGTCGTAGCTGAGGAGTCTAACATGCTGCTCTGATGCTGCACTGCTCAATTTGAAACATCCAGCAGAGGTAATGCTTGGCCATTTTCTCTGCCATGCCTCCTGGACCTGCAGACCTGTGTGTGTGTGTGTGTGTGTGTGTGTGTGTGTGTGTGTGTGTGTGTGTGTGTGTGTGTGTGTGTGTGTGTGTGTGTGTGTGTGTGTGTGTGTGTGTGTGTGTGTGTGTGTGTGTGTGTGTGTGTGTGTGTGTGTGTGTGTGTGTATTATGTACACTGCTGCTCAAGGACTCAGAGCAAATAAAAGGCTCCGTCCATATGCAGCTCTATTGTTACAATTTACAGCCACACAGCTCGGCAGGGTGGTCGTCACAACGTGAAGAAGGTGTGAGTGTTTTCCTGGTTTTCCGTGGGCTCGGATTTCTTTAGCCGCATCGTGCCAAGCCAAGCTGCGATGATGCGTTTCCACTACAAGCTGCAGCCTCGCAGCAAGGGGTAGTAGCAGCGTGCTCCAGTGGTCATGCTAGCAGAACCCCCCCCTTCAACAGAGCCGCTGCACCATTGCGTCAGGGCAAGCACCAATTGTTCCACGTTAAGTGCTGTCGTTTACACCACGGGTGCATTCTGGGAATAATACAGAGCCTGGTTTGACGACTGATTCTGGTGACAGAGGAAGGTGATGGTTGAGGTATGAAGCAGGGTAGCTTTTATTATAAATACAGTATTGTAACGGACAACCCAAGATTTACATTGCCTTTCATTGTAACGTAGCATTCAACTCTCATCCCAAATTTGCCCCAAATTTTAAGTTTCACTGGCATCACAGTATGCTGCGCTATTAATTAATTGAAGGCTATCATAACATATATATTTGCTAATCTACTGTATGGAAAAAAACCCTGGCATAAGCAATGAATGTATGAGTTAAAGGTACAAACATGTGCAGCCTGGTAGGTAATTTTGTCGGCCATAGTGATGTTAACAATAATAGCATAAAACGGGACACAGTTATCTTACCATGACAGTCAGTGTCCCAAATCAATAAGCAATTCTGAATCAAGAGTTGATATCATCTAAATAATAGTTTTCTTACGTACATTTTTATAGGTTCATAGGTTTTATAGGTTTAATCAATTATGGTAGTCTGCAGAGAGGCTGAGGGTTTATTTGGCACAATGCTAAAAGGTCACTGGGGTCACTGTTGTTGGGGCAAAGTCAACACACACGCACACACACACACTCACACACACACACACACACACACACACACACTTGTTGTCACAGTGAAGACCAGAATGACTCAACCTTCCCTCACATTAGCTCTCCGGGGGCACAGCTGGGTCAGCTTTCGTGTGCGTTATTCCAAACTGATGACGGTGTGCTGTGAACAGGTAAACAGGCAGAGGAAATGACCCTTTATTTCCAGGATCAATTTGTCCCCCTACAAGGGGGCAATTGGAGAGATAGAGCTCTGTAGGCGGTAAAGTACTTCTTCTCTTTTTCTGTGTTCCTGTCTCTCATCTTTCAGGAAAATAAAAGAAATAAACAATGTGTCCTCTGGCTCCCCTTATCTTCCACAGTAATGGCCAAAAAACAGCATCGCCCTGTAAGAAAGGGGACAAATGATGACCAAATATGGACTTCCCATCGTCACAATCCAACAGGCAGATTGTGACAGTAGGAAGCCTATTTTCCTTTTTGTTCGCCGTCATTTCTTGGGGAGAAAAGATGTGATGTGCTGCAGGTGGCCGGCGCCGGCCCTGTTATTTCTCTGTATCCAGCGATGATCGAAGATGAATATGGGGCTCGTGTTTTTGAAATGTCACAGCTTTCGAAAAAGGGGAGCTAGGCGTAATCAAAGTGGAACTGCAGAGCAAATGGCAGTGCTCACTTTTTAAAACTTTTTTAGAACCAAGTTGAGTCAAATTTAAATGGTTTCTTTCGTTTTTTGTGGCGCTTGGGGTGTCTCCATTTTATCTTCAACCAACCATGGGGAGCTTTGGTGTTTTGCCCTCGGTGTCTGTGATTTCTTTCACCATTGTGTGCTTGTTTTGTTGCTTCTTGTGTGAAGATTCTTTTCTACCTACAGACCTGTTTTCCCCGGCGAAATAAAACAGTTTTCATCATAGTGCCGTTTTCTGGCAGAAATTAGGAGATTAAACTTGGATTTTGTGTAAATGTCAAACTTCTGCTTGTTTAAAATCTGAATGTGTTGCAATGCAAGTTTGTGGTGGAGCCCCCTCAGTGGTTTTACAAAGCAAAGAGTCAGCATCTATCCTGCTAACATTAACTCTGCTGCTGGACACACAGCCTGTGTTGACATGCAGATTTATGTGTGCCCCCCCTTTGGTGCGTGTGTGTGTGTGTGTGCGCTCTGGTCAGTTGGCCTGAAGTCTTTGCTGACAGCTGAAGTAAAGAAAGAAAAGTAAATGAGTCATTTCTTTGAGAATCTGTGTTGTTGGAAGTTGGGCATTTCCCTCTATTTCTCTCTCTCCCTCATTCTTTCGGACAGCTTAATTCAAACAGGGGAATCAATATTCATCCCTTTTTTTCCCTTCTTTGCTTTTTCTCTCTCCGGGCTAACATTTCCTGCATATCTCCATCACTTCTGAGCATCACAAATCACAGCCCAAATTGGCTGTTCTACATTTTCCTCCCCCTTTCACACAGACATCGGGGAAGATGAGGGATGACCGGGGGCTCCCTCTGACTTTCAGGAGCTTATACAGCAAATAACTGGAGAAGCCTTCTCTCAGAAACGCACCTTCTCGAGAACTGTAAGGTGTGTGGATCTGGAGCCGTTTGCAATGGAAGTTTCATTCCAAGGAGCCTCAGTAGCAGCCAGCTGGCAGATCCCACGGTGCCTGGAGAAGTGTTAAACCCCGGAATCAAATGAGTCCGCGATACATCAGTATGATCTACGACGTGTCAAATGACAGTTGGTTGCTCTGCTTTGCTTGGCCACAGTGAAGGTGACCAGGGCCTGCTATTTGTCAATGTTCTGAGTTATATGAAAGAATACTTTCAAGAGCCAACTTTAGGAGTAGAAACAAACAAAGAAAAGATGGAGGAACTTTTACCAAGTGGTCAAAGTCAAGGAGATCAAGTATGGCTGTTTGGTGGGGTTTTTTTTCTGTGCATGGACAGTCAACATTTCTAAATAAATTATTACATTTATACCATATGGAAAACATTCTCTTCCTTCAACCTACTTACACTTTTAATATAAATAGGACTGCTGCTGAGAGTTACTACTGGGGAAAAATAATAAAAGTAAAAGGACAAACTTATGGTTTCTGCTGGCTACAAATTTTCCAGCTGACCCCACTGGCTGCTGAGTTAAGCCATACAGATTTGCCTCTGCGAAAGCAGGAGACTGTGGGAAAGTGAGAAAATCCCCCGGGTCATGCTATCTATTGTGTAACTTCACTGCACATACGTTTCCTCGAGCCAACTATTTTTAGGTCCCCTCCCTCTTTCCCCCCTTTGGTTTTGTTGGATGTTTTCTAAATGCCATGGAAAATGTCAGCGGAGCCCGAACCAGCGACTGACGGATATTTGTCCTTGTCGTGTTCCTCCACCACCTGTCTCTCCAGATTTGAGGAGAGCTGCTGAGGGGCCTTCCCCTGTCCTTGTCACTTCTCTCTCCTTGCTCCACGTATTTTCACATATAGCACACGGATCTACAACTTTGAGTAATGCGACCACTGCTAAGACTTTCATGCTTGCTTTTTCTCTCCGTGCCAGACTGTATTTGCATGATTTGTAAATTAAAAGCGCCTTTTATCTTTTTAAATTTGATTAGAAAATGACACCATTGTGTAACGGAGGGATAGTGTTGTATGCATGTAGTCGTTTTCTCTCTCATTTATGTCTCTCGTCTCAGGCGCTATGTTTTGGCTCCGTCTCGTCTTCACACTTCACCTCTCCGCTCGTCTCCCTGCGTTTCTTCCTCCGTCTCTCCCCCTTCTCCCTCTGTCACGCACACAAACACCGAGGTGATTATTTCTGGCAGGTTGGGTGTGAAAGTGTGCTATGATAAACATGCCGCCATGGTTATTAATTTTGAGTAATGGCCGCGTCAAACCCCAGCGCCTTGATAAGTATCGGAGATGGAGGAACATTTTGCGGCGCGGCGCGGAGACACAATGAAGGCGAGCAGCTGGAGCTCGTAGGTTTCGACAGCGCGAGAGCCGGCGTTGTATTCGGGCACGGATCCAAGGCCGGCGGCGTCCCGCGCCTCCCTGTGTACGTCAAACCTTACTTGACTAACTAAACTAAATGAGTAAATATGCACGTAATAGACTCATTTATTTGTTCTTCTACCGCTTGTCTCTGCCTGCCACGCCACCTCGCTGCTCCAGGCTGTTGAATTTGAGTGAATTGCTCTCTTTTTCTGGAAGTCATGAGATTTGATTTGTGATCCACTGTCAGTGACCGTTAAAGAGCTGCTCAATTTAAGTCATCTTTGACTCTAATCGCCCTCTTCCAGCGTCTAAGGACTTGCAGCACCAACCGGTCATGGTGACTTGTAAATGTGTTATGAATAGAAATGTCAGGAGGCAGGATTTCAAGGAGTTTTTTCTGTCAATATGACATTTAAGTTCCGTATGACGTCAAACTCCCTTTTAGGTTCTGATAGCGTACGTTTTTTTTTTTTTTTTTTGTAAGCCGCATTGATGTGAGGTACCACTTTTGAATGACAGATGACACTGTCGCACTAAATCCTTGGAATCGCCATAGTTACAGCTGTGGAACAACATTAGACATCTCGAAGCGCCATTATCTCACAAAATGAGTCATTAGGCCGACTCTAAAGTGCAGGTAAAATCCATGTTAACCCAAATTTTTTCCTATAATTCATTTTTTCTGCTGTGTAGATTCACCCTCTGTTCTATCAGGCTGGAAACATGTATCATCACTGTAGCCGATTACCAGAGCAGGGGATAAGAGAAGAAGCAAATGGAGAGCAAGATTAATAGAGAACATGACGTTTGATTTTGAGCATCAATGCAAAATATATGTATATGGTAGTTTGTGCATCTTCCACTCTGCTTAGCGTGATCTTTCCTTCTTTGATTTTCCCTCTGATCTTATTTTATGTCTTTGTTTTGAGGGTTGATCTCATTTTTTAAGCTTTTATCCAATTCCCCAGTTCTTGTGGATTGATGTTTTTTCATATTCATTCCACTGCAAAGGTAAAAAAAAAATCTGCTGAGTTGAATATTAAGCCCAAATCTGTGTGCAGGGCTATTTTGATGTTTGCTTTACTTCTTTCATCTGCTTTTTGTGTGTCAAAAAAGGCTAAAGGGCATTTTTCTTCCCATATTCTGACTTTTTCTCCACAATCACTATTTGTTTATTTTTATTGAAGATTTAATACACTCTCAATTAGTCTTGCATGTTGACACTTTCACTCTCACCTCCCCAAAACATCCATTCATAGTCTTTCTTGCATGGATTCTTTGGTCTGTGGCCAAAACTCTGTCTGCATGCATACTTGTCGACTGTGAACGGGTGTAAGCTGTGTCTGTCAACCCTGCCCCTGGATGTATGGTTCCCGTGATTTGAGTTACTCAGGATCAACGGCGTGTCAAGCAGGTGATGTGATCGCATTGAAATGTTCTCATGAAGTGCTCCATTGGCCGGCAACCAAAGCGCTGGACATCGGCGCTCTTATGTTCCCTCGCTGAAGGCAGCAGAAGCCTTTCACCTAACACGCCGAGCCTTCAAATTACATCCAGAACTGCTGAATTCTTTCCTTTCATGCGATGGCATACCTCTTCTCAATGTCCGTTTTACAACAGACATTAATTGTCCTCCCAGCATGCCACTCTGTGGAATTGGCGGCGGTGTTGGATTGAGTCTGACGGGAGCTTTTGCAGAAGTGGAAAGTTCACAGTTCTCTCTCTTTTGAGAGAGCACTTTTGTGGTTTAGGATTTCTGTGCGTCGAGGTTGTTGTTTGTGAATATATTTGGCTTACAGGTGGTACACAGCGGGCGCTGTGGCTTATTATGGTGATCCATACCGTGGGGTCAGAAAGTTGCCGGTATAATCTAAATGGTAAAGAGACCGCGGGGCTCGGCTGCCCTTGTTTCTCCATGCTGGAGACCTGGCATTTGGCCTGTGTTTGAGGACCAAAGCTGTAATTTTCTCTTCTTCTGCTCTCTGCGGCTTTTTTTGGGGAGACTGGGTCAGATGAATAAAACAAAATACTTATTCAACATAATTCTTTTATATGCTTGTCCTTTTATGCTGTTTTTCTTTTTATCATCAAATGAACACATGTCCTTGTTCCATGCCACTAGCACTTTCTGTAATTTTGCTCTTTTTTCTTTGTATTGTGATGCTGCTTTATTGATACCATCCTTTCCTTCCTCCCCTCGCTTCCCTTCTTCCTTCCCTTTGTCTCTCCCCTCCGCCTGCCTCCCTCTCTTCCCTCCTTTCCTCCCTACGGCGTCCACCCCCTTCCTCTGCGTTGCGCTTATTTGTGTGATCGCCCTGCTTTCTCACCCACGGCACATCCGCCGCCCCACAAATGAGAGCAAAGGGGAGAGCATGATGCAGGGCCCAAGGAACTGGGTTTAATGAAGCCAGCCTAAATTAATTTGCTGCTTTCCATTGAGCCACTCGGTCCCATGTGGCGGACTAGCACCTCAGCCGTTGTGTCGGAGGCCCCCCTCTCTGTTCTGCTACCTGTTTGTCTGACACCTCTGTAATTAGCCGCCACTATTGAGGAGAGTAATTGCGTATTAGACCCGTGTTCTGTTCGGGGAGCCTCAAAAGTGAACATTTTTATGCAAATGTTCAGAATCAGAGCCTGGATTAAGAAAATTACCCAGGGTTTTGAGTGCAGAACAGAGGAAGGCCATTCTCTCTGAAGAAGAAGGAAATAAATTGTGTGTATGGCAGCGTGCTAAATGGATGGAGGGGACCGTGCGTTTGCTTGAATTTGTATGGTGGGATATTTGTGTGTGTGTGTGCGCGTATTAGTCTCCAGGGATAAACGTTTTTGCTGTGTGGCTGATTCACTATTTCAAATTGGTATTTTAAACAGTGCTCTGCGATGGGACTTGAATAACGGAGTAAATTGGAGTTATTAACTGCTATTGTTGCTCACCTGTTTTGTATTAGAAGCTCCTGGGGACAAATATTGTGCTGATTGTTATTCATTGTCTTTGTTTTTGTATGCATGAGCTTGTGTGTGTGTGTGTGTGTGTGTGTGTGTGTGTGTAGCCTCTGGAAAAGCTGCACATGCCAGCTGCTTACTTGCAACTTCTTTGGTTTGGAAGAGAACAGACACTGGAACCAGGATCGCGTTGCAGCAACTACAGTAAATTCATGACTAATTTATGTCCTGAAGTTCTTCATAGTCTTGAGCTAGCTTCAAACTCGTGATTTACTAAATTGGGCTCCACTATTTAAACGTAAAGGTTCGATAAACGGGATTCAGAGCATTCATGTAGCAGTAAACAACAATTATATTTGTGGAGATATAGGGGAGTAACATCAACTTTAGCAGAGAATGAAGGCACTCTACCGCTGTGTGTGTCGTTATCTGAGCTTCTCTCTGCTTTGTTGAAATGAATGCAATGGATGAACATTAATTGTCACATTTTGGCCTAAAAATGTCTTATATACGTGTTGACATGACCTCACCGGCCAGGGACACAAACACATGCATCCACACAAACTCATCCCCCCCCCTCGTCGATGCTAATCTGTCCAAGCCACGACATATGGCCTGTCTGTTTTGATCAGGCCGTCAACATCTGAACCTCAAATTTAATGTTCAGCTGGAGCAGAACGATGCATAAACACTCTCCAGACACCCCGAGGAACTCTGGAAAAATCTGCCTTCCTCCTGGAAACTTTAACTTTATAATTTTATTTCAGTTGCATCTCGTTTGCAATGCGGGAAATCCCATCCTCTCTCTCTCTCTCTTTTCTTGCACATGAACAAAACCAAAAGAGAAAACTGTGTGTATGTGCCTGCATTCATTCTTCTGAGAACATTTCTGTATATATTATACATTCATTCACTTCCTTCTTTTCTTTCTTTTTATTTTTGCAGAGATGATCTCAGGACCGTTTCTCTGCTATGTATAAACTTTGCATTTCACACGTGCAGTTTGTTTTAGGATCAAGCACGTCCCTTTTTCAGGGTAAACAAGCCGATCCCCTGTCTTAGGGATACATTTGCTGTTTTTGTGCCTTGTCATGGAGAGGTCAAATCTCAAGGTCAATGACAAAACAGCATCCTGGCATCTTGTAGAAATTGAGTATCCTGCCAAACAACTAAGCAGGCCCTTTGAAGCTTCTATCGGGGCCTTTCAGACATAACAACCATTTCACAGTCACTTGTTTCAGGTGTACACATTAGTCCACATTTGTTAAATCGTGAGTGATAAACATCTTTGACGTTTGAACGTCTACTTTGTCGGACCTGAAGGGGGCTCTTATAGCGCACTTTTTTTTTTTTTTTTGCTGTCTGAGGTCTGCTTCCATTACCTACTAAGCCTTTGTCAGATTGCAGGGCTGTGAAGCGGTCCCCTATCGCCACCGGTAACAGTGGTTTCCAAGTCCCAGTCTATTCAGCTCACGCCGCCACCCTTCAGAGACTGGTAATAACTATTTGCTCAGGCTTATACATTCTCATCCCCTGACTCACATTTTTTTTCTGTTTCTCGCTGCATTCACTCTCCTCCATTTACTGAATCCATATCCCCCCCCCCTCCATCTTTCTCTGGCGTCATCTTTCCTTTCATCAAAGCAATCACTATTTAAACATTCCTCTGCTCCAAGGTCCTGTCAGATCCCCTAGAAGCCAAACACTATTAAAAGAGGTCCCGAGAGCTTAGCCGGTGTGTGTGTGTATGTGGGTGTGTGCATTTGTATATACAGTAAGTGTGAAGTTTGCGGGCACATTTGAGCGTGAACACAACTGCGTGGTAATATGTGTACAGTATGCATCCACATTGGGCTTGAGGGTGTACGTCCCCTTTTTGATTCGACAGATCTTCAATCAGAGTGTGAACTCTGGTGGGAAATCATGGTGGCAGCGGATTCAGAAGACTACGGAAATTTGGCCTGGCGGGAGGCAGTAAAAAGGTGGCTGTGGTGGTGGTGGTGGGGGGAGTGGGGGTGGGGGTTAGAAGACTTTGCCATAACCCAGAGAGAGTAAAAATATGAATAGAGTGTGGCGTCGATGACCTTGTGGTATGAGGTTTTGGACTCTGCTTAGCCAAATGGGAAAACAATTCAAGCGTTTGCTGAAACACATTCACACACACACAGAGAGACATACACACACAAATATGCACAAGCAGTACGCCCAGATGCAGAGGAAAACACACTCTCTCTATGACTCTTGAACACACACATAGCATTCATATAAATACATACATCTACACTTCAAATGACCTGTTGGATTTTTCAGTTTTAGAAACAAAATATCAACTATGGTACAAAACACAGACATTAAAGAGTATATGACTTATAATTTATGGAGCTTCGAGAAATTCAGATTTGAATTAACCTGCCGATAATTTCTCTATGACTAAGACTAGTAGTACCTAACACCCGAGTTCATCTTTTATGTCTAGATCCCTGAGTCAATATTGACATTTAATTAAAGTGAATTAAGCAATTTCATATAATTTAAGACGAGGAAAAGCAGCACATTCTCACATTAGAGAACAATGACACAATTATCAAAATAGCTGCTTCTTAATTTTATATCGATCAACTAATCGTTAATTGTGCTAAAAACATTTTTATTTTGTTCTTTATTTCATTTGACTCATTTTGAACAGCGTAGTTTGGTGAAGAAGTTGATGTTTTCTCTCAGTCTAATATTAATACATAGTATACTAAACAGATGTGGAGATCTGCTAGTATTCACAGAGAGAGAGAGAGAGAGACAGAGAGAGAGAGAGAGAGAGACAGAGAGAGAGAGAGAGAGAGAGAGAGAGAGACCTGCTTCATCAGCAGATTGAAGGAGCTGTAATATGACGGCTGATTGAGATGGCTACTTAAATGTGATAGGCCATTAGCTATTCAGCTATTGCACTGTTAATACAAGGTATGGAAAATGCAATCATGCAAATCACTCATTGATCAGAGGCTTCCATGGAGGAATAAATGCTGACGGGACGGAGGGTGAGGAGTATTAAAGGATGAGGCGGGTGGGAGATGTACCATTTTCATCTTTCCTCCCTCTTTCCAGTCTCACATCTGTCTTCGTCCTCACGCGTATGTCAGCACCTCGCCTGTTAAATTTAAAGACGTTCTGGGTGACAGTCGTGCCGTGGCGGCGATGGTCTCACTCTGCTCTGTGGGTTACATTATATTAGAGCAATTCTGATGTTTAGACTAGCAACGGAGCAGTACGTATTGAATGACTCTGCTGTTTGATAATCCCCTCATAAGCTATAACGTTGAAGACTGTTGAATCATTCTGAGCCTTAAAGGAGCCTTTTATTGTGCTTGGAATTAAATGGCATGCATCGCACAAGAAGTGTTGTGTGAAGGAGGGTTATGCTCAGATCGGGTTTGTTTGCATGCAAGATCAAACTGAGAGTGGAGCGGAATCAAAGCCAGGTTCGACTCTGCCCTCTAACTAATGTCAGGGTGCATGTGAGTGTGGTCCAATCCGCTCTGTTATTTGTCTAAAACACTTGAACAGCGCCAAATAAATGACCCCGACTGGCGGTAAGGGTGTGTCCTTAAAGGGGTTGTCAGCTTTTGAGAATCTGACAAAACAGCCGAAGTTCAAATCCAGTGTATTTGAACCATCGAACATTCAAAACATGAACTCAGATTTGGGTTTATTGGTTCACATTAGATTCAGATTAATTGTAAAGCAGGTCACATTTGTTATATTGAGGAGGCAGCTCGTTTTGTGGTACAATTGGCTCTTTCCTTTCTGATAATAAAATGGACTCACAGATGGACAATGTGGATCATCACGATATTAAACTTTAACCCGACCACCCTCTTACAACAGCAGGGAAAAAAATCAAGCTTTGTAAAACAGCTAAACCTCAAGATTAACTGGGAAATCGACCTGTAAATGCAATTTCATGTTGCCAAGCGATAAACCGAAACTTAAGAGGTGTTTGGGGTTATCCTTTAATGATGTAAAACCTCATGGGCTCTTTAAAAAACATTCGGCAAATTGATTTCAATGTAAGATCCAGCATCTACATTTAAAAAAAAAAACCTGTCACAGATTCCTTAATTGTTACCACAGATTGTGGCCTCAAATCTGCCTCTTAAATCAGTCGGCTTCCTCTTTAATAAACTGGGTGAGATATGATTCTCCTTGGATAGTCACTTTGAGCAATTGAACCTGACAGTGAATCTCTCCCAAAAATACTTTTACAACATCTCGTAAAAATACTTCATAAGGCCTCAAAATTGTTGATTAGCATATTCACGTAGGATAGGCTGATGCAGTACACTTTAAATTAATAAACCACTAACACCACTGCACAACATTTCATGAGAGAGAGAGAGAGATGGTAATGCAGAGAGATGGATGCCTTCTTCGCCACCTTGTGAAATATGTAATACATCTTAATTTTAACGGGTGTTGTAAATGTCAGGGTACGGATCTTCTCTTAATGAAAAGATTGCCCCGTGTCCAAACTTTGACAAATGCATCTGGTTTTGAGCTGAAAACCGGGGAGTTGTCTCCCAGTTCCAACAGTCTGGATGAGTGTCAACAAACTCAAGCTGTTGCCCCCCCCCCCCCCTCCGTGCAACTCTTTGAGTTGATTGGTTTCCAATTAAATCCCGCTGCATCCTCTGTTGTCATTGCTGTGGTCGCTGGTGAAATGCTGGGTGGCAATTAACCAACGTCTGTAACCTCAGGAAACATGGGTGCAAAGCTGGTGTTCATCCACAAGGAAACCGCTTAATCCGACATGAAGTCATCTTCAGAGCGGGAGATCCTGCATGAACCAACCTCCTTTCACACGATCCACAAGTTGTCTCTGAACTGTAAATTTCTACCTCCACGTTGCTCTCTCTATTGATCCATTTTGCTTCTTTTAAGAACGCATGGTTGCTAGGCAGCAGAATGTGTTCCCATGGCTATAGCCAACCACACATTTGCACCAGCATCTGGAATTTGACAGCATCACAGTGTGATGTCGCACCCCATCGTGCTGTAAGTGGTTTGGCTGACCCTAAATTTAGGAAATCATGCATTTCTGCCACGACTCAAGGTGCTTCATTAATTTTGTTGGCTGTGTGGCACTTTTCATCTATCGCTTTTCATCCTGCAACATTAAAAGTGCAGGCGAGCCTCTAATCCAAACCTCCACGCAGAGTCGCTGCTCATCTGCATAATTGCATGTGTTTAATTTATCGTCAGTAAATAAGGAAAATATGTCTAATTATCTCTCGGTTGTCAATTCATTAAAAAATATTGTATGTATCCATTTACTCAGAAATGAGCTAATGCAGAAAGTTGTACAACTTTGCAGAGGGGCAGGGACATGCTGTGGTGTGTTTACAGCCTGGAGCTGGGAGTGTGGGCTGCTTTAAAGCTCTATCCAGCATGCCACACTGTGATTGCAGAAAGGTTAGCATGGGTTTGAGAATCTGAAAGGCGCCAGATAGCGCGCGCTGCTGTCAATTTGCTCTCAAAACCCGCTGTCAAACTTTTTCTTCTGCTCTTCTTCCCACGGTTTTATGCAAACCTACAACGATGTCACTGACATCAATTTGCCCCTAAAAGCTGTGCCGCACTGGGCCATTATGGAGCGTATGCTATCGCACGGCGTCCTCGGGGAGCGTGAGAACAGGGAGAAAAACGAGGAATCAGCATATAGATGTAGCTTTGTACCCCCCCACCCCATTTTACAGCACACAGGTGCAGTGGTTTTGTTATTCTTTGCAGCACGAACCATTTAGAATATATGGAATAATGTTTGCACACTCCAAACGATAGGAGCACTGCCTTTACTTTACATAGGCTTCCTGTCTTTTCTTATCTCTTGTTCTTTTTATAGATGTTTCATAATGTAACGCCATAACAGGCCTGACCTCCATAGCAAGGGAAATTAACAGGATGTGAATAATATATGAGGAATTAATTGATCAGGCTTCTGCCCTGAATAGATTGCGTAGCAGCCCCCTTGATATTAATACTTTGAGTCAACAGAATCGATACATCCAACGATGAAAAAGCAACAGAAAGAGAAGCTGTGTTTTCACTGTATTGAGCTGACTCGTTTTATCATGTGAAACACAGTTACTACAACAGTTTTTAATGCTTAAGTGGCGCAAAACAGATCAGTGTCCCGGACAAATATATACTTAGATTATTGTTTCAGGGAAAATAACTTGTTTTTTGGCATTTTGACTTGTATTGGATAGCAATGAGATCCAGACAGGAAACATGGGAGAGAGAGGGGGGGAGGAGTTGGCTTGCAATAATGGCCCCTGGCCAGAATCGAATTGCGATACGTTCTGGTTATGTGGTATGCATCCTAACCGCCGTGGCCACCAGGAAAACCCTGAATTGTATTTTTCCTCTAATAATGCTGTGGATTGAAAACGGCTGATTAACATGCAGTTACTTTGCTTGCACTTATTTGTCCATAAGTGCCTTTTTACCTTGTTATGAATCATCAAAGCTGTGCTTGTGAGAATGGTTATTATGTGTCAAGTTATGAAAATGGGATGCATCTTTTCATTCATTTTTATTTGGACCATGTTTCACAAGTGCGTCTGCTAATGGTTTGGCCCGTCAGTGCTACGGAGAGGAAAACAGAGCTGGTTGTTATGGCGCATCCAGAGATGGAGGGCACCGAAGGACTCTGTCAGGTGATGTGCTGCTGTTGGTTTTCAGAATTCTGATCTACTTTGTTATGGCAGGCCTGTTTTTATTTTTTCAATTTGGAGTGCTTAACTGTTTCTTTTTTTCTTTTTTTTTTTGCCTAAAAGCTATCCTGCATTACAGCTGCTTTCAAGCACCTTCATCTATCACAGAAAAGGAGAGGGACAGAGGGAAGTGAAGGGGAGAGAGAGAGAAAGGGTAGAGTGTGAGAACGAACAAATGTAGTGACTGCTAATGGCTTTATTGGAATGATACCAGTAATTAATTATTCTGCCCCCTCTTAAAAAAGACAGAATGAAGGAAGAAAGGTTGAGTTAAGGCAGAGGAGCCGCCACAATCCGTAACACGCTGTCTCAACTAATAGCTGGAAGTCAGCTTTTACTGATCACTGCATGGCTCTTTCCTAAATGTCGGGAGGTGTGTGTGTGTGTGTGTGTGTGTGTGTGAGAGAGAGAGAGAGAGAGAGAGAGAGAGAAAGAGTGAGAGGCATTGTGTGTCCCCTTGCCTGTTTTCATAAGTTTTGTGTTGATGTGGGAACATGGATGCCCGTTTGCTTTTCCGGTGTTCACGTGTTCATCAGCTGTGTGTGTGTGTGTGTGTGTGTGTGTGTGTGTGTGTGTGTGTGTGTGTGTGTGTGTGTGTGTGCGTGTGTATGTGTGTGAATCGAATCACTGTTAGTGTGAGGTGTAATGTGAGTGGAAAGCATGCAAGGAGACAACCTTGTTCCTTTCCTCCTCTTACCTCCGTCTGTCCCTCTGCTCTCGCTCTCTCTCCATAGGCCAGTCATCCTTTCGTCCTCAATGAAACAACTCCTGACAGAGTTGGAAATCAAGGAAGCACATGATTTGTCTTCTTGTCTTCTACCTGATATTTCATTTACTAACCTTCATTGTGGCGTTAAGAAAGCCCTTCAAGGATTCATCTGCGAT
Source organism: Eutrigla gurnardus (assembly GCF_963514095.1). Taxonomy (NCBI): domain Eukaryota; kingdom Metazoa; phylum Chordata; class Actinopteri; order Perciformes; family Triglidae; genus Eutrigla; species Eutrigla gurnardus. Next base: position 12,331,548 of record NC_139936.1, on the reverse strand, counting down.
AGAAGCGTCAGCATTTCCCCGCGATGCTTCACAGTGTTGATTTAGAGTCTGAGTAAAGACTTCAGATTTATTTCTGAACACTTTATACATGTTAGAAAATAATTGCTGAAATCACGGCTCCGTGGCACACTGGAGCAATCTGTAGCATAGCATCTCACAATCACATCACAAGATGACTCGCTTCACTATCATGATCCAGTCCAGAAGAGCTGCACAATGTAATTATTTTACCTCTACTCAATTCAGCATAGCATGCTGAACCGGAACATATGACATGATAACATCCTACACGCCAACACCGACGCACAATAAGAGTGCAACTGTTGTTTTCCTCATCTGAAAATGAACCCCAGCTGTAATTGTAATTCATAACAAGCATCCTTCTCCATGTGTTGAATTTCTTTATGACCCATGTGCAAAGCCAAACCTCTGTGAAATGTATAATATACAGTATGACCATTGATGGGATGTCCCTCCCCTTTTCCTCGTCTGCTTTGGCAGCACTGAAGGCCTTTGCAGAGCCCCGAGGAGACGGCAAGCGTACCCAGAGGGGATGAATGATTATCACGTAGGATGTAGCTACTTTCGCTTTGTGATTAACCTCTGGTGAGGTGTTTTATTGAGGTGTGCTTGACTGTGTGTGTGTGTGTGTGCGCGTGCGTACAGGTGATTGGGCCCGGGGTGTAGATCTAATGGAGCCAAAGGGATGATTCCGCTGAAAAGGTCAGATTTGTCTCCGGTTCCTGCAATTAACCACACCGGAGAAAAGAGAGACGGAGACAATCGGATGAGTAATGCAGACACAGAAAAAAGGGGAAGATGGGGAGGAAAAATTAGGAAAGACATCGAGAGGGATAATTGAGGGAATTGACGTTAACAACTATGACAAAGATGGGAGGAGATCAGAGAGAGGTCGAGAGGAGATGCTTGTCAGGTTTCAATGTGAAGGCACATTTCAATAAACGTTCCTTCAGCTTTAAGTCTTTATATTCAGGCCCTTATACTGGTGTTCAATGGAAGCACTATAATGTACTGTATTATAAAAGGAAAGGATAACATTTATAAAGAGATCACACCAAAGTCCAAAGATATAAGCAGTTTGGAAGCCTTTGCAGGTTTTAGTTTTGGTATTGTCAGGAGATTCTGTCTAGAAGGACACTCTGACTTGTTTCCATTCTAGTGAGTTTTTCTTGGAGGTCATTTCTTACACCTGTTGAACACCTGCCTAGTTCAGATACTCTACTAAAGGTGCAATGTGTAAGATTTGGGTACACATTAAGAACTTAAAGGTTGAGTAGGTGACTCTATTCAGAAACACTTTCTGTTATATTAGTTGAAATCCTCGTGACATGCCGATAGCAATGAATACATTAAATGCTCTGGCATAAAAAAATGTCATCTGTAGCCGTGGCAGGACTGTAAAATCCCCGTCCAATCAAAAAAGTCGGGCCAGAGAAAATAATTGGACGGCCTTCCTGTCTGTCAATGCTTACTTCCTGATTGCGCACATTCTGCCAATCTCGAGTTGCTTTGAACATTGGTCAAGGAAGGCGGGACTTTTTCGGTTCGGCGATGCGTTCAAAGTCTCTGTGGTTGTTCCAAATTACCTACTCAAACTTTAAGGTTAAAACCGAAAAAAAACTATCATTATCAACAGAGGATTGACACCGAAAATAAAAGTTTAAATCGCAGGCTGATCCAACGCATCTGCGTAGGCATTAATGCAGTTTTCTGTACTCTTTTCAGTGTCAGTGTGATTGCTGGCGTATATGCAACCATGCCACTCAATGCTCGTCTTGTGATCTTTACAAAGTGTTTTCGAAGCCATTATTTATTCAATCAGCATGTATTTGTACCCAAGGTCTGAGCCTGTATAAATGTTAGACAGGCTGTGCTTGTTTTTTAATCATGAATGAGAATAAAGATTTGTTTTTCTTTGTACATGTTTGCCTCTTCAGTGGATTGTGACAGATTGCATTAGGAGTGAATGGCTCCACTAACAGTCCTGACAGGCACTGAAACAAGAAATATACATCGGGCTAGACGGAAGAGTGGAACTTCTAACCGTTGAGTTGCACTTCAAAAGCCACCCCTCTCCAAATCCTCTGCACAAAGTCGCCATTGACATTGTTTTTAGTCCGTGCATGAAGGGTTTCTTTTTGTGAGGGGGTGTTCTTGAGGGGAAGGTCAGCACGGTGTTTAATCTGAATTTTACGAGGTGTATGCTTCTCCTATTTTATTACACCGAAGTAAGATGAAAACTAAAAGACATGAAGGTCAACTGGTTTCCTACAGAAAGAGGTTGTTTGAGATTCAAATGTGTGATTGAATGAGGGTACTCTGGTGGCCAACTGCTTTAAGGTCCTGACCTTGTGATCACAAGGTTCTCAGTCTGAGTTTGGCTGGAAATCTTTCATCACACGCCATTTTGTCGATCGCATTTCCTGTCCTGTCAGCTCTCAAGCCTCTGATCCAAAATTTCCAATCATCATGATAGTTCACCATGGATTTAGATAAATAAATAAAAAATCAATAAAACCCATTCATCTGCTGTATCAATGCACAACTGTGTAAACTATATTATTACTCTACACAGAGGTTCCTACTGTGGTTTATAGCTAAGGTAGTCTGGCTTGCTCGCCTGGAAAAAAAAAAAAAAACGCCCCCACTAACATAAAAAATTATTACACTTATGAAATAAAATGATATAAAACTGTAATCACTGGGGGGAATGTGCTGTGATGCTTCAACATACCGTATATATAAGTGTTGTTTCACTCTTGTCTTGAGACGGGACCCTGAACCACCTCGGCTCTGCAGGTGTCATAATCCTTGGATTTATCACAAATGTTGTGATCTATGAGACCGGCATTCGACTGTGAAGAGATTGTTGAACATGATTTGGATAGCTTAATTGTTGAAATATTTAGATTTTGGTGCGTGACTCCTTGTAGGCGGGGGGTTTTGCGTCCTGACGGCGACTAGCTCATTATTTCCTACCAGTTCTTCTGGCAGCGTGTTACAATTCCTTCTCACGCACACACACACACACACACGCACACGCACACGCACACTGCTTTAGACCACTTGACCTTGGTTGCTATGACAGCAGCAGTAAAGGCTGCACCGAGGTGTCAGTGTGTCTTTTTGACGAGTCCCGCAGGCCCGCCGAGCCCCGGCCCACCTGAGTTGTGCGTTTGTGTGAATGTGTGTAATGATGATTAATACCTTTGTTTTGAAAGCCAACAGAGAGTTGTTGTGTGTGTTTGCCTCTGTGTGTCGGCGAGCGTGTACTCGCCCCCGTCTGTCTGTGCGTGTTTCTGGCTTTTTTGTTTCCTGTTTGGGTGCTTCAGTAGTTCCCTCCTACAGCAGCTATCTCCAGCCTGATGGTTCATACGTTTTTGATTTAATTTGGCCTCACAGGTCACGTTGGGCCCCGTCAACATGTTTTTCATTTTAAAATGTTTTGAAGAGGAGAGAGGTAGCGGCTTCGTCGTTACCAAACATCAATTAGGGCGACACTCCGAACCTCTTCTAATTAGTTGTTTACCTTCCAGCCTTTCACTTCACGGTAACCCGTGGACGTATTCCATTAACGCGTTCTTGTGAAATTAGTCGTGGGGACACATTCAAATTACTGTGGGAAAAAGAAAAGTTTGCCTAACAGTTATGTGCTTTGTTGGGACTTCCTTTGGTTGTGTTAGCGCACACACACACACACACACACACTGTTATTTAATTATTCCAGAGTTTCGTTATGACAATACACAGTTTACCTATTTGATTGGAAATGGACTTCTTACTCTACTTCCTACTTTTTTTTATTATTATCGTGCCCACTTTTGGATCGTTCAGATTGCCTTTAATCAAGGAGGTTTTCATGGTCATGTTTACACAAGGCAACATGGAACAAAGATTCCCGATGGACAATCAGTCAGGCAGCGAGGCTGGAAACACGCATCCGCCCAGCAGGTGCAACGATGAATATTTATTATTTATGTTACCCTGCTCCTATCCTGTTTAATTATCCTGTATGAACATTTAACCAACCCCTCTCTCTCTCTCTCTCTGTCTTTTTCATGATGCTGCTGATGTTGCTGCGTCAAATCTAGGTAAGAGAACCAGTCATTTCTTCTCTTTTCATCCAACTCATTTTTTCACCCTTTTATTTAGGTTGTTTCCCCCTCATACCTGCTTATTTCGGCTTTGATCATTCAGGTGTTTTCTGGCACTATGCACAGCAAGAGGTTTTTAATTTGTCTCCCATCATGCGTAGCACACAGGGAAGTTCTGCTGGAAGACACATTTTAAGAAACATTTTTGGTGTTGCTGTGGAAAGAGGAGCTCAGCCCACTTTCTCTTTATCTTTTCTTCCTTTTTTTATGCCTTTCATTCCTTTCCCTTTACATGCTCTTTTCTCTCTGATCTGATAGGGTTCATATTTAATGTGCCACTTATGTTTATTAGCTCCACATGAAGACCAGTTTTAGTAGCTCTTGGACGCCACCCACACTACTTTTCCAGCTCTGGCTTAATATCTCTTCCACTCCCTCTTCTCTTCTCTTTCAGTGCTTTAGTCCTCTCATCTTGCTTTTCCATATCGGCAGCGTGCCGTCACAGCGACACAAACGGAGAAATCAATGTTCCTTTTTCCCCCCAGATCTGGGCTTTTGTTGGTTCACTCAAAGGTAGCGAGGTCATCCACTGCTTTAGTCAGGTGTGATGCTGCTCCTGTTGCCAGTGTGTAGCCTGAACCAACAGTGGCTGCCCTGTGCTGCCACAGTAGCCAATCGCTCTGGCAAGCGACAAGTTGCAGTCTTTTCCCTCTGTTTTTTGAGTGTGCGTGCCAGTATTTGTTTGTGTCTTAGAGGTAAGGGTTAGCATGGGGCTATATACATGTTTGTTTTGCCGGGAGTCAGTATTGGGCCGCGGTGGAGTAGTGTGCTGGCAATGGCGAGGTCCAGATAGAGTACACTACACCTTAGGAAGTAATGCGATTAGGGGGGCAGGGGCGGGATTTGTTCAGTCATACAGGGACATCAAACACACCAAAATAAGATAGGATTATCAAAAGAGTCCATATCCCTGTCTGTCTTTCAGCCAGCTCCCCTGGGAGTAAAGAGTCAGAGGGATGATGATGCAGAGGCTAGGCCGATGATGCAGAGGCTAGGCCGTTGCTTCCTGTCGTTCACTCACTCACGAGTTCCCTCATGCTCTCTCTCTGTGGTAGGATCCCGTTCAGGCACTTTGAGTCCCATCAGCCCTCAGGGAGTCCCCGTCAAAACTGGATGTTGTCCCAAGTCATTAAGTGTTTCCCCGGTCTATAAATAATGCAGGTCGACCTTACTACACTGCACTGTCAGTACAGTGAAGTGAAACCCAAATATCACCCAAAATGCAATGCAATAAAAAGGAAGTCCCCTCTGATTTGCCTTTTCATATTAATATGTGCAAATTGGCAAAATGTGGCTGCTGGTCAGGATTTCACCTTGTGAGTGTGTTTGTGGGTGATCAGGGTAAAATATGCTCCTGGAGAACCCTACTGTTACAGTAACGACCATAGAAGCAGTTTGGAATACATCATCTCAATCATCAGTTTCAAGGCTTTTTCACTACAACGCAATTTTCATTTTTTAAAGTTGTCTTTGTTAAAGAACTTTCGCTTTTTCTGTTTTCAATCCATAAAAGATAATTGTAACCTTTTGGTCACCTAAAAAACTTCTTATTCTGCATTTTGTTGTACTTACTTTTTATTTGTAGTCTGTTTAACATTGAAATGCACAAGCTGCGATATTTCATTTCTTAATATTTATTGGGTGAAATCAAAGTAGACCTACTGCCCCTGCAAAGGAAAGAGAGATGGTGAGAAAATGTAACATGCAGAGTGAAATCCAAACTTGTGAAAACCAAGGAAGCCGAGAGAATACAGAACCATCATCAGAGATGCCCACACTCTCACCCTTTCACTTTTCCATAACTATTTTCTTTTAAGTCACTTAAATGACTTTTGATTTAAAAAAAGAAAGATGATAAATGCAGAAATATCTTTCTTTTTTAACCTCTGCCCATCACTTTGTCTATATTTATCTCTATATTAATTAACATTAAGACGAGGCCGAAAGCACTTATTTTACATGAATTATTTGCATGAATATGACATACGAGTGTTTTTTTAATTACATTGCCTGTATATTTGCTTTCAAACAACCACAGAGGTGACGCATTATACATATAACTGGAGGCAGCCTCAGTATGTGCGCGTGTCACAGCTGAGACTGATTGCTAATTTACCAGAAATGCTGCTTTTTCTTTCTGTAATGTTCCTTCAGATTATTTCCTGTTTTTCCTCTCCCTGTGTTCATGAGTCAGACAACAGCATGAGCAGAATGCCTTTTGTCCAAAGTGTAGGCATGTTCAACTAACATGGAGACCTCTTCCTTTTTCCTGTTTCGACTTGCTTCACACCTTTGGACCGTCTCTCATACGGATCTGTATATGCTTTGCCTCTTCATTGACCTTGTAATCTGATGATGTTTTTTCTGACTTTGCGAGGGAGGAAAAGAGAAAAAAGACACATTGGGCGAGAGCTAAATTTCCCTGTGATGTGTGTTTGCTCTCAGTTCACATTCCAACCATAACAATCTGAATCATCAGTTAAAAAGGCTGCTTTGGTGTGTGTTTCCAAAAAAGATCTTGTGTTTTACCCAGCAATGCGGCGAGGAGGAGAAGCTCAGCTCTTGTAAAACTCAGTAACTCCACCATCAGCATGGGAAAGTATGTGCGGTCTGGGCCAGCGCTGTTCCACCGCGCGTGCGCTTAGTGCGCGTGTGCACGATCACACTCGCTGCGATCCGCCCTGGCGATGTGCGCCGTGCACGTTTTGTGCACGTGTACTTTTCAGCCGGGTCTTTGGGCCGTACCTCCATGAGGTTAGAGCACCATGGTTTCTCACGCTGGTCTGAGGCGCTCGTAAAAGCAGTCAATGAGAGGTTGATGTCATTCAGCCGACCGCAGCCGGGGCTATTTGCGAGTCCGTTAACGAAGGAACGGCTGGACGGACAGATGAACTCGGTTTGGGGTTTTTACGGCGAAGCCGTCCGGATCAGCGAGCCGAAGACAGATGCGTTGACCTGCGTTGGTGTGCGCGCACAAACCCGCTCCCTTCCTGTCTGTTCTGATGTGTCCCCTTTTACTCCGAGTTAGGCCAAAGGAAACATCTCAGCTGCTATTAAAGTGAGTTTGGGCTCTTTATGAGGGCCTGTAATGTTTTAAGTGAGCCGTTATTACACGGTGTCCAGTTTCTCCCTGCTGATGGATCCTCTAAAAACCTGCTCTGCACCGGGCTTATTGATGTGGCTTCACTTCTAGTAGCACGAGACAGGCCAGCTCAATCTTTTCTCCCTCCTTCCTCTTGGCTCTTTTAGTTTACTTACAGTCCATATCTCTTTCCTTGTCTTCACACATTTCCTCTCTCTTTTTTTCCCGTCTATAGAATGTCCTTATTTTCTCCATCCATCCCTCTTTTCCATGCTTCACCCTGACGGTTTTCGGCGCTGTCGCATCTTGCAGCAGAAATCTTTGTTTTTGTATAATGTGTGCGTGTGCACGCATACAAAGTCAGCAAATTCGGCACCATCAGCATCTCAAGGGGCATATGATGGTGGGGAAATTTGTTCGGCATAGCCCCTAATAGTTCTGTGGTAATCATAGTCTGTGGTGGCTCTAGAAAAGGCCGGGAGAGTGAAGTGGAGGAAGATAGGAGCGACGGGAAAGAAAGAGAGGGAGAAGAATGTTTGAAAACCGCATCTCAAATGGCATAATGCCGAGGATTTTGATGTGAGGGCAGATCCATAATTCATGTTGCTAATGAAAGCTTGGAGGGAGCCAATGAGTGTGGAGGTGACCATGCTGATCAGATGGGAAGGATATAGCATTACCATACAGATAGAGTTAATGTGTTTCCTGTGCCACACCCCCTCCTCTCCTCTCCTCTCCTCTCCCCTCCTCTCCTCTACTCTTGTCTCCTCTCCCCTCTTCTCATCTCCTCCTACTCCTAATCTTTGTTTATATATTGCTCCTCCTCTTCTCTCCTCTCAACTCATTTTATATCTCATCTCCCCTCAACTTCTGTAATCTCTCCTTGTCTCCTCCTCTCGTCTTTTATCGCGACTGGCCTTGACTCCACTTATAGCTCCTCTCCTCTCCTCTCCTGTTTCCTGTCATCTCCTGTTTCCTCTCCTCCCCACTCCTCTCCTCGGCTCTCATCACCTCTCCTCTTGTCTCCTCTCCCCTCTTCTCATCTCCTCCTACTCCTAATCTTTGTTTATATATTGCTCCTCCTCTTCTCTCCTCTCAACTCATTTTATATCTCATCTCCCCTCAACTCCTGTAATCTCTCCGTGTCTCCTCCTCTCTCCTCTCCTCTTTTATCACGACTGCCCTCGACTCCACTTATAGCTCCTCTCCTCTCCTCTCCTCTCCTCTCCTCTCCTCTCCTCTCCTGTTTTGCTGTCATCTCCTGTTTCCTCTCCTCCCCACTCGTCTCCTGTCCTGTTTCCTCTCCTCCTCTCCTGTCCTGTTTCCTCTCCTCTCCTGTTTCCTCTCCTCCCCACTCATCTCCTCTCCTTTTTCCTCTCCTCCTCTCCTGCCCTGTTTCTCCTCTCCTCTCATGGTGCCAGCAGCTCTAATTCCATTGCCTCCCCAGGCCCAGTTTGCCCTGGCCTCTCACCACAGAATATAGACTGAGTGATTTGCTCCTACTCTGTTAAAAAGAGCTGATATTGGCAGGAAAGGGTGTTGAAAGAACGCTTGCCATCCACAGGAGACTGGAAAACCAGACAGAGCAAGAGAGTGTGTGTGTGTGTGTGTCAGCGTTCAGGGTAGCAGGTGTGTATTTGTCACTGTGCCTGTGTCCTTGTGTAAAAGTTTGTACACGTGTGTTCCTGTGGTCAGCGACTGGGACAGACATGGGGCCCCAGCAGGTAACTGGGCCCAGGCTTCTGTGAATCATTTGACTTTGTAGACAGATGTGTGGCTGCGGGCCTTTTTGTGGCTGTGTCAGAAGCTCGGCCAGAGTCGGTTCTCGCTGCAGAGAGGGACATGAGAGATTAGATTTTACCCTTTTATATATATATATATATATATATTTTTTTTTTTGCAATGCTAGAAAAGATAGAATGAGAAGAAGCTGCGTTCCAGGTTGTGGTGACCGCGAGGAGGACATATTTCTTTTTTCTTCAGCAGTCCGAGAGCATACAGTGTCATTCACTGCACCGTTTGTGTAAACTGTCTGTACTTTAATGCTATCTTCAAAGTAAGGTTCTGAAGGCTACTGAGGGTGAAGCCAGCACTCTGCTGTTCTACAGATAAGACCGGTTTTGAGTTCTCACTGGCAACGTGTGAAAGGGGGGAAAAAGTTATTTCAGAGAGAGGATATTGCAGGTGTTTAGGGCCCTGATCTGACTGTGAAGTAGAAAGCCCGGCACTTACGTCTTGGCCTTCATTTTCAACAGATGTATTTTTACAAAAAAAGAGAGGGAGAGCGATGGGCAAAGTGTCACCCAAGGGCACATCAGCCAAGAAGACAGGAAGTCAGAGTTGGGGTTATTCATTTCTTTTGATGAGGCCACAGAAGGCTAAAGGGCCTGTAGTGGAAGAAGCTGCCCTCTCCTGCCTTTTTTCCTTCTTCTTTCGGTTCTGACCGTGATGGTCAAAGACCCCGAGACTTCCAACTTCAAACTGCCTGCCTTTCAAAGCCTCCATTCAAACAGTCACTCCATCCGTCTGTCAGTCAGTCCATCACTGAGTCGATATAATGATTTTCCCCATCTCTCTGAGGTCCTTATGCCCATTGGTTATCTCTCCAGGCTTTCTCATACATTCATTTATGAGCTCAGCCCATTCTGTCCAGGGAGGCTTCTGATTGGATTGTCAGATCTCAGTTTTCTTCTAAAACTGTTCATCATCTCCCCCGGTCCTCACACTGAGACCCTCTAAACGGTTAAGAGCTGCCCACCTTCTATCGCCTTCAGACCTGTCCAGCCAGTGGGACGGGGGGGGGGTATAGATTGTGTGGATGCGCATAGCTTCTTTTTTTTGCACGCGAGGGCCTTTGTGTGCATACGCGTGTATACATACGGACATATGTGCGTTGTGAAGACCCTGTGGCCTATTTCACTGGAGCCAATCTAAGTAATGAAAGGAGTGAGAAGGGGATAGGGAGTGCATTTGTGGGAGGCGGTGGGAGAGAGAGAGAGGGAGCACTGTGTCCAAATTATAATACAAATCATATCGAGTCAATCATAAAAGCAGACGAGATTTACTAGTTTCATTTCACTTCCCGAGATTCTTCAGTTTAATAGGGCAGCTGGGAGAAGAGAGCAGGATTGCATGGGTGAAATGGGGAGTGCGTACAAGCACGTGTGTGTGTGTGTGTGTGTGTGTGTGTGTGTGTGTGTGTGTGTGTGTGTGTGTGTGTGTGTGTGTGTGTGTGTGCGTGAGCGTGCACCCACATAGACACACATGAATAACTCTCCAGAAGCTATCTCAACCACCGGCTCACAGCCCCCTAGCTGGAGATAGAGCAGTAACGTCTTATAGGCATCTATTATTGAAGAAGCTGAGCTGGTAGGAAGGCTACCAAACCCCTGTCCAACTGTAAACACTGGAGATGAAAAAAGAAACGCCACTGCAGATACCTGTCCTTTTAAAGAATACCAGCTTTCAACATTAATTCAACACCATGAACAGTGTTTTAGTGCTCATGGATGTGTCTATTTTCCTTTCATACTTATACATCTATCTATATATGCATTTATATATCTATTTATGTGTGTTTTGGGTGGTTAATAACCTGTTTTTATTCATTTCTGTAGTCACGGAGTTTATCGTTCGATGTGTTTCCATTCCCATGTTTTTATGCTCATTTTGAAGTGTCACATTGAAAACCAATTGTCACTAAGATATTTAATTTCTTTCTCTTTTTTGCAACATTTCAAAAGTTTCTTTAAAACTTGTTTGACAAATGAATGGAAACGGCACTAATGATAGACTCAAAAAAAACAAAACAAAAAAACAATTTGCCTCACCGCAAGATCAATTGAAATGCTGTTTTGGGCTTTTCATCAGTCCCATTATCTTCTTCAGCAGATGGAATTTGCTGTGTGGAATTTTAGAACCTGTACAATCTATAATTCTTTGACAACTGGATCAAACACAGAAAACTCCATCTGGTGAGGAAGCTCCACAACAGCTACTAAGTGGACTTAACGATTAGATTGTTTTGTCAACTATTCACCTTATTCACCAGTATCTTTTTTTCTTAAATTTCTTCTTCAGAAACGTCCTGAGAAAGTCTGTGTCAGATTCACGACGTGCTCTTAAACCGCAGACTTGTTCTCATAAATATGAATCTCTCTTTGTTAATTGAAGGCTTTATTTCTCATGCAGATTACCCCCTAATTGACACGAACATTTATTATATGAAAGTGATTTACAATGTAATGAAACGGACAACTTCACACAGGCAGCTTCACTATTTACAGAATTTAATCAACTGTTTTAATCGCTTTTCAAGTGACTGTATACAGTATTGTGTAGACTTCAAATACACTATAATACAATACACTGTATATGAAATCTATTACTCTACTTGATATTATTATATGATTGTATTCTAAAACAGTATTGTGATTTTTACAACTACAGTAACGTCAGTAATGCAAATAGGTTGCTAATTATATTAGCTAATATAAAAACAGCATACAGGAATAATTCTGTCTCAATATTTTTTTATCCGTATAAGCGGTTTCCCAGTTTCCATAACTACAAAAAATATTATTGTAATTTAAATCCTATATAATTGTAGAATTGAAAAGAACCAATTATTTTTCACAGACATAGAAGCACTCAAATGTGTGTGCATAGATTCAGTTATTACCTTTGAGTACATACCAAATAAGAAAACATTCTTTAGGAAAGTTGGTTAATGAGGCCCATTGAGTCAGTGCAAAGGGAAACAAAAACACTGGACCTTGGCGTGTTCGAGTGAAGAAAAAGCAGTGTTCTCTGCATGGAAACACTGGTCTTTTTCCAAACAGACAGTAGGTTGTCTCTTTTTATTTTATTTCTTTTTTTACAATTCAGCCAAACCAAGGTTGTTCTACTAGGCTTCCTCTTAAGAACCACACATAAAATATCTTAGCGTTGAAAATGTTTGCTCACCTTGGAAAAAAACATGGTATGCTTTTGTCCAAAGAGTTCATGCAACACAGCAGCCTAATTTGCGCTCGCGTCACGTTTGCCACCGGTGTCGATTCAAAGGACTAATCTGTGTAGCAGCGCGTTTATGTTTGTTTTTACTCATGTCAGCTTATCACGATTGTGCATGTATACAAGTCGGCGTGGCCGGTTGTTTGGACATTGAGACGCTCTTTGTTAAGCTGTCAGAATTGTCTGAGCGGGTAGAGATGGACATCAGTCTGTGTGACAGCCAACGATCCAGCTGTCATACCTCTCCATAGACATCCCCACTCCATCATTCTGCTGAGGAGCGGCGAAAGAGAACAGAGCGGGCGGATAAAGTGATGGAGAGGCTGGGAGAGTGGAGGAGTCGGAAGTCCTTTATACGCCGCTCGGGATGAGCGATAGTTTGTTCAACTTAAATATAAGGCTTCTCTATATGGTTGAAATCAGTGTCACGGTATCAATAGGGATTACTTTTTTTCTTTTACCGAAACACGTCATGAGTAGCTCGGTCCTTCAAATAGGTCTACGATCGGACTCACTGTCGGATGTTTCCGCCAGTCAACCAGTCAGATCGTAAATCGACTTTGAGAAATAACATTATTTTAAATGTGGAAACTGTTAATTGAACTGCTCTGCGTAATCACTCCATGGGTGCGTTGGTCTAATTCCATTCATCCCTGTGAAACCTGTGCACTGGACTCATAATTATGGTTCACATTCAGAGTTTTGGGGGTTAGGTGGGCTGGATTGTGGGCATTTCTTTTCCACACCCATGCCTTCAACAATCCAAAAGTTTTTTTTTTTTTTTTTTTCATTAAAATAGTTCTTAATGGTACATTAGTCCCACAGAGCATGTAAATGAGAGTCATTCTCCGGCTGAGCCGGTTGAAAGCATGCGTGTCGATGCTTTCTGCTTCCCGCACACATGAATGGGGACGAAGAATTTAAATATGGAATTTAAAGGCTCTTATAGTCCTTACAGATGCCATTGGACTGAGTTCAACATACAAAGGGCAATTTAAAATGAATAATAATGAATTGTTTTACAGCCGCTTCTTTGCGTATTGGAAAAACGCTTTATGGGCCAGTCTTTGCCATGCAATAAACATGGCAGTCGCGGCCACTTTGCCAAAATCTCATTAGCGACTTCACAATTCCTTACAATCAAACACACTCTATGCACAGTGTGCATGCACCTTCATCTGTTTTGATCTGCAGGATGATGAAACCGCGTTCCCGGACTTGCACTGATTCACGGCCACCTGCTCCATCAGCCTTGGGTGGTTATCAATTATCGTTCTCGCGGTCCTCTTTTTCGCTCCCTTCACATGGGGCAGGCGGAGGCGGGATGTGTGATGAAGGCTAATAAGAGCCTACAGGTGTAGGAATATCCTACGTTGAATAACTCTGAAGGACCAAGTGACAATTTGACCCAAGCCGGAGAGGAGCTGCAGCAATCAAATAGGTGGGAGATGAGTGCACGCAGCGTGCTAGACTGCTTTAATTTAGTTTCTGACATGTGCTGTGTGTGTAAGATAAAAATATGAATCTAGTTACAACAAGAATAGCAAGTAGGTTCCTTTGGACGTTTAGTTTCCTCCGTTTGTGTGTGTTTTTGTGTCTGTACATGTAGTATGTATGAAAAGGATTTTGCTGAAGACCATGACCTTGACTCGGCCCCTTTATCCTCCATTCAGTTGCTTCCCTCCCCAGGTCCAGATGCAGGTTGAATTCCCCCCCCCCCCCTGTTTCTTCAGGAAATAAGTATGCTAGTTCAGCTCACACATGTCCAGATTATTTCCTTTTCAGCCTTTTTTTCTGGATGTTTCAATAAAAGCAGTTTGTCTTGGCTCCATCAAAAGGAACTCAGATGTCAGAAGTGGTCTCCTGGCCTTCAAACTAAAGCCTTTCCCCCCTCCAAGGTCACCTTATTGATTCATCCACATTGAGAGGAATTTCTTTATTTGGCACAACTTAACTGATTAGAATCTGGTGGTCAAAGGTCACTGAGACCTCACAAACATGTTTGTGGCCATAACCCAAGAATGCTAATTATGACAATTTCACACACATGCCTCGTAGAATAAAGTGATGATGGCTGTAATGCTAGTTCACTGCTGCCCCTGTCTACCAGTGATATTGGTATTACTGATAATATGCATTTGCATTTTGCTCCAGAGCTTCCCATAAAGTCTCAATGATGTTTAAATAAAGTGAATCGTGTTAATGGCAACACTCTTAAATTTGTTCAGCAGTGTGTACAAGGGTAGGACTGTAACTCTTGGAAACACCAGAAGGAAATGGTGTTAACACCACCGGGGGTGCTTAATTCTGCAAAATGCCCTCATATTCCTCGGCTGTTATGCGATTTTGCAGAGTCATCAGTGCTTGTTACACCTACGAAATGACGAGCCATTAAAGTGCACACTGGCAAACAAACAACAGAAACATATATAAAGATGGAGACTATTTACCTTCTGCAGGGTTTAGCCAAAACGCATAAATATCCACTCGGAGGAATGGCTAGTTTCCTTGTGGCTGCGATAAAGCGGCAGACAATGTAGTGATATTATCCTAGAAATGAAAAGCAAGCAAACTATCTGCTGTGCAACGAGAGGTCGAGATGTAAAATATTCCCAAACACAATGGCGTCCAGCCGAGTCTTGTTTGAGTCGTTTTGTTATGTCTGAGAGAATGTTTTTGCTCGTGCTTCTCTGATTGGAAATATTGATCCTATGAATGAGTTCTAAGAGCAGATGCAGTCGTGTGTCGGTTCGAACTGAAGGCACGAGTGACTCGCAGGAAGTCATACCAGATCACTCGAGCACACTCGTAATGACCTTTCTCTGTGATTTGACACAACTTAATTTCCCCACACACACACACACACACACACACACACACACACACACTGACCTTTATAAGATATGTATAACAGTATGCTCATTTTCCATAAAAGCCTGTAGCAGCCACAGTCAGAAACAAGAGAACACATGAATTCAGGGAAAATAGAAGACAATAGGGCGAAGGTTAAAACTATAATTTAAATGAATGGGGAAAAAAAACAACATCAACAAAAGAGAGAGGTCACGTGTGGTTCTGAGAGCGAAGTTCTCCGTCGATGCCCTCGGTGGAGGTCTTACACAATAGGTGAGCCTTTTTCTCTCAGGCTACACATTTTTTTTTCTGAGCCAATCTGAATTTGAATAACTGCTTGAAGCTCTCAATCTGCAAGGAGAAGAGTAACTGTATGGTGTTCATCATTAATGGCTTCAGGCCTCTTTTATTTTGCTCCCCACAAAGTGCTGGTACATCTGCGGTCCCGTACAGTTTCAGTGTGTCCACATTCATTTCTGATTTAGCCCGATTACGTGCCCTTAAGTGCATTTTCTTGTGCTCTGTTTTTCCATTTGAAATGCACTGCAGAGGCTTCATGGCGCATGTGTTGGCCTGAGTGGTGCTGGTCCTCTGGCTCATGAGGACCTCTCAGATGGAGCATGATGCTATGTTTAAAGGGCCCCTTTCACAGTGGGCCATGCCCATTAGACCCCAACTGATACACTGCCATTATTATTTATCACCACAGATATATGTTGGCATTACCTATTGGCAGCTATGCAAAAATGAAATTGTACAATAAAATGAAGCAGTTCACAGATAGAATGTTGATGTTTGATTTTAAAGGCTCTGAAAACCTCTTTCTTCATCCGATCGGCTACTTAAGATTACCCACAGACATCAATTTTCTGCTAAGGTTATGCTTTTGCTGATTTCACTTGAGAGATTTCAGTCTGACGTTTACCTGGTTTGAAGTGGACTTAGTTAGAATAAGAAGATGTCTCATCCATCCGTGCACAGATTTAACAATATTTGAAGCAAATTTGATCACAGTTGTTGGGTTGTTTGATCACATTTCCAGGCCAGTGCTATCAAATCTGATCAAAGTCTTCATGATGCAGACTAGCTGTGTTTTGAGAGGGAACTGGCTCTAATACATTTAGGACTGTTTTCTGTTGAACTTAAAGGTGCATTAGAGGAGAGTGGGAACGGCTCTGAAGGCGTTTGCGGCGGTAGTTGTTTGCTGCTATATCATTGCTCAGAATGTCATATATTGATCCTAGAAATGTTGATTGTTTCAAGCAAGAACAATTTTAATCTAAGCTTTTAAAAGTCTTTCAGATTCATTTTTTCAAGTATATTTTATATTTACTTTTATGTATCTTTATGTTAAAATAGAATATTGGACAATATATTGTTATCCGAGTAATATAGCTCAAATATCCGTACTGGCTTTTAAACTTTGATTTAGCATTTTCAGAGGTAGCAATTTAGTGAATTATTTTCAGTAAAACCATTATGAATAAGTAAACAGTCTTTCTCAGTAGCTCACTATGTTCTACTCTAACCTGCATATTCATCTGACCGCTACGTTTCAGTTGGAAGAGTGGTGGTGTGCTATCATGGTCTCTACTTTACTTGTATTTACATTTATTTGATCCCATGTCCATCAGTTTGAGTTTCTATTACAGAAAAGTGGTAAATGGAGTTGGAGAGACCATGAGCCTGATAGAGGAGCGAATGAGAGCGAGAGGCTGTTGGTGTCATTTGCTCCCACCTGATGCGTGAGGGGGAAAAAAACACTCATTTTCACTCCCCGCCAAATGATTGTCAGGCTCGGTGAAGAGATTTCATCGTTCTGTTCCATCCTCGTCATTAGTTCACCTGCCTCTTCAGCCCGCCCGGTGATTGTCTGTGATTGGCCATATTTTTCTCTGACTACCTTGGCAACCATTAGCGTTGGTGGTGTGGAGAGGTGGCAGTTTGACTAATCAGTTGTATCTGCCCTTGTTCTAATGATTTGTGTGTCTGTGACTACAGCCACATAACACTTTTGATTGATTGTGTGTGTGTGTGTGTGTGTGTGTGTGTGTGTGTGTGTGTGTGTGTGTGTGTGTGTGTGTGTGTGTGTGTGTGTGTGTGTGTGTGTGTGTGTGTGTGTGTGTGTGTGTGTGTGACTGCTGTCAAGAGGAGAAAAAGCCACAGAATTGAGCAATCAGAGGGATAGAAACCATGGAAATGTATAGCAAAACGGGCTGAATAACCATGCAAAACTACAAATGGATGCATTGGTTTAGCAGAGAAAAAGCCAGGGTGCTTATCAATCCAAGGGGCCGAACTCCCACCAACTCTTTAGCTGCTTCTCAGTTCAACCCTTGCAGGTCAGAACAGCTCAAGTATAGCAAACGGTATAATTCATTATAATGCCTATTCAGACTGAAGAGAGAGGCTGTAAAATAATTGTGTTCCTACTCTCCCCACATGCATACTGTACTCTGTTTTATCATAAAGTAGATGGGTGAAGGTTGCAAAAGAAAAGCATATAGTAATAGAAGAAAAGGAGAATGAGGGAGACGAAGAAGGGTGAGTTGGAAGTTGATAAAGAAGGCAAAAAGGTGTGTGTGGTGGGTAATAATAAGGGGATAGAAAGATTGTGAGAGAAGGCATCTTTATTCTAATATGGCTCCGTCTGTGCCTCCGTACAGCATCCTGAAAAGATGAATTTGCTGCTGTTATTTATATTTATGAATTCATGCCATTTGGCCCAGTGTGAAATGATGGGTCATTCCCGCGCAACAAGAAGAGCTGGTGCTGAATTTACAATCACCCACATGAGCCCGCCCTCCTCCCCGTCACAACCTTCCATCCCAATCCTCCTCCTCCTCCTCCTCCTCCTCATCCTCCTTCTCTCCTTATTCCACATGCCTGGTTCTGCTGAATATGGATTGAGGTGGAGGGAACGGGAGGAGGAGATGGCGATGCAGAGAGAGGGGGAGAGAGGGAGAGTCTCTGACTGAGGTTGCGTCTGTCACCAGCGTCTCACCTAAGGAGATGTGGCACCAGAATGAATGGCATTCAGCAGCATGGTGAAATGGCTGCTGGCAGTGTGTGTCTGTGTGTGTGCATACTTCATGTGTGGTGAAATTCAGGATTCAGTCTCTTGGGATTCTCAATCAGTGAACACACACACACACACACTCGCAGATGGTGATCATGTGACTGACCGAATCTTTTTTTTCCCACTTCAAGGAATAATGAATTCGAAGGGTCTCAATGACCATATGAGTCCTAATTTTTGCTTAATTTTAAAACTGCTTGATTGGCGTAACGATGTTTGCAGGTACTTTTGTGCAACGTATTGTTTTTATACAATATAGTATCAGTAAAATCTGTGGTTTTGCAATGAGAACAATTGGGAAATGGCGATCATAAAGCACACCCGCACCCCTAGTTTTAGTAGTGATGTATGGGTTCTTCTGGAGAACAATGGCGATCATTTTGAGATGTCCCACAGTGAGTTTTGGTGAGGTGTTTGCTTGATTTTTCCAACCTTGTTTCAGTATTTAAGGCCCATCTTTAAAATTTAGTGAAGCTATATGCATTTATGTAATAAGTGGCAGAAATAACTTGTTGAAAGATTGGGATCAATTTCAGGCCGTATTTGGTAAAGGAGCAGATGACATATTGTCGAGATATTGGATGATGGAACGTTGGTACAATATTTGCAGAGTATACAGTACATTTGGCGGTTTAGAACATCGCTTCTCAGTTACAGTAGCAGTCTTGTGGTATACAGTACATGCAAAATAGTTTCTATTACCTTAAAGGCTGGCAAAGGGGGAAACTTAATAGGCAGTTAGAGGCTAAAAAAAGGAAAGAAAAGCATGTAGTAAAAGTCAAGGAGAGCTGTTGTATAATGACTCAGATATGCCTGTGTAACTTTTGGGGTAGAATTTCACAGCCTTGCGAGCCAACTGGCAGCATTTCAACAGCTTTACTTTCCGCACAATGACATGTTACCTCAGCGTCTAGCTAGCTCCGTCGGTTCCATCATGCCAGGGATTGGCAAGTGGTGATGTTTTATGGGCAAACTCTGTCTGCTGACAGGCCTGCGAATGTGTACAGTGCCCACTGCTGCTGCTGCTGGCCTTAAGAAAAAGTGAGTAAGACTGGGAACAAGATAGCAGTGTGTGTATTTTTATTTTATATATATATACGTATTTGTGTGGATCATTTACCCAGAACCTCTAAAAAACAATGTATGGATGACGGTTCAGTGAAACAATCTTGAGGAACGTTGTAAGGTTGTTACGGAAATGAAAACTATGCCATGCTGAAGCGGTTTTCCATTGGACGGGATGAGATGTGCAAATTATATGTTGCACCTGTCGCAACCATTCTTCTGCTGACGACAAAAAAAGCCTCAGGAGAAGTCGATCTGTGCAGACAGATGCAAACCTTGGTAAAAAAAAAAAAAAAAACCCTTTCAGTGGTTTGCAATGCTTTTAATTTGAAGCAGTAAGAAAGTTTGCATTAGTAGTATCAATTGATTTAGCTGAAAGGGAGCCAGGGAGCAAAAACAGTGAGGCATGTGCTGGACTCCAAACGGCTGCAACTTCACATGAGCGTTCATCTCAGTTATTTCCTCCTGGGTGGTGCAGTATTACTGTATGTATACATACTCGTTGTGTTATTAGAGTCAGAATGCGTGGCAACAACATCAAGCATTCCCATACCCATCCAACATACAGTACAACATGTGTTTGTGTGTATTTGAATGTATAATATCATATTCATAACTGTATTGGCTTCATTGCCTCCCCCCCCTCTGTGCACATTTACTATCCGCCCCTATTGGCTGACCCAGCGTCAGCCATGCACATATGTAATCATGGTGTCTGTGGAGGTATCTACAAGCCTCCCTCAGGTATGCATCTGTGGGTAAGCATGCATGATTATCCACACGGGGTAAAAGTCCGCTTTGGAAATGAATTCTATTGGTTTTTGCTGAACACGCGCTCCATGTGGACACATTATTCTGCCCCGGGAGAGATAATGGCAAACTAATGGCTGCTGCAGCCTCACATAGCCAGAGGCAGGGCTGCGAATCTGAATGCGCAGGCAGACTTTCTTATGTCTTTATGTTTGGGGGGGGGGGGGGGGGGCTGCTGCGACGACAATGATTTTTGTTAAAGTTATTGATTGTTCTGTAAACACTGTTTATGTGCGTTCCCGTGATTATGTTTTTCCAGCCGAAGTTTCACGATGGAAAATATTCATGCAGACGCAAGACGTGAGATATTCTTGTAAACTTTTCTCGAGTGAAACGGACGCAGTCAGATCAGCAACTGTTGAAAATTGCGATTGGCGAATCTTAATTGGCTCAAACACGTGCAATTAACAATGATTGCAATCAACAGAGGCAGCCCAGAGTCGTGCAACCCAGTGTTAAGGTACGTTATTATAGTCATTAGTGGCTGCAATTACTATTATACTGCTCTGAACCCTGTATCTTAACCATAGTGTCCCCCCCCCCCTCGTTGCGTTGTTGTCCCTACGACTTTCCCATTCACGTTCTTTATTTGTTCTTTTCATGTGACCAAATCCATCTCTGTGCCTGTTACTGTCGACTCGCAAACAGAAAGGGATCAACTTTCTCATACTTTTGCTCCATGCATGCATGAGTGTGGCTGTGTGTTGGCTTGTTTGTTAGGTGCTCACAACAGTTGGGATGGCGCTGCCTGGCTTATTCGAGACGACTGGAAAATAGTGAGAATAATCACTGGGTTTATGGAGATTTACTTCGGCGTAATGTTCAAGGGACCATTTTTATTAGGAAGACAGCGGTACATGTGTGTACAGGGTTATTTCCACCAGTGTGGATAGGCATGGCTTAAACCGACTTCTAGTATTTACTGCTTATTTTTGTCCAGAGGAAATATCCTAGTATTTGTCTGTTTAATGGATCAGCAGAGACAGAGAAATTGGAAATGGATGAACAACAATGAGCTGCGCATATCATTTTCTGTTTCCTCCCTTTTTATGGTGTGAGGAGACCAAACGGCAAAACAAGATACCTGAATGCATTAAAACAAAACATCGCCCAACAGACCCCCCCCACCCCCTCTCTGCCCAGCAGCATCATAATGTAAAACAAATTTGTACAAAGCCTTGTGAAATTGAAATAAGCCTCTCTCAGCATTGGCCTTGGAATTAGTTTATTAGAATCTAAAAGGGGCCTCAAAAGACTTAAAACCCCATTTTCACGGGGAAATTAGTTTTCAGGGAGAGATGCATTGTTCACATTTGGAGATGATGAGTTGGTTTCGCACAAAGGGGGAATCTTTTTGGCGAGGACTTTTATCAGATCAAGTCGCCACAGGTAGTGGGATGTTGGACGCGTTCGTATTTGTCTGGATTAGTTTGCAGATAAAGCGGAGAATAAACAGCTATTTGTCTGTTAAGACAAATCCCCCTGGTTGTAGAATCTTGAGTGTGTATGTGTGAGTGTGCGCATGCAATATACAAGGTTAAACTAATATTTTTGTCAGAGTTTTCAGAAAATGTATACCGGTATAGATTGTATGAATCCCCCCACACCCCCAAAAAATGAAAAGATTAGTTTAAAAATGTTTGGTATGGATAAAAAAAAAGTCAGTTTCCCTGGAATCCGGTTTAAAGATTTAAAACCCGTCTTTAGTAACTGCAGAAACTGTGGCGATATCATATTGTATTATATATTATATGTGTCTTTAACAAGAAGTGCCGCCACTTCTATTTCAACGCTGCAGGATTCATACATGCTTACATGCTGCAGATTCTGTTGTGCACACTGAAGAAGATGGATGATCGCAAATATGACGAGGAAGGAATGGAAATGGTGGGGGAAAGTAATGAGCAGTGATGGACAGATGGATGAGGATGGAGGCGGAGAGGCTGAGCTGCTTTTTGAGATGGAGCGACAGATGGACGTATGGACTGACGACAGGGTGGATGGTTGCAAAAGAATGTTTTGAGATTGACGGCGCTCAGTGGCGAGGTGAGGAGAGCGCGTTGTTAAAGGTAGGGCGATGTGGAGACGGAGAGAAGGATGCAGAGAGGGAGAGCACCCTCTCTGGACCTCAATGAATGCTTATTGGATTCTCTCCTCCATAGATATCTAATAAACCTTGCCCTCGCGTAGCACTTACGGGTGAATAACTATGGAGCGTATACGGTGGCCGTGCTTTCATTATTCCACATTTGTATCTGATTATCAGAGAAAGAAGTGGGCAACTGAAGATGGACTGCAGCATGGAGAGGAATTCATTCAGTGGATCTGAAATATGTACACGATCGCGCTGACATCTTAGTGGGAGCTAATAGAGATTCAATTAAAGACTATGTGGCCCTCGGCGTGCCTTTTGTCGTTGCCCTTAATTGACCAACATTTCAGCATTAGTTAGTTAACTTTGTTGCTTTCTTTCATTTGTCACTCAAAGTCTCCCGGAGTCTGATGAATGGTGAGAGTGTGCTCCCTGAAGATGACTTAATGACAGGGCAGATTGTGGACTGAGTGATTGAAAGGCGGAGATGGAGTGAATTCCTGCTGCAGCACTTGGCAGTGGGATCACGTCCTCGACAGAACAATAACCCCGCTCCACGGGTCTCACACGAGAGGACGCATGTCACGGCTAGCTAAGTGTAAGGTGGATGCAAATGAAACACACACACACACAGCATATCCATCACGCTGCTCTCGTCGACTCAAAGAGGTGATTCACTTCCTCAAAAGACAAGTGTTATTGACAGAAGTAGGCAGCCAGGGAAGTACGATTTGCAGCAGCGTGTGTTTGTGTGCGCTTGCATCCAGCGTACAAAGAAAGGGGTGTATCCGCCAGTGATGGGGGCCGCACTCCCAGCTGCCATTTTATAACAGCTTGTAGACAAATTCATTACATTCAACACCTACTTCCTGTCGCATGCTGTAAATGTGCGTGTGTGTGTGTGCTCAAGTCACGTGTCAGCATGTTTTCTATTTGGGTTGTCTATGTTGGAGTCATGTTTTGGGGAGTGATGGGGTGACAGATATCGTGTGTTCGGACCGTTTGCTTTTATTAAAGGATCGCTCTTTTCTTTTTTTTCTTTCTTTCTTTCTTATTTTTTTTTTTTTTTTTACATTTTCACCGTGCAATAGTGCATCGGTGAGAAAGGCACCTAAGGAGGCGCGGGCTCCAGCGTCTGTTGTCAGCTTAAGAAGAAGACCGCCACGCTGCCAGCCCCTGACAGCCCACATCCTTGGAGTCTGTCGACAGGGTGACACCCAACTCCACCATGTCTCAGCTCTCAGGCCATTGTTGCTGCTGCAGGCCTCTTTGCTGCCTTTGTGTTTTAGACACTGGAGTACAGATGTCCTTATTTAGAGAGACCTCTCAGACACTGGGCTGCTGTCAGTGTGATGGAGGTACTTGTTTTTAGATCCATACTAGAGGTTGAAAGATAGTGGAGTCGATATAATAACGATAGTTTGGAGTAGAAAAAAACGCTGATTACAGTCGATACACCACCCGTGGATTATGTTCCATTTCTTTACAATGAGTTTTTCTCTGTTTTATGACTGGCCAGGATTATTTTTGTTGTGGGTCCCATGATATTGTTTGATGCAATTCTTAAAAAAAACATTAACGCTGATGCATATTCCCAGGGTAAGAGTGTTAGATACAAGTTCATGAAGGTATAGTTACATTGGTTGATCATTTGGAAGAGGGAATGTCAAATTGGTGTAAGGTTATCGTAACAGTGTTTCTTCTCCCTGTCTTGTATCTTGGGCAAAAAGCTGATAGAGTAGTTTTTTTATGGTATAGACGAGGTATATGGGTCACATATGACATGAATATATCTTGTCTGCTTGGTATAAAAGCGGCTGTTCACTAGGACGGCAAAGTTGTAGACTTTATTTTCCTAGACTTAGAAAATAAAGTCTAAACAATTGGCTCTGCCTTCTATGCTACGCTAGCTACTAAATACATATGAAATGTATTGTTGCTTTGTATTCTTTGCTTCTCTCTGAAATTGTCACTTACTTTTTCGAAAGGCAAAATGGCAGTGTGGGCTCCACACTAGCTCAGGGCATTGCAAAGGGTCAATAAACATATGAATTCTTCAGTTATGACCAAAATCAGATTTTGTGAGGTCAAACTGACCTTTGACCAGCATATTCTCATCAGTTCATAGTAAAGTCCAAATGGATTTTTTGTGTTTTTGATGTAATTTTGTCTATTTGAAGTTATTTGCTGAAGTAAATCCTGAGATATCTTGAGAATGGGACAGACATGAGGTCCCATAAAGAACAAATAATGGATGAAAGGTATTGGCAGTACTTGTGCCCAGAACTTTTGACATTTGTTGCATGTCCTCTCCATTCATACCTTCTCCCCACTAATGACTATCATAAACGAATAAAATGCCTTCCCAAAAAGTATTGGAAATACACAAAAGTCAGGTAACAACATTAGTACAACTTCTGATATGCACGAGGGAGATTAAATTCATCAAAGAAAGTAGACGGAATACAAATCAGGAGTAAAGATTATAGAAGAGAGGAACGTCTCAGACAGGGCTGGGGATGTGGAAAAAAGGAGAGCCAGAGGAGGGGAGAGAGAGAAGCAGGTTCCTACTGTACTCTTTATGTATTAGACGCTGAGCCTCCCCCCTATAATGGGACGGGGGGATTAAGGGGATAATCCACCATGTCTCTTTTTTTCCTCCTCACATCCTCGCTCCTTTTACCTTTTCCCTAATTTTCTCACTCTCACTCTTCTGTCGCCACGACGCGCAGACAAGACAGTGCTTAAGAGAGAATCAGCACAACAATTAGTGTGCGTGTGCATGTGCGTGTGCATGCGTATGCTTATGTGAGACAATTCCAATGGGAGAGTCAGAGAGGCTGAGGATAATTAGCTCCAGTCTAATGCCAGGTCAGCCTTTTTTGGCACCGACGTGGATCCGCGCTCGTGTGTTTCTTAACGTGCGCTTTCCCTTTTTGCATGGTCTCAACTGTTTACGTTGAGGCGAATGCTGGTGGACAACATTGCGTTAATAGTTTATTCTTTCCCACTGCCCTTGACCAGTCTCTTAACACAAAGAGCAGGCAGATAAGAGAGGATTTACACACAATACTGAAGCCATTAGCGTCTTGTTTTTTCTTTTTTTCCCCCCTCCCTCTCCGTCTCTCACCGGGGTTTGTTGTGTGTTATCAGATCCACTGGGATGTGTGGATGGCAGATTGAATGTCCACAGCCATGGAAAAGGCCAAGGATGTCTAACCTCCCATTCACACGCTGCTAGCCTCATCAACAGAAGGCCCTTTGTCCCACGGCAGTCAAGGAGATGGACAGTACAAGATAATTGCATTCGGACAATAACCGTCTCCTCTGTTGGTTTTTGAATGTGTACAGTCTCTTTGGAATGAAACGCTAGACGAGTGTGTCTGCGTGGGAGGGAGGGAGCGGTGATTCTGTTTTGCGCGTCCTTTGTGTCCCTCTGAATTTCCCTATCTGTATGCAGGTATGAATGAATGGCCTCGATAAAAGATTTTTGGAGCTGTATCCAATAGTGAGCTGTCATCGACCATCTCAGCGGTTGAATGCTGACTGGCGAGCACTAGACAGTGAAGTCATAACTTGACTGATAAGATTCTTCGGGAGCTGCCATTGAATCCAGAAAGCCAACAGGACAAGAAATAGATGTGAACGACAGGGAGCGGAGCTGAATGGCACCATCTGACCTATTAGCTGCCGTAGACCTCCACTCATTTTGTCCCATGATGTCATTCACTGTTGGAATACAATAGAACATCATCCCATATTGGGAAGATATGTATGTAAATGTGGATTTGCCTGATGTCCGTATTTGCTATTGAAGTGTATTTTTGTTCCATCAAATGCTAGATATTTATTTAAATAAGGGAACATGCATAAATCTGATGCAAAGCAAATGAGCCAGAGACAGTCCAGTTCAAATAGATCAGCGCAAACATAGTCCTTTGTCTATTTATGTATTGTTTGTGTTTTGTGGAGGATAGCCTGCATTTTCTGGCCATTACGCCACTTTGGCTGTTGACCTTTATCTGTGAATGCCAAATGTGAATCACGTATCATCGGCCGATTGGCAAATCATCTACGGAGCAGAGGAGGGAATGATGTGTGTGTGTGTTTTTTCCTGTTCTGTTTGCTTTTTCGCGGTTATAAAATAGAACGTTCGTTCCTGATTCCATTTTCCACAGACAGAAGGGGAAACGGGGTCAGAAAGAGCGAGACACCAGCCGCAAACGGTGTTTCTGCACCCCTCCCTCAGGCGATTTCAGGGAAAAGGTCATAAATTCAAAATAAGTCTGGCGCTCCAATTGTGCCACGTTCTGATTAATAAATGTAGGTCTATTCTTTGATTTTTGAAAAAGTCGTTTTGTTAGTTATGAATGATAAATCATCCTTTGTGCATTACCAAATTTTTTCCACATTTCGCTGCAACGACTGAGATTGTTGAGTAGTTTCACATTCATCATACACATATGACTCAAAGCCCAATCTAGTCACTGCTCCTTGTAGGCTGCAAGGCGTTCTGTATGAGACCCACGTCACAGCGATGGAGTACCGCTGCTTATTATACTTCTTCATAGTAAAGGGGGGGTGGGGTGATAAATGGAGTGGTCCGAGGAACAGCGTCAGCCCCTGTTGTCAGTTTTCACTACTTTCTATGAGCCATGCTTGACGGAGAAGAATCACAGCCGGCGCCTGGATCGCTTTCTCACTCACTCCGCCTTTCCTTCCTCAGTCTTTCTCCCATTTATCCTCTTGAGCTTCACAGTCCCATTGTGCCTCCGTCTCTTGGCATCCCCTCTGCCTTTTCCTTTCAGACGTTCACCCACTCCATTTAAATCTTGTTTATTCTAGGCTGCGCCCCTTTTTAGCTACATTGTCGGTATATAAATATATCTCTCCCCCCCCATTCTAGTAATCCCCTCCTCTCCCTCCCCTCGCTTCTCTTGCCGTCATATCTTTTCCTCCGCGGAGGGTGTAGTGGGGTTGACAGGCAGTGAGCTCACACTTGTAACCTCCCTGCCACCATGCCCGGCGCGGCGCCACTTGAGGGTTTGGCTGCAGATTGAATAGCTCCCAGAGATGTCATATTCAGACAACCTCTCTGAATTACATTTCCTGGTCTCCTTGCCTTGTTGCCTGCATGTCTCCACCAATCAAATAGCCCGGAGTTAACATGTGGATGACCCCTGCCCCGCCCCTCTACCTAAACACACGCACACACACACACACACACACACTACCCATCTCTGGGCCGCGTCCCTCGCAGAAATTATTCCTCCACCACTCGTCGGGCGATCCAACCACTGCGAGGCAGACCAGCAGATGGGCGATCTGATTGGCTGTCAGCTCCAGTTTATTTCCTGGTCGTCGGGATGTCAGATGAGATAAAACATTGTTCTGCTGCATTTGTCATGTCCCCTCGACGGGCTTCAGGAGAAATGAGAAAAGTTTAGGTTTACGGGACACGTGGTAGAACAGATTGGCCCCGCGGCTGCCAGAGGAGCCGCCTGCATCATTTCTTCTCAACACATTTCTGTTTTCACTTTTATTCTTGACCTTCTGTCTTTGTTACGCACTTCACAGCCATTATACTCCAATTCTGCCAGGATTCAACATTGTCGTGAGAACATAATAATCCAGAATGGTGGAAAAAGTACCATCAATTACGCAATTTGGCAGTAAAATATGGTTATTATTTCTTTCAATGCAGACATTAGGTCACTCGTACAAACTTTGCCATAAAAGAACGTTTGGCAAGAATGTTAGGATCATAACGTTTCAGTAAAAACAATATCTTGAAAGTGTATACAATATATATGCCCGCAGGAGTTCAGGTGAAAAATTGAATAATGATAGCATGTGTTTGGCCCGGGCCAGTGATCCTCATTGTGGTTTTCTTGTTACCGTGTATGACATGGTGTGGCCAGAAGGTGGGTTATGTGAGCCGGAGAAGGAGCGGCGGCCAGTGAGGTTTTTACTGTGAGGGAGTGGAGGAGAGCCTTAGCTCATAGAGCTGTCCCTCCATAAATTGATTAATGAGGAACAGCTTCATGTGGGAAACAGAACGGATCACACATCACAGGTACACACTCTCGCATTCGGGACATGTGCACACACACACACACACACACACACACACACACACAAGCATCCAAGTGTGCCCTCTGGAAGTGAACAGAGTTTGGCTTTCTGTGCTAACAAACAGGTGGTGGATTGGACATTCATGGTCGCACACATATACGTAAACACACACACACACACACACACACACACACACACACACACACACCTCAGGTGGCGGATTGAGCTCCCATGCTGTGTGGATTTGTATCAAAGCCGAGACATAAAAATGAACTGGCAGACTGGGAGCCGTACCTCTCCAAACCCTCCAGTCTGCTGCTTTGGGTAGACTTTCTGTGTGTGTGTGTGTGTGTGCGTGCGTGTGTGCGTGTGCATGGTTGCAAAATCAATGTATGCAAGGCTGTGATTTTAGATTGCACACTAATGGGTCTTTGTGCTCAAAACGTCCTTTTTCTATTCCGATTTTTTGCTTCTGTTTTTCAGATCAGCCCTCTAGCTTTTTTTTTGGTACGGCCCTTGCTCCGTCCGTCCTTGAATGTAAGCTGGATCCCGGAGGGTGCTGAAAAGTTGTTGGATTACACAAAGTATTATTGGGGGGTTGAAATATGAGTCTTTATGTGGGTGCATTATCACCTTGCGCAATTAGGATTGTCTGAATTCACTCTGAATGACCTCACCTCGCATGATGAAGGCGATAAACCAAAGCCGTTCAGGCTTTTCTACTGTCGTAATGAGGCAAAATGGAGACATGTGCACAACCGCTTACTCATGCACATGCATACTCAGTCATCTGCGCAGGCATATGTGTGTCATGTATGCAGATTCGCAGTACGCGGGGATGTTCCGGAGGCTTGCAAACATGCTCGCATGTCATTGTCATGCTTATTATGGTTGTTTACGGTGGTGGAAATGAACATTCTCTATGGTTTTGTCTCTATGGGAGGGGATGATACGCACTATAAATCTGCTTGATCTGCGTGGAGTGTCATGGCGTATTACCCGTCCTTTTAACCGTGGCTTCGATGGCGATACCACATCATCACATACACACATGCAACCTCTCTCTCTCACACACACACAGTCGGTGTTAAAAAAAAAAGATTCCAGCCGTAGAGCTCCCTGTGTTGACTGTCTCCGGCCCTTGCTGAGTGTGTAATGAGCAGAGCTTGAGTAAGATTAAGGCAGATATTGTGTGGCGTTGGAGGATTGGTTTCACTTTGAGCGTTGGTGTTGTGGCGGAGCGCACTCCAGTGCTTCTGCTGGCCAGGCTGAATGACCAGCAGGGCCCCCAGTGTTAGTCTCCCATCATTTGTCATAGCGTTTTACTCGATGCTGCTAATGCGTTTCAGGCTAAAAACACGTACCACCCGCAGGGCTGCCTGGTATCCGCAGGAAGTGCGCTGGTTGTGATGACCATGAAAGGATGAGGGACGGTGGTAAAGAGAAAAAGATAGTAGGGATAGAAGCGGGGGGTGGGGGGGTTGTTTGGGAGGGGAAAAATGGGGGCGTTAGATATGTGATGTGGGTTTGTTGGCTCCCTGTGAAGCACATGAAGAGAGTAGAGGGGAAGTGATTGGGAGAAGAAGGTGGCGTTATGTGGGGGGAAAGTGCACAGAGTTTAGAGAAAAGAGAGGGATGGAAGAACAGAGAGAAAAGAGAAAAAGGAGGATAAATGGAAACAGAAAGGCTGACAGACAGGAGAGGAAGACGGGATGTTCCAATGCAGAGGATGAGAGAAAAACATTGGGAGCGAGGGAGAGGAAGAGAGGGTGCAAGGACTGTTGTCATCTGGAATCTATAGAGAATGGATGGGCAGCATGAAGAGGCTATAATCACATCCATCAACAACACTGTCTATTAAAGCCTGTTCTTCTACCCTGTCTTCCTCCCTCTGTCTCTCCAAACCGCCAGCCGTGGTCAATTCGCCCGCGCACTCAATAGAAGATCTTTGTAAGGATGATGACTGTAATATCAATAGTTCTGGAAAAGAAAAAAGAACAAAGGCTATACATGTAGTCCCCCTCCTCTTGAACTACAGCCACTTCCTTGTCCTTTCAGGTGAATAAACGGCTCATCAACAGTCACTCTTTGACAAAGACAAAGATGGTCATAGACGATACAGGAGACAAAAGGTTCCTATACAGTACAGTCATCGTCTACCAAAGACGGGTCGGTCTAGCAGCTTATCAAAAGCACCAACAGTAATAATGAAAATACAAATACTCTGTCATAATATACAAGAAAATAGTAAGATTTTTAAGTTCTTTGACATAAACAGTTCAGAAAATCCAGTCAATGAGAGTGAAGAAACAAAATTCTATTCAAATCTAAGTAAAGGAGGAACACGTTCAACTTATGTTAATTAACTAAAATTAACTTATTTTTTTCCCTTTTAACATCACGATCAACTGCTAGATTTCCCGTTTTTTTTTTTTTTTTTTTGGGGGGGGGGGGGCAAGAGGATAAAAGGGATAATAATGAGCCCTAATTATACAGAACTGCTTATTCAGTACTGCATATAGAAGCACCTAAACTCCCCTGGACCCCCCCTCCCCGTCTGCCTCCTCACCCGTCCTCCTCTCGCCTAAGCTCTGTCTGCTTAGCCAGTGATAAGCCACTGGAGCGTCGCCTGGCTGAGACTGCTTCAACAAATTCACTTTGCCGTCGAGCTAATAGGATTTTGTTTCTTCAGTCCATGCTATAGATGGCATCTTTGGACACGAGGAGAAAGAGATGAGGTTTGGTGATGAAGAGGCATTATGAGAGGACGACGGCAAACTTCAAGGGGGATAAACCACACTTCTCTCTCCCTTTCTTTCTCACCCGTCGTCTCATCTTCCGTCCGTCGCCCCCTCCTCCTCCTCCTCAGCCTCCTCCTCCACCTCCTCCTCCTCCTATAGCATGAAAATCTCCTCACTTTTTTTCTTTGGCGTGGGATCAAACGCCGCTTTCCGTCGGGGAATTCATTTAGAATTCTGGCTTTTTCTGAGGGGTGTTTGGGCCAATGAGCTGGCGAGCCGAGCAACATCTGTTTTCATGAATACCTAATGGCTGTGTGTCACCGGAGTCAAACACATGCACCGAGAGATGCTCCCACTGTTATTACCATCATGGTTATTTAGCCACCAGTTTCTCATTAGGGTGTTTTCTCTCTCTCTTCCCCACGGAGGGAACTATTGGATTAGCAGCTAGTTTTGACAGTATGTGCCGGAGCCCCTCTGCCTATATTCGACAGATTATTTATTTTTCATTGGGGGTTTTATCTACAGCACACCCTGTGTGTTGTATTGGTAAGGTGTGATACTTTAATAATATGATAACACCACAGAGGGAAAAGGGAGGCATTATGTGCCGTAAATCAAACCCTGATAATATCCAGAAGGAAAATGTGTTAGGTATAGAAATGAGTTGAGGCTTGCATTAAAGTACCAAAAAATGTATTTCCTAGTGTTTTGTAAGAGTTCCTTTTGTTCAAACGTTCAAGTGCTGCCCTTGCTCATGTTTCTATGGAGACGGTGGCAGACAAGGGGCTGCCGATGTGGGGTCTCCTCTATCAGAGGTCAAGAGTTCGGGGGTTGATAGTTACCGTGGCTTGGAGCAGCTAGAGGTTCATTCAGTCTGTAAAGACTTTTCTTTTTTTTTTTATCACGTGGAATGAAATTTGAAACCTTGCACACATATTCACCTTTACTGGTCGACTTACCGCACAGTGCTCTGACCTCATCTTGGCAGTATTTGGAGCTCTGTTTTCCTGAAACAACGCTTTCCAGCATACGAGTTGTGTGCGTATGCATTTCTGTGTGTGTGTGTGTGTGGGTGGTTGAAATACACACACACACACACGTTGTGGTACTGATGACGGTTATATGCCGAACATGCTGAACTACTTTCATGGACGACCTAACGTCTCGTAAAGTGATGAGACAGAGTGTGACGATGTGATCTGGCATAGCTGCGGTCGTAGTGTGGTTGTCGCGCTCCGTCCCTTTAATGCTCTCTTTCCTTTCACACTCCTTCTTTCTTCTGTGCTTTTTTTTTTTTTTGTTTGCTTTCTGTTCTGATCTCTTCTTTTCTTGCTCTTTGTGTACATCCTGCTCATACCGCTTCACTCTCGGGAAAAAATACATAAAGTATTGTAACTCGAGGAAAAGACTCTGTGGATGACAGAAGCTACAATGTGTCACAAAGGAAACTAAAAGGATGATGGAAGCCACACTGGAAAGCGCAAATGTTTCCCCCCATCGATCAGGAACCCTGTCCACTTCACTATCTACTGTTTCTGCTCTTCCTGAGTCTTTAGAACAGTGTGAGTCCATTGATCAGGCTTTGTCATCCTGTGCTGGTACACCAGTGATCCTAATGAAGCCGAGTCCACCGGGCCGAGCGCTTGCACTAAAAAAAAAAAAAAAAAAAAACCCGCAACAGCTCATTCGTTCTCAACAGGAGCCAACTTATGAGGCAAATTCGCCGTAATTAAAGCCAGTTTGTGTAATTGAAGCATTCCTCTCTCTATCATCGCGGCACGGAAATTACACACCGCGATATGACTTGTTGGGCCATTGTACAGAATTTGTTTTGGTATAATTCAGTGGCCTCCCACCCTCTCATCCTGTCCTCCTCCGTTCTATCTTCATCCCCCTTCTCCCTTCCTCTTCATATCCATTAGCCTAATGAACACCCTGCAATTTCCTGCCACCGGCACAAACACGATGCACAGCATTGTTCTCCCTCCCTCCCTCTCTCTCTGTGTGTGTGTGTGTGTGTGTATAGACCCCTGCATGTGTGCACACTGGTGTTTGCATGTGCGTTTGACAGAGAGAGCGGGCCAGGAGAGAACGCGTTGGTGAGCTCTCATTAAAATAGATGGCGGTAATCAAAGTGCAGAGCAATTAGCCACGGCCGAGTGGGCGGAGGGCGTACGCCGCGTGTTAGCCGCGCGCCACCGTGTCAGGCCTATTGGTAAACATCGTGATAGTTCACCTCGCTCGCACAAGAGCACAAGAGTTACGATCTGCAACCCCGAGGGAGACGCTCGCCTCAATCTATCACGGGCTGTTTCCCTTAGTGTCTGAAACAGGATTCTGTTATCAGCTTCTAGTTACTGGTTGTATTATCACATTCAGAATAAAAAATGAGTGTGTTTTTGACAGGATTTCAGAGGAATGGGCCTGTCAACAGCTCACCGTGCATCCTGTGGTGGATGCGGCCGAGCCAACATCTGGCTCAGTGTGGTAAACATGCAGGTGCACGATCCAGGACTTCCATGTTGGGTGCTTTCTCCTGCTACGTGATTCCCATGATGCAGCAGAGGCTGTTCAGCTGGTTTTCTTCTCTGGTGTAGAGGCTCCGAGTCTCACTGCCGTACAGCAGGGTGCTGATGATGCAGGCTTAGTGAACCTGGAGTATTTGCTCATTCGGTTCTTCAACTCTGTGGTGATTCTCACAGGAAGGTCAGTTGAGACTGTGGACCCGAGGTATGTGAAGCTGTTGAGTCAGTCTTGTCGTCGATGGAAATGGAAGGTGTGGTTTTTGACTTCCTGGCACACAATTATGAATAAAGAAAATCCTTGATTTAGTTGATTTTGATTGGAAAAGGTGGAGTTATTTGTTCTGCTCTTGAAGATGTTTTCACATATTTGATGAAGTAAGAATTACCGACGAGTAAGTGCAGTTTCTCTTTCCTGATCCCGATGCTGTGCTGGATGTGTATTTTTTTAAGTTGTGTACTGTAAATTGGGAGTTTCCTGCAAAATCATAATAAACAAGTTATTTCTCTGGATTCCATGATGGAACATAGGAGAAGTTTTGAGTGAGTCCCCCCCTTCTCTACCTGGTTCAGAAAACAGAGACAGAAAGAAGGCAGATGCGTCCACTGCTTTTATTCTCCGTAGTGACATCTATCATGGGCAACCGTCTCCAACCTAACTGTTCGTCTCACATGGGCAGACCTCCACTAACTTTAACACACACACACAGGCTGTGTCAGCTGAGACCTGAGGCTGCCAGTCTTATCACCATCTGCTACGGGGCAGTGCTCATCTTCTCCTGAGTTATTTATTGTGTTATAGCTGCAGTGGCCTGACCGTGGAGGCAGATAGGGCCATGCCATTGCTTTCCAGGGCCCGCTTGTTCATTTACAGGTCAGTATCTCACTCGCACGTCCTCTGGGAAGCCGCTACGGTGCGAGAGAGGAAGAGGCCGCAGAGGGAAAGACAGGCACGCGTGAGCGATGTCGGTTTGTTTTCCTCAGGCGATCGGCGAGACGCTTCCAAATGCTGTTTGTGCATGTGCATCACGGGGGCTGTCAGTGTTGGCAAGGCAACAGGCTGTCCATTTGGATGGGTTTAAAGTGAATAACTGCCACTTAACCTCCCAAAGTGCTTTGTTGGCTCCCCCTCCCTCCCCCTCCACAAAATCAGCTGGTTTGACACTTTGTTTTGAAGATGGTGATGGTTGCTGCTACTGTATGCAATAACAGCCATTGTAACTATATATATATATATATATATATATATATATATATATCCAGAAGACTTATGCTCTTCTGAACTCAATATTGGTAAATGTATAGCAACACAACAGCTCAGTGCAGAATTCTGCAGAATTCTGCCGTCTCTACAATGACGTTTTTGCCATTTGTGGAGTAGTGGGTTTTTTCCCCCCGCATTTAGAGAACCCAACCTTCACTGAGGATGAGAGGAGGCAGCAGCGCATGTAAGGGCCTTTGTGGTTCTGCTTTCTGGGGACTGTGTTGACCTGAAAAAGTGTTCTCATTTTGGCCTCTCCTTTCCCAGACAAACAATACAAAAAAAACCCCAAACAAACAAAGAAGAAAAGTGCAGGTTGGACAAGCCGAGGATGATGGTCATTCATTGCTCCAGTTATGACCCCATCGGCACATTTTTGAGCAGGCTGATGACAAGCTGCTGGAATGCCCCGCCGTTTTGCCGAGTCGTTTGAAAACATGATTAACGGTGGTGGAGCACAATAGGAATGTGATTCTCAATTGAGCGGTGGGTACGGCATGCTAGCCTGGGAAATCATCCAGGCCCTAATTGATGAAGCAGACCCTGATTCAGACGACTGGAACTCACACACACACACACACACACATGCTCAGACAGAAAAAAAAGGACAAAAAGAAGTGTATTTTACATGGTTTCTGCATTCATGAAATGTGTTATTTTAACGTAAATATAAACAATAATATAAGAAATAATATGAAATATGTACGAGCAATAGCAAGTGGAAGCTTTGTCTAACTTGTGAATGTTCTAAGAGATCTATTGTAAGTATGTATTTATTAATTTTCCTTCTTTTATTTCATATTTACACTCAAAACCATGTTGTAACTCAAATAGCAAATAACTCAAATATTCAAATGGAATAAAATATGAGGGTATAAAACAAATAAAGGATAAATAATATATAAAAAAATAAAAAATATATATATTTTTTTAATATACATGATATCCAAAGGAAGTAAAACTCATTTCATTTCTTTCATATTTCAGCAGCAAATGGTTTCGTCAAGATAAGAAAAGAAAATATGATCTGAACAATCACTTTGCTGCGATGTTTTTTCTGGTATTTTGTTAAGAACACAATTTAAATGTGAACACAAATCAGCAACAGAACAATAGCCCAAGTCCACACATATTACCAGAGGGTCAGCAATTTCAAAAGCAATGAATGTGTTCCCTCTCATTCAATAAAACCTGCATTGCTCCATTTTAAGATTGTTGCCAAAGTATTTGCTTACTGAAGGGCTTGCTGAAGGTATTGGATATTTTTTATATCCATTTATATTAGCCAAATGAAAGAAAAAAAGTCTTCAAGTTTTTTTTTTTGTCCGGAGGATTCCAGAAACTCAGTGTTGCACATCGTCTGAGGAAGCAGAACCATGCTTCCTTACACTCGTGTATGGATTTATGGGAGATATAAAGAAAATTTACAGCAAGAATCATTTTGAAAGAGCGTTCTCCTCAGAAGTATAAACCCCCGTCTTGCCTTGCTCCCCTCCTCTCTGCTGCTCCGCCCTTCCATTTCATTAAGTCTATAGACAGCCATGGAAGTCTGAAGTCTCGTCTGTCACTGCTGCCTCCTTCTCCCCCTCCTCCTCCCTCCTCCTCCTCCTTTTATGTTTTCAACCTCTCTCTAGACCTTCAACCGCTTTTCTTTATACATTTCATGCTTACTTTTTTTTCTTTCTCTCTTTTTTCCCTCTCTTCTCTCAAAAATCATCCATTGCTATGTCCCTGCTCCTTTTGTGTGGCCAGACAGCCGTGTAATTGTGGGCCCGAGTGAGGAGCGGGGATGAGACGAGGCCTTGTATTGGTCAGCGCCGTGCTAGTGTACCTACCTAGAGCCGTTCTCCCAGCAGCCTCTTTGTTCCCGCTCCATTGTGATCGGACTAGCGCTACACATGTTGTTGGGCTGCAAGACGGTCTGCCGTCTTTGTGATAAATATGGACCTCTGTTTCTCTCAAGTATTGTCGCCGTTCTTCCCCTTGCTGCCTGTCTGCTTGGATACCTCTAGCTGCACCGCATGGAAGAAGATTAGCTGCACCTCCGAGAGACACATGCGTGCATTCACACAAGCTCAAACAACACACACTCACACACACTACACACACACACTGGGTTCCTGACTGCCTTTGTCCCGCATCTCCTCGTTGAGCGTCACTGTAGACTCTCTCCAGTGTGGACGTTTGTTTGCAAGGGGGTTGGATTGTCGTATGAGAAGCCGTTTTATGGCAATAAATGAGGTGGAGTTGATGATAATATAAGGAATTAGGTGCTGAAGTAACGATGAATACACAGTGTGTCTTGATGGGTTTCTATACGATGGATGTGAGCCTGAAAACATTCACCATTTCTCAGATTAATTATTACTGTAACAGGATGCCAGTCCAAATTAAAAAAACAAGTAAATACAGACAAAATGAACAGAAATGTAAAATAACAAAAGTGTGTATACAGCGCTCAATGTAATGATTAAATACGCATTTAAAAGTTATCTTGTTAAAGTATCTCCTCTGAAACAAGCCAATTGAAGAGATCCCGTTTGATCAAACGGTGAGCTGGGATTAAGGGATGATCACTAGGCTTTGTCAAGGTTTAACCTCCGGTTGTACAACAAAACACACACACACACACACACACACACACACACACACACACACACAAAGTACTAGGGGCAGTCATCCTATAGGGCAGATTTAAGCTCGGACAGAGGCAGTATTCTGCTGGTTGATTGGTGATATTACTTCTTCTTTAGTGCTGCTGATGACTCAATGGAGGCCCTTGCTGCGGGGACGACGGTGAATCATTCTTATATCAATGTCTTTGCTTTGACTCGAGAGTGAATTTTCCAAGCCCACAGTATAGTAACAGATTTGATTTAATCCCTATGATAATGTCGGATTACCATTTCCCTTTTATTATTCAAGAGTTTATCTGAGTGCTTAAAAACCTTCTTTTCAACGATGCTATTCAGTGCACGTAAATACCATTTTTCATAATATGACCCAAGTTCATTTTGTTGGCACTAAGGAAGCAGTAGTAATGGGGCCACAGTCGCAGAAATATGATCCAAGAGCAAATTCAATTCTGGGAAATAAAAATGTTCAAAAAAACAAAACCACATTGATCTATGCTGCGTACTGTAGCTCATCATACCTTCAGCCCTCATTTACATGTCAAGATAAATTAGTGATGAAGAAGTTACCGTTGTTTCAAAGCAACACAATGAGGTTTCTTCCTGAAATCTCCAAGAGAAGAGCAATTATTTATCAGCAACGCAGATGAGTGTATTTCTTTTTCTCCTTATGTAATGAAAGCACATTTGCACCCCTCTGTTTTGGAGATGTTGTTAAAGTGTTTCTTCCACCTTGGTTATTAAATAAAAGACCATAACAGCCATGGCTAGATGGATAAGGTTGAACTTATTAGAATGTAAAGGTCATTATCACTGTGACCTCAGAAAACTGCCATTATTCAAGAATTCATATGCTAGTTATGACAATTTCATACGGACGTCTAATATGTTAAAATGACGATGTGACGACAACGAGACTGAACCACAGAGGCAGACAACCACTTGGCGGGGGAGGAGGGGGGGTATTTCTGGTTTACTTATTCAGCCTCTTTTCCTTCAGAGTCGAAACAAAGCTAATTTCTTTGGCAGGCAACATTGGCTGGCTGGCAAGAAAACAAAAATTGCGTATAAAATACGCCCTCGAGGTCGAGTTGTGTGGCTCCGCTAATACAATTTAGATGTGTGCATGGGTTTGTGTTGAAGGTAGAGAAAATTCCCCTGAATCCTTGACATGCCAAGAACCAAACCGGGTTTGATTTTGTTTGTACGAGACTGCAAGAAGGAGCTGGAGGGAGGGGGGGTGACGGTTTTATTGTTTACCTCCTGGCTGTTTGTGCCAACAGCGTGGGGACAGTGAGCCAAACACACACTGACCCCTGTTGATGCTCTCTCCTCCCGCCCGCCTTCCGTTAAACACTCAGCCTCTTAGTTGTCATGGAGACGGTTTTATTGTCATTTTATAGCGGGGAGGAAAAATAATGGCCTTGAGCTCATATTAGCTATCTACATAGCCATAACGAAATGACTTTTGTATACATCTATGATGTTTTTAAAGCGTGTTTTGCCCTCTGTGGCGGCAGAGACTTACTCTCCCGATTTGCTCGTCGTCATCATTTCCTCCTCATCTTGCGCTCCTTCGCCGCGCTCATTTTGTTATTGTTCAAGATCATCCTCATTAACCTTCCCCTCAACTTCCCCTTCATTTTGTCTCATCCTGTCCTGTCTGCCTCCTCTGCTCCTCCACTTATCCCCTCTACATAACAAATCTTCTAGTCTACCACTTCTCCGCTCACCTGCGTCATTTACTTTGCCATTTTCCTCATTTATTTCACGACTCTTCTCTCCATCCTACCTTTCACTCGGCCTCCCATTTTCCCAGCGTCGGCCGGCGGCTTCTCCAGCTCGCCACGCCGTCGACCTGCTCTCTCACTCTGCATCCTAATGTCCTCCTCTCAGCGTTATCTCTCCCGTAGCATCGCCTCCATCCAAACGCTCGGTATGCACATCGTGTCCGACTGGGGCCCTTTTTTTTTGTCTCAGGCTCTGTGCATTATTAGAAGCGAGCGGATCACTAATTCATGTCAGCTGAGCCTTGTGGGGTTTGACTGGAGGTGGGTGGGAGCTTGTTGCGTCTTGAAGACCTTTCATGTGGCGTGATCCATGTTGCTGCACGGGCCTCCTCTGCTGTCTCCTCGCTCCTCTCATTTTGCCTCACCCTCGGCCTTATTAATGGCCTCTAACCCCTTCCTCATTTTCTCCCTTGTTTCCTTAGCTCTCCCATGATGCGCCGCCTCCGTCTCTGTTCAACCTCTAGCTACTGTAGAGAGATTTATACTCCGTTTGCCTCTGTACTCGCGTTCCACCTCTCCCCCCTCCCTCCATCATTCATTGATGTCTGATCTAATTGCTTTTGCTCTGACCCTGGGGACCCGGGCACAGTGTAACAAGCACCCCAAGGATGCACTCCGCCTCGGCCTTCTTGACTGCATCCCTGAATCACTACTTTCTTTTTTATCTGTTTGCTCAGAGACTCTTCCCATTCATTAGCAGCTCTAATGCCAAGACCACGATATTGTGAAGTGAATCTAATCTAAGGCCGGCCATGGCACAAGGTTGGTCCAGGGGGTGACCAACAGTTCTTTGTCTATTTTTCAAGAGTGGAATTTATTTCATCCACATCTCAGGGTTTGCCCTAAACAGAGAAAAAGGAGTAGAAGTATAGGAGAACAGAAGGAGAGAAACGAGGAGAGGTGGGAGGTCAATAAAAATGTAGGGAAAGAACAACCTAAGAACACAGAGAGGCTCTCAGGGCCACCACGACAGAAATACCTCCAAGGTGAAATATGGAGATGCAGTGAGCTACGGCAGGCAATTCCTACAGCTTTTGTATCCATTTAGAAATTAGGATTTTTTGAACACATTTGAACCTCTTCCCTTCACTGGTATCTTTTTCAACATCCCACGGTGCGAAATGTCACACAGTGACATCCACCAATTGTGTCGTCTTCAATGAACCCTGGAGCGAAAAAACATGCAAGCTTACAAGTCACGCTTTACATGAAACGTCGCAGGACTGAATTCCCGCTTGATGCTTTTTCGAACCCTCCTTTGCTAGAAAGTGAATGAAAAGAGGAGCTCAACGACTCCTCACACATCATGCTCCGCCTTCAGTGAGATAAGCCGGTGGGTAGCGAGTGAATATGAGCGATGCAGTGCAGAATAACCCCAGTTGCCGGTCATGCTGCGTGACAGTGTATGAGCTCGGAAAAAACAGCACTGTTCCCTGTTTTCACATGAAGCCCGATGATGGAAGATCAGCTCAACATCACTTTTTTCTTTACGCCTCTGCTTTCCTATTAAAGCCAGAGCTGTATAGTACATGTGTGTGCTTTTGTCTCATAAATATTCACCATAGAACACCAGCATAAAGATCAAAAAAACATTTCCCCCCTGAAGGTTAATAGGTCAAATGTGTAGATCAAAATCTAGTTGTTGCACACACTCCTCTCATTAGAGCCATTTAAAGAGAATCATTTGATACAGATACTCTGATCTTCCTCTTGGCCTTCCCTAGTGTATGCCCTCTCTGGCCCGCACACACACACGCACACACACACACACACTCTCAAACACACTGTAGGTCCTTCGGGCTCAGGCACTGGGCTGAATGCTGAAATCCCTCTTTGAAGTGAGCAACTCACGTGTGTGTGTGTGTGTGTGTGTGTGTGTGTGTGTGTGTGTGTGTGCGTGTGCGTTCATTCTCATGCACAAAAACACACGTATAATCTTGCTTGTGCTTGTCCGTGCTTGTCTAATCAGATCAGGTGTTCAATTATTGATGTATATGTTCAAAGAAGTAGAATATGTGAACAGTGGCGACCCTGCAGCTGTACTGTTTAACCTTCACCGTGCAGCAGCCCCGTGTGCATAACTGAGGGGAGTTTAAGCTGCTGTACTGTATGTGTGCTCGCATCTCAGAGGTTTTTTTATTTATTTTTTTTTAAAGGCAGGCTGGAACTGCCTCCGAGCTGCAGCGAAACGCAATATACAGAACAAAGGTGCCTCGGGTGACACTTTAAAACACTCGCTCTCCTTCTGTGTCTCTCTGCAGGTGTGTGGAAATCATCGCCAAGGAGGGGAGAAGTCTGAAGGAGCTCTATCTCGTGTCTTGTAAAATCACAGACCACGGTAGGATACTTTCAATCACTGTCCCTTTGTTGCAGTCAACCTCCGACATTATGATCATAACCATTATTGCCCATAGTCACCGCCATGATTCAGGACTCATTTGGTTTTTACGACTCGGCCCCTCGCGAGACCTGCAAACACTAAAAATATTATTGAAAAGTTTCGCACGGAATGAAGTAATGTTCGCCGGATCTCTTTAGTGCAGTTTGTTAAGACGTTCATATCGTCATCTAAATTAAAGTCAAATTGCTCCTAATTTGGACGGAGTCAGCAGCAACGCTCGGGCTGCTTAAAACAGGCAAGTTGGGCGACAGCTGACTCTTTTTTTTGTGTGAATTCATAAATACTGTCAGGAGAAGCGACTCAGAGCACAGTATGCAACGTATGCGATGACTGCGCCCGGCAGGATTTCTATGCGTTTGTGGATTAGTATTTGTATTTTGTGACAGGAGACATCCGTGCTGTTTTTCTTTTCCACCGAACACCGACAGGCAGTCTTTATATCCCTCTGGCGTCATCGCCCCCTTTTTTATTTTGTTTACACTACCTCCCTCCTCCTGCTCGGTTCCATTCTGCCATATGTTTTGCAGAATATTTGAGGCTTTTATCAGCTGCGGTGCGATGCACAGTCGGAATGCTTCAGTGCTGATGCATCGGGACTTGCAATGCTGACAAACATGAGCGTGAATTATTAGGCTCCTCGCCTGGCAGCCTTTTCTGTTTAGATGTTATAAAGCGTTTGTTTGTGCATGTGTTAACCCTAAATGGAGTAGCCAACTACTGTTTGGGGGTGCTTATTATTTTATTTTGAATTGGTACTCAATATAAAACAATCTGAAGTAGTTTTTTATCCTATCATCAAATCAAAATACTCACTGTACTCTGAACAAAGATCTCCTCGGGAGAAAACGCGTATTTGACACTTTCGATGGTTTATGTTCATCTCCATTGTGTGAATTACGTGTCTATTAAAAACTACACCACGTGACTGTGAGCTAACAAACTAACGGGTCGGTCCCATGGAGTTTCCTTAAGTCGGCTACTTAATGTGACTTTATTGTGCTTTTGAACGGAAGAAAGTATGCACCCTGTGCTGTTTGCTTTTTAAACTCGCTGTTGTCTGAATGATAAGCCTGTTGAAAAGTGCACAAAAGGAGTACTGCGATAAGAGACGAGCAAGCCTTCTGCTTGTTAGTCCCTCTGTGTTTTCTGCAGAGCTCCGAGAGCTTAGGCTGGCTCGGGAGCTGTTGTTGTGCGGGCCTGTAGAGCCCGTTGAGGACTATTGCATGTGATGTACCGATGAACTTGATCCCTGTGATGCTGCATTAAACCCTTTCCATACTGGGGACCGATGCATGATGTGGGCTTGAACACATGGGCATAGAGACCTGTTGCCATTTCAGTTGATACACACTCTGTCTCCCCCCCCCCCCCCCCCCCCCCCCCCCCCCCCCCAGTTGGTTAATTGTTTAAATGGCTGGGAGCCAACGGGACGTCAGCTGGCTTGGCGAGAGGAAGTTGTTCTCATGTGCACACTCTTAACGAGCTCCAGTGGAAGCCTGGAAATTGGTTTTGGCGTATGCGGCCAGTGAGCAACTGTCAAAAGGGGAAATCGGGCGACATCTTGGAGCGCCGTAACCAGTTTTTCTACAGTTGATCCGTTCAGATTTATTGGCGAGAACCGTTG
The DNA here is from genome assembly GCF_963514095.1 of Eutrigla gurnardus. Lineage (NCBI taxonomy): Eukaryota > Metazoa > Chordata > Actinopteri > Perciformes > Triglidae > Eutrigla > Eutrigla gurnardus. The sequence goes on along the minus strand of NC_139936.1, from coordinate 12,288,329 downwards.
CGTTTGCCTGAGTATTAGACAGCTATCAGCTATTGGCGTAGTAGCTCACTGGTTTAACGTTGATTGTCAGAGGTTTCTCCAACAAAGTCGTGATTTTGTCACATGCGTTAACACGGCCCCTAGGCTGCAACGATTCCCCTCCCGACGCCAGCTGCAGACTACTGTGAGTTACTGTGACAATAAACACTTTGACCCCTCTGAACCCGAAGCCTCGGCTGCGTGTGAGCGTGTGTGAAACGTTGCGTGGGCGTGCATCCACATGGTGCTTGATTAATGACTGCGAGATCACAATAGTACATTAAACCAGGAATGCACACGGCCTCCCCCTCTATATATCTCTCCCCCCGCGTGTCTCTCTAATCATTTTGACCAAGATGAATTGGTGATATCTGATCTTCTTCCTTCACTAATGACCCCTCCGGCCCCCTCTGGACGACGATGGGATCTGTGTGTGTGTGTGTGTATGTGTGTCCTTCCGTGATAGAGATGCCTGTTTGCAGGAGCTCTGTGCTCTAACAAAATGACCGGTGGATTTCCTGCTTCAGCCTCCGAATAAATTAAATAACAGAAATGAGATTTTGCATCAGCCAAGCCGGGCCCCCGTTTTTTCCGCCCATCTCCTGTGCTAATTATTTTTATTAATGGCCTCTCTGAGTGCATTTGAGATGTCCACAAGCCTCTTACGTTTGAGTGTTCTGTTTTTTTTATTTTTCTCTCTCTCTCTCCCTCCTAGCTTTTGCTTCCTGCATGATTTTATGGGCGCTCCGAGGGCCGACGGACAGAGAGACATAAAGACAGGTTTAGATGACAGAAAGAGGGAGCTGGGCAACATGTAATTTCACCCCCGGCGCAGATGGTTTTTGGAGATTATTTTGCGAGGGAACAGGAAACAAATGGAAAAAGCGAGGATAGATCTATTTTGGTGTAATGATCTTCCTGAAAGCCCTATTAGCGCTGTGGGGAAAAAAAGAACTTCCTCGGCTTGTCTTTCATTCATTAAAGAGCATGAAAGCGAATGAGCTTAAATCACATTTGGGTTGTTTACAAGACAGCATCTAGACTTGTGAAACACCTGGATTCGGTTAGATGCATGTTTCCTGAGATTTCAGTTGTTCACACCTGTAGCTAATGAGTGACGATGAATGATGAAAGATATTGTTAAACCTCTAAAAGCATCCCGTCCACATTTCGTCCGTCCATCATTCCACACCCTGTTTTCTTTGTGCTCCATAATCTTTTTTTGGACACATTGTGTTTTCTAACCTTTCAAGCTATTTTGTTTGTCTATCTGGAATCTCCAAAACCCATTAACAACCTCCCACACACACAAGTTCACATGTGTCTCAACACTGTAATCATAGGGCCAAAGTAGCCCGGTACGGCCCTCAGCTCAGCACCATTATAAGATTCAGTGGCGATACACAGCGCCAGGAAAAGGGGGGCAGCAGCTGCCTGCCAAAATCCATGTGCAACATCCCGTCATGATCGCATCTCCAACCAGAAAGAACATCTGCTGATGTAACGTCGACATGAACAGTAACTGACAGTAACCTCCGCCGAGAAGGTTATGTTTTCAGCTCAGTTTGTCTGGGTTTTTTTTTTTGTTTGTGCATGTCGCATTATCACTTTCATTCAAGTTGCAAGAAACAAAATTAATTTTAGGATTTTGAATTGATCTTTTTCTATAAATGACCCTGGACACTAAGGTTCTTCAGATAATCCAACTCATCTTTTCACATGGGGACGCCACAGCTGCAGGCCTTTAGAGCAATTTAAATTCCTGACCCTTTTTAAGAACCCCTCATACAGAGGACCCACTTATCATGGCTATATCCAGACTTCAAGGCTCTCCAACACATTTCTATATCAAAATGTCTTGTATAAGCAGGCAACGTGCTCATAGTCTGAGTCGGAGATTTTAGGATCTAGAATAAGAAAAGTGAAGAAAATCAGGACCCCGTGAATCTCATGAGACTGAAATAATATTAAGGAGGTATTGATACAGGAAATGACATTTAGAAACAATATGTCACCGCTTCCTCTTCCAGTAACTGGAACACATAAAGTGATGCAGTCACAGGAACCATTCACCATTCACACATGGTATCACAAAATGAAAAAGGGTGACCAGCGAGGTCCCTTATTCCCACGGGCATACAGACAGCGTGCTCTGTTTGCCCATCGGCCCATCAGAATTAAAAGTACCAGTGTAACATTGGTGTGAAAGCTGATCCTGATGAGAAACCCTCCACAGCCTCGCTCTCACTGCTAATCAGATCGCTGCCCCACCACTGTCATCCTCGCTGACCGACCCCCACACGGGAGGTGGTCCACACGGCATCTTCAGCACACCTGGATAGACAGTGATACCTCCTTGTCTGCTGTCATCTCTCACTGCATGTGTGTTGCATTCAAATGCATCGGTTTTTCTGTGTGTGTACATCCTTATCCTTTCCCTTGCAGCCCACCTGCTTTATCCGCGGGACAAAAAGAGAGACCGTGGCACCTCCTTTCTTTACATATGGTAATCCTCCTCTTTCACTCGCACGCCTCCCCGCGATCCCTCACCTTGTCAGTCACGGCCTCCTGTGTACATCTGTGCGAATATAGGAAGGAGTGAGACACCTGTGGGAGACGGTGTCTCTGGTCTGCTTTTATAGACGACTTCAAGCAGAAGTGCACTATAGAGTTGCATAATGGGGGGGATTATTTCAGGAAGTCAATGTGCTATTCATGGCGGTTGGCATTTAGAGCACTTCCAAGTCTTAGACGGGGCATTAAATTCTCTCGGTTGAGTCATCAACACGGAATATGAACGACAACATGTTGCATGCAGTGCTAACAACCGGTGAGGGCTAATCCAAACTTTTTAGAAACCTAATAACATAATTAGCGGTTTAAATGGTCATGGTCAATGTTGGAATAATTTAAACTATTAGCTGTAATGTAATCCTATGGTATAGTTAAGTCATCCCGGTTCCTGTGTTGCACAGCATTAAGGACATGCATAATTAATGGAGATTCAAAGTGGAAAAAAGACTCCCTGAACACACTTCCTCCTACTTTGCGAGTACTTTGCAGCTAATAATAAAACTTGACAATGACAGCCCATCGTCCAGACTGTAGTGATTGTGTTGTATCGTTGCGTAAGAAGGCCTGAGCCACTTCATCGTTATGTCCGTCTGTATTTACCGATCTGTCAGCTTGTGAGATTATTGTTGTCATTCAATTTTTTGCATCTTATTCTCTTATTTGATCACCCCCCCCCCCCCCCCCACCTCCCCGCTGCAATCACTCTCACATAATTAACATGCATCTACATTTTCCTCCTGTTTTCTTCCAGCGACGAACCCTCGTTCCAACACCGAACCCCCTTCCTCTCTCATCCCTCTTTCCATCCATCTTTCAGCTCCCTCTTTCATCCGAGGCGCTTTCCTCTAAATGTACAGAACGTTGATAGATGGGGCTTCCCTGCTGCCTCCAGCAAAAACCTCTGGAATGAAGTACGGCTGCATGTGTGCGCGTCTTCCCTGATGTTACTTGTGTGACTGCGCTTGTTTACATGCCTTGTGTGCGATCTTTTTCGGTTGCTTTAACAGCTTCCCCCCTTGCCGCTGGGGACATTTTTAACTCACTCCCCAGAGTATCATAGTGCTTTTTTTTCGCAAACTGAGGTTACTTAGCATAAAAGCAGCTGAAACAGCACACTAACTATCTTACTGACTGTGAAAACGGCATGTGATTGTTATGCTCCGGTACACAGCGTGATGAAGCCATTAAGGTGTACTCGAGTTACTGCGCTACCTTTAGCCAGTGAGATTGATGCACGTGTCGAACTCCTGGTTGCATCACAGCCTCCGCCATCACATTTTAAATATGTCACAGAGCATTGAAACCGCTGTCATAAAGAGCGAGAGGATCACTTATTGTGTTTACACGTGGCGCGATGGAACCGCAAGACGACGGGCCGGCGACGTAAAAACAGGCTGCAGCTTTTATTGCGACTTGCTGTTCCCATTCGTCAACTTCTATCTCCTCTCCGTCCGCTTTCATTTCCACGTCTCTGTTTCTCTGGGAGCGTTCGTGCGCTCTCCCTCCATCTTGTTTGTTTACTCAGCGGTTATTCACCACATACAGTGTAAGTGCTGTGCAACATAATGTGATGTAAACTTAGATAGTGTAATAGCTTGTTTGCTCCTCTCTGTCAGGCATTCAGTAGGTAAATAATGTAACTCTTAAAGCAGTCGATTAAAATGCGCGGAGCGGCGCAACAGATTCATGTGGGCTGCGAGTCAATAGACAGTCTTTGTCTGTCTGTATCAGCACTATGTGTGTGTGTGTGTGTGTGTGTGTGTGTGTGTGTGTGTGTGTGTGTGTGTGTGTGTGTGTGTGTGTGAGATGTTCATGGTTGCTTGTATACAATAGTGTTTTTAACCTGCGAGTCATTTTGTTATTACCTTGGTGCAGAGGCAGTTTTAACACGTTTTTTTACTGCTCAGGTCATGTGGGTATTGATATTGAGGAACTCTATAATTACGTTAAAAGCAGTTTGTAGAATGAACATTGAGAAACGATAATATTATTATTATTACATATTTGTTGGAAATCTTTGAAATCCCCGGGAGGTAAATCATTTTTTTCCCCCATCCGCCTCGCAACTTAAACGTTGAAGTGTGTCACAGGCGCAATCTTCCCGACATAATTTCCATTAAGCGTAAAACAATGAAAGCGGATTGAATGCAAGCCTGCAGGCCACCTCCTGTGACCTCTTGACCCTAAAATCCAACGGAGCAGCAGTACACAGAAAAGGCACCTGCTAAGAAAATCCATATGCCGCGTGTGTGTTTTCTCCTCGAGGGGTGGGAGAGAGCAACATATGTTGCAGAGTGCTACTGGACACGGTGAGAGCAAAGACTCATAAAGTGGGTTATTATCTCTGCAAATCAATGAGAGTATCCGAGCCGCGGGGGGGAAAAACAACCAACATTACACCGAGCTCAGAGCTGGACTCCTGCAACCCCACCTCAGTGTTAAAGCTTAGGGGACTCATATGTGCTCTGTGTTATCAAGAGCTAAAACTAACAGTTTACCTCATGATCCACCTTTTGTTTTCTTGATTAATCAAATAATTGTGTGGTTTATGAATAATGTCTTGTTTTGGCCAACCAGCAGTCCAAAGATGTAAAAAAGAAGAAAACATGAGTGAAACACCAGTTTTCTTCTTTTTTTTTTCTTTTTCACATTTTTGACATTTTCAAATTTCAAGCCCAAACATGAGAAACGAAACACAGAACAAAATAAAAAATAAATTAAAAAAATGACAGTACATGGCATCCGCAAACTCACCAACCCCCTCCAATCATGACACAGTCCTTCCTGAGTTCAAACCAGGGTCTTCCTCAGTTTTTATACACGTCCAAAAGCAGTCCCAGGAGGTAGCCCCATCCTCCAGTTGACCTATTAATCCGTTGAGCATGGACTCATAAGAGTCTCGACCATTGCATCCTCCCACTCATATTTGGACATTTAACTGTTTTCCAATATCTCTAAATGATTCTCAGTGCAGTGATCAACAGAAAAGGTACTTTTTAAAATGTAACCCTAACCCATATAAACATAATTCATGAGTCAGAGGTATCGCTGACCCGAGCCAGCCTCTCAAAACCTCTACAACTATTCATCAGTTTACAAATGTTTTAGTCTCAGCAAAACTGAACAAAATGCAAGTAACCACAAGACATAAAACAAATGTATTTCCTCTTGTTTTGCCAAATCATTATTCTAATCACTCTTTTATTTGAACTTTAAAAAATGGAACAAGTGAAACCCTTAAAGATGAAGTTTTTGTCCCAGACATAAAAAAACAAAAGTTTGCCCTTGGCTTCAGCCGTGGAAACTGTTAAAAGTAGCTCTTTCTGTAGAGAATAAGAAGGATGACCGTTTTCCCACCATTTGCAAGTTTGGAAAGTTCATTAGATGATATACAGGAAAACTGAGACGGTGACAGGTAAGGAGGGAGCAGAGACGGCTCGGGAGGCTGGACGTGAGCCTCCGCAGGGGGAAAGACATTCAACTGGATGACCGCCGCTCAAGTGTATAAGTACTCTTCCATAGGGTTCCCATCTACGGATCCTTCATAGTGTGTCGTCGTCCAGATTTCCATTTCCTTACATCAGCCCGTGGTGGTATTTGCAGATTGGGGAGCAGCGCAAAGAGGCTGAAATTGAATTAGTTTCCATATATTGTCCTCTCCTCCTCTTTCTCCGGCTAAGCCCTGTGGTCTATCCACTGTTTGCCTTATGGGGGAGAAAGTGAGGGGGGCTTAAGCTGTGAAGGCTGGGGCTTACGCTGTCTACCATCTTACTGGTCACACACAAACACACTCATACTCTCACTCTTCCCCGCTAACACACACACACACACACACACACACACACACACACACACAGCGTTGCTTCGAGGGATTACAGCCGCTCACATTAACACACACACACACACACACGGAGGCAAACACACACTCACGCAGGCAGCGCGCCCATATTATAGATGCACTTTTGAGCTCATGCTAATATCTTTCTCCACTCACACTATCAAGTTTCAGCACACGCGCTTTGCCGTAACTTTTGGGAGAAAAGCACTTAAGCCACTGCTATTTTAGGCTTAAATCTAGGGAGAAGAAGGATTGAGATGACTTGGGTGTATGTATTTATATACAGATTTATATGCAAATGTGTGTCTGGGTGTACATAGGAATGTGTGTGTGTGTGTGTGTGTGTATACAAAGGATGTAATCATGTATCTATGAGCTGCTGGATGACAATGTTTCTGTTTTAGAGATAGCTTTTGCAACAAGAGGCCCCGTGTGTGTTTATGAAGCTTTGATGTAAATGGTCCATTTGTTCTATCTGCATCTCTCTCTTCCTCCCTCTCTTCCTCTCTCTCTCTCCCTCTCTCTTCATTGTCTTAGCCCTGTAGTTCCTATTAACGGCTTGCTTTAAGTGTGCCTGCGGGACTCAATAACACCAAGCTGTGTAAGTTGTAGAAGACGCCTCTGTTATTGCTGGCTATAAGGTTTTTGTTTATAGAAGTGAGACATTCCACGTTTTCTTATTTTTCTTATTAGTTTTCATTATGTGCGTGTGTGTGTGTGTGTGTGTGTGTGCATGCAGATATGACAAGTACTTCTCTGGAGGCAGCATCCCATCCATCGTGTCGTTGCCTCCGAGTAGCACTGATGCAGCCCGTGGACAGGTGTAAAATGCTCAGTATTTGCTGTAATGACTCGGAGGCTTCTCCTTCTCTCTGTGGTTATCACATTTTATTTTCTTGTGTGTTGCTACCCTTCTTCCCTTCCCTTCCTCTCTGCCCCTCTCTCCTCATCCTCCTCCTCGTCTCTGTCAGGTGTGAATGGAGCCGTCCTGTAGGCTACGTAGGTGTTGATGTGTGTTGGTGACCAGATCCCAGAGTGTTTAATCGTTGATGCGACCCACTGTGAGTTCTACGATGAGCTCACTCTGATAATGTTGAGATGCACACTTACTTCTTTATTTCCTCTCCATACTTTGGGTCCTGTTTTCCACTGCTTTATTCTTATTTTTGTTTTGATTTAGTATATTTTTGACTTTTCAGCATTTCTGCAAGGTTTGTTGTAAAAGTTGGTGGGGACTTTCTTAAAGATCTCACGACTTATTCCCTTTTTTTTTAACACTATGTTAAATGATTCGGCATAATGAGAAAACTATTCAGCATTATGCAGATGTTTCAAATTAACATTCATGTTAGCAATATCTAGTTAAATACAATAATTTACCCCCCCAAAATAATTATAAATGTGTGTGTTTAAGAGCGTTTTTCATGCTTCTAACACTGCTGGGTTACTTTGGACGAACCAACAGAAGAACAGCTAAACACACTATCCAGCTACTGCCCAACTTCAGGTGTAGATACGATGGGATCGACTCAAAGCCTTAAAGTCAGCTTTAGCAATTAATTAAAATTGGTAATGAAACTGCACTCTGCTGACATTTAGGTTATCTGTCTATATTTTAGTGAAACATAAAACTTGAAATTACAAACTTTCTATTCCGAAGGTCACCCCCCCTCACTCATTTTTCTACATCTGTATATATTTACTGCTAATCCCTTGCAAGGTCAGTGCTTGTATTGGATGATTATACCCCACTGTTTATTCATACTTCCTGCTGATGTCATTTCCTCCTGCTGGCTCTGACCTTTGACCTGTCATTTACCTCCTATCATCGCCACGGTTTAGTCCGCCTCGGTGGCCGCTGTCCAAGAGAACATCCCCATCTTTATCTCCGTAGGATTCCTCTGCTTACAGCAAGGTTACCATCTAAATGCAAAATATATTTGTACTAAAAGGTCACTTTTCATTTGGATTCTTAATATCCTCCTTCATCTTCCTTTCTCACTCCTCACTTCTCATTGGCTCCTGCAGTCGGTTTCTGTTCACTTCTTCCCTCCTGATCCCCTTTTTCCTTTGTCCATAATGATGTCTTTTCCTGCTGTTACTCTGGTGTTTGACAAAAGTGCTGTACATCATCCGTTTGACAGGGAATGGCTAAGTGCGTAACACATCGGCCATGTTTAAATGGCTTAGCTTATGACACTTAAATGTATTTCAGCGGCAGCGCTGGCAAATAGCCACGGTGTTACATGGGGGCGCTGGCTATTCCCCCCTCATCATTTGATCAATGACACTGATAAAACAGAGCAAAACCCCTGTCATCCTAGCGTGTGTTTCTGTGTGTGTGTGTACGGTATGATTGTACAATAAAAGGCATGCGTAAGTCACAGCTCTTTCATCATAAAAGGCAGCGCTGTCTTGGCACCACCGTGATTTACTGCAACGCAGCATATGTGCTCCATCCAGCATGTGTCTGTTTTTGTGTAATGTGTAAGATCTGCACGGGATTGTTCACTTGGCAGGGAGGTTGCTGCCCTCCACCTCGAAGCTGTTACTCTCCTTAGTGGACGGCATAAGCAGGAGTTATTTTGGATGGAAGCTCATTATAAACATTCGCTATGATTAACAATGATTGTTTGAGGTTCACGGCGGTGCCGGGAGCTAAGTGTGAACTGCTCTCACCAACAGACTTTGCTTTCCTGGAAACAACACTGGGTTTTTGTGGGCGAGCTAGCTCCTGTGCTACCACAGCTCCTTGAACATATTGCTTAACAACTCCAACAACTGTTGTCAAAGATGCTTGATTTTTATAGAATAAATGAATACTTTAGTTACTTGCCCAAAACAATGACTTTCTGACAGACTTAATGCTAAGTTGAGTTGCCCTGGCTAATGAGTTCAGCTTAATGAATAAAAACAAAATAAAAGAGCTGGAATGTGATTAATTAAACTCCCGGGGGTGAAATAAAATAGATGGTTAACTATGAGGATTCATTGTCAGGTAATTGACATTTTAAACGCTCTATCAGAATGAAATATTGCTTCAAGATGGAGCCCTTTTTCAAATGCTGACTAAAGATGTATTGAGAAAACGTCCAGTGTATTGTGATTGGCCAAGGCCACTTTGAAGTGAAAATGACTATAAAGCCTTATTGGTTCACTTATAATTGACAGGAGGCATTCTTATAATCCGTTCAATCCCATCACATTCTCAGCGAATGGATAATTAATGGACGTGAAGGAAGAAAAGGCACTTTTTTGTTTGTGATGTGGCGGTTTGTCGCGGCCGCGCTCCACCTCTCCGTAGAGTGGCATCACAGTCCTCGGCGCGCCTGTTTGATACTCAAGGATGTCCACGCCTTGCTTCCTCTGTGCATATTGTAATCTTTCTTCTCCCTCTCCTCGGATCCTCTCTCCTGTTATCGGTATGTCCTGTAAAGCTTCATTTACAGAGGAGCCCTAATCAGATATGTACCAGTGGAGAACAGTTTGTCAGAGCAGTGTGTGGCCTGATAGATAGCAAGGCTTAGCAGGACGGGAGAGCGTTGTAAGCCCTCAATTATATGCCCAACACCCAGACGCGGGAAAGAGACACTTTTTGTGTTTGTGTTTTTTGCTCGTCGGCCTGAGCGTCATCCTTGAGTGTGTTCAGTTGTGTGGCTTTATATGCTTTTTTTATGTTTGCTACACAGTGTGCGGAGAGAGAAAAGCTGATTGTACAGGACCAGGTCTGGCTGAATAAGGAGTGACTACATTCAAAGCACTTATTATGTTCTAAGAATCCTCAGGTGAAATGATAAAAAGCAAATTATTCTCTAAAGGCTGGTTGTGGGCATTCTTCATACTGTGAGAGAGAACTAATTAAAGCAGTAGACTACGTAGGTTCAAAAGGTTTGAAGTAAGTCTAATACATTGCCATAATATAGAAATATAATATAAGGATCTGAAAGTGGATTTTTTTTGATTTCGTAAAACCTTCAACCACAAGTTTTATTTCAACCAGGAGTACAATGTGGAGGGCACAAAGGGGCTATGTAGATCCAACCACTTTCCATTTTCAAGGCCATTCAAAGCTTATGGTGAGGCTCGGTGGCGTCGGCGCCCGCAGAGATGCCGCGGTGGAATCAGACGAAGCTTGAAAAAGGTGAGCTCGGGAGAGCAAACAGTGAATAGTGTTTGAACGTCTCCGCCGCTGGAGTTCGCTGCTTCAAGGCTGCCTACCTCTGCAGATAGAATATTCATCTGCTGTATTGTCCCGTAGAGGCGTGCAACCTTTAGCAACGAAGAAGAAAAAAAATCACAGTGCAGCTCGACCTTGCTTTTCTGCTTCGTTATCACGCAGCCTCTAGTACAAACAGCGGAACTTTTATTTGATGCTAATCAGATCATAGTTTCTTTGTGTATCATCTGGCCATCCCTCGGATTCTTGCTCTGCCAGTGATTAGTATGGAACACGTGACTGTGACTTTTTTTTGTCTGGATAGAGAGAGTACTTTAGTGTAAACCTGTTGTAGTGACCTCTCGGGCTTCTAGTCTCCACTAGTCTCCAATCTCCAAGGTGATGCCATTCACTACAAAAAAATGGATCATTATCTGCCTGTTTTTGCCCATATTTAACTATTAGTGGCTAAATAAAGGGAATCAGTACGGTCAATGCTGGTGTTTTTGTAGTATGACCGCGATCCGCCGTTAAAGACGACTGCCCCTGAGATTGAAGATGTATACTGTTCATTTTTACTTCCCTGCTCTCTTGAAAGAATAACTAAATAAATAATAGCATACCAGCTTACACGGTCCTTAATGAGTTGATCCTCCACCATCCTCAGATCCACAATATTTCTGCATAATCTAATGTGTGTGAGAAGGGTGGTAAATTACAAAACCCCGTTTGAGCATTGCAGTATGAAATCGTGAGCCTAAGAAATTAAGTGCGAATGAACCTGATGCGTCGTCCAGGGGATGCCAGAAGACGCCGCCCTCTGCTCTCAACCAGAGTGGCCTTGCACACGAGAAGCCATCTCATTTTTCTCCATAACTCAAGAATTCATATGCTAATTATGACAATTTTCCATAACTGTCTTCTAGGATAAAGTGACATTAAACTTGACGTTTTTTTGCAGACATGGATGCAAACTACACGACTGGTTGGCAGAGACATACAACCGCTCGGCGGGATAATTCTAGTTCGTCTCATTTCAAGGTCACGTCTGACTGCTCCGATACAGAAAAGGTCTTTGGTCCTGGTTTAGTTGACCCTTCTGCCTAAACAGCACCCTGTATCACACAAAGACAGCCTTTCAGGCCCACGGCTTGGCAGGAAACCAGCTATTACAAGGTCAACATTACCTTTATTACTTCTTATTAGTCTACATTATACCTCATGGGGGATTTTACATAAACACACACACCCACACAGATACACAGGCTTACAGAGCTATAAGCTCACGGAATGGCAGTTTGGGATTCTGCCTCACGCCAATAGACATGCCCCAGGGAGCGCAGGAACATTGGCTCTGTGTTTTTCTGTTTATTGTTTGGTTATAGGCTATGACATAAGTCGATTTTTTATTTGATTTTTTTCCATCTGCAGTCTCGACACAGTTTATGGGATGGAAAACTTGTCTGAAAACGCTGTGATGCGTTTGTTTTTTGTCCAACTGTACACACGTACACCCACTCATACATCAGTAGTGTGTTTCTCAAACTAATGAGGATGAGTTCATAGCAGTAATTGTGCGCGTGTGTGTTTTCCTCCTTTTGTCTCTAAAGATTATGCTTGTGAGACCCAGGGGCCCGCCGATTGTTTTGAGTGCCTCTACACTGCGTATGACTGTGCTGTGCCGCAGGTCCTCCACTAAGCAGACCCCTTTGGAATGCAGCAAACGCGCCTCCATTGTGGCATGAGATGCATTTTATCGACACCTATTTCTCCGCTCCTCCGAGTACCTTCAGATGTATCCGAGCGGCCTTGGCTTCTGGCTAATGCGACGACTGTATACATACATATTCATAAACACGCCGATGCACACGCCTTTCTTTCCTCAAGATCCTTAAATGTAGCCGTAGAAAAGGGCATTATGTTGCGTTGGATGGAATGGGAGTGTATTGAGAGAATCCGCGATATTCGGTCAATTAGAAAGTAGGCCTTCTCAGACAACATCCATTAATATCAGTCCTGGTTGTTTCCAGAAAAATACTCAATGCACGTGCATCAATGAGGGAGAATGAGGGGAAATGGGAGCAGAAATATGAAATGTTCAATAGAATACAGCATTTACATTGACAGTCAAACCATGAAATACATCTCTCTGTCTTGCTCTCACTCCTACTCTCTCTCTCTTGTTTTTACTCTTTCTTCCCACTTATTATTCACAGACCATAGTCCATTACTAAGTGCAGGTGAAAAAAGCCATTAAGTCACTGGCTAGGAGTGTGTGTGTGTGTGTGTGTGTGCGTGTGTGTGTGTAGGGGGGGGCTGTGACAGGAAGACAGATTGCTGCACATTCTTAAACATGACATTCTAATCGGTGTGCATGTTAATTACAAGACTTTATTGAAATGTTTATTCTGATTGGAGGCTTAATGAAAGGAATGTTCATGTCATATGCATGCAAGACACGTGTGAGTGCGCATGTGTGTGTGCCTAGCAATAAGGAGAAACCCTTAAAGGCTCTACTTGTTTCACATTTGTTCACATATCATGTTATTTTTGTTCTTCATCTCTTGCAGACTTGTTTCCCCTCGTAGTCTCCTCCAAATGCCGAGGTCGAAAGTGGGCTCTGCATTTGGTTTCATTTGGCTCATTTCTCTCTCTATATATATATATATACTTTTTCTTTATCCCAGCAGGGATTCGGTGGTGACACTTGTGAACAGGCTTCGCTGACATTTGGAAAATATATTAAATGTCCACCATATGCTCAGAGTGGAGGCAACATGGTGCATTTGTGTGTGCGTACATGTCCTTTTGAGTGTTTGCACATGTGCTCTGCGATAGAAACACAAACACTGAAACCACTCAGTGTCGGTGGTATCCAAAACCACCTTTTAATGAACACTTCCCAAATAGCTCTCGCAGGTTGTCTGTCTTCAGTGGTCACACCTTTGGACACGTTTCATAAAATCTATACGACAACATAACGGCCCTCTTATGCAATAGCAGGGGTTAAGGGTTATGATTTAAGATTCTTCCCGGCAGCTGTGTGCATGATATCACGTCAAATCCACTGTAGCTGCTACCACTCACTTGTAAAATGATCAGCTGACCTGACTGAGTCTGAGTTCACAAAAGCTTTGCCCACTCATCAGGCTGTGTATGTTTTACCACTCTTCCCACTCATTTCAACCGATCATGGCAGGCCTTTGCACCTCATTGGAGGCTGCTCCTGAAGGAAGTGGCAAAGACGAGTTCCAGAAGGAGAGAAGAGTCAAGTCCATCCCATCTGTCCTCTTTTTTTTTTCTCCAGCTTTTATCAAAGAGGAGTTTGTCACATTCTGCTATCAATCGACACATGCCTGAAATCTGTTCTAATGTTGGGTTTGGAGGAGAGATTGGTTTCCAACCACCCTGTTGAAGCTTGTCCTACAGGGAGTGAGGTGCCAGCATCCAGTGATGAGTAGAGTTGCTGGTGGTTCTTGACATCCTTTCAAATGAGCTGTTAAAGCTTCTTCTTCTTCTTTTTTTTTTTAAGCTTTTAATCAATTCTTTCAAATTGCCTGCAGCCACCTCTAAATACATCTGTGCACCAGCAACTTTTTTAAGACCCTGCTGTCATTCTTGTGAAAACACCTCATGACACTTCAGGTTAAAATCAACTTTACACAGAGGTGCTATACTTGTCAACTTTCCCTTTGCTTTAAATAGATTCAATTTAACTCACTTCTCATGAACAGCACAAATAGAAAGTGGAAAAAATTAGAGGCTTTGGCAAAGCATACTGCATGGCCATTGAATCTATCGGATAACTTTTTTTCGTGCAGAGTATAAGGACCCTCATTTTTGCAGAAAACACTTATGGAACTCTCTTGCTGACAAAATGTGCTTGAACATACAACAAAGAATTCAGAAAAATTGAAACGGAAAGCACAGAATTTCCAGAACAATAAAACAGATTTTTGATATTATAGTCTCTGCCATATTGTATGATAAGATCCACGCCTAACTTGCTGAATTACACCCACATTTTACTGCCTGCCTTCCTCATCAAACATTTGTGCTAATGTATCTTGCAATTAGCAGCATCCACAATTGAAAATGGTCAGACATTTTGTCTTTCCAAGGGCTCTGTCATGGACAGCCCAACAGCCAGATTAGGTGGCTGCAGCAGATGGAGGACATGGAAGATAGAGATTGACAGGCCAGGGACAGGGTGACAAACAAGCTCTATCCTCGGCACCGCCTATTGATTTCAGCTCAAGAGTGCCTGATATGGCAGCAGTCAGGGTCGACCAGCCACCCAAGCTGGAGCTAGGAGGCTATTAGCTTGGAAAGGGAGATGCGAGAGAAGAAAATATTATCATCATGGCCAGTCAGAATCAAGGATATGATACGTGCACTGCAAGTTTATGATATGCCGGGAACAGATCACGCCCAACGGAAGCTGCGCAGAAGGCACAGAGGAATCAGAGAATGTATAATTTCACTTACAAATTGGTAGAATATTTGTAGATTGCAGTTTGCAATGATATGATTTGACATGGAAACGCTTATTGTTAGAAATCTATTTCTGTCTGCCCATTTTCCTGCATGCCTAACTTCCCATTATGCCAGGCAGACCAACTGTATGTGGTTAGATGACATTTTTTTCTGGATTTAATAGATTTTTTTTTCTTTCCATCCCTCTTAAATTTTTAATCCTTTTTTCATGAATTGTATGCGCAAAATGCCAAAGGGTAGAGCCAGAGAGGTTTGCTGGCCCTCGAATGCTAAGTCCTATTTCTTCTTTCCTGCCCGACCAGGTACTTTATTTGGCTTGCAGTTTCTCCTTTAGCATGGTGATAAAACTCTGCCTCAGTTAGCTACAACAAACACACTGTGGTTTGTTTAACTGGGTGTAAACCTCTACCTCGTGTCCGTGACTTGATGATTTATTTTTTTGTTTTGGCTCTTGTCATACACGGATTTTGACGTAGAGCTAAAGGAATATATTTATACGTGTCTATATGATGTTTGCATGGATCCATGACCGTGCCGTTTCGCTCCATTTGGTTTTTCCCTGCGCCCCCTAATGACTAATGGTGACCGAGTTCCAATGTAAACATGTGGAGGCCAGGCCGCGCAGACGCACCAATCTGGTCTGTTATGTCAATTAGCCCGTGGTTTGTATCCGCCTCAGTCACGCTAGCCGTCTGCGGCCTTCGTGGATGGGATTACAGGACTTACTTCCCTCTACCTGGCATGACACCTACTTCTACAATGCATCAAAGACAACACTGGTGCCCTTAGCATTTTCACCTGTTTCGTAAAAACTCCTTACATTGTTTTATTTTTAACGTGCTGCCCTCATTACTTTCACTTGGCCACCGGCACTTTGATCTGTGACAATGTACCATTACCGCTCTGTGCTGTTGCCGCAGCATATATATATATTTTAAATAGGCATATTGGAGCTGAAAGTACATCTGTAGTTTTGATTAAGGTGGATATGGTTGAAATGTCCTGGCCAACCCCTTACTCGCCTTGTTAGGGAGCACGCAGCCTCTCTGGTGGGTTTTCTTTTCTTTCTGTGAAGCCAGTCGATCCGTTGTGTCTTAAACTCTTCGGCAATGCTGTGGAATAAAACCCTGATCCCTGGGAATTGTGCAGACAGCACTCTTTTATGGAAGTGACCAGTGGGCTGATGAGATGCAATTGGATTGCATATCTGAAACACTGATGGTAGCGTTATTTTATGGAAGCTGTTTTTTACTGGGCCTTGGAGCGTTGCCAGATTGGTGTCTTAGTGTAGGGGAGTTACAGTCCTCTGGACTGAAGTTATACGTCCTTGTTCAAAGGAGTAGGAGGGGTCAGCTTTTTATGTACTTTAATGATGAACAGATGAAAAAAAAGTGAATTCCTTCGCTCTTTGATGTATGAGGTTGTTTGTGATGCACAAAGTCCAAGTTAATCAAAAGTGCTTGTATTTTACATTAAAAGCTGACATGGATCGGCTGGTTTTTAAACAAATTAGATGCCGCGCTCATCTGAAATGTGTGCCGGACACTCTGGGAAATGTGCTTTACGCCGTTATAAGCATCTACTGTGTAAATTAATGGGCCTTGAATGTTTCCCACCGCAAGTTAATTAATTACCACTTACGCGCAGCTTTGTCATACAGGTTCTGTGAAAGAAATAGATTGGAAGTGTGCTTGAAAGTAAAGCCCCATTTTCATATTTGCCTTAAAAGATTAAAAGCAAGAATAACGCGGCGGTGTGAAAGGCGTACTGTAAAAAATAAAATACACACTGTAACGACACCGTGTTACGCGACTGCACGAACTCTTTGCAAGTGTCAGCATTTCATCGATGGTGGTAGCTGACCTCAGTTTAACACAGGGATGATGAGTCGATGGGGTCAACGAGGGTTAAATGACGAGGGGGCCGATGCCATCTCTTTGACCATACATGCCACTTCTCTGATTGCACACCATTTTTCCTCCTTCCCCCTTGTTCTCGTGCCTCTGCTAGGTTAATACTTCCATCTCACCGGAGACGCGGGCCGCCACTGCGTCAGACACATAAATACCCTCGTGAATGTCAGATTCTCTGCCTTCTTTGACCTTGACCATGAGTTAGTCCATGGGCATCTTGACTTACGCCTGATTGTCAGGTTAATTAAATTAGCCGTGTGGATTCACTGGAAAGGCCCGCCGTTTTTACTGTCACACCGTTCCCGTGCTATAATCAGAGAATGGGCAGACATGATACGGGAGAAAAAAGAATAAGTGGCAGGTTGCACCTGAGAGTAGGCTTTTGAGAGAGAAACAAAAAAAGATGCCAGGATGACAACCTGTGAAAATAGGGGCAAGAAATCTTGACATCAAGACAATATCACTACGATGCGGAGGGGGGGAGATGGCCAGATTGTACACAGCAGCGTGGTGCAGATTTGAAATAGGCAGCGGCTGGTCTGGGAGGCTTTTATATGACGAGTTACAGTAGCAGCCCAGCGCCAGGGCCTCATGCTTTTACGATGGAGTCACAGTTTGCAATAAGCCAGTCCATTTCTCACGGGGACGAATTGCTCCTGACAGTCCAACATTTCGCAAAATGTAAAAGGTCTGGCGCAAATGAGGTCTGACCTTATCAATAGCTGGGACCCATCCATCTAAAGGCAGACCCCCTGTCGCCTCACACAACAAGGCTGCTTACCTTCCCCCCTTCACTGCTGCCTTCCATCTCTGAATAGCTCACTCGGTGC
Source organism: Eutrigla gurnardus (assembly GCF_963514095.1). Taxonomy (NCBI): domain Eukaryota; kingdom Metazoa; phylum Chordata; class Actinopteri; order Perciformes; family Triglidae; genus Eutrigla; species Eutrigla gurnardus. Next base: position 12,270,503 of record NC_139936.1, on the reverse strand, counting down.
TGTAAGGTTCACTGTGCCTTTATCCATTTCTCTCTGTATCTGTGGACAAATGGCCCTTTCTGTCTTGGACTAAGAATTGGTCTCCATGGCAGTTTGTTTAGCCACCCGTCGCTTGCAATATCTCAGACACTCGCTTGATTTTGATTAAACGTCCCACTTTGATCTGGCAGTTTCACAATTACATCGGTTGCTCAAAGGAAGGGCGGGCACCGCGCTATTATTTAGTCTCTAGGTTACAAGCTGTTTTTTTTTAACACTTTTTTTTCCTAACTGTGTCAAAGCTGTAGGAACAAAAGCTTCTCACGTTTTCAAACTGACCTGGGTTACATATACTGTAAACCGTATTCATCATGACTTGTCCTGCCTTTTGTCCCTCATCAGAACCAGGCTGACTTACTTTCATTTCATTATGCTTTTCATGCTTTCTTTCCTGCCACTTTTCCTTCCCCAATGGACATGTGTGATCCAGTTTACCATCATATCCATCATGCACAAATGCAGCCTTATTATATAGCGTGTGCATGTAAATGTGTGTTTGCAGGAGGTGCTCTGCATTCCTGATGAATTATGCGTCATTGTCAGGGGACTAAAAACAATGGTATCTGGAAGTCTTTGTAGCGAGAGACTGAAGCATAAAGGACACTGCCTTATAGTGTCATTAATACTTTTTTGTGGAAAGACATAGAAATTAACCAGATCATTACAGACGTAATATCTCTGAGAGGATGAAGACAAAACAGGAAAGTGCGTTGAGTATCGACGTATCAGCCCATGGGAAGTTACTTACCGAGTAAAACAAAAGTTTCAGGTCAACTGTTTATTAAAGTATATTGTATCTTTTTACTAGTTACCTCTTCCTTTTTATTCAAGTTTATCATTTCCGTCTTTCAGTCTGTTATTTCAAGCTCTATTAGCAAAAGATTACAGAGAACCATGAATAATTATGAAAAGTCTAAAAAACAAACCGCCAATAAGCTAATTTCTTATTCCTGTAGTAGAGCAAATTTTTGTTTTAAAAAGACACTTCATGATCCATTTCTGTGTAAAAGGGCTGCGTAAACCTCACGTTAAAATCTGGCCTATTTGTTTGTACATTTGTAGAGTGGATCTCCGCGGGGCATAAACACCACTAACGTGCTGCTCTCAGGTCTGATGGAGCCACTTTCAGTGTTTATAGTGGCAGCATAGTGTTGCAGCCTCCACCCTGGGGACAGTCGGCATACATGACGTGTGAATGTGGACCGCCTGTTACGCTGTTCTGTATCGTGGGCCTGACATGATAGGTGCATCCGAGCGGTCGCTTTATGATGAAGTGTTGGAATTTACCGTTTTGTTGTATCCACTTTATTTAAGTCATACTTGTCTACCTGCGTTCAAGTTTTCATTCCCTACATTTCCCAGATTGCCTTTGGACGATCCCCCAAAGAACAAGTACAGTCTTGTGTTTTGTGTAACTTTCAAAAGCATTAGTTGCTCAAATTTGTTACAAAGAAATCTTAGGTATATGGGTAAGAAAGACTGTCCACCGAATGTTTTATATCAAGTTCTTGCATATCCTGCGTGTGACATAGCAAGGGGTCCAACTCAAGAGCCAGTCCTTGAAAATGGAAATGTCCCTTTTGTGTATGTTGAACAGAACTGAGCCGAGTCTGGTAGGGACTCTGGGCCCTCCCTTAGGAAAGCCAACAGCTCACACAGTCAGATCTGCACCAACTATAGGAGACACTTTGGACAAGTTAAACAGTGATAAATCTGCATGTCAGTATGATTTAAACCACGGCCGCTACTTTCTGCCGGCGTGTCATATCGCCGCCCCCGCAGGGCTCATATTGTCTGCTACGTGGCTCTTTAAGAAGCGAGGGATGATGAAAGAGTGAGAGGCAAATGTGACAGGCTAAACTCACGGAGGGAAAAAAAAAGAACAAGCTTTGATTAATTGCAGTGGAGGTGATTGTGAAGGGAGATGCTGAGGGTGAACAGGTTCTACAGTAGGTGTGTGTCTGTAGGTGGTGTTGGCTTTTGGCATGCTTGTGTTTGTGTTTACACGGGAGCAGGCATGGGCTGCATGTATGAACAATATGTGGGAGGAAAGGAAAAGAATAATGAACAGCCATATTCCAGCTTTGTGCTGCTTTTGCAGTTTTTCCACCACGAAAAAAAAGGAGTTACTTTTACAAACAATTCTGAGACGCATTTTTAGAAATGATTAGAATATGGCAATATTATTACTACTATCAATTCAGTTTTATTTGTACAACCCAATGTCTCCTACTAATAAATGATGTTAGTCAATCACATATGAAACATAAAGGGGTTAAATGCAGTGGAGCTAACTGGTCCCGATCAAGGTTACTGTCAAGTGAATGAAGCAAAGAAGAGTTATGGCTGGATTTGTATTTATTGAATTTGTTTGGTATAAGTTTGGCAATAATGCAACATTTCTGAGAATTAAGTGGAAGTCTAGAAATGCATTATGAAAGTACAGCAGGGTGGTTGCAGGTGATTTCAGCATGTTGCGGAACCGCACAGCAAATGTTCTCCCCTGCTCGGCGGGGCTCTGAGTCACGGCGCTGCAGAACACGAGCAAACCTTGGTCTTTTAAATACCTCCAACTGTGGTTTGACGAATGATTCAGCCGTATACCTGAGCGGGCTGCGCTAGACCGATTCCCCCCCAAAAGGCCTTCGTCCGTGCAACGCAACTCCAGATGGGTAGACAAACATTGTTTTACCAAATAATCCACTTCCCACCCCCATATTCCAGCCAGTTAATGTGGGCCATTAGCGTCCGTGCAGGATAATTGGCCATTATGTTCTTATGAGCAGCAGTCCATCCAGCATTGTCAACCGTTCCATTCCAGAGTACACATTACATCAGCTAAGCTTCAGGACTCACAATAGTTTAGAGTAGTTAATTGGAGAGTGGGAGTTGTTCAGGTTTAGGGGCTCAAACGCAGTGACGAAGCTTGTTACTCATTAAATGAAAGATGTATCTGTTTGATAATTCACAAAATGGTTCAACCATCAAATCCAGTGGCTCTTTTTTTTCGACCACATATATTTGTTGTTGTGTTACCAGTTGAGACTTATATCAAAGCTGCAGTGGGAGTTCAGTATAAATGGAATAGCAGACTGAAAGGCGCTGAAAGACACCGTTTCCATTTGGTTTTTAAAGGTCGCTGTGTGCATGTGTGGTTGCCTGCTCTTTGTGTCTACTCCGAGTTTGTCAGTGAGTTGGGCAGGTAGCTGGTTCCTTCTTTCTTTGCGTCTCTTCTTTCAGGCACACACAGACACATACTTCACACATACTCTACCACAACGGTGGGCTCTAAATCATTCATGTGTATGGAACATTTGCCTCGCCTCTGTTTCTCCATAATAAATGAAGGGTTTGATCAGCTGCCTGGATCAAATACCTCGCACCCTCTCACAGTTTGTACCTGCCTGACACCTAACCTCCGTTGGCTTGTCATATATTTGACATGCAGCGGTTCATTCTTTGTCTGCGGGGGGTCTCTTTAGAGGAAAAGGGAGATAATGTGTGGGGGGTTTGCAGTCAGACTATATATTTCAGTGCTTTGCAAAAGCTCTATCTTGTTTGTGCAGCTTTTTTTTCCAATTCAATACATGATAATATGATAATTGCATTTTTTAAAACAAAGCAGGAAGTGAGGAAGTGCTTTCCAGTGGGAGGGAAATATACTACATTTTGAAGTGTATCAACGTGGAGTTGGAAAAACCGACTGCTTTGTCCTTTCTTCCTGTCTGAAGTGGCTTTAAAATACAGTATTTGCAACCTGTTCTGTGTTTTTTCCCCACCCGATGCCTCAGCTTATAAATGAGAGCGTAATTGCATCTTTTTTGTGATGAGAGAGATGAGAGATGCGTGGAAAGTAAGAGAGGAAAAGGGAAAGTAATCAATATTTTTCCCCAGAAGTCCCAGAGGCACCATTAGGGTGTTGTTGTTTTTTCAGATAATTAAAAGTAAAATAATATTGTCATTTTTTTAAAACTTTGTTCATTTCAAATTAAATTAAAGGGACACTCATCTGGTACCATAATGGCCAAGATGCCTGGGGCTTCTTCAGGCTATACCACTGAATAAAATAGCCCAAACATCGTAAAGTGCACTTACCTGCTCACATCTCATCATGAATTACCGCTTTGCTTTGAAAGGTAATGAAACAATTAGGATGAAGCTCTGTTATAATTGACTCATTTCCCATTGTCAGTGCTTTTTTTCTTCTACTGCGATGAAGACAATGAGACATCAATGGGACATGCACTTTTAAAGTAGCACCGAATGTATCATATTGTGAGGAAAAAGCGATGACAAGCTGAGGATTGATATAAAGAAGAATGGACTGATGGACAGAGGGAGAAGAGGTGCAGAGGAGGAGAACGTTTGTTCTCGCAGTAGAACCTCAGTGACACATTTGAGAGGTTCATTTTCTCGTCTATTTCTTCAAAGGGCTTCTCTTCCTACAGTTTCTCTGGTCAGTTTTCCTGAAGTGTCTCGACAGGCCACTCCTGACTGAATTAGTAGAGAGAAGTGTGGCGCGGGGTAGTTGTTTAAATGGCTGCCCGCTGTTGGAGAGCAGGTAGAACCAGCGGTGAATGTGCGTGGTTTCAGAAAAACCTTGAGCTTTTGGCGTTCACAATGCTGACTGGATTTTCTGGCTCGCGGGCGGAGGGGAATTAGTGCGAGACACAAGCTATCGCTAATTGAACGCGGGGCCTCGCTCGCTAGCGTGAATGATTGTTTCACAAGCCCCCGACTATAAATCCTTCTCCGTTACCTCCTGGAGGTGCAAATGGGACTCGACACTTCCCCCTCCTCAGCCCATCTTTGCTCTCATCTATATGATTGCAGACTGCTTCTCCTGCACTATCTCTGTCATTTATGTCGAGAAATAGACGGACGGATAAAGTTGGGAGGGACATGGTGTAAATGGATCACACATTTGCTGCTGTCTATGAGCGCTGTAGCATTTTTACCCGCTGTTTTAAGTACCCGATGTTATTAGGTTCTTAACAACTGGATTTTTGTGTCTTGTTTGCCGTGCTGATTGCAGCCTGACATGACCTGCCGGCACACTATCCATGAAACACATAGAGTAAGGATCAGAATTTCACCTGTGGAGACCCAAGTGACCCAATTAAGACTTCATGTTTACTGTCACGGGCAATTTTCTTTAATATACTGGACAAAACAGCAGCAGGCGGCTTTTTTTTTTTCATCACCAAGAACACATACGTGTGCGCATGATATAAAGGAAGGGTGAAACTTACCATACACTTAGTATCACCACATAGAGGTGGGGTAAAAGAAGCAGTAAGCACTAGAGGGCACTCTCTATCTCCCTACCCTTCAGCACTGCTCCCTGTTCCACACACAATAACACACAAACACACACACACACTCACTTACATGTGCTCATGCACGCAGAGAACATGCTGAACATTCAGATATGAAAGTCAGAATGAGATGTTCTCACAGCTACTAGGAGACAATCAATTTGAATTGTATTAATCAGTGCTTGCACTCAGGCCCTCTAGTTCACTATTCAATTACAACTGTTACCATCTCATCCCATTCTCTCTCTCTCTCTGCTCTCTCTGCCTCTCTCTCTCCCCTCTTCGCTCTCTATCTCTCTGTCTGGGTCTATATCTCTGTCTCCTACTGTAGCCACTATCTATATTAATATTTCCCCATTGTTTTTTTCTCTTCCTGCAGCAGCATAGATGATAGATTTTAACCTAATGAAAAGCACTTCTGTCGAGATTGAAAAGCTCTTAAACACATCACATCAAAACCCTCTGTCGTTTTCTTCCTCCTCCCCTCCTGTCTTTCTCCCTCGCCGCCTTCTCCCTCGCCATTTCCCTTTTCCCATCTCCCCCTCGTCCCTCCCCCTTGTCCTCGGCCCGTTTTCCTCTCTTGACATTTATGCTTTATCTGTCGAGCCTCGTAAGGGAATCCCGCAACCTCCTTTTTGTTTCCTGCGATTCTTTCTTACATCTCTCTCTCTCTTTTCCCTCTCCCCTCTTCCGATGCTAAATGGGTTGCATTACTGTAATGAGGCTGGTAATTTATGGACTTGTATCTTTTGCCCATTGAGTGTTGTTTGGCCCTTCCCAAGCTCAGCAGCTCCCTCTGGAAACATGTGCATATACTCTCATAGCCAAGTGCTAACATGGACAGGCACCCCTTAAAACGAATCGGCACACACACACACTCAAAAAAGTGCACATATTGACACACTGAAGAGGAACACCTTGTCTGGCCTGACTATGAAGCAAAAGCAGCGCAACAGCTGTGAGTTCTCCGTCTGTGTACACACTGGAGCCGTTCAGTAAAAGTGCTAATGTGCTCTAACACACACACACGATCAATATTCTTACGTGCACAAATGGGGAACAAGTCTCATGATATAAAAAAAAAATGTTTTGAGTGGAAAAGTAAGGGCGTTATGCAACATCTGCAGCCAGCTGCACTGATTAAAATTGAAACATATTTC